>NW_026294458.1:5721065-6343565 GCF_007827085.1 Peromyscus californicus insignis | reverse complement strand
CAGAAGTACCAGTGACTTCCAGTTTCTAGGAATGGCCACAGAACAGCGAGGGACCCGAAGCTCTACACTGTCCCCTTCAGGACTCCACTGCAGCTGGGCTTCCAACACAGACTCAAATGGCTGAGGTCTTGACTCCCGCCTAACACGTGAACTTCTCTTTCCACACAAGCCAGAGACCACTTCTGATCACAGAAAGTAAGAAATCTGACTTAGTGCCACACGTGATGTGTTTTTAGGCAAACAGTTAATAAGTGAACTGCCATATTATTTGCATTCCATGACAACTCACTAGTAAATGTAGCCCTGCATATCTTTAACTGTGAATACAGGTGCTGCGCCCAGGTCAAACAACTCCTCCCAGATGTTATGGAGCCAAGGAGCTAACTCTTAAGGCTTACCATCCTTTGTTCATGTCTCAGTCTCAACAAAACGCATTTTTCTCCAACTTCCTCATTCTTCCCCAGACATTAAAATAGATCCACAAAGGGAAATTCACTGTCTGAGTGACTAATACTGCCCCTATTCGGCTTACACATTCCGACCCTGCCATTCCCCTGGCACACCATTAAACTCTTGCCACTGCTTTTCTGTGTGTGTGAGATGAACAGAAGCAGCAGCATGCTGTGGGTTAAATAGCTCCGATGTACTGACAAGGCAAGGGGCTGAGTCTGAGGGAAGTGATTCCTACTCTACCACCAACAGAGGCTGCTGATTTCAACCTGCTGTGGTGTGCTGGCAGTGACAGATGTCTCACCCCTTTTGAAACCTCAGAAACAAAGCAAAGACACACTGAGTCACTGTCAGACCGAATGTTGGTCCTCAGTCTTAGGACACACGTTGGCTAATTTTTTTTTAATTAGCTGGCATCCTAGACTTCATCCCCGCATCTGTAAGATAAGCCCAATATCCCACCTCATTAGGTTGGGGTGCACATTCAACGGGCTAGGTGCATGCGACACTGGGCCCACACAACTGCTCAACCAACAAAACAGAGTCCTGTCTCCAGAACTGTGTACCCGTATAGGATGAAAACTATATTGGAAATGCCTGGATGTAAATCTAAAGAAAGAGTAAGAATAAGACCAGGCAATTTGGTTAGCAAGTCTAAGCACGGGCAGACGCTCACACCCATGTGTGCGTCAGCTTTCTCACCACCCCCGCCCGCCCCGAGGACCAGCAGAGTGTTTTCTACATCAGCAAACATAGAAGATCTGAGCTGAGGCACCTCTGATTACGAGGAGAAACCCAAGGACCAAAACAAAGATATGTCTTGAGGACAGAGGGCCGGTAGTCCTGTCTCAAAAGCAGGCAAACACACTTACAAAATTAACAACTAATGACAGCAGTTTTTCAGTGACTCAAAACAGAAAGAATAAACGGAAAACAAGTACCCAGGACACTGAGGCAAACTGGCTCCCCTTCACTCCTAAGTGAGAAAGCTAGTGGCCAGTACAGCGGCCGGTGAAGCAGTGTGCTGTGTCAACCCATTCTCATGACTGACCTTGCATTTTCCCTAGGTATGCTGCCCACAGAACAATGCTCCAAACCCAGTGGCAGCTTGTTCTGCCGTTAAAACAAGGGCTTTTAGAATGTGTGCAATCCCTGCTCCAGCAACAGCCAGGCAGGCACAAGATGTGCGGCTTCCATTTCCTCGTCTGAAAAGGGGTCGTCTGTCACCTTCATCGTGCCACTGCAGACTGAAACCAACCGTTGTTTGGGGTACAGAGCAGGCGTGACTTCCCTCGAATCCTCACAGCCCGCTGCCCCTTGCCTTGTCAATATAGGAGAGCTGTTTACCCACAGCAACCTGCTGGCCCCGCCCTTTGAACTCCAGAGAATTTTCTCCTAACCCACCATAAATATATATATATTCTATGATACTTTCTTAAAATCCTCAACCAGAACTGAAAGGTAGGAAAAATCTCACTAAAAATAAACAAAGTGATTTTCCCCCCTGGTTTCCAAAATACCTCCCTCATCTACACCATCCTTTCACGCTGGTTCCCCGTCACGTCCACGCTGATGTGGACAATGCTGGTGCAGCTGTATTCATTGGGGATTTGAACCAAGATGCTTTGAGCAGATGTATCTGCCAGGCACCGTATAAGACCTTTTCACTTCCCTCACAACAGCGATGAGAGAAAACTGTCACTGTCCCCATCTTCCAGTTCACAAAACAGAAACACAAGAGTACCTGGGAAACTTGTCTAAAATCTCCCAGCCAGGGAGGGCCCAAGGGACATAGAAGCAGGTCTTCTGGTCCCAGGTCTCCCACTTTGACGCCCCAGGAGCCTTTCATGCCCACAGCCTTCTTGCACTATTTATCCTTCCCACTCTCCTTGCACAACAGAAACCCCTAACTTTCAGCAAGTCATCTGCTCACTCCAAGAGGCCACATCCTTTTTCTCTACCTCTACTGATGAAGAAAGACAATATCATGTTTCTAACACTTCAGTCAAACTGAGGAAAGGGAGGGGAAAAAATCCCCCTGACTTAAGTAATTTCACATCCTTAAAACGAAGGACATACTTTCCTATGTCAAGTTTACCGTGATAAACAAGCGCTGCTTCTAAAGGGTCCCAGTTTCTCTTAGAACGTAGCCCGTGTCCAAAATCTAAAGTTTGATAGTTTCCTTTCTTATATTTTAAGTAGGCACACAAATCTTAGTATATGTACATACATATTTGCATTGTACATATAATGTATGATCTAATATATAACATGTGTCATATATTATAATAATCTATAACCATAAACTTAACAGTAAGCAAATCGGGTTGAGCTCGCACATCTACAGCTCTTTTCCTTGCAGCACGCCCGTACGCAGGTTGACTCTGATTCAAGGCAGGCTGACCTGAAATAGTTGCTGGCTGCAGCAAGCACCACACGATGGCAAGAAAACTCCTGGACGTCCACACACAAGATGACATCTGTCAAAGCATTTTCCTCTCGGAGGCTCTCCAGGCCGTTCTGAAGAATTAGGGAAAGCCTTGTGTCGTCAAATTTTACCTTCTCCCCATTTAATATTTCCACCAAGTCTCCCCTTTTCTGGGAGGTCTTGTCTGTAGTGAGTGCCGAGGGTCCTTCCAAGCTCCTCTCTACCATCTCGTCACTCATGGTGCAGGCGTCTCTTTGTCCTGCCATCAACGTCCAGACTAAAGGAGCTGCCAAGTTTCGAGGAGGTCACACTGCAGAAGCTGAGCGGATTTCCTGCGCGGGGCCCCTCCACTTATCACCAGCTGTCACACATACATAACAGGAAGTCTCACACTTTCTCATCCTGTTACTACAAACGCCAGCAACAACTCCTCCTCTTCTTCTTTCTGTGGATTGTCACAGGGTTAGGAATCACTTCGAGTGGGTGTATGGGACAGGAGAGAAAGGGTGGCCTCTCAGAATCTCCTGGGAGTACAATTTGGTCATCTCCTACCTCGCACTCATAGGCAGCAAGCCTCTGGTTTGGGGCTTTACCTGTTTCCTGGTGCTCCCATAACCCACGACGTCAGTGAGAGAACGGGCAGGTGGTAGTCTCCGTCTCCCACTGTCTGAGACCCCTTTGAAGCCGAACAATCCCCCTTCAGTTAGCACTACACATCTTCTGTCAATCGTTATGACAGTCATCAATACCTCCCACACAGAACAAGCACCTCCTGACTCAAACATGCCTCTATGAGAGAAAGAAGAGCAATAGTGTCCCATCCCCAGAGCCTCATCTCTTACCTTAGGGTAGGTCAATACCCAAGTGCCCTAGCAAGTCTCAGTGTGGTCTGCTTTTACCCAGCATTGACCAACCATGTATTTAATAGCAGATCAAGAACGGTCTTCATTATCTTGGCAGGTCTATATTGCTTAGTAATACTGTAAGCCTCCAATAAACTATTTGGTGTTTTTTTGTTTGTTGGTAAGTTCCTTGGTCACGATGTCATCACAGCAATAGGAAAGTAACTAAGACATAAATAAGCCTTGTAAGACTTTTCCCCATTCACACTGACATGTCAACTGGTGGCATCACTTTGCTGGTTTTGTTTAGGCAACCATATTGTTAAGATTTCATGGGAGCAGCTTCCCTATCATATTAGAAGACATAATCTCTCAGCAGATATCCTGCTCCTCTGGCTCTTATAATGGTCCACATCTGCTACCGCAAAAAAAAGCTTTTTTGATGGAGGGTGAGAGTTACAATTACCTGTGGGTATAAGGCTAACTATTTTTAAATTTAGGAAAGTGATAGTAATAAGTTCTCCTAGGGGCTATGATGTCACCAACAATGAATAGTTGGTTGCGTTTATAGTCTCAGGCATGAATTCCCTCCTATTGATCAGGTCTCAAGTCCAATCAGATGACCATTGGTTACTCCTAAGACATAGGTACCATTTTTGCACCTTTGAAGACATCTTGCCATGCTGGTCACTGTTGTGGTGGAGGCTTTACAGCTGGGTAAGTCTGGTTGCTTTTCTCCATTGGCAGAGTGCATAGCACCTTTGAGTGCTATGCAAGTCTTCAAGGAGAAGGCTTCCAGGTTAATTCTAGCTCTATTCCTCCAAGTCCTATGTCTGAAGTCTATTTTGTGTTTAGTGATACAATCTTACCTTCAAGTTCTGGGGGGCAACCAAGAACAATGGCAACAGCCTATACCACTTGGGGAGTGTCTCTGACCATCTGTGATTGCTGGCTTTTAAATTTTTTTAAGATGTGTTTATTTTTATTTTACGTGAATGGGTGTTTTGGCCTGCATGTATGTCTGGGCACCATATTTATGCAGTGCCCAGGGAAGCATCAGATCCCCTGGAACAAGAGTTACAGGCAACTGTAAGCCTCCGTGTGGGTGCTGGGGAATGAACCCAGGTCCTCTGCAAGAACAGTAAGTGCTCTTTACCACTGAACCATCTCTCTAGCCCTGATGGCTTTTTAATGTAAGATCTCATTCTATACCTAAGCTGGCCTGGAGCTTACTATATAGCCTAGGCTGGCCTTGAATTATTGCTTCCCCTGCCTCTGCCTTCCAAGTGACAGGATTGTAGAAATGAGTCACCATAAGTTGGATGGAATCCACATTTTATGGAGGGGCTCAATGGTATTATAAGGACACATTTTTCTCCCCATCTTACCTTCAGTGATGTCACAGGCAGCTTCAGCAGCTTGAACATCATACCTTCCCATGTCGCTAGTTCCAAATCCAAGGAAAGACTCAGGAAAATTTTGCTTTTTCCATCTCTCTTTTTACTGTAAAGAAAATATTTCCTAATATCTTTAGCGGAATTCTCCTGGCTATGTGACCATCCCAGACCAACCAGGAGAAAACATAAAAATATGAATGAATTGCCAAAACTGGCTTAGACAAACCTTGATTCTTTCTTGCCAGCAAGCAATCTTTCCCAAGATCAAGAAAGATCTATCTGCTATCTGAACAAAACCAAATCCTAGTAACACACAGAAAGTAAGAGAGCTGTTCCCTTAAACTTCCATACTTGCCAAAGGGCGCCCACCATTCTCACGCTCCCTGAAGGAACTGCTGAGACACTGGGCTTCTGCCTACTGGGGCGCATGAATTACCTTTGCATCACTCTGATGATAATACAACAAGACAACTGTTGTGGAATAGTTAACTGTGTAAAGATGTGCTACATTTATTCATGCTGTGGAATATTACTTTAACTGTGGGATGTTTAAAGTTGTGTTAATTTGTTTCTATGCCTTTGTTAATGATGTAAAGATGTGTTACATTTGGCTATACTCCATTTGTTTAACTATGTAAAGATGTGTTGCGCTTGTTTCACCTTGCCTGCCTAAGGCTCCTGATTGGTCTAATAAAAAGCTGAATGGCCAATGGCTAGCCAGGAGAGGGACAGTCAGGGCTGTCAGGCAGAGAGAACAAGTAGGAGGCGAGAAAGAAGGAGAAAGAGAGGGACACGCTCAGGGCCAGAAGCCAGGAAGCCACCAGCGAGACATGGAGGCAGCAGGAAAGTAAGACATACATAAGGAAAGAAAGGTAAAAATCCCTGAGGCAAAATGTTGATAAAGAGAAACACATTAAAGTAAGAGCTAAACGAAGGCTAAGCATTCAAAACTAATAATAAGTCTCTGTGTCATGATCTGGGAGCTGGTTGGTGGCCCAAAGGAAGCCTGGTACAAACAACTTCAGGACAAAAAGATACTGTGACATGTAGTTACAAAGGTTTCAGTCTGTCATAGCAGAGAAGGCATCGTGGATTCTGTGGTGGTGGAAGCCCCTGGCAAGAGACCAGGAGGCAGTGAATGAAGACAGAACTGGGGCTGAGCTATAGTTCAAAGGCTTCCCATAAGACCTCCTTCTGCCAGCTGGGTCCCAGCTCCTAAAGGTCCCACCGCCTCCCACAGTAGTGCCACCACTAGGGAAAAGTACTGACGGCATGAGCCCATGGAAGATGCTGATTTTACCTTTGCCATTTCTTAATGCGAGGTGCATGTAGTCCAACTTTAAGAGTCCTCCACAGGCCTAGAAGTCCAAGTCTTCCGAGGCTCAAGACAATCTCTTAGCTGTGAGCCCCTGTAAAATGGCAAAGAAAAGTTACCTACTTCCAAAATAAAATGGCCCAGAGCAAACATTTTCATCTCAAAGGGGAGGAGCAAGGAAGCAAAGAAAAGCAAGGCCAAAGCCAGCGGATCCAGTATGGCGCCTCTGCCCTCTCTCTTGGGCTGGTCGTAGTGTTTGCCTGAAGGTCTCCCCCAAAAATGCCCCATATTCCTGGTATTTCAAACATCCTGCTGTCTACATTGCAGCTCTGGCTTGGCACTCACCATTTCAGGAATCAGCCTTTCTTCTGCTCCCTGCAGGAACTCTGCTGCATGGTCCCTGGCAACAGGCTTTCCTTAAAATTCTGGGTACAAACAAGCCTCCATGACACTGACTCATGCACTCTACGTAACTGCAAAACCAGCTCGCCATGAATGGCAGCAAGTTCCGCTGCCAGCTCAAGCAGTGCTCAGGCCCCGGTGAGCTGCAGCGCCTTCTGCGTCCCTGTGAAGCTGAGCCTGGAAGGTACTCGACCAAGTGGTCCTGCTTCAGCAAGAAATGTGCTCTCTCTTCTTAGAGGCAAGTCTGTGGAGTGGTTTTAGTGTTTCAACCTCCGAGCCTTGCCAAATCCAAAAAGGCCCTCGAGGCACATCTGTTGTCCCAAGGCAAGTAGTCTGGCGTCTGTATTAGTTTGCTTTTTGTAGGCTGTGATAAGTACTTTTTAACAAAAAGCAACTTAGGAAAAGGGTTTATTTGGCTCACACATCCAGATCACAGTCCATCACTAAGGTAAGGCAGGGCAGGAACTCAAGGCAAGAACCTTGTGGCAGGAACTGAAGCAGAGGCCATGGAGGAGTGCTGCTCACTGGCCTGCTCTCTATGTCTTGCCCAGCCTGCTTTCTTACACAGCCCAGGACCACCTGCTGAGGAGCGTTACCACCCACAATGGGATGGACACTCCCACATCAATTATTAACCAAGAAAATGTCCCATAGACATGCCCACAGGCCAGTCTGCTGAAGCATTTCCTCAGATGAGGTTCCTTCTTCCCAGGTGACCCTTGTGTCAAGTTGACAAAAATTAACTAGCACAGCTTTTTTAAATTACACGAACACCTTTAACGTGTGGGGCTTCTCTGCCTCAGCGCTTTAAACACTCTGTCAAAATTGTACACGGTTGGTGTCTCTTTCTGTTCCTCCCTTTGCTCCCAATTCTCACTGTAAAACTGGCTCAAGAGAGCCGGCAGACATCACACGGGCAGTCCAAATACTAAGCTGTCTTACAGTTTCCTTCACCAAATTAATCAGTTCATTACTTTGGATTTCAGACTTACTCAGATCTTCAGGACATAGGCAAAATGTAGACAAATTCTGTCTCAGAGAGTGACATGAAGACAGTCTGCTCCAATTTCCATAGAATTCTTATTTTAATCTGAAACCTCATGAGTATGATTTTTACTGTCCATATTTCTGTCAGCATTCTCGTCTTCCAAGTTCCTACCAGAATCACCCTGTAAACTTTCTTCCCGCATTTTAGGGCTTCTCTAACACATCTCCAGGCTTTTCCACCTTCCTTCTGCAAACCAGTTCCAAGGGCCTAAGAAACACATGCTCAGATTTAGTCAAAGCAATGACCTTACTCCTGGTATCAGTTTTCTGTTTTAGCCATATCTGCATCATTCTGATGACAATATCTGACAGAGAAATATTTAGGGAACAAAAGATTTATTTCGGTTCAGAATTTCCCTGCCATTATGGATAGTGGATAGTGGGTCACTCTCCAACGTTAACATCATGTGGCATATGTTTGTTCACATAATGGTCAATCAGGAAGCTGAGCACCAGCAACCTCCAATGGCCTGCCCCCAAATGACCTACTTATAACAATTAGACTGTACCTCATAAAGTTCCACAGCCTCCCCAAATGATACCTGTCAGCTAAAAAATAAACATTCAAAACACAGGAATATGGGATGACTTTTCAGAGTCAAACCATAACTATGATTCTAGCTATATCCTCTGGTAAGGTTAAAGAGAATATACAACCACACAACCCAAGCCTCTTCCTGGCAACTTGTATCCCATAATCTCTCAAATTATAAACATGAGGCCCAAAACTGCTCGCTCTACCTCCTTACCTCTCCTTCTCACACACACAAAAATAGAATAAAATTCAATTTCTCGACAGGTGGTGGTGGTTGGTGGTGGTGGTGGTGGCAGCGGCGGCGGCGGTGGCGGCGGCGGCGCACACCTTTGATCCCAGCACTAGGGAGGCAGAGGCAGGCAGATCTCTATGAGTTCGAGGCCAGCCTGGGCTACAGAGTGAGTTCAAGGAAAGGCTCCAAAGCTACACAGAGAAACCCTGTCTCAAAAAAACAAAACAAAAAAAAATCAATTTCTCTTTCATGATAGATTCTGTCCACCAAACTCCTTTATTGTTTTATCTTTATTTTTCACATGAGTCAAAAACCATTAACTTGCCTGTCTCTGCCTCATTCTCTCTTCACAGGACCTCTCTATTATGTAGCCCTGGATGTCCTGGAACTAGCTATATAGACAAAGCTGGACTCAAGCTCACAGGGATCTGTGTGCCTCTGCCTGAGAGCTGAGAGCTTGGCCTCAACTCTAGTACATCCAACTTCTTCCTCAAATCTCTGTGCAGTGCTTTCGTACTCTGAAAAGTGGCAATATGCTGGAGGAGGATCAGAGGGTTCGCAAGTGCTACAGGCCTGCCTTGAACTCAATACAGCCTTGGATGACGATCAATTCCTGATCTTGCAGCCTCTATCTCCTGGGAGTACAGGCCTGTGACACCAGGATGTCTCCATAATATTTTTTTCTTTGAAAATCAGAATGTATCCCCAGCTCCAAGAAAATGACTTCAACTCTGAGATCTCAAAGTTGCGATCTCTACTCTTTGCTCAATTCTGTTTTTTAAAAGGCTTTTATGAAGAATAGCCACCTTGAATTTAATTAAATATCTTTGCAACATAAAAAAAAAAACACTAACTTAACCAGATGTTGGCTCCTTCCCCTTACTTATTCTTTACCTAGTAGGCAGGCACATACAGAGTTGTATCATAGGCCAAAGGACATCTGTTGGTAAACAGTAAAAATTACAATCACTTTATTTATATGTCAACCTGAATGTGTTCTAAGATTCATCATTAACTAGTACATAGTCTTTATAGACACCAATTCCATCCTTTAGATTTTTTTCTTCCTATAAGGCAATAAAATACATAAGCCACTAGCAAAATTTTGCTGTTTGCTTTTGAGACAAGGAGAGTTCCACCTGCTTCATCCTCCTGAGTTGTTATTAAAGGTGTGCTCCACCATGCCTAACTAGCAAAAGCTTTAATACTGCACAGATAGTCTAATATATATTTCTGTGCCAGTTAGATTCATGACACCCATATGAAATAGATTATGTTCCCACAGGAGTAGGTAGCTGTGATGCTTAGTATTGATCATCAAATTGACAAGATCAAGAATCACCCTAAATACAAGCCCCCACTCAGATCTGTGAAGGATCATCTAGGTTTTAGTGGCTGTTGGGCATACCTGTGAGAGATTGTCTTGAGTAACTAAATTGAGGAGCAAGACCCACTCTAAAAATTGGCAGAAAAATTCCCTGAATATATATTTTTTTAAAAGCCTTATGAACACCCACTACTTTGTAAGCCTTTTTAAAAAATATTTTTTGAAGAAGTTTGAATGGAGGTACCCTGAATGGTCAGACAATGTTGCTCTCAGAAGACACATATCATTACATGGAAATCTCAGTATCAGGCACAGGATACCTTCCCATGAGTCAAGGAGGTCCCTAAGACCTGCAAAACAACAGGCTATTATCATTGCTCTTGGCTCTTGTGCTGTTAATTTATTTTCACCTCAATACCATCTGGAGTCATCTGAGAACAGGAAACCACAACTGAGAACATTCCCCAATTAGACTGGCCTGTAGGCAAGCCTGTGGGGCATTTTCTTGATTGATGATTAATATGGAAGGAGCCGGCCCACTATGGGCAGTGCCTGCCTGAGGAGGTAGTCCTGGGGTGTAGAAGAAGGCAAACTGAGCAAACCAATAAGAAGTATTCCTCTATGGTTCCTGCTTCAGCTCCTGCCCCAACTTCTCCCAGTGCCGGAACGTGACCTTGGAGTTGTAAGATGAAATGAACCCTTTCCTCTCCACGTCTGTTTTGGTCAGTGTTTTATAGTGTTTGGTCAGTGTTAACAG
Organism: Peromyscus californicus insignis; assembly: GCF_007827085.1. NCBI lineage: Eukaryota > Metazoa > Chordata > Mammalia > Rodentia > Cricetidae > Peromyscus > Peromyscus californicus. The sequence continues at coordinate 6,332,833 of NW_026294458.1, read as the reverse complement.
CAACAGAAACCTAAGACAATGGCCTGCCATCACTAGATGGTAAGACCCTACTGCTGAAGACACCACACACTTGGATATAAGACAGAGAAATCAGTATCACACTGATGTGAAAACTTCCTCCCGGCTGGCTAGGTTTCATAGTGTCAGACGGTGATCTTCAGACTTCTGGGAGTGAAAAGACATCCCCGGTCTGACCCAGGGCTGAACCCTGCACTCTACAGTACCTGCCAGGACAATGTGCTCACTGTGTGATACTGACATGATGGTCATGAGACTAACCAACTGCTTTCTGGTTAGATCTGAGGCCTAGTTCACAAGAGGGAGCTTATGCCTGACACTGTAAACCTGGTCAGAAGCCCATGCATGGCTGGCTGGAAAAGTCATGGGCTGTAGGGGGGACATGTTAACCAAACTGCCTCCTAAATGTTTATGTTTATACCCATAGATGAGTGAAGCACTCAACCTTGATCAGAGAAGATTCTTTCTACAGAGGACAGCAGTTTATGCAGAGACTTATAACTAGCCAGAGTGCTAAAAATGACTAACTGTTGTAACAGGCCCCTAGACCTTAGTTAGGCCCCAGACCTGAGCACAACTAACTCCATGATGAAAGCACTGTTCAGGCCATAAAATCTGAATGTAAGCAGTGCTACCAGCCAAAGGGAAAACAAAGACCTACTCCATCAAGTCCACAGTTCTGGGGAAGTCCCTAGATGTACTAACCTTGCTTTTTGGCTTCTGTAGTTCTGCTTCTGGGTAACTGTTCTTGTTAACTAAGTATCTCGACAGTTTCTGTGCTTACAAGCTCATCCTGAGAAAGAACCTGGGATATATTGGGATCCTGAACACCCAGTATAGTCACAGGCCAGCTAATAAAGACTTTCTATTGGCTTAAACCCATGTCTGAGCAGTCTTCTCTGATGGATACCCCCACAACATTTCTGGAGGTCCCCTTGAGATCCCACAGACCAGATCTCAAGACACTAGGGATCTGGGATCAGCTTGGAGAAGGGAAGAGTGTGGTGGTCAACGAGTTCCTAGGGTTTGTGAAACCTGAGGAGTCCCAGGTCCTCAGGACCTCCTTTGATCAATTTCTGCCTAATGCTTCAGAGGAGTCTGACACCTCCTCCCCCAAAGGAAATAAATTAGAAAGTTGCCTGTCTGTCACCTCCAGAGGTAAGTCTGGTTAGTTTGGACACACAAAAGAGGTCAGATGTAGCCACTGGTCCAGTGTCTGGGATCCGTGTAAGACATTACTAAATCCCTCTATCTGTTCAGGTGTATGAATGTGTAGTAGCCACTCCCAGCTATCTTTACTGTGTGTGTGTGTGTGTCTGTCTGTCTGTCTGTCTGTTTTGTTTCCCTGTATTGACCAGTGGCTTTCTCTGGCATGAGATCCCCCTGCCTTAAGACTTGTGCCCACTTCCTTGGATCTGAACCCTTTTGGCTCTGTCAGGTCATCCAGGGAAAGAATAAAAAGCAGAAAACCACCTCTATCTGTTCTACTCCCGGAGCACTTACCTATTTCGTAGCTTGACTCTCACTCACCATCAGGGTCATCCAGGGTCAGCCCCGGTCCCAGTCCCTGTGTGGGGTTGGGGAGGGCCAGGCCTCTCATCCAGAGCCCTCTGCCATCTATGTGGAAGACACACGTGGAGGGAGAAATAGTTCCCAGCTCCAAAGAATAGAGACAGGTTCTAGAGTTCCTGGGTGTGGTTGGGTATTGCTGCCTCTGAACACCAGAGTCCATGGAAATAGCAAGGCCTCCTACAACAGCTCAAAGGGGGGTCCCGAGCCCCTAGTCTTGACTGAGAGTGAACAAGAGGCATTGAAGGCTTCACAACAGCTCCAACTTCAGCTCCAGCCCTAGCGTTTCCAAATGTCTCAAAACCTTCTCATCTGTTTGTCATGATACAAAAGACAAAAGGGGTTTTACCCCAAACTCTGGAGCCATGGAAATGCCCTGTGACAAACCTGTCCAAACCAAAGGACCCTATAGCCACAGGATGGCCCACCTAAGAGCTGTATTAGCTACTGTTAGTCTAATGGGGGTGGGGGCAGCTAGTTAACTCTGGTCAATATCTTCTACTCACAGCATCCCATGCCTGGGGCCCCTCCTCCAAGGAACACCAGAATGCTGGCTGTCTAATGTCTGTGTGAACCCAAACTAGGCCCTACTCCTGGACCACCCTCAAGTCCAGTTTGAGAAACCCACCACCATTAATCCTGCTACCCCCCTCGCCTGATAAATACCCAAAGATGCTCATCCGTGACTGTCACAAGATGAAGCAGAACTGATTGATCTCACCCAGGCTCTCAGATGGGGAAAAAGAAAGTCCACCACCATATACACGTACAGTGTGGGTATGCTATGCTTTTACTACCATGCATGTCCACAGTATGATCTGTAAAGACAGTTTCTCACCACTTGAGGAAATGACATTCAAAACCAAGAAAAAATCTTGGCCCTCCTAGAGGATATTTGGCTTCCCCTAAGAATTACTGTCCTTCATTCCCAGGCAAATAGCCTGACTGCCTGACAAATAACCCTAAGATTGGCAGGGCCTATTGATGTTCTGATGACATACCCCAACCTGATGCTTCCGGAGGCTCCATGGTAAAGAAGAAATGGATGGCTCAGACCCACATGTTGATGGAGGACACCACAGGGAAAGATCATTCTCCCAGAAATAATTGGCAGGACTCTGGTAACTGATATTTGCCAGGCTACTCATCTGGGATCCACAAAACTTTCAGAATTGTTCAGACCAAGGTATGTTGTACCTAACCTACACAGCCTAGTGTAGGATGTCTCAGCCAAATGCCAGGTTTGTGCTCAAGTAAATCCAAACAAAAAGTCCTTACCCAGGAAAGGGTCCGAATGAGATACCAAGACCCCAGTACACTGTGGGAAAACTGGCTTTACTGAAAGCTGGCCTACCAGGGGAGAATCCAAGTAGCTGTTGGTTTTTATAGATACCTTTTCAGGGTGGGTATAAGCATTCCACACCAAGACTGAAACTACTAAATTAGTAGATCGAAAGCTCCTGGAGAACTGGTCCCCTGATGTGGCCTCCACCTAGCAATGGGGTCCAACAATGGCCTGTCTTTCATAGTCAAAACCTTTCAATTAATAGTAAAAGCTTTAGGGGTGAATTGGAAACTTCATTGTGCAAATAGACCTCAGGGTCCTGAACAGGTAAAAAAATAAACAGGACATTAAAAGAAACTAATAAAACTCTCATTTTGTCAACCCATTAGTACACGCCCACCAAGCAGTCTCAGGGGCCCAGTAATACTCCTATTATCTAAATGAGTTAACCCACAAGGCAGAATAGCAGGCATCAGAATAAAGGAAGTTCCTAGGTTAAAGGTTTGGGGTGTTAGACAAGTTTTAGCTCCTTGTAAGTCCTCTAATGTTCATTTGGGCTGCCCCCAGTCACAATGAGTTTTGTTCGTCAATGGGCTGACAGTCTGGTTAGTTCCTATCCCTATGTAGTATAGGGGCTGGAAGTCTAAGCATAACCAGCAACCCTGGTCGATTTCTGGCTGGGGATGATGAACTCGACTAGGGAGTCCAGCTGCAGGCACGTATACATTCTGTATTTTTAACTCCAAAGATAAACTCCCATCTTTCCTTTTTCCAGACAACCAGACACTTAAAGAGAGCATCAGTGAGCAAAGGTCAAGATGGATGTGGGCTGCTGGCCGCCAGTCACACTTGCTAACAGCTTCCCTGTATCTGTTCCTCAGTTGCCTGGTCCAGGCCTGAGGGCAGTAGAGGTTGAACCATAACCCTGTATTTATACCAAATGTAAGACTGAGGAGGAGGTAGAGGGGCAGGGAGTGGAAGGGCCTGCATCCCACTGAAACCTTAATGGGTCCACAATCCAGAGACAGTCCACGTGGCACTTTCATCTACAGCATCTACTCTCTTGACCCGGGTGTCGTGGGTCCAGGGTGTCATGCCAGCTACCTTCACAGCTGCAGGAGTGGAGAGAGTCACCGTGTAGGGTCCTTTCATTGATGTCAGTCTCGTGGTCCCCCTAGACAGCTTCTCTGCTATCAGCACTGACTGCGCCTTTAACTCTCATTCTGATTGGATTAACAGTGGGGCCTGCATGTTAAAACTATATGGCCAATTAAGGATCAGGTCAGTAAAATTAATGGTCTTTAAGACCATTCATCTTTAAAATAGGATGAGTCCATGATTTAACTCATTCAGTAAGACTAGTGGAGAGTGCAGTAGGCCCCCAGACCTTAGCACACCCGACTCCATGATAGAAGTACCACTCAGGCCACAAAACTCAGCAAGTAGACAGCATCACCTGCCAAAACGAAAACAAAGGTCTACTCCATCAAAGTCCACAGCATGGAAAACAGATCTATAATCTATAATCAGCTTGGAGACACCACCTCCTGTGTCCCTGGTAGCAAAAAAACTTTAAGGAAGGTGAATGGGCTGGTCTGAATGAAAATGGTCCCCAAAGTCTCATACATTTGAATGTTTAGTCCCCAGCTGATAAAATGTTCTGGAAGAATTAGATGTGTGGCCTTGCTGGAGGAGGTGTGTCACTGGGAGTGGCTTTGAGGTTCCAAAAGCCCATGCCAGGTCCAGTGTATCTCTCTCCGCCTATGAATCAGGATGTAGCTCTCAGCTACCTCTCCAGCACCAAGCCTGCCTGCTTGTCAGCTGCCATGTGCCATATCAATGATGACAAGAGACTACAGCCATAAGCAAGCCCCATCACAGTCTCCCCTCCCATGAAGCTATGAAAGGGGAGAAAGCATCACTATGCCCTATAAGCCATAGAAAAAGCCATATAAGCCGGGCGGTGCTGGCGCACGCCTTTAATCCCAGCACTCGGGAGGCAGAGGCAGGCGGATCTCTGTGAGTTCGAGGCCAGCCTGGTCTCCAAAGTGAGTTCCAGGAAAGACGCAAAGCTGCACAGAGAAACATTGTCTCGAAAAACCAAAAAAATAAAAAATAAAAAAAAAGCCATATAAAATGAAGGAAGGAAGGAAGGAAGGAAGGAAGGAAGGAAGGAAGGAAGGAAGGAAGGAAGGCAGAAGTAGCAGGAACCTTTTTAAGGGAAGGCTATCTCCTCTGGTAAAGGACAGTAATTTGGTAGATTTCATTTTGTTTTCTTTAATTCTTTCTAATCTAGTCTATTTCACGATTTTTTTTTCTTTTTTCGGTCACAAGAATGAGATCTGAATTGTACCTCTTCCCCTGAGTGGAGACATGACTTTCAGAATTACCAGGAAGATTGTGAAATTACTGCCTAGTGAGAGATTTTTCTAGTAAGGAAGAAAACTTTACCTTTGCCCCCTTCTTTAAGAGTTAATCCAGTGGTTGTGGGGACCGCTCAGTGGGTAATGTGCTTGGAATGCAAGCAGGAGGACCTGAGTTCAGATCCACAGCACCCACATGGAAGCTGGGCGTGGCAGCAAACCCCTGTAATCCCAGTGCTGTGGGACAGAGGCCAGAGTGGCTTTAAAAAAAAAAAAAAAACAGGAAATAAAAATGGGTCAGGCACTTTTAGGACGGGGAACTCACTCAAAATGAGCAGGCCAACCCTACACAAAGACACAAAGAACTCAGGCAACTAAGGAATGCTCAGAGTGGAAGAAATCGTCTTCCCTGAAGAAGAGCACACCAATGGATAGAAGAAAGAAGTGATGCAATTGCATTATCATCTCAAAAAGAAAAGAAAAAATCTGAAGCAAAATAAATCTTTCAAAACTGTATTAAGGAAAAAAAAACAGAGGCTCTGAGGACAAATAATTAAGAACTGGTCAATCTGGAGCCACATTGTATAATTGTTACATTATTCCATTAACCTCCTCCTGGTTTTGGCACCACTAAACCAGGGCAGGCCCTTGCTTCCTACCTGGTCTTAAAACTGCAAAGCAGAAGAGACATTAGAATAGTCAGCTCTGTTGTTAAACAATTTCCTCTGAGATAAAACATTCACCTTGGAAAGAAGATGCTTAAGAAGAAGGACCTTCTAAATGGGGGTAAAACATTCCATCCTTTGGGAAAGCTCCTGAAGCTCAAAAAGTAAAGAACTCAAACAAAGGCTTTAGAAAGTCCCCAAAGCTGACCAGATACATGAGGTCCCTCTGTCCCCGAGTCTATACATGTAGGAAGGACAACTGAGATACTCTCAAATTGGCCAAGTTTCCTAAAGGACTCTCAGACCAGCAAGTGGTCTGGAAGACACAGGCACCTACCAAGCTGCCTGGAAAAGATACTCTTCAGCCTGCTGAGCAGACTGAAGGCTGGGCGGTATGCTCCAGCCTTCCAGCTTCTGTGAGCTGTCACCCATGCTGGGTGGGCTTTGGTGACACAGCTGTCTTTGAGTCCTTCCTGCTCCTTGAGTAACCACTCACCCAGACTCCTGTAAGGAACCCCAGTAAAGCTCATTGGCTCACCAATTACACCTCAGTGGTACCCTTATTTTGGTCCGTCATTGGTTCCCTATCTAGGTGAGGAGACATTTGTTCATGTTTCCCCAGGAATAGAGTCTCACAACAGCTCCCAGAGGAAGAAGTTGGACCTGCACCTACACTTTCTGTCTCTCACCAACCCTTCTCCCTGAGGCAGAATGAAGGGGGAACAGGCGCAGGACAGAAATGTGAGATGAGGATGATCAGAGATAGGAGACAGCATTTGTGCTCAGCAACACCTGCTCCGAGTTAACGTGTTTTGTGTTGTTTGTTATTCAGACTCAACTATGGACACGCTGCAATGCTGTGAACTCTGGGGTAATGCTGAGTCTCTAGTAAGTTGTAAAACTCATTACCAACTGATTTTTAGCAGAAATGGTGTTTATAAACAGACTGTTTGATATGTAATTCTTATTTGGATTTTGAATTTTAAAAGGGAAAATAGTAAAGTAATAATCATGTTCATAGCAGTATTATTTACAATTGCCAGATGGTAGCAGCAAACAGATGTTAACCAACAGATGCATGGATAAATAAGATTACCATATACATGGAATGGAATATTGTTCTCCCTTTTCAAAGAACAAAATTTTTACATATGCTATAATATATAATGAACCTTGAGGACATTATGCAAGAAAAATAATCCCATCACAAAAAGACAAATATTGTATGATTCTCTTCGTATGAGGTACCTGAAATTGAACATTCTTAGAAATAGAAAGTATAGTGGTGGTTGCCAGATGCTGAGAGAAGGGAGATATGTGAATTCTCATTCAATGGGTACAGAGTTTAAGTTTTACAAGATGTACAGTGCTCTGGAGATTGGCTATTCAACAATGTGAAAATAATTAATTGCTAAAATATGCACTTCAAAATGCTAATTTTTGTTTTGTTTTGTTTTTCGAGACAGGGTTTCTCTGTGCTTGTTTTGGTGCTTGTCCTGGATCTTGCATGGTAGACCAGGCTAGCCTCGAACTCACAGAGATACACCTGGCTCTGCCTCCCAAGGGTATGATTAAGGGCATGCACCACCACCGCCCAGCAAAAATGTTAATGTTTTTACAACAACAAAATAAAGCACCTAAAGAGGAGCTCTTTCTTTCTAGGTGAGCATATTTAGAATATTATTAAGTAGGAGTATTCTAAAGTTCCAAAAGTATTAACATTAAATGTTGTATAATTGACAATATCTGGGGTCATGAGAGCGGGAGAGCTGGCCCTGACCCTCCCCGGCTGCCACACTCGGGAAAGTGGGCCCTGACCCTCACCTTGGTAACACAATAGAGCTGACCCCACGGGCAGGGGTGTGGGTGAGTCTGGGCTCTGAGAGCGGGAGATCTGACCCTGCCCCGAGCCCTTGTCTGCCATGTGATAGCTTGGACAAGGTAAAGAGGCCCCTCCCCCCTCGCTCCTCCCCACTTATGGCAGGGAGGAGAGTTAGCCCCAGGGACACAAGAGCAGGAGAGCTGGCCCTGCCCCTCACCAGCTGCAGCACTCAGGAGCCTGCTCCTACACCTCACCTGGGCAACACGGTAGAGCTGGCCCTGGTGGTGTGGGTAAAGGAGAGCTAGGGCTGGGAGAGCAGGAGAAGCTGCCTGCTGCTGTGGGATGTTCTGTATGGCAAATGTGTTGCTGATTAGTCAATAATTAAAACACTGATTGGCCATTGGCTAGGCAGGAAGTGTAGGCGGGACAAGGAGGAGAATAAAGCTGGGAAGTGGAAGGCTGAGTCAAAGAGACACTGCCAGCCGCCACGATGAGAAACAGCATGTGAAGGTGCTGGTAAGCCACGAGCCATGTGGCAAGGTATAGATTAATGGAAATGGATTAATTTAAGCTGTAAGAACAGTTAGCAAGAAGCCTGCCACGGCCATACAGTTTGTAACCAATATAAGTCTCTGTGTTTACTTTGTTGGGTCTGAATGGCTGTGGGACTGGCAGGTGATAGAGATTTGTCCTGACTGTGGGCCAGGTAGGAAAATTCTAGCTACAGCTGCCTTGGTTGAGCTAGCCCGGCAGTGCTGAAGAACTCTCCCTAGTGGTGAGGATGAGAGAAAGCTGGCAGGCTGTCCAACCTAGCTACCACCCAGGCCCAGAACCAGGCCTGTGAGCTGGCCCACCCCAACCTCCACCTCATCTATGAACTACTGGAGCATGTGAAGAGGCCCGACCTGCAGAACCAAAGCTGCAGGATCTCCACCACACAGGGCAACAACAGGATAACCAAGAGGAGTCCCAGTGAGGGCCCAGTATTGGAAGTGTAGCAGAAGCCAGAGGCCTCGAGCCAGACCAATGACTCTTTGCAATGAACATTTGCAAGTAAAGATGTGTGGAATAAAGGGTTTACTGTGTGACTCACTGTGTCACACTACAGCTTCCACAAAGAGATTTTTTTTTTTATTTTTTTCTTTTAAATTTTACTTTATTTTATTTTGCAAGGGCCCAGGGCATACACGAAGATATAGGGTGATGAATAGGATCAGGATGCATGATATGAAATCCACAAAGAATCAATAAAAGCTAAAAAAGAAAAAGAAAATATCCTTAGATAAAATAATGTTAAACTTAGATTTGAAAAGTTGATGAAAGTTGAATCTTGGAACATCTAAAATCACCAGAGATGATTTTATTCATGAAAGTGGTCATAAGTGTTTAATTACATTGCTTAAAAAGTAACTGGTAAGGACATTTGTAAATAAAGAAAACTTGAGTGTGAACTATATTCCATGATATTAATCAGTGTTGCATTTCCAACATGTGATGATGGCATTATGCTCCTGTCCTTCTCCTGAGGAGATAAATGTTCTTATAAAGGTGAAGCACCATGACATCTGCCTGCCACTTACTTCCCAGTGCTTCAGCAAATAAAAGGTATTTGATATAGATGTCAAAAGCAAAATATAAACGGAAACTCACTATACTCTTATTTAATATTTCAAACTTAAAATGCTTGGGTTGCTGCATAAGGACCACAGGACACCTCCAGCATGGACAGTAACATGGTTTATGTCTAACTTGTCCCCCAAATGTTCAAAATGAACATTGGTCACAGCACAGCACTATTGAGAGCTGAGGGAATCTTTAAGAGGCGGGTCCTAGTGTGTGGAGATTAAGTCTTTGTGGAAGATTGGTATTTTTCTTGCAGGCATGTGTTCTTGCTCTCGCAGGATACCCCACAGACCAAGTCCTTCTGGGTGAGTCTGGCACTGTCCATAATCTTTCTCGGATGTACTACTCGCCACTCTTGCTTGTACCCCCAGAGCCTATGTCACCTGCCATGTGGCCTTGATGAGAGCCAGGCAGATGCCAACAAAGTCCTCATGAACCAAAAAATTCTTGTTCCTTCACAAATTACCCAAAGTACACCAGTACTTTGATTAGCATAAAACTGACCAAAAGAGATGAAGGCTCCGAAAACTGCCCACACAGAGTGGTTTGGTTTAACTTCTGCCCATGCCACTGTCCCTGCCTCCCCAATAAGTCAGTCCTACCCAAAGTTCCAGCTGAGTACAAAGTCCCCAGAAATGGTCACCTCTGGGTATACCACCAACTGAACATTCAAGAGCGGGGCACAGGAGGGAGTCGGGATCTAGGAGCTGGGGACTTCCACCCACTCTCATTGTGAAACAGACAGGTGGCCTTTCACCCTTAAAATACATCAGCCAGGGGAAAGAGAGGTGGTCAAGTCTATGGACTCTCAAGCTGCAGAATGTCAACACACCTCTAGATAAGAGTTAAGAAATGAGGAAAGTGTTAGGTAAATAAGATCTGCTTCTCTATTTCTCTATGTCCTCTGCATTTACGGGCTATGACATACTGAGATCCAAGAATCTGAATTAACTACAGTTTTTCTAGACTCGATACCTTACTGATACAGTAAATATGATCCAGTCATTCCAATCGTGTGAGGGTCTTTAAAAATACGGAGAAATATTTAACACATTCCAAATACAGTTCAGGTCTTTCAGATAGCTCTGCTTTCTGTCAACAGCACTGCTCAGCATTGTGGATGTGCATAAGTAAAAAGAGGAAATATTAGTGAACTGTGCTCACTGGTCAGTCTAGTTCACCACCGAGTGGATTTTTCCAAGTACAAATTCAGCAAGAGAAGTTGAGGGTGGTGAGATCGAAACGGTCAACACTCCACGGACATTGTACAAATTGTTCCTTCGGTGTAGGGAGGTGGAGGTGTGTTTGTGATTCTAACAGGGATTAGAAAATTTAGCCATTATCTTTACAGAGGGATAATTGAGATTTTTGAGTGTTTGTGTCTGAGGTCAGAATCTTATCTAGCAGAGAAGAGAGTGTTTGAAATCCCTCAGTTCCTTTGGGGGGTCTAGCAGAGGCCTGTAGAAGCAGAAACGCCAAAACTATCAGGAAGGGTTCAGACTCTAGAGTCACATAAACATGAATTTAACTCCTAATTATTTAATTTATCAGACTGTGGCCTTGGTGATTTGCTCAAAGTTTGTAATGCTTGGTTTTTTGGCCTATGTGATTTTCTGATAAAGAAAATTATTTTTAAAAAGTGAAAAGTGGGCCAGGCAGTGGTGGCGCATGCCTTTAATCCCAGCACTTGGGAGGCAGAAGCAGGTGAATCTCTGTGAGTTTGAGGCCAGCCTGGTCTACAAAGTGAGTTCCAGGACAGGCTCCAAAACCCACACAGAGAAACTATCTTGAAAAAAAAGAAAGTTAAAAGTGATTTACATGTCAATCAGCCAGTACCAAAAATGGTTTTCGGTGTATCTGGAGGGAATTTCTATCTCTGCTTTTCTTTGCATAGGATTCAGAAATGTCTTTAACAGTAGTTGCTATTTATTGAGTATTACTATGCCAGGTGCCAAAGACATTCTATAACAACGTCTCACTAATCCCCATGAGAGATCACTTCTGTCATTTCTGTGTCTGACTTGGTCAATTCAACCTCTTCGCCACAGTGTCCCTTTTTTTCATCTTTGGGATCTTTTCTGGGTTAATGTCATGTCCAAGGGGTTACTAACAAAGGAAGTTTTCAAGTTAGTCTTTCTCCAGAATTTAAACTTAATTGATATTTACAAAATATCAAAGGCATGCTCTCAACAATGCAGACACAAGACACAGAAGTGAATCAATATTTACCCCCAAGCCTTACCCAGAAGGAGGCCTCCAACCTCGTAAAATGAACATGGACAGAAAAACTCTGTATATGGAACATGGGGGGATAAAAGTCCCAAAGTCCGTGGACCCCTTTAGATACAACCTTTAATGATTTGTTTTTAACACTTTACACTGTTCTCCAATTTAGTTGTTTTTGAACTATAGAAACTCAAAAGGTGGGCACTGGGAGCTGCTACTGGGTTTGCCTGAGATCCTCATGGAGGATATATTGGGGACTCCAACAAGGAAGTTGGGTCACAAAGGTAAACAGCAATCTTTCTAAGGGCAATTCTAATCTTGTAAATGTGTTCAATTACCCACAGAAACACTCCCATATGTCAGTTCCTATGAGATGTAATAGATTACTATGGGTTAGAGAAGCACTTGGAGACAGAATGCCTGAGTTTGAAACTCTTTTTTAGCGCTTGTTAGCATGACCATCAACAGGAACCTGGAGGCAGGAGCTGATGCAGAGGCCATGGAGCGGTGCTGTTTACTGGCTTGTCCCTCACAGCTTTCTTATAGAACCCAGGACCACCAGTCCAGGGATGACACCACCCACAAAGGGCTGGGCCCTCCTCCATCAATAACTAATTAAGAAAATGCCTTACAGGCTTGTCGACAGTCCAGTTTTATGGAGGCATTTCCTTAACTGAGGTTCTCTCCTCTGAGATGGTGTTAGCCTGTGTGAAGCTGACATAAAACTACACAGTACACCACCTCTTACAGCAGGTGGAAACAAATGCAGAGATTCACAACTGGGCAGTGTGCAGAGAGTGAGAAACCTTGGGACACTCAGTCCTGAATGGGAGGTTTGCATCAAACTCCTCCCTCACAGAGCAGGAGGCTGTGCGGAAGAGGAGGCACAAAAAGTGTGAGAGCCCGAAGAGATGAACGAGTCCAAGGAAGCAGTGTCTTCCAGACACAAGGGGACTGACACACTTATGCACTCACAGAGGCTGTGGCAGCATGCACAGGGCCTGCACAGGTCTGAGCCTGATGGGTCCCAGCTCTGAGAGGGGAAGCAGACACAAGCCCCCATCCCTAACCTAAGAGTTATCTCCAGTTGCTAACTGTTCTCAAAGGAAAAACTGGCTTTCTCTAACAGAGTCTCCCTGGGCACACAAACCACACCTAAGAGCAGGCCCCAAGCCCAGCAGGAGATGGCCAACACAGAATGAATCCAGTGGTATTTTTTTGGAGGCTTTTTGTCTCATAATGTTTAGTCTAGGCATTTTTTCCCTTTACAGGTCTTTCGCTTATACATTATAGTTTCTGGGTTTGTGTTTTTATGGGATTTCTATGTGTGCAAATGTGTATTTCTCTGCATCTGTGTGTGTTTCTTGTGCTTTTTCTCTGACTCTTTGTTTGTTTGTTCCCTATTTAGGTTTGTTTTTATTCAATCTGATTTTATTTCCTTTTTAGAAGCCTGTTTGTTTTTTAATGAGAGAGAGCAAGAAAGGGTATGGATTTGCGGGGGTGTGGGGGGGATCTGGGAGGTGATAGGGGAATGTCTTTCTGTAAGCTGCAAATATGTGTTGCTCTGATTGGCTGATAAATAAAGCTGTTTGGCCTATGGCAAGGCAGCTTAGAGGCAGGTGGGAAATTCAAAGAGAGAGACAGGAAGAAGGGGGGGGGGGAGCGAGCTGCCCAAGGAGCAACCTGTAATGGGATGCAGGTAAAGCCACGGAACATGTGGCGACACATAGATTAATAGTCATGGGCTAATTTAAGATAGAAGAGCTAGCTAGCAAAAAGCTTGAGCCATAGGCCATGGCCATACAGTTCATAATTAATATAAGCCTCTGTGTGCTTCCTTCGTGGACGTGAGTAGGAGAGATTTGTCCAGACTGCAGCAGGCCAAGACACAGGAAAACTTCCAGCGACAGGGAGGAGTTGAGGGAGGGGAAAACATGATCTGAGTAGATTATATGAAAAAAATCTATTTTCAAATTTTAAAAAGGGGGGAATTTGGAATGCCACCAAATGTAGAAAGGAACACGGGAGTGCCTGTGGCCTTCCTCAGCTTCTAGAGAACAGTTAGGGAAAGTGATGTTCCCAGTACCCCAGACATCTTTCTGAAGATGGACAGTATTTTTGTGCTTTATATCAGCTTGAGCGTGCTGCCCATGAAGCCGGCTTCCCTGCTGATCTGTGAGCTCTTAACTGTTGCAAAGGAGCTGTGGTGGTAACAATGAGCCCTGTTGTGCAAACTCTGCCGCCTCAGGTCCGCCGGTTTCCTACCTGTTCTTCCAGCATTAACCAGGCGAGGCAACTTGGCCAATGTCTCCCAATGTCACATTACAATTCCAGGCCTCCTAAGTTATTTCCATCTTTGTCTTAATTATATCCCCATCTCCCAGAATCAGGAATTCTTGTTGAACCCAGAGATTAAGAACACCTAAGGCATAATTAGCTTTCCTCGGTCCAAATGCAAGCTCTATCACCATCAAACTGTACATATGCAACAAGTTACTTAAATGCATCCCTCAACTTCCTATCTACAGAAGGTTTGATAAACATATGATTTAAAAAACAAATAGATAAGAGGTGCTGGCTAGATTATTGTTTGTTGCTCAGAATTACTGCTAGTTGAATGAGCTGGGTATGCTTGTATGTATCAGTCAGCATCCAATTAAAAGATGGAAAGCAGGTGTTAGGATTCTGTACATGCGCAGCTCAGGGTCCTGTGCCTTACGTCTTACATCATCAGTGGGCACACAATCTCCACCTTAAAAAGCCCGACGTACACACACCCCCACTCTCTGTTTCCTCTCTGCTCTCTGCTCTGCTCCGCCCCCTCCCCCAGCTTACCCTCTCACCAGGCCTGGTCCCCTTCCCCACACCCATTTTCCCTCCCAATACAGCTCTAAAAACTAACCTTGGGTTCTGCCATGGCCCGTGACTTTTCCACTGGTAACCAGTGCCACCAACCAGCGCTGTTCATCCTTTCAGAAGGTATTTTTAACAAAAAGAATCTGACATTAGAGAAGGCTGAAATGGTACAGAGCTGCAAAGTTACTAATTGAAAAGATAATTCTAAGCCATCACAGAGACAGTAACTTCAGGAAGAGGTTGGTAAGGTGCTTATCCTGCCTACACTATACTTCCTGCCTGGTTACTGGCCAGTCAGCACTTTATTTATCAACCAAATCAGAGCAACACACCCACAGCATATAGAGCGATATCCACAGCATGGCATGGCAGCAGTGACCCAGTTCATTGGCAGTGCTCTCTCACAGAGACATTTAAGGATGACCAGCAGGGTGTGTGTGGTAGCTGTGGCCCAGACCTCTGAAGCAGCAGCAGAGAGGAGAATGCTGGGAACAGGAAGGCGGAGTCAGGAGACAGCTGCCAGCTGCCACCATGAGAAGCAAGTTGTGAAAGATACTAGTAAGCCATGAGCCACGTGGCAAGGTATAGACTTATAGAAATGGGTTAATTTAAGATGTAAGATCTAGCTAGCAAGAAGCCTGAGCCATCAGGTCATACAGTTTTAATTAATAAAAGCCTCTGTGTGTACTTGGGTCCGAGAGGCTGTGGGACTGGCAGGTGAGAGAGATTTGTCCTGACCATGGGCCAGGTGGGACACAAGAAAACTTCAGCCACCATGCCACCTGATGGAACAGAATTAACTTGTCCGCCAGTGGACTGCACACATGAGCATCGCTGCATGGATGGAAAGCAGACAGAGAGCAGACCAGAGCAGCAAAGCATGAAGGCAGATAAAGGAGCCCTGAGTAGGAGACCGCAAGTCAGACAGAATGACCCCTCTCCCCCACCATTGCCAAGCTGAACTATAATGGAGTGCTGGGCTGTGGGGCCAGCACTCTGCCCGCACGTGCTAGTCACGTGGGAGGGAGGGTCATCCACATCCTTTCAAAATACCGATTACAGAAAGCCCTGCCCATGGAACGTCCTATCCCCGATTTATCAGGAACAACTGTGCCTCACTGAGGTGTGGCACTGGGGTATGACACTGGCAAAAGCAGTCTATGCTCACAGCAACGTTGGTCTGAAAAGGTTCCCTGATGTCACTTGTCTGAAATACCGAGACTAACAGTCTGCCCCCAAACCTATGGAGACTGATACACATGGCAGTCTTGGGGGAGGGAAAATATCATTCCAACAGGGGGAAAACCATAAAATGAACATAATGCTTGGATTTCATACTATCACCTTTTTAAATTTATCTAACTTTTTATTGTTTTTCTAAATTTGATATTTTATCGCTATTTGCAATTTTTTTTATTTTATTTTTTTAATTTATTTTAATTTATTTTGCAATACAATTCAGTTCTACATATCAGCCAAGGATTCCCTTGTTCTCCCCACTCCCGTCCCCCTCACCTTCCTCCCAACCCCCCCCCCCCCATTCCCATCTCCTCCAGGGCAAAGCCTTCCCCACAGACTGAGGTCAACCTGGTAGACTCAGTCCAGGTAGGTCTAGTCCCCTCCTCCCAGGCCGAGCCAAACAATCCTGCATAGGCCCCAGGTTTCAAACAGCCGACTCATGCAATGAGCACAGGACCCGGTCCCACTGCCTGGATGCCTCCCAAACAGATCAAGCCAATCAACTGTCTCACCCATTCGGAGGGCCTGATCCAGTGGGGACCCCTCAGCCATTGGTTCATAGTTCATGTGTTTCCATTCATTTGGCTATTTGTCCCTGTGCTTTATCCAACATTGGTCTCAACAATTCTCGCTCATATAAACCCTCCTCATTCTCGCTAATTGGACTCCCAGAGATCCACCCGGGGCCTAGTCATGGATCTCTGCATCCAGATCCCTCAGTAGTTGGATGAGGTTTCTAGCATGACAATTAGGGTGTTTGGCCATCCCATCACCAGAGTAGGTCAGTTCGGGCTGTCTCTCAACCGTTGCCAGCAGTTTGTTGTGTGGGTATCTTTGTGGATTTCTGTGGGCCTCTCTAGCACTTTGCTTCTTCCTATTCTCATGTGGTCTTCATTTACCATGGTCTCCTATTCCTTGTTCTCCCTCTCTGTTGTTGATCCAGCTGGGATCTCCCGCTCCCCCAAGCTCTCTTTCCCTCAACCCTCGCCTTTCACTACCCCCACTCATGTCCAGGCTGTTCATGTAGATCTCATTCCATTTCTCTGTCATTGGGCGATCCCTGTGTCATTGTATATTGGTCACTAAGCTACTGCGTTTTGACTTCAATCTCACCAGAGAAGACTTTCATGACTTTACTTTTCCACACTCACATTTCTGCACTTCGTCTCCCTACTACCCCTCGTGTGTGTCTTCAACCTGTGTGCTTTCTTTCTCACTCATATTTTACCTACTTCCTCCTTGCCTCTCCTTCTTCATTCACTACTTAAATATTGATACCTTCACATCTAAATGCCAGGCATGGTAGTGCATGCCTCTTATCCCAGCTCTTAAGAGGCAGAGTCAGGTGGAACCCTGTGAGTTCCAGGCCATCCATGGCTCCATGATGAGACTCCGGACGGCAACACTGAGAAGGACCAAACAGAAATTCTGGAAACGAGACAACTGACTCCCAACCACACAACCTTTGACCTGCAGTCTGTCCTGCCTATGGAATGTCAGAGGTGGGGGTGGTGTAAGGGTGGCGCAGAGATACTGGGAGTGGCCACCCAATGACTGGTCCAGCCTGAGACCCATACCACAAAAGTGAGCCATCCCCAGACTCTGCCTGGAGTGCCAGGATCCAGAGGCTGAATGGCCCAGAGACCTAGGATAGAACCAAACATGACTGGAGAAAAAAGATGTCAACATTATGATGCCTAATGATGTTCTGCTATACTCACAGATTAGTAACTACCCCAATTGTCATCAGAGAGGCTTCATCCAGTAACTGATGGAAACAAATATATAGGCCGAGCTTAGGGAATCCTGCTGAAGAGAGGAAAGCTTGTATGAGTCAGGAAGGTCAAGGACATCACAAGGGAACCCACAAAGACAGCTTACGTAGGGTCATAGGAACTTACAGACTTTGAACTGCCTGTTACGGAGCATGGGACCAACCTAGGCCCTCTACCTGTATATGAGAGCTGTGTAGCTTGTTCCTGTGGGACTCCTAGTGGCTGTCCCGAGCGCTTTGGCTGCCTTATGAGAGCCTATTCCCCATACCTGGGTTGTCCTTCCCAGCCTTAACACAAGGGGAGGAGCTTGGTCCTACTGCAATTTGATATGCCATGCTTTGTTGACACCCATGGAGGGCCTGCCTTTTGGGACAAAAACAGAGGAGGAGTGGATGTGGGGGAATGGAAGAAGAGGGGATAAGGGGAGACTGTGTCTGGATGTGAAATAAATGAATACATCTAATTAATAAAAATAACATTAAGTATCATCAACAGATAAAACCAAGCATAACAAATTTGGTGACTAGAAGAGAAAGTGAAGACCAAAAAATTCATATATATATAATATATATATATATTATATATATATATATATATTAGTGAAAAAATTACCAATGAAAATGTCCAGAACTCTAGAATTCATTCAGGAGAACAAACATAAGATTCCATGGGAAGCAGAAGCAGAGATTGCTTGAGTGGGAGCTCTACCTCAACCCCTGGTGCCCTGGTATCCCTATACCAAAAGAGTCTGGAATATTTGAAAAGAGTCTGGTGGAAGATCCACCTTGGCCCCCTTCTCCATCTCTTTCCCAGGACCCCGCCCCTTCAGAGCCCGCCGAACACAGCTCCTGCCCAAACCCACCCCTTCAAGACCCACCAAGCACAGCTCCTCCCCCAGAGAGGCTCAAGACCACTCCCACAGGGGATATAAACAGCATCTCAGAAAACAGACTCGTGGTTCTTCCGGTCTCACATAGGGGGCTGGGGGGCGTGGCAGGGAATCGCCTCAGAACGCTTTATCCATTAAACCTGGGCTTTTCCTGATTTGGTCTGATTCGGTTTGTTGCGACAGAGGAGAGGCCTTCAGGGGGCCTAAAACTTATCAGAGATAAAATAAAATAAAATAAATAAATTATTCACAAAAATTTCCCAAGATTAAAGAAAGAAATTAATATACAAATGCAAGATGCATTATTTAGAATCCCAAATATACATGACCAGAAAAGATCCTCTCCACTATATATTGTAGTTAAGATGTCAAAATAGGCTGCTGGGCGGTGGTGGCACACGCCTTTAATCCCAGCACTCGGGAGGCAGAGGCAGGCGGATCTCTGTGAGTTCAAGGCCAGCCTGGTCTACAAAGTGAGTTCCGGGAAAGGTGCAAAGCTACACAGAGAAACCCTGTCTCAGAAAAAAAAAAAAAAGGCAAAATATACAAAACAAAGAAAACAATATTAAAAACTATGAGGGAAAAAAATCAACTCACCACTTTGCTTTCATGTTGCTGGGATAAACATGATCAAAAGCAACTTATGGAGGAAAGGATTTATTTCATCTTGTACTTCCAGTTCACAGTTCATCTTTCAGAGAAATCTGGAACCTAGAGCAGAAACCACAGAGTTTTATTCCTGGCTTGCTCACTCTGGGCTCATGCATCCAAATTTCTCATACAACCGAGGACCATCTGCCCAGGGTCAGCACAGCTCAGCCATCCCACATCAATCAACAATGAAGCCAACTCCCCATAGACATAGCCACAAGCATAATAGCCAAGGATTCAAAATACTTATCAGTAATCAATCTACCAAGCAGATGGAGTTCATCAACAAGCAATCATAGTGATTCTTGTATCTTATAAAGTAGACTCTAAACCATAACTAGTGAGAGATAAATGGAACCACTATTTATAAGTAAAGATTGACCAAGAAAATATAACATTTGTAAATAATTGCATATCAAATATTGGTGATCCCAATTCCCTAAAACATTAAAAAGTATAAAATGTCACATAGATCTTGACACAATAATAATGGAAGACCTCATACCTCACTCTCATATTGAAATAGGGCTTCCAAGCTGGGCATGGTGACCACAACTTTAATCCCAGCACTCAGGAGGCAGAGGCAGGTAGATTGTTGAGTTCAAGAACAGCTTGGTCTGCAGAACAAGTACTACGATAGTCAGGGCTACACAGAAAAACCTTGTCTCAAAAAAACAAAACAAATAAATAAATAGAACTTCCAAACTAAAAATCAATAAAGATGGAATCTCAATTGAAATGTTTCCCATATCAGAAATTGAAAGATAAATTATTTCATACATCAACAGAGCTTAAATAATCCACAAAATATTCAATATAACAGAGTACACAGTCTTTTCAGTGGCAAATGGAACACTATAAAATTGTTCACATTTCTCTTAGTTTGCTTTCTATTGCTGTGATAAACACCATGACCAAAAGCAACTTGGGAAGGAAAAGTTTTACTTCATCTTACATCTTACAGTTCATCATAAAGAGAAGTCAAGTCAGAAACTCAAGGAAGGAGCCTAGAGGCAGAAAACTGAAGCAGAAGCCACAGGGAAATGATACTTTATCATCATAGCTTGCTCAGTTTGCTTTCTTATATACCCCAAGACTACTTATCCCCAAGTATATACCCAAGACACTGCCCACAGTGGGCTGGACCCTTCCACATTGATTATCAATCAAGAAAATGCTCAAACTACTTGCCTATGGGCAAATATGATAAAGGCAACTCCTTGCCTAATGTCCCCTCTTTCAAAATGACTATAGTGTCATGTTGACAAAAAACCCTCACAATTGACCCCTTGCTAACTTGACACATATTAAACCATAACCTTTCCTTTCCTTATTATCCCCCAAATCGCATGTTAATTTCATACTGCAAACCATAGTACATATTTTTAAAGTACCACAGTCTTTAAATTTTTCTTTAAAAAACACCTTTAGAATTCTAAGTTCTTGCTCTCTTCTCCAGCTGAGCAAGAAGCAAGATGCCTAGAGGAAAGAAGGCCAAGGGGAAGAAGGCGGCCCCATCCATGAATAAACAGGAGGCCAAAATGGTGGTGAGTCCTCTGTTTGAGAAATGCGTTAGGAACTCCAGCACTGAACAGGACATCCAGCCCCAAAGAGAACTCACACATTTCCTAAAAGGCCCCACTACATTAGACTGCAATGGCAAAGAACCGTCCTCTATAAGCAGCTAAAGTACCTCCTGCCATTAACCAGTTCCCCCAGGTACTGGGCCAGCCAACAACTACCCAGCTGCTTAAGCTTGCCCACAAGTACAGGCCAGAGACAAAGCAGGAGACGAAGCAAAGGCTGCTGGCCCGTGCTGAGAAGAAAGCCGCTGGCAAAGGGGACATCCCAACTAAAAGACCACCTGTCCTCTGAGCGTGGGGTCAGTACAGTCACCACCTTGGTGGAGAACAAGAAGGCTCAGCTGGTGGCGATTGCCCGTGATGTAGACCCCACTGAGTTGGTGGTCTCCCTGCCTGCCCTGTGTCATAAGATGAGGATCCCCTACTGCATCATCAAGGGAAAGGCCAGGCTGGGGCGGCTGGTCCACAGGATGGCATGCACCACTGTTGCCTTCACACAGGTTAACTCAGGAGACAAGGGTGCTCTGCCTAAGCTGGTGGACATATTAGGACCAATTACAATGACAGATACAATGAGTTCCATCATCACTGGGGAGTCAACATCCAGTGTCCTAAACCTGTGGCTCACATTGCCAAGCTGGAAAAGGCAAAGGCCAAAGAACTCGCCACTGAACTGGGTTAAATGTACACTGCTAAGTTTTTTGTACACAAATATAATTATAAAACTGTCTTCAAAAAAAAAGAAGTCTAAGTTCTCCTTAAAAATCCAATGTCTCTTCAAAAGTACGAATCTCTCAACTATGGGCCCCTTCAAAATAAAAAACACATTGAAGACTTTCTTACTATAAGAAGGAAGAACTGGGCTGGAGAGATGGCTCAGTGGTTAAAGACACTGGCTGCTCTTCCAAAGGTCCTGAGTTCAATTCCCAGCAACCACATGGTGGCTCACAGCCATCTGTAATGAGACCTGGCTCCCTCTTCTGGCCAGCAGGCATAAATGCAGACAGAACACTGTGTACATAATAAATAAGCGCTAAACCATCCGTAAACAACCTGCTTCTGGGTCAGGGTTTGTACGTAGCAGAGCAGCTCCCTTGCTGCAATCTATTGAAAGTCAGCCCCCGACACACTGGGAAAAAAAAAGAAGAAGGAAGAACTAAGGCATAGTAAAAAAAAAAAAAAAAATCAAAGCAAAGAAAACTGAACTCCAATAGTGTCAATAATTCAATTTCTGATGTCTGGAGCTCACTTATGATCTTCTAGACTTCAAAGGACTTGGTAAGCTATACTTCTGCACCTCTCCTAGCCACAGAATACACAGCTTGTCCCACAGCCTCAGACTGGCTTCACTCCATACCTGCCACTGTCCTTGGTAGTCACCCCTCAATCCTGGCATCTCCAATATTCTGGGGTCTCCACTGCAACTGAGGCTGCACCTTTATTATTTGTCTCTACTGGTCCCTCTTTATGGACTCTAGCCCCGTGACACGGTGCCAAGCTTTAGCTTCTCTCCACAAACCCTTCAATCCTGTAGCTTCCATGCTGCCAAAGTAAGTACCACGTGGGAGACTCTTATACATTAACCCAGCATAAGCTGTGGCTTTGGTCCCTCTGGACCACAGTTTCTGTGTGCTGACCCTGAGGAACTATTTCTCAGAAAGTTTTGGCCCAATGATGCTGGTCTCTTGTTAATCACAGTTGGTTTTTCAGCCACAGCTAACCAGCATCATTTGCCCCAGTGATGAACGCAAAAGTTTCACATCAGTGGTGTTGACCAGCCCCAGCTGACCAGAAACTACAGATTCTTAATTTAAAGTATCACACAAAGAGTCCCTGATAGAGTCTTTGCTTCCTTCTGAACCTTCACAAGCCATGCCTCTATTTTTACATTGCTCTCAGCACTATCTCCCAAGTTGTCACAGAACAGCTCAACAAGCTTTAAGCAATAATGGGTTTGCCAAGGCAAAGTTCCAAACACAGTCCTCCCCACAAACTACATGATCAGGTCTGTCACAGAATATCCCACTCCTGATACCAAATCCATATTAATTTGATTTTCTGTTGCTATGATAAAACACCAACAAAAACCAAGTTTGTAAAGGAAGAGGTTTACTTAAGCTTACAGTTTACAGTCCATCATGAGAGGAAATCAGGGCAGGAACTCAAGCAGGAATATGGAGGTGGGAACTGAAGCAGAAGCCACAGAGGAATGCTGCTTACTAGCTTGTGCTTCTATTGTACAGTGGGCTGAATCTCCCACATTAAGCATTAATCAAGAAACTGCCCCCACAGACTTGCCTGGAGGCTAATTTGATGAAATAAACTTCTTCCTCCCCCAATTTTGATCAGTGTTTTATCACAGCAATACATAAACAAACTAATACAGGCATAAATCAAGACTTAGGAAATGCAGAAAGAAAGAAAAGAAGCAAGCAAGCAAGAAAGAATTCCTTGCACCTTACCAGACTACATTGGAATGCAATTAAAAATCTACAGCAGGAAGGGCCTCAGGAATCACACAAATACTTAAATACTGAACAATATGCCTTTAAATGAACAATGAATCTTTGAACAAAGCAGGGAGCACCACCCACAGTGAACTGGGCCCATCCACGTTAATCATTTATCAAGGAAATGCCCCACAGACTTTCCTATAGGCCAATCTGATGGAGACATTTTTTAATTAAGACTCCATCTTTCCAGATGACTGTAGCTTGCTTCAAGGTAACAAAAAAAAATTAACCAATACATCATATACAATGACCAAGTTGGCTTTATCCCAGAAATGCAAAACTTGTTCAATATACACAAAAAAAATTATTAAATGTAATACAATATATAAATAATCCTAAGGACAGAAACCACATGATCAATTCAATAGACACAGAAAAGACATTTGATAAAATTCAATAAGCCTTCATGATAAAAGTCCTGAAATTAGGAACAAATGGAACATATTTCAAAATAATAATTGTTACATATGACAAATCTATAGCCAACATTACATTAAATGTGGAAGGTGTGGGAATACAGAGAGATTTCCTCTAAAGTTTAGAATGAGACAAAGTTTCTATGGTGGTTTCAATAGGAATGGCCCCCACAGACTCATGTGTTTGAATGCTTGGTCCATAGGGAGGGGCATTATTAGGAGGTGTGGCCTTGTTGGAATAGGCGTAGCTTTGTTGGAGGAAGTGTGTTACTAGGGAGTGGGCTTTGAGGTCAAGCAGTTCACTTCCTGCTGCCCGTGAATCTGGATGTAGAACTCTCAGCTCCCTCTCCAGCACCACGTCTGCCTTCATGCTACCATGCTTTCTGCCATGACCATAATGAACTAAACCTCTGAACTGTAAGCCAGCCCCAATTAAATATTTTCCTCTATAGGAAAAATGGTCATGATGTGGTCATGATGTCTCTTCATAGCAATAGAACCCTAACTAAGACAGTTTGCAAGGCTGACCATTCATACTCAATACAGTGTTTTAAGTCTTAGTTTAAAGTAGTAAGATAGGAGAAAGACTTAAAAAGTATAAAAATTGAAAAGGAAGCTATCAAATTATCCCTGCTCACAGACGTCATGATGCAATACCTAAATGACCTACAGACTCATGTGGAAAATATGTAGCTCTGATCAATACTTTAAGAAAAGTTACATGATATAAAAATGAACATACAAAATTCAGTAGCTTTCCTATATACCAAAAATGAATTTGTTAAGAAAAAATTAGGAAAAAAATTCCAATCACAATAACACAAAAAAATACTTCAAAATGAACCTAAAGCATTAGCACACTTATTTTATCTTCCTGTTACTTCTGTTCTTCGGGGGATATTAAACAACATTCATGGTAGTCTGCACTTTGGAATTATGCTCTCAGCAACATTCATTCAGGAGGGCAGAAACCAGATCTACCTAGGCAAACCTTGGGGCAGCAGGAAGTCAAAAACCATCTTGCTTTGGTTTTTTTGTTTTGTTTTGTTTTGTTTTTCAAGACAGGGTTTCTCTGTGTATCTTTGCACCGTTCCTGGATCTCACTCTGTAGCCCAGGCTGGACTCACACTCAGAGATCTGCCTGCCTCTGCCTCCCAGTGCTGGGATTAAAGGCGTGTGCCACCACCGCCCAGCTTGCTTTGGTTTTCTATATCTGTATAATTTTATTAGAAGAGAAAAAAAACTCCTACTAAAAGGTAATTATTATTATCTTATGTGTGTGATTTCATCTGAAGAGAAGAACCTGCTATACCAAAGTAGTTTTAGAATGATAATAGTACAGGTAAATCAAGTCTACATCATGTTTTTATAGAACTGCAAGCTAGAATAGTTTAAATGTTTTAAATGCTTTTAGAAACTTGAAAATAAGTCTACTTCATGCTGCATGAAAATTATTCAAGAATCAAGTTTCATTGTTCATAAATAAAATATTGTTAAAATACAAAAAAGAAAGGAAAGAAGTAAAAACTTGACAATGAAAACCTTAAAATACTGAAGAAAGAAATCAAGGAAGACACAATACCTCACTTCAAATCATACCACATAACCACAGTGACAAAGATCATGTGGTACTGGGCATGAAAACAAATATGTAGACCAATGGAACAAAATAAAGGATCAGAAATAAACCCACACAGCTATGGAGACCCAGCATTTGACAAATGTGTCAAAATACACACTGAAGGGGAAAAAAAACCAGACAGCTTATTCAATAAAAGATGCTGAGAGAACTGGATATCCACCTATGGAACAATGAAATTTGACATGTATCTCTTATGCAATGCAAAAAAAAAAAAAGCAATTCAAATTGATAAGACCTCAATTTCAAACCTGAATTGTTGAAGCTTCCGGAGGAAAACACAAGGGAAGACTTTAAGGCACAGACATAGGCAAGGACTTTTCTAAACAGGATACCAGTAGCACAGAAAATAGCCTCAAGAATTGACAAATGAGAGTACCCTAAATTCAAAAGCTGAGTACAACCAAGGAAATATTAGCAGACCAAGCAGACAAACAGAATGGGAGAAAACCTTTGCTAGCTGTACTTCAGAGATGGGGCAAATACCTAGAATGTATAAGGAACTGCAAACGTTAAACACACATACAAAGTGCCAGTCAATAAATGGGCTAATGAAATGGGCAAACAATTCTCAAAAGAAGAAACACAACTTGCCAGTAAATACCTTTCTTTTTCAAGTGTTGGACATCTGGGCCGGCAAGATGACTCAATGGGTAAAGGCACTGGAGACCAAGCCTGATGACCTGGGTTAGATCGCCAGGACCCAAATAACGAAAAGAGAGAGCCAACTCCACAAGTTGACTTCTTACCCCTACTTGTGCGCTCAAACAGGAAAATGGAAATTAAATCTACCTCAAGAGTCCATCCCACTAGAGGCAGAATGACTGTTATCAAAACAAATAACAACACATGCCTATGAGCATGTGGGGAAAGAGAAACCTTATTCACCGTTGGTAGGAGTATGCCTGAGTATACCTGGGACAGTCACTGTAGAAGTCGGTGTGAGGTTTTTCTCAAAAAGCTGAGAACAGAATGACCAGGAGGCCAAGCTATAGTATTCTGTGCACATGCCCAGAGGACTCTACACCACACCACAGACACATCTGCACACCCATATTTAATGCTTCTCTACTGACAATGGCTAAGAACCAGAATCTGCTTCACCTCAATGTACATCTGCTGTGGGATGGTCTGTATGTCAAATGTGTTGCTGATTGGTCAATAAATAAATCACTGATTGGCCCGTGGCCAGGCAGGAAGTATAGGCGGGACAAGGAGGAGAATAGAGCTGGGAAGTGGAAGGCTGAGTGGGAGACACTGCCAGCCGCCATCAGGATAAGGAAGATGTAAAGTACCGGTAAGCCACAAGCCACGTGGCAAGGTATAGATTAATAGAAATGGATTAATTTAAGCTGTAAGAACAGTTAGCAAGAAGCCTGCCACGGCCATACAGTTTGAAACCAATATAAGTCTCTGTGTTTACTTGATCGGGTTTGAGCGGCTTGGGACTGGCGGGTGAGAGAGATTTGTCCTGACTGTGGGCCAGGCAGAAAAACTCTAACAACATACATCAATAAAGATCGATCGTGAAAACGTCATACATATTGTTGAGGGCTGGACCGACTGACCAAGGCTTTTCCTGAGGCCCTGATGTATAAATAAAAACACAGTTCTTTCTCAAAGCCAGGAGTACACTTAGCAGAGTCTGTGATGGCCTGGGGCTAGGGCCTGGGGGCAGCTGTGGCTTCAGATTGTGACACCCTAACTCTTCCCTTCCCAAGGGGCTGTGGTTATCAGTCAGTCCCAAGGCCACTGAGTGCTCCGCCTGATGCTCTTGAGAGACCCTGTGTTCTCCTTGTGCTACATTGTTCCATTAGCTTCTCCCTGACTTAGAACCGTTACAGGACGGACGTTTCTACCGACTTTGTCCCGTGTCATCCTGGAAAGAGTACATAAGGTGCTATGCTTCTTAATCAGCTCGCTTGGCATAAGACATGTGCATACCTACTGAACCACCTGTTCTACTTTCTTTATCTCTGAACCCCGGGACCTTCCTTCTCACTGAAGAACCACCTGCTGGTCCAGATCACATACAAACAACGGAATTTACTCAGCCATAAAGAAAACTGAAATTATGAAATTTGTAAGAAAATGAATGACTCTTGAAGTTATATTCAATAAGGTGACCCCGACTGAGAAAGGCAAATACCACATGTACTCTCCCACATGTGGATGCTAACTTCTTTTTTTTTTTTTTTTGTGATTTTTTTAAATTTATTTTAATTTATTTTGCAATACAATTCAGTTCTACATATCAGCCACAGATTCCCTTGTTCTCCCCCCTCCCGTCCCCCTCACCTTCCCCCCAACCCCCCCCCATTCCCATCTCCTCCAGGGCAAAGCCTTCCCCACAGACTGAGGTCAACCTGGTAGACTCAGTCCAGGTAGGTCTAGTCCCCTCCTCCCAGGCCGAGCCAAACAATCCTGCATAGGCCCCAGGTTTCAAACAGCCAACTCATGCAATGAGCACAAGATCTGGTCCCACTGCCTGGATGCCTCCCAAACAGATCAAGCCAATCTACTGTCTCACCCATTCGGAGGGCCTGATCCAGTGGGGACCCCTCAGCCATTGGTTCATAGTTCATGTGTTTCCATTCATTTGGCTATTTGTCCCTGTGCTTTATCCAACCTTGGTCTCAACAATTCTCGCTCATATAAACCCTCCTCATTCTCGCTAACTGGACTCCCAGAGATCCACCCGGGGCCTAGCCATGGATCTCTGCATCCAGATCCCTCAGTCGTTGGATGGGGTTTCTAGCACGACAATTAGGGTGTTTGGCCATCCCATCACCAGAGTAGGTCAGTTCGGGCTGTCTCTCGACCATTGCCAGCAGTCTGTTGTGTGGGTATCTTTGTGGATTTCTGTGGGATCTCTAGCACTTTGCTTCTTCCTATTCTCATGTGGTCTTCATTTACCATGGTCTCCTATTCCTTGTTCTCCCTCTCTGTTGTTGATCCAGCTGGGATCTCCCGCTTCCCCAAGCTCTCTTTCCCTCAACCCTCGCCTTTCACTACCCCCACTCATGTCCAGGCTGTTCATGTAGATCTCATTCCATTTCTCTGTCATTGGGCGATCCCTGTGTCTTTCTTGGGGTCCTGTTTTCCAGGTAGGATGCTAACTTCTAATGTGTGTGTGCATGCCATATGCATGTGCGCACGGTGTATGTAAGTAGTGTGTGTGCATGTGTCTGCCTGTGTGTCTTTGGTATAGGTAGTTAAACTATGGGAGGGGGTCCTGGGATGGGAAAAGGGGGTGTTGAGGCACCGGAGAGGGGAACAGAGCACATGTGACTGAAAGCAGCAGGAAAAGCTGCTGGGAGTGGAGGGGTACGAAGTGGAGCGTGGGAGTCGGGGAGAAGACGACAGGGGACAAGACAAATTGTGTTTGAAAACGGCACCTGTACTTTGTTCACAATTGTGGTATTTAACCTTGTCAACTTGCTGGGATTTAGACTCACCAGGGAAACAAACCTCTGGCCATAGTTGTGAAGGATTACCTAGATGAGGTTAATGGATGTGGGAAGACAGGACCTAAAGTGGCAGTACAGCCCATGGCCTGGGGCCACAGACTAAATCAGAAGAGAAATCAAACTGAACACAAACATCTGTCTCGCAGGCCTCTGCCGCCATGTCTTCCCCCCATGGCAGACTCTGGACCCTTTACTGTAAGTTAACATAAACCCTTGCCTCCCTAAAATGTCTGTGTCGTGTGTTTCATCACAGTTTTGAGAAAAGCAACAAACACTTCAAGTTTTTTTAAAAAAAGAAGCATTAATTAAAAATACTAAAAATTTAGGAGTCAAGGGTTTGCAGGCGACTTTCATTTGGATAGCTCAGAAAAGGAAAATCCCCAAGTCGTCTGCCCATCTCATGCAGCTAGAACTGTCAGAGCAGAAACTTGAACTGAGGCCTGATTCCCTACGCCTCAGATTCATTTCCCCATCACCAAATGAAGGCAATAGCGCCTGTGCCTCCTCCTGCAGCGCTGTTGGGAAGACTTAATGAGTTAATATCTATAAGCTGCTTACAAAGTAACCTGGCACACAGTGATGGCTCAGCAAACAGCCGCTGTTAAGATGCTGGAGCTCTGGGTTTCATACCAGGTATCCAGTCATGTGGACTCAGTATGAAAACATCACAGCAAGTGACAAGTAAAGGTATAAAGACAAGGAAAAGATTGGGGAAACTTCCTAAATTTTTACCGTTACTCACTCCTGACTTTTTGAGAAGACAGCTATCTACCTTTGGACTCACCAACTCTAGGACAGGTTGTTGAGCATCAGCCACGTGGTGGTTGCTGGAAATTGACACTGACAGGCCCCTCATCGTGGATGTTCCTCTCCATGAGGACATAGGTAGGGAATGGCAATTCAGGTAAGTACTATGATGGGGACATACCATATACTTCAAGAGCCGGTGATGGACCAAGACTTAAGGAAGCCAGATAGAAGTCACAAGGACGGAAGACACGCAGGAGATTAGGCGAAGATCCTGAACAATGGGGCCTGCATGAAAAAATTACAGAGGTGAGAGGGGACAAGGAGTGTCCAGAGAACCAAGTGAAGCTGACAAGGGCATCACAGTTGGGGTGGCCCTACTTAGGTCCATTCCTGGAGAGACACATGATCCCTGCTCCCTGGACAGTAATTAGACAGCAGTGGAGGACCAGTAGTCTTGTCAAAGGCCAGTGACAGTCAGATGTGAGCTTAAGATCAGCTCTGGGTGCCACATGGGGAATGGCTTGGAGTATGGCTGGAGGTAAGAAAACCAGAGAGTCTTCCTGCCAACCAGCAAATGCAAGATGATGGTAGTCCAAATGAAGAACATAGCCAATGATCAACGGGGGAAGGCAATGCCCATTGTGGATGTGGCCACTCCTGGGCTGGTGGTCCTGGGTTCCGTAAGAAAGCAGGCTGAACAAGACACAAGGAGCAAGCCAGTAAGCAGCACCCCTCCATGCATCTGCATCTGCTCCTGCCTCCAGGTTCGTGCCCTGTTTGAGTTCCTGTCTTGATTGATTTCCTTTGATGAAGAAGTCAGTGCTGTGGAAGTTTAAGCCAAATAAACCCTTTCTTCCCCGACTTGCTTTGGTCATGGTGTTTCACCACAGCAACAGTAACCCTAACGTGTTCTGTTTCAGCACGTGATGCCCTGTACCACCTTACAGTCTTTAGAATTCCCACAAGAAAGTAGGTCCTTATCACATGTGGCCCCTTGTTCTTAGACTTCTCAGCCTCAGGAACTACAAGAAATACATTTCTTTTCTCATTTTTGTGGGGAGGGGAGTTAGTGTTGTTGTTTGTTTGTTTGCTTGCTTGCTTGGTTTGGATTGGTTTTTGTTTTGTTTTGGTTTAGGGACAGGGTTTCTCTGGGTAGCTCTGGCTGTTCTGGAACTCACTCTGTAGACCAGGCTGGCTGCGAAGCCAGAGATCTGCCTGCCTCTGTCTCCCGAGAGCTGGGATTAAAGACATGCGCCACCACTGCCTGGATACATTTCTTTACAATTTTCGTAGTATAAGGAATTCTGCTGTAATAACTCAAAGCACAGTAAGATAACATTGTATGTGTTACTTGGCAGCTTCAACTGATGACTACAGCCCTACCTCTCCAAGCTTCTCAACTATCAACCAGTAAATGCTTTGAATATCACCTTCCATCTAGACTATTCTTAGCCTCATGTTTTATTGACTGATAAATTTAAATTTGCTCTCATGCAAAATCCATCCTAAGTGAGAACAGGATGTGGATGTACCAACATATATTTATTCTCAACTCTATTTAAAACAAGCCATTAGGGCTCAATTGATACTCAAGCTGAATTTTTGTTTTGTTCTTAGTTTTTTTTTAATTTATTTTTACATCTATGGGTGTCCTGGTGCCCTGGGGGGTCCAGAAGAGGGTATTGGCTCCCCTGCAACTGGAGTTACAGGCAGTTGTCAGGAGCCACATGGGTGCTGGGAATTGTACCCAGATCCTCTGGAAGGGCAGCCAGTGTTCTTAACCACTGAGCCATCTCTCCAGCCCCATTTTTGTTCTTTATAATGCTCCCAACTAGCAGGACAGAGGTCCCCAGTTTTTTGCAATGCCCTTCTGTCTTTTTGCTCCACACACAATTGAACAGTAACAAATAAACAAAAATCATTTGAATTTGTATTCTTTAAAGGAAAAAGTCCAAGTTCTACAACATAGCATCGGTTTTCTTAATCACAGTTTGGGGATGTAGTTCAGTGAGAGAATCCTTGCCTGGATTTCCTAACCTGAGAATATTAGCTGAACCATCTCCAAACGTGGTTATTTTTAATTCAGACATCTCTGCAGAGAAAGATAAAAGTACACTATGTCTGTGAGGCACATGGTATGCAAAGGGCACTTTGGGATGGAGTTGGCCTGTATGGGGGGAGGGATGTCAGTGAAGAACCATTGCCTTTGGCACTGAGTCAGGTACCGGGAAAGAAGCGTCGAAGCTTTTCAGGTGGATGCTTTCCTTGGGCAAGAGCTGCTTTCCATGGTCTCGATCCTGGGCAGAAACTCAAGCAGCCCGTACTGTGGACGGCCCACCCAGTGCAGAAGGGTCTCTATTGAGATCCAAGTACCACTCCCTCCTGGCACCTTGCACCCCTCACCCCATTCAGGCTGGGTTGGATTTGCCTTCTTATTAGTGCCCCCTGAAACTCAGAGCTTCTCAATCATAACATTGGACACTGTCTACTGGAAATACCTGCTCAGGTGACCATTCACCTGCTACACCTATGTGTAATGCGAGGGCAAGAGCTGTGTCGTGATATCTGGGTGGCCCTAGTATCAGACACAGTGCCTGACATATATGTTAATATATAAAATACAATATATAAAAATGGTAAATGTCTTAGACACATGTTTCTCTGGCCACCAAAAGTTAATGAAGGCACTTTGAAACTTATATGCGTGTAAATATTCAATTTTATATTTTTGGTTGTGAGCCTAGCCTTTAACAGCTGAGCTATCCTTCCAGTCCTAAATATTCAATTTTACAAAGTCTTGATTCTTAGCTCCACTCAACATAAGACCAGGCCCTGAAAAGTCCAGGTAAAGAATTTTTATATGTACCCCAAATAAATGTGGTTTTATCTCTGTTTGGCCATGTCAATTGCTTTCTCTTTTCTTGCTGGGTCCATGGAACCCCATTCACATGTATTTCAACTCTAAAACTACACTTTTGCATGCACACTTCTGGAAGTACTCACTACAGGTGGGATACACAGCATTGACCAGAACAGACTCAGGCCTAGGCCTCCTGTGATCTTAAAGTCTAATGTCTACTGATACTTCCTGTCCTCCAAAACCCCAGAGACCATGAAACTACCTCATGGACACAGGATACTTTTATCTTTAAAATTGTAATACATTGATAAAGCAATCCCATGCCAATTTAGGAACACCGGGAAGGTGTTTGGAAGTTCAAACTTAAATAAAGCTTACTAAAGTATTTCAATTTCCCCAAAGCCAATGAGAATTGGTCAGTCCAAAGGGATCTATAGCAGGGGACATCCAACGTTTGTCTGGCCCTCTTCTGTTTCCATAGCCACATAGAGCAGCTGTTCTCAACCTGTGGGTCATGACCCCTTTCAGGGTAGAACGACCCTTTCACTGGGTCACCTATCAGATAACCTGCATATCAGTTGTTTACATAACAATACGTAACAGTAACAAAATCACAGTTATAAAGTAGCAACAAAATAATTTTATGGCTGGGGTGGGGTCACCACAACATGAGGAACTATATTAAAGGTGGCTGCATTAGGAAGGTTGAGAACCACTGCTGTGGAGCATTCCACCCTTACTACCATTTTGTGACAGCTAATGAAGGACACTATAACCCAGCCTCATGTGGCATCTCTTACTGAGGTCTCGCCAGTTTACATGCCACCTTCTGTAAATTTAGAAGCAGCGACCCCTTTGGGCAGGTGCATCACAAAGAGACACCTTCCCCAGCCAAGAGTCACACCCAGGGGTGCACAGCTTAG
This sequence comes from Peromyscus californicus insignis, assembly GCF_007827085.1. NCBI lineage: Eukaryota > Metazoa > Chordata > Mammalia > Rodentia > Cricetidae > Peromyscus > Peromyscus californicus. The sequence goes on along the minus strand of NW_026294458.1, from coordinate 6,299,698 downwards.
GCAGGATTTCAGTCCCAAAGGATTTGTGTCCTGTTCAGCGCTGTCCCATGCTGAGGCCCACATACAATTCTGAAGGCCACATATCGGGTGCAAAACCACATCGATGCATTTACATTACAGATGCTTTAAATTAACACTTCTGAATAAGGAAAATCGTTTTCCATGGGGATTACTAAACTAAATGGAAATCATTTTCTAAAACTCTAGTAACAGCCACAGGAATTTACGGCATGTCCCAAATTCCTCAAATGCCTTCTGAGACTGCAACTTACTTCCTACGAACATCTCTGTAGCTTTTCAAAACCTATGACGTTACCAAAGTCTCGGCAAGGCCCTTCCTTGCGCAGTCTGAGGCAAAGGCTCTGCCCCCCCCTCCCCCGTCAGGTATCAAGGTCAATGCTCCCACAGCTTGCCAAAGTAAGATCACTAGAGAAATTCAGTCCAGTGGCCTCTGTAGCTCACAGAGCTGAAGTTCCCAGGGAGTCGTTTTTCTCAAGAATCAGGTTTACAAATCTCATCCTAACCTCTCATTATATTGAAACATGCCACTCTCTACACTCTTGACCACCAACTGCTTCTTTTTCTAGAATGTTTAGGTTTATTTCTTTTATGTGTATGAGTGTTTTGCCTGCATGTATCTGTGTTTATCACCCTGTGCATGGCAGATCTCTGTGGAGGCCAGAAGGTTCTGGATTCCCCTGCAACTGTAGTTACCTATGGTTGTTAGCCACTATGTAGGTGCTGGGAGTTAAACCCAGATCCTCTGGAAGAGTAGCCAGTGCTCTTAACCACTGATCCATCTCAACTACTTCTTAATGCCTATATAGTGGTAATGGAACATAATTAATATTTACAGACATTTTCTCCACTGTATCATTCAGTACATATGAGCTGTATCTCCAGCGTCCCCTGGGGTAGCCCTGGTCTTTGAAGCAGAATTGATAGGTGCCAATGCCAGTTCTGTGGCCTGTGGAAAGTCCCAGGCTCTCCCTGAGCTTTCTGCAAATGAAGAAGAGCAGGAAGGACTCGGCTCACACTCCTCCTGGCTCCAAGCAAGTCCCCTGGGCCAGCTGCTTTTGTCCATCCTGGTATCACACATGTGGCTCAGATCCTTTCACTGTTGACCCTGGAAGTAACTAAGCCACCAGCAATCGCTCAGACACTTGTGTAGTCTACCTGTCCTCGGAGTACCTTTGACACTGTTGCATGATGACACCATTCCTAGGGAGATGAGAACAAACCTCTGCTGAGCCCAGATACTGACTGATGACTGATCTAAGTAAGGAGCCATCAAAGTCCAACTTGGTGAACCAATAAGTTTTATTGGAATTACCTACAGGAATATGGGTAAAGGATTACTCACCAGAGCAGAAATGATTGCGCTCTATCCCCAAAGCCAATCCCAGCTCACAAAAGCTGGGAACCTGGAGCTCACAGCACAACTTGCGGGCAGCTCCGCAGGTTGGAGAGTGTCTCTTCCAGGATGCTCCACTGATCTCAGCCTCTTCCAGGTCGCTTGACGGGTCTTTGCTTCTTCCAGGTTGCTCAGTCAAAGCCCCTTCTGAACAGCTCCACTTCTCTGAGCGGCTCTCAACAGTCTTTACTGCTTATATACTCTTGGGGTGGGGGACATGACCTGGGGAATCTGCTCAGTTTCAGGGACTTCCTGAAGCTATTTTGAGTTGTTTACTTGCTGTCTTAATGAGCTTCCCTGCAGGGCGGAATGTTTCACCTTTGCTTAGACCATCCAGTTGTTTGACCTCCCTGTAGACATCCTGTCCTAAAATATTCTATTGTTTCACCTCCCTTTTCAACATCCTATGTCTTAGAAACCTTTGCTAAAGGAGTGAAGGTTTTAACCTCAGAAGAAACTACTACGTCGGAGACACCCAGGGAACAGCCGGTCTCACTACCCACACCATGCCCACAGCACGCTGACCTAGCTGCTGTCCCTCATCTCCTCCCTTCTCCCACCTTTGGTAGGCATCACCAATCTCCAGGTCTAAATGTTCCTCATAAATTTAGATAAGTCAATGAACTTCTCTCCAAGTCACCCGGGCCCAACTTCAGGCCGATCCTTTCAGGTTCTTTACTGAACAAATGAGCCAAGGCCTTGACGCCACAGTGGTTCCCTTTAACCTCGCTCCCCCCGCCCCTTGCACACAGACACTGTTTCACGGACCATTTGCTTTTCTAATAAACGTACAGTGGCAACCAAACGCAAGGACCCTTTTCTTCAGCTTTCACAAAACAGGAAACACGTCCTGTCCTTGAAGGGACCGACAATACGGTGCTCAGCGTCTCAAGCTTAGAAAGTCCTGCAGTTATCAATTGCCAGCTGGTTTGGACTTAATGGTTTACAGTGCTAAGAACTTAGGCTAAAAAGCAGAAAGATTTCAGTTTAAAATACTGCTCAGGCTGTAGCATGAGTTCTGATCGGACTCATTTCTGCGTTGGCCAGCCTGTCTCAGGAACACTGTAGTGTAGAAGACCATGTCAACCTCTCTACCCCTCACCCCCACACATGCACACATATCAGAAGAAGCTGAAATAGAGGAGACTCTCATTTTCAACACTTAGTGACCCTTTGTGTATTTATTATTCATACACGTACATGCATGTGCAAATACAGATATATGTGTATGTTTACGCATCCACACCTTTTTATAGACTCCTAGACCTCTGTACAGTACTATTCACCCTTGACAGTCTATTAAGATTATCTAAAGACCTTTCTTAGAAAGATCTATATCCGGGCTGTGGAGATGACTCAGAGGTTCAGAGCACTGGCTGCTCTTCCAGAGGTCCTGAGTTCAATTCCCAGAAACCACATGGTGGCTCACAACCATCTGTAATGAGATCTGGTACCCTCTTCTGGCATACAGGCAGAACTCTGTATACATAATAAAAACATATTAAAAAGAAAAAAGAAAGATCTCTATCCAGGACCCCTCCCAAGTCAGCTAGGTCCTCCTACCTCTATGAGGCAGGGTCTGAGTTCTATATTTCATAATGAGTACATTGTAAAGTGCCAATGCAGTTCGGATGTGCATAGAGGTTTAAAGCTCTTTGGAAATACTCAAAGCCTTTGCTACTCAAATATGAGTAAGAACAATGGCATTATGGAGGAGATTCCCAGACTTAACAAGTTCCCAGGGGGGTCATGTGCACACTATGAGTGGGAAGCACTGATGTAGTCTCTCCCTGGTTTCACAGATGAGGCCAGGAAAGGCAAGTAACCTCAGAGGTGAGGGCTCAAATAAACACAAGCCCAGGTCTCTTTACTGACAGGCCTTTAATTCCATTACATTAATTTTTTTGTATCTGGCAAATGATTAGATATTCCTAAAAAATGTTAACATGTTAGCTGGGCGTTGGTGGCACACACCTTTATTCCCAGCTCTCAGGAGGCAGAGCCACTTGGAGATCTGTGAGTTTGAGGCTAGCCTGATCTACAGAGCGAGATCCAGGACAGGCACCAAAACAACACAGAGAAACCCTGTCTCAAAAAAAAAAAATGTAATATGTTTACCACAGCTCTCTATGACTTGCTTCTGTTTGAAATATATCAAATTTCAAAAACATGTAAGACATTTGGAGGCTCATTTTCTTCTCACAGAGAACACAATGATCAGATACCATAACAATAACAACAACAAAAACTGATGACCTTGTGGAGCAGCTATGGAGAAAAGATGGAAAGCATTCAACAAAACAACTGTCATTGCCCTTGTGAATCACAGACAACAGTAACCGTGGCTAATGTCGAGAGAGGGGCCAGAGACTGACTCCAACATATCAACTCTGAGTCTTGGGGCCAATCAGAATTCAGCTTTGAAAGAAAATGGCCTCCAAAGGGAGTGGCACTGCTAGGAGGTGTGGCCTTGTTGAAGGAAGTATGTCACTGTGGGGGTGGGCTTTGAGCTCTTCTATGCTCAAGCTATGCCCAGTGTCACAGTTGACTTCCTGTTGCCTTCCGATCAAGATGTAGCCAGCACTGTGTCTGCCTGTACACCACCATGTCCCATCATGATGATAATGGACTGAACCTCTGAACTATAAGCAAGCCATACCAATTAAATATTTTCCTTTATAAGAGACACCATGGTCATGTTTTCTCTTCACAGCAATAGAAACCTTAAAGACAAGCATAGATCAGACCTGTAGGAGAGCATTTAGTCTGCAGGGGGGTGGTTCGTAGGCTTTATAATCCCCTAGGTACATTCACATGAGGACAGTTTGATTTTATTACCATAGATAACGGGAATGAAAAATAAATTCCACAGATACATATAAGCCACTGGGTATATCAGTGTATATGAGTTATCCAATGCTTCTGTAGCTCTAAATCCTTGAGAGAATCTCCATCAGTTTCTAGGCTCAGTTCCTTTTAGCCTTTACATGTACCCTTAGACCCACCCACAAGCCCCACGGGACAGGAAGCTTTCTCAGAAACTGGATGTCACAGCTTTCATGTTGAGCTAGTCTCCTGACCAGCTCCCTGTGCTTTGTTCTCTTCTGCATACACTTCTTACTTGGGGAAGACTTTACCCCTTTGTGTCGGCCACATTGCTACTTCAGTCAAGCATCCTTCCCCAGCTGACCTGACTAGGATCCTCCTGCCCTGGCTCCTTCTGCACAGTAGAACTAGCTCCAGTTCTGAGAATGTCATCTGAGCCCAGAAAGCTACACTCCTGCTGCTGGGAGCACACCCTCTCCCCGGATTCTTTGTTCCACCCTCTTAAAACTGCAGAGGCGCTCTCAGCATTACTGTCGCCCTGGGTTTCTGACAGGGTCCTCAGGAAATAGGCCTCAACCTGGGACCCAGGCCCTGACTCCAGAGCAGTAACCAGGCCCTGCTTCACCTTTGCCCTGCTGCAGCACTTCCCTGGCAGCTGTTTTGCCTCCTTGTGAAACGGGTAATTTCACGCCTCTGGCTCTCAGAAGAGGCTGAGTGGATGGTGTTCTAGGTTTCCAGGCAGATGAAAACGATCTACATCCAAGAACGCATTCCTCATGTGAGATACTCCACTCCTCCAGTTGTCTCTAACCATGATGAATTCAAATATAGAAGGCAAAAAAATATTCTACTACCAGCAAGGAATCCAGAGGCCATGCAGCCAGAGAAATGCTCCTCCTTAGTGGCCTGCAGAAACTGTCTTGCAGGCCTTTCACTGCTAGCCCCGTGAAGGCAGCTGGAAGCCAGCCCCAGGCTGGGGTTGCACCAGGAAAAGAGCCGCTGTTGCAGGGTAAAGTCAGGCAAAGCACAGTGGGGCCAGCGGATTGCTACGAGTCAATCTGGGTCAGAGAGGACACAGGTCAGCACAGGCGTAAAGCAACTGTATTAGCCAGGGTTTTCTAAAGGAACAGTACTGATTGTGTGTGTGTGTGTGTGTGTGTGTGTGTGTGTGTGTGTGTGTGTGTCTGTCTGTCTGTCTGTCTGTGATTTATTACAGTGGCTAACAGGCTGTGGACTAGATAGTCCAACAATAGCTAACTCCCAAAGGAAAGGCCTAGAATTCCTGAGTTGTTCAGCCCAGGAAACTGGATGTCTCAACAGTCCCAGTGTGGTACTGGAGTCCCAGAAAATTCCTTGAGAGCTGCTGGTCTTCAGTCAACATTGGAATTCTAAAGAAGTAGGTTCTAACATCAACAAAGAATGCCTCTCCAGGACAGACACCAAACTGTGTCTACACAGAGAAACCCTGTCTCAAAAAAACAAAAACAAAAACAAAAAAAAAAAAAAGAATGTCTCAGCAACAGGACAGATGAATTTGCCAGGACAGTGAGAGTTAGGGCAAGAAGGCAAAACAAAATTGTTGTTTAAGATGTGTTACTTTTGTTTATGTTGCATTTATTTAACTCTGTGAAGTTGTGTTATGGTGTCTGTCTAAAACACCTGATGGTCTAATAAAGAGCTGAACAGTCAATGATGAGGCAAGGGAGAGAAATAGGTGGGGCTGGCAGGCAGAGAGGATAAATAGAAGGAGAAATCTGGGAGAGGTAAGAAGGAGCAAGAGAAGGAGGAGGACTCCAGCAGCCAGCCACACAGCCACACAGCAAGCCATAGAAGTAAGAGAATGGGAAAAGTCCAGAGGCAAAAGGTAGATGAGGTAATTTAAAGTTAAGGAAAGCTGACTAGAAACAAGCCAAGCTAAGGCTGATAATTTATAATTAAGTATAAGCCTCTGTGTGTGATTTATTTGGGAGGTAGGGCCCCAAAAAAGAGTAAAAAGATACAACAACACAAAATGCTTCTTTCTTCAATGTTCTTTTATATAGATAGCCACCAGAAGGTGTGGCCCAGATTTAGGATGTGTCTTCCCCTACTAATGATCAAATCAAGAAAAATCCCTCAGAGGCATCCCCAGACACTTGAGTTTTAGTTGGCAGTCAAAATGACAAGATTAGCCATCACAAGTCCACCCTTTGTCAACTTGACATACAATCACATCTGTTTACATCCTGTTTAATATCCAAATGAAAACAATAACCAGGTCATCATTCTGCCTAATATGATATAACTATTCCACATACAACTACAAATGCATTATGTATTTTTGAATAAGTGGCAATGTCCTTTGTGTATGGTCTTTTAGTGCCTCATAGCTTAAATATGATAGTAACCACTGACATTATCTCAATATTTATTGCATTAAATGATAAACAAATAGAGGAAAGAAGACATAAAAATGTGTTTAAGATACATATATATGCACAAGCATCTTCTTAACAAAATAGGACAGAAACATTCATGTCCATTACAATTCTTATTTTTGCAGCTGGTCATATGGCTTTGGCTAGTATTTCTAACTACCTTCTTCTACATTCTGTATGTCCTCCACCCTCAACAACACTTCACCCAGTCTTGGTTCTTTCCTGAAGGAGTGATCCATATACCTTCATTCCTGAAGGATCTGTGCCCTTTGTCATCCTGCCCAGATTGGCTTGTTGCATTTTTCCTTCTGATTGACTTTAACCAGAGGATATAACAGAGACATGCCCTAAAGGATCACTGCATTCCAGACATAATCCTCCTTACCTCCATTGTGGAGAAGCAATCCAATTTCTCCTTGGTAATCTGGATCAATCACCACTCTAAACACTGTTATTCCTTTCTTAACCTGTTGGTTTAAGGACATGAGAAGTCCAAAGTGGCCAGGGGGAAATCTGAGATTCCAGTTCAATTGAATGTTTCTTGTGTCTCCTAGCAGAAGTATTCCCCGAACCAAAATTTCTAGGCCAACAAAACTTAAAGTCACAAGAACAAGAAGCAAAAATTTTCCTAGTAGATCACTATGGGTTATAGTGGGTGGAAGGAACATTCCCATTTCCAACTCTTGATTCCTGGACCCATGAATCCTGGTTATGGGAGAAATCATATCCCATATTGGACACTGATTCAAAGCATATACTGCCTTCTAGAGAACCCTGCCCCAGACCTCCAGGGTGCTACCACCTAATTGGTGCTGTAAGTCTGCCTTCAAAAGGTGATTCCCATTGCTCTATCAGGCCAGCTGCTTCAGGGTGTGGAGAACATGGTAAGACCAATGGATTCCACGAGTGTGGGCCCACCTGCCTCCCTTCTCTGGAAACATGAGTTACTTGGTCTGAAGCAATGCTATGTGGGATATAATGACGGTAGATATGGTATTCTGTCAGCCCATGGGTGGTAGTTTTGGCAGAAGCATTATGTACAAAAAAGGCAAATTCATGATCACAATAAATATCTAGTAAGAACAAAGCATTGCCCTTTCTACAAAGAAAGTGTCAAATGTAGTCAACCTGCCACCAAGTCACTGGCTGGTCATCCCAGGGAGCGGTGCCGTATCTGGAACTCAGAATTGGTCTCTGCTGCTGGCAGATCTGTCACTCAGCAGCAGCTGTAGCCAGGTCAGCCTTCATAAGTGGAGGTCCATGTTATCAAGCCCCCATCTCTGCCACCATCACACTTTGTTCATGGGCCTATTGAGCAATGACAGGGAAAGAGGCTGAAGAACAGGTTACCTTATCTACTTGATTTCGAACTCTTCCTCTGCTGAAGTCACTTTTTGATGAGCATTTACATGGGACACTTCACATCTTTCATCCATTTAGAGAGATCTATCCATGTACTTCTTCCCCAGGTGTCTTTCTTACCAGTTTTCCTGTAATGCTTTTTCCAAGTCCCTGACCATCCAGCCAACCCACTGGATACCTCCCAGGAATCAGTGAATAATCACACATCTGATCATTTCTCCTTCCAAACACAATGCATGGCCATGTGTACTGCTCAAAGTTCTGCCCGCTGTGGAGATTTCCCTTTGCTGGTGCTTTCAGGGTTGTTCCAGAAAGGGGTTGTAGTGATACAGCTGTTCACTTCTGGGTGGTGCCTGCGTAACATGCAGAACCAACAGTAAACAGGGCCCTCACCTTCTCTTCCTCAGTCAACCAATCACAGTGCATACCCTATAAAGCTATAGGGGCATGCTTGGGAGCAGATGGCATAGTAAGAAGGAATAGAAACCATAGGTATTTGAGCAACTTTTTCATGTAACTTTCTTGTGCCTGCTTCGACCTGATCACATGTATACTACTTCCGTTTGGTGGTGAATTGCTGCTGTGCGTGCCCTGCTTTTTGGCTTGGTAGATCAATGAATAACATAGCTCATAGTGGGGAGCTCAGGTTGCATGGTAACTTGGTGGCCCACTGTCAAATGTTCAGATTGTACTAAGGACCAATAGCAGGCCAAGAGATGTCTTCCAAAGGAAGAGTAGTTGTCTGCAAATGACGACAGAGTCTTGCTCTAAAGTGCCAACAGTCAGCTCATTGATTCATCTATATGGGCCTACCAGCATCCCTATCTGCCACTGACATTTTAAGTACCATTGGTTCTGCTGGATCCTATGGTCTGAGTGGTAGAGCAACCTGCACAGCAGCCTGGACCCGTTGACGAGCCTTCTCCTGTTCCAGGACACACTCAAAGCTAGTGGCTTTCTGAGTCACTTGGTATGTGGAGTGGGTTGCATATTCAGATGAGGAATGTGTTGCCACCAGAATATGTGGCCCAGATCTAGCATATGTCTTTCCACCTCAAATGATCCAATCAAGAAAATGCCCAGGTACTTGGGTTTTAGTTGAGTCTAGATTTAGTGACATTGACAACTAAATCATCGCAGGTGATGATTTCCAAAAGCTGCATGCTTGGTACTTGTCTTAGCTAGGTTTCTATTCCCATGATAAAACATCAGGACCAAAAAGCAACTTGGAGAGGAAAGGGTTTATTCCCACAGTCAATCACTAGGGGAAGCCGAGGCAGGAACTCAAGCAAGGCAGGAACCTGGAGACAAAAACTGATGAGAGACCATGGAAGAACATTCTCACCGGCTTTCTCCCCATCGTTTGCTGAGTCTTCTTTCTTCTATGCCCCAGGAGCTCCTTCCCAGGGGTGGCACTGCCCACAGTGGCCTGGGCTCATCCACATCATCATCAAGGAAGAAAATGTTCCACAGACTTGGCTATAGGCAATCTGATGGAGGCACTTTGTCGGGCAGCTCAGCTCAGGAGAGAATCTCTTCTCTCCAGAACCGCTTACATAATCTTGGGGAGGTGTCTTGTCAGACTTGTAGTTTGGGACTTTTTAATCTCCCTGAGTCATGGAAGTCTCATTTACTTCTTGAATCTTATATGCTTTCCTCTGGTTCTTACAGTCTTCCTGATGCCCGCCTCCAGGATGTTCCCTGAACCTTAGAGGGTGTAATGTAGATGCCTGATTATTTTCCTCCACCTGCAGCTAAGCATTAGGCCACTATGCCACAGAAGTAATAACTTGTTCTTGGAATCTTGACCAGTTACGAATCTCTGCAATTACCACTGTCCACTGGAGGAAAAAAAAAAAAAAAGATGGCTAGTCTGACAGCAGAACCAATGCACTGTCTTTGTATAAACTCCTTAACTGCCATCTTTTCTGTCCTCCCAGATGCCTGCTTTACAAGTCTCTGAGACACTCAAGGGTTAGAATTGTGAAATAGCTTACTTTTTACGTCAACTTGACACAAATTAGGGTCATCTGGGTAGAAGGAATCTTAATCGAGAAAATGCTTCCATAGGATTGGCTGTAGGGCATTTTCTTGATTAATGTGGATGGACCCAGACCACTGTGGGTGGTGGAGCATGGGAACCTAGTGATCACGTCCTCAAAAAAGAGTACAGGGACTAGCAGTCAGACAGCCGTCCAGCAGAAGACAAACAGGGAAAGACACTCTAGGAAGTTTAAAGTTCTTTCCACTGAAACATTCAAGACGCCATCTTCCTGACTTTTCTCCCTCTCTAAGACAAAGACATGGTGGGCTTTTTTCTACTGGTGGGAATTGTTCAGTGTGACTATCAAATATCCCATAGTGTGGGGAGTGGGGGATGCCGTGGTTTGGATGAGAATGCTCCCCCCATAGGCTCACATAATTGAATGCTTGATCCACAGTTGGTAGAACTGTTTGGGAGGATTAGAAGGTGCAGACTTGTTGGAGGAGGTGTGTCACTGGGGGTAGGCTTTGAGGTGTTTCAAAATCCCACACCAGGCACCACCACCCCTCTGGCTGCAACTTGAAGATCAGATGCAAGTTCTCCACTACTGCTCCAGCACCACGCCTGCTGGCCAACGTGTTCCAACCATGATGATCATGGACTATCCTCTGAAACTGTAAGTAAGCCCCAATTAAGTGCTTTCTTAATAAGTTTCCTTGGTCATGGTGTCCTCTCTCAGCATAGAACAGTAACTAAGGAAATTCCTGTCTTCAATCAATCAGTTTCCTTTTCTTTGTCTGGATTATTCAAACCCCCAATAACTCAAACCAGGCAATTCTAAGGAAGAAAGAAAACTTAGAACATCCCTAAATTTACAGAACTTTGGGCTCTGCCAGACAAACTTGGATTCCAGGTCTGGACCCCCTTCCCCATTGGAGGAAGCTGTTTCTTTGTGTGCTTTGCTGTGTGTGTGTGTGAGAGAGACTGTGTGTGTGCTTTGCTTTGTGTGTATGTGAGAGTGTATGTGTGTGTGTGTGTGCTTTGTTCTGTGTGTATATGTGTGTGCATACTTTGCTCTGTGTGTGTGTGTGTGTGCTTTGCCCTGTGTGTGTGTGACTGTGTGTGTGCTTTGCTTTGTGTGTATGTGAGAGTGTATGTGTGTGTGTGCTTTGTTCTGTGTGTGTATGTGAGTGTGTGCGTACTTTGCTCTGTGTGTGTGTCTGTGTGTGTGTGCTTTGCTCTGTGTGTGTGTGTGTGTGTGTGTGTGTGTGTGTGTGTGTGTGTGTAAATCTGTGTGTTTCTGCTTTCAATTAAACTTTGCTGAGTGCAAAGACCTTACTCTTCCTGTCTTTAAACTCTTTAAATCATCAGAGAAAAAGAATCCACTCCTGCAACCCTGGCTGATCTCGCCATGATGGCATCATTTGAGAATCCCCTCGAGGATTCGCCCAAGGTCAGTATCTGCCAAGCCAAGCTATGAAGGGATTGGAGATGCCACTGTGAACTTGCAGGAATCTCCAGCATCCTGGGATGGGTAGGAATGGCTGAATCCCCAGGCTGATGATGTTTTTATCCTCCTTTTTTTGAAAGACTAGCAAGGAAAGGATTCTCTAGACTCCTCTCCTAACACCCATGTCTGTGTTCAGAGGGCTTAAGAATTCTCAGTTCACACTGAGTACCCTAACCAAGAGCTCCTGGGGACTGAACTGGACTTGGTCACTTGCTCCTGGGAGACCTCCTGAATTTAACCCTAGATGAGATTGAGTCTCATACTTTTATCCTTGCAACCGTAAGTTTTGTGGATTACTAAGAGAGGTCTGTGCTCTGTCTTCCTGTTCTATCTTCTCCTTGCCTCTGAACTAAAATAAAGGGGGGCCATAGATAAGGTAGTTAGGAGTATGCAAGATTCTTTGAGCAAGTCAAGCCTTCAGTGATATTGAGGGAAGTCAAAACCCTTACCAAAGACTTGGAACTTTGGTGCAATCTCACACTGGTCATGGGAAATCTGACCCGGGTGCTGAAAAGAGGAAAGCCCTGCAGACCTGGGGCTGAAGGTGGGAGGGCTGGGAAGGCACCCTACACTGTGGAGGGTCTCAATCCACAAGAAAAGGGTCAGAAAAAATCTCTTAGAAAATGAGTAGAACATGGTGCCTACGACAATACTGGGCATCTTTAGGGACATATGAGAGAGTCAGACTTGAGTAATCTTTGGTCCTTTAAACTGCCTAACTACCCATACTTATCCCATCTATGATCCTGAAAGAGAGTGGCAGGACATCAGGAGGACCCTAATGCAGAGGGTAGAGTGGGACACTTTCTTATCAGCTGGTCACTTATTCAGGCTGCTATTTGAGGTGTGCTGGGGTCCCACTCCCTTCTGCACAAGACGGGGGACGTGTTTACTTCATTCCAAATAATAGGGCTCATGAAAACAAAGCTCTCACTTCAAAGGGGATAAGAAATAGTTTGTTCTGGAGCCAAATGTGAGTGGTCATGGTCTGAGAACACAGTTAGGTTACCCCAAATTAGAAGCAGTTTCAAGATATTTTTTATAGCACAAAACAAATAAAGTCATAAATCAAGGTACTTTTCAGAAACACTGGTGGAAACATAAAGCATATGATTCCAGCAAGGCTACCAAGCCTCAGCTATGGGCTTTTGTGCTGGTGACAGGTGGCCTTCTGGTCAGTGATTTTTATCTGTTAGTCAGGGAATATGAGGCCCAACACAGAAGTGAGTTTCTTAGTCAGGGTCTCTATTGCTGTGAAGAGACACCATGACCATGGCAACTTTTACAAAGAAAAAACATTTAACTGGGGCTGACTTACAGTTTCTAAGGTTTAGTCCATTATCATCGTGGTGGAACATGGTGGCCTACAGGCAGACATGGTGCTGGAGAAGGAGCTGAGAGTTCTACATCTTGATCTGTAGGTAACAGGAAGTGAATTCTGTGCCACACTGGGTGTAGATTGAGCATGGGAGACCTTAAGGCCTACCCCCAGTGACACACTTCCCCCAACAAGGCCATACCTACTCCAACACAGCCACACCTCCTAATAGCGCCACTCCCTACAGGGGCCATTTTCTTTCAAACCACCACCATGGACAAAGAATGGCTATTTAGGAGGTGAAAGATAGCTTAGGATAAATTATTAGACTCTGGATCTGCAGCATTCCAAACTCTCTACAGTCATGGGCGTTTTAATCACTCAGTATTTGTGGACACAGATTTCATTCCAGAAATTCTGTATCAGAGCCTTAAGTCACTGTGCTTTCTTAGAGAAAAGAGAAAAATACCTATTTCTCAAGCATCAAGCTCCCCTTACACCAGTCCATCCTTTCATGGAAAGGAGTTAACATACATTCAGAAATAGCGAGGCATCAGAGTTCACAAGCAAAAACATCAGGGACTGGGTCTGTGTGGGCTTGGATAAGTGTGACTGATTCCTGGGGACATTCAATCTGGTTGTGCCAATCACCCCCTTGGTAAGTCAGAGGAGGGATAACAGCAGGGACAGATGCTCTCCCCCCATTGATCTCTCCCATTTTTGTTTGTTACTGATGGGATTAGCGATATTTAGGGGTATAAGCAAAACTATCAGAGACCAGAGCTACAGGCCATGGGTAAGCATAGAGCACTCCCTCCTCCTAACCCTAAGTTCCAGAGGGTAAGATCACATCAGGCCACGCTGAAGTCTCCTTTCTAATGGGCCTGAAATTCCCTTTCAGACAATAGGCTAAGAATGAGGAGGGCAAAGGGCACTCCCAGTTTGACTTCTCCCGCTTGCCTTCACAGACAGAAAGCGACATTTTGAGATGTCACTGCTTCCCTGATAGCCTTCCTCTTGTAAAACAGGAAAATTTTGTGTCTTCAGGGCCTTGTAGTCGGATATTTCTCGGTCCCACCTGGTCCCACCTGGGCAGCAGCCGTTTTCATAATAATCACTGAGAGGCTTAATATTAATTACAAACTGTTTGGTCTATGGCTCAGGCTTATTGCTAACTGGCTATTACATCTTAAATGAACCCATTTCTATTAATCTATGTGTTGCCACATGTCTCATAGCTTTACCTGTGTTCTATTACATCTTGCTCCTCCAGGTGGGACACAGTGTCTCCCCTGACTCTGTCTTCCTTCTGCCTGTATCTCTCTTGGATTTTTCACCTGGCTATAGCCTGTCTTGCCATAGGCCAGAGCAGCTTCTTTATTAACCAATGGTAGCAACATATATTCACAGCGTACAGAAAGACCATCCCACAGTAGGGCCTCAAGTGAAGGGCTCTGTTTTTTTATAGGAGTGAAGGTACTTAAGTTTCTCAAAAAGTTGTCTGTCTCCATTTGAAAGACACATAAACTGACTGTGGGTACACAACAAGTCTAGTCACCCCAAATCTAGCCCAGGAGGATCTCAGGTTAGAGAATGATAAAGGCATATACTTCTGTTGGCTTGATTGTAGGGGCTAGCCACTCACTCATGACCTCATAATGTTTAGAGATATAAGAGGGTGGCCCTTCAAAATCAAATGTTGTATCTCAGATAACATTCCTTTTAAAAAAAAAAGTGTGCACCGGGTGGTGGTGGTGCACGCCTTTAATCCCAGCACTCAGGAGGCAGAGCCAGGCAGATCTCTGTGAGTTCAAGGCCAGCTTGGTCTACAGAACGAGATCTAGGACAGGCACCGAAACTACACAGAGAAACCCTGTCTCAGAAAAAAAAAAGTGTTTGCTGCCTCTTGTCAACCCCAGTTCCCAGTGTGTGCCCCAGCAGGTTATAAGACTCATTTGAACAAATCAATACAGATTATTTGGAGGCCAGTTGGGTCTAGCCTGTCACCACTGAACTCTACCACAATTCTACACCAAGTACCTGGAATACACTAGAGGGAGAAAATTGCCTTTTGTGTATACATTCTACGGGTAAACTTTCCTGCACTGTTTCAGCTCACTGACTAAAAGTCTCTCAACCAGTAACTTATATAGTAGTTTTCTCAAAGATTCCTTAGCTGATTTGGGGGTATGTTGCGAACACAGACTTGAGCAAAGTTTTGCTATGTATATCTGATTACATCTGCTACTCGCTCTTCAAAATCACAGTTGTGGTAGATCACTCTCTAGACTGTATAAAGCAAAAAAAAAAATTTTTTTTCCACTGATTTGTGTTTTCTAGAAGGTTTATCGGAGACTTTACAAAACCCCATAGTTTTACAGTATGCACACAGGAAACATTAATTTACTACAGTGTGTTATGTATGTAGTTTGGATTTAACTTCCTTTTAATAAAATTTTAAGCCAGATGTGGATCTCAGCACTTTGGAGGCAGAGGCTGGTGGATATCTGTAAGTCTGAGGCCAGCCTGATCTACATGCTGTCTACCAACAGAATATCCAAGAATCCAATAGTTGTTCGGTTCACAAGCTGGATGTCTCAGCTGATCTTCTGCATATATCAGAATCCCAAAGAAATCGGCTGCAATACCAGTGAAGGAATGAACTTCTCAGAGAGAATGAGAACAAGCAGGCAAAGAGCAAAAGCTTCCTTTGTTCATGTCCTTTCTACAGGCTGCCCACAGAAGGTGTGGTCCAGATTAGAGGTGGATCTTCCCATCTCCAAAGATCCAGATTAAAAGTGGGTCTTCCTACTTCAAATGATTCAGTTAAGAAAATAATCCCTCACAGGTGTACCCAGCTGCTTGGGTTTTAGTTAATTCCAGATGTAGTCAACATGACATCACAACCAAGAATAGCCATCACACCATCCAAGGTCAACTAGGGCCCAGTGAACAGTGAGACATCTTTCAAAATACCCTGGAGCTCTGATGAATCATCTTTCCTCTTGTTCAAGGAGGCCTTGGAGACCCCACCGGGTGCACTCTAATGGTTAGAGTCTAACCAGGGTCCATTCTATGAATGGGAGGGTTGACACAGAGGAAAATTTTCCTCCATATTTCCAAGTGAAGCCACAGCCGAGCAAGGCCTTTGACTTATCCTCACAAAGTTGGAACAACTGGTAAAAAGAAGGCTGGAGGAACCTCTGGGTCCTCTCAACCCCTGAAGACCAGATCCTCTAGTGGCTTTAACAATAAAAAAGAAAATCATCAGTTTTGGCCACTTCATGTTCTTAAACACTCAACAGTATAACCCAAAATTTAAATGATTGGCATGTTTAACAGTTTTGTTTTTGTTTTTATGTTTAACAGTTTAAGGGATCACACTCTGAAGGCATTACACTTAAATCCATATGAGATGTTATTTAGACAGCTACTTCTCACTAATAATTGTCTTTGTGGTAAGGAAATGATGCCCATATATAGGATATTATGACGCTGGCTCAGTTCAACACTGGAGCACCTACCTGCAGCTGAGTAAAACAGGTGCACCCACTTAAATGCTGAGGCCAAATCTAAATGCATTTGTCAACTGTGGAACACCCTCTCTCTGAAAGATTGTTTCTCACAGCTGTATCGCATCCTCCTGCAGTCCGTGTTCTCCATGTTACCATATTCCACAGTAAATGAGGCTACCAAATACCCGGTGTCAAACTCACAGGGCTGGGAGGAATTATTCAAGATATCCAGATGGTGCATCCCTGGCAAATCTTGCAAAATAAGACCAATGGGATTCTATTTCTCTCCCAGATGCTGATGTCTGGCTATGCTCTCAACAAGATTGAAATCTAGACTTCACTCAAGTTTGGCTGGTAATGTCAACATGCACCAGGCGTTACGTCTGGTACGTTGGCGGGGAGGCGCCTATGGAGGGGGGGCACTGCCAATGAAATTTGTTTTATTTTACTTTTCTTGTAGTTTCCAGGCATTTGCTCTCACAGGTAGGAGTCTGAGGTAATGAACAGCTGATTAAGCAGAGATTGCACAGTTACACTTTGACCTATCAAACAAAACTTATGCCAGTCTGGATGTAGAAGAGACCTCTTCTCTGACCTTGTCCCTCAGTGTTCCACATGAGGTTAAGATTATTGAGACCCAATGGTCAGTCTCTTAAATCAAACTAAGAGATAAAAAAAAAAAAGTTCTGCAAACTGCTGGAGCAGACATTACCTTAAAAATATATGTTCCTGTGTATAAGGACGGTAAGAACATATTCACCTTTGTCTATATATGCCAATGCATGTCAAGGATTTTTTTTTTTGGTGGTTCTCCTCATATTCCCTTCCTCTGGTGTGGGCTTCTTCAAGACAGGATAGACAAATCTTTTGATTACTTTTGACAGGTGCTATTTTTATTACATGTGTTTTGCAGATGCTGTCTCTGGTATAGAAAACGCCCAAAGGAATCACGCCATCATCAGACGGCTACCCCTCCTCCCAATCCCAGGCCTTGAGCACTGAGTTCTACTGCAGTCTGCCGGCTGTTGCCTTCCATAGCAGGAAGTAGCCAAAGGAAATATTTCCCCCAAAACTTAAAAGCAGGGTGTCCTCTGTGAGGGAAGAGTGAGAGATAGGACTCAGAAGGCTCCCAGGTAGGAGACAGACAAGGAAAAGAGGTTTGGGTAGATGAATGTCCTTTTTTATTTTATTTTTGAGATTACAATTTCGTTGCAACATTCCTCCCTCCAAACCCTTCCATATGCCCTCCCTGCTCACCTTCAAATTCATGGCCATTTTTGTTATTGTTATTATATGTGCATATAGGTATACATATATATTCCTAAACTATAACCTGTTCAATCCATATAATGCTGAACATTTGGCACTGGACAACAACTGATGTGCTTTTTCCTGTGAGAGGCCACTTTTCCTGTCCCTGTCTTTCCTCTGTTGCCTTTAGTTCTTAGTGTAGAATTGGGGCCTCCTAGACTTTTCTCTGTCCAGCTTAGTATGTTCCAGTACTTTTCACTTAAACATTAAAATGCCCAACTTCCTGATTTGACTCTTCCCTCCCTCTATGATAAACACTTGGTGGGTTTGTCCCTGCTGGAGGGAACTATTTAGTATGACTGTCAAATCTTCCATGGTGGGGGTGGGGGTGAGCAGGCTCCTATGGTGGAAACCAATCAGCTTCTCTTTCTTTGTCTGGATTATCCAATCCCTGACCATAACCCAAACTGGCCAATTCTGAGGGAGAGAGAAAATTTATAACATCCTCCAAATTTATAAAACTTGGGGCTCGGCCAGAAAAACTTGGATTCCAAGTCTGGATCCCCTTCCCCACTGGGGAAGTCTGTCTCTTTGTGCCCTTTGTCTATCTGTTTGTGTGAGTCCTGAAGAGCATCTCCCGGTCTATGCCAGGATTGTGACTGGTTTGGTCATGTTCGGGTCATGTGCAGGTAGTCCCAGCTCCTGTGAGATCATGAATGCATTAGCCATGCCATGTCTAGGAGATAACATTTCACAGCGCTCTTCCTCATCTTTCAGGTACTACGTTCTTTCCACATCCTCTTCTACAATGTTACCTGAGCCTTCATGGGGAGGAAGGCAGATAAAGATACGTGGTTTAGTGCTGAGCACTCAGTCTCTTATGGCTCAACACTTGGACCAGTGATGCGTCTCGAACTGACTGCTGCCCACTGCAAAAACAAATTTCTTTGACCAAGACTGAGAGACGTTCAGGTCTAGAGGTATAAACATAAATATTTAGAAGGCAATCTGACAACCTGACTAGTTAGTGAAATAACAATAACAGTTTCTACCTGGGGGCCTACGACCTCACCAGCCATAGGAATTTAGCCAGGATCATAGTGGCAGACATGGCATTTCCTCCCGTGGAGCAGGACTCAAATCCAATCAGAAAGCAGTAGTTGCTCTATGACAATTGTACCACTATTTACCAGTGGGTGGACCTTACCTGTCATATCAGCAACGTAGCATGCACAGTCCAGTACTGAATAACAATATCTTTTTTCCTCAGCAGCCTGCATAGCATCTTCAGACACGATGAGAGCTGGCCGGAAGAGAGGAAGTTTCCCAGCCCGCCTGAGAGTGAATTCTATGCATTCTGCATTCAACATGTGTAGGACTTTAAGCAACAGGGTCTTGCCATGTAGTTATATGTGTGTCTGATCGCTGGACCCATGACAATGAAGGCTGAATTCCCCCAGGCAAGGGCAAAGGCACCATAACTACTTGGAGCAAGGGTAGGGTACATCCTCTGTAAGAATAGGATGGCTACTTCCTCAGGCAAAATAAACCTGTAATCAGAACCTGGGAGTTCAGTGGCCTCAGCCTCATCAGGATCCTCCGACACATCTCCATCCCAAGTTACAGGATTGCGTGCTTTTCCAAACAATGTCCTCACTTTAACTGTGGACAGCCTTTCGAGGCTGAGACTTAAAAGTTTCACTATAATTCAGCCAATCATATGGATGAGAACAGGAGGTAGAAATTGGCTAGGTGGTTTAGAGTAAAACAACCCAAAGAAAAGTGACCAGTTTTTTTGTTGGCTAAAAGCCAGAAATATCCATGGATTTGTCCACAGCCTTGTCCTTGCCAGAGGCCAGAGATGCCAGAAGTGTCTACAGTGCCAAAAGTGCCTCTGGTTCTGCCATAGCCAGAAGATAGCAAAGCTAGCAAGGGGGTCTTGTTTCCACATACCACAACTGTTCATCGGGGTTGTCTAGAAGAATAGAACTAATAGAACAGATATATATTATAAATGGGGGATTCATTATATTGGCTTACATGCAAGGGGCTGGGTAGTCCAGTTGTGGCCACCACATCCTGGAGAAGCTGAGAACCTGGCACCTGCTTGGTCCACAAAGCTGGATATAAAATATCCTAATCTGGAGCTGAAGGCCACTGGTCTTCAGTCCACACTGAAAAGCTAGAGTCTGTCAGCCAAGGATGGCCGAGGCAGCGAGACAGATGCCACCACCCAGGGAGAGGAGACAGGCAAGCCGCTGTGCTTCTTCTTCTGTCTCTCCCATCTGGGCTGCCCCTGGAACGTGTCGCCCTCTGTGGAAAGGCTTTCTCCCTCATTAACCCTTCCTGGACACACAGTCACAGACCCACAGAGGCGTGCCTCTTAGTTGATCCTAGTCATCCACAGTTGAAAATCAAGATTAAGCATCAAACATGTCTTTTTGTTGTTGTTCACTGAAAGAGCATGTGGCAAAACTCAAGTTGCCCCTAGAATTTCTAAGAATAACTAACAAGTAACAAAACTCATGGCCACTTCTTTTTTATACTTTCACCTGCTGTCTGACAATATTACCTTTCTTGGCATATTTAATTTAAAATGTGTGAGTGAATATAAACATATTTGGATAAATTTTGTATTTGTAATTATGTCATCAACATGATAGGAAATAGTGGCCTATCTGCTTGTGTTCTCTCTCCATGTTACTGCTGCTATTGCCTCTATTGGAAAATGGGTTTTTCAGGGTCCTTATATAATCCAAATCTAAAAAGTTATAGATATTTAAGACTTAATTCTTAAAAAAAAAAAAAAAAAGGAACTGAAGTGAGGGGAGTCATCTGAAAACCAGGCAATTATTGCATGCTTGGTATAAGAAGCAAGACCCTCACTCAGTAATAATGAATTCAAGAGACTTCAGGAATCTGTGAACATGGATTCCTGGAAAGAAGCTGTGTCTACAAACCTGATTGATTACACGTTCAGTGATGTGGAGGGCTGGGCTGCTGCAGGTCCAGAGCCTTTTACTATCACTTTAGCGCCCGACTGTGTCAGATCTAACATCCTGATAAACAGGTCAAAGCCTCTGGACTGTATTAACTTAACCAAACCCTGTTCTCCACCAATCAAACAGATAAGAATACTACCAGACAGCATCTGAGACCACAACTGAGAGTTCTCCATTTGGCCATGGGGGACTCTCTGATGCCTCCACCAATTAATATTAAGATGCCTTGATTTATGACTTTGCTCTGTCACCAGAAAAACTTCATGACACTGCTTCTATGTTAGACTATAAAATTTAGGATAACCTAATTCCCAGGCCATGGTCACACATACTTGGCTCCAGAATAAATTATCTCTTAGGACTTTTGAGGCGAGAGTCAAGTTTCTTGTGTAAACAGAGCAAAAGTAAGGCTACTTTACTATCATTCTGCAGAGCTGGGTGGCAGCCCAAACAAAGGCAGAAATGGCTGACTCACCAGCATGGCACAAAAGTGAATGTTATTGTCCTGCTCGCAGTTCCCTGCCCATCTCTTTCCATTTGGCTGGGTACTTCGGGGAGGTAGACGCTTCCTGGAGGCTAGCATAACGCCCACCTCAGATTACACAGCTTACTTGTTGATTTTATGCTTAGTTTCACCTCGCCTTCTCTAATGTAAATCCTGGGCCTTGACATGCCTTCCACTTCCCTGATACATGGGCACAGTCACTAACAAACTGTTAGCTACTTTTCAACCCTAAAATAAATTAAAAACACCTAGGCAGGCAGGCACCAACCAGCAGCTAGGGAAGACAAGAGTCCGGTGCCTCCTGCTTATTTGTGATCTGGTAGATTCAAATCTACATAAAGACACCTCTAGTGTTGGAAATAGACTAATTATACTATGTCTTACACTTGGGAGCATACAGGAGGAACCCTAAAGTCATAGAGATATGAGAAGATGATTCTCATTTATTTCTAACATAAATACAACATGAATTCAAACCTTTTTATGGTGTACTTAGGGCAAACTTACCTCTGTGCTTTCAGCTTTGAAGAAGAAGAAAATAACTTGAGTAAATATGTACAATAAGAAAAATGAGGCAGAGAAGCAGACTCAGTCTCAACAGCTTGAGACTGTTTTATTGGAACACTGAGACACCCCGGATTTTCTCAGGGTGAAGGTTGAGCACGTCTCAAGAGGCTGGGGGCATGTATATACACAAACACACATATGCAGGCAGCTACCAGGAAGTTACAGCTATTTTTTGTAGTTTGACTGAAAGCAGGCTGGGTTGTTTTCCATACCTGGGCATGTTGTTTCTGTAGGTGAATGGTCAGGTGGCCTAAGCCACTCTTTTTTTTTTTTAATATTTATTTATTTATTATTTATACAATGTTCTGCCAGCACGCATCTCTGCAGGCCAGAAGAGGGCATCAGATCTCATTGTAGATGGTTGTGAGCCACCATGTGGTTACTGGGAATTGAACTCAGGACCTCTGGAAGAGCAACCAGTGCTCTTTAACCTCTGAGCCATCTCTCCAGCCCCCCTAAGCCATTCTTTACAGCTAGGGGCTATTGCCATAAAGACATTCTCATGACCTGAGGCCATCTATTATCCATGACTTACTGAAATGACCACCGTGTCCACTGCAAAAGTGAACAGGTAACACACAGGAGGAGAGAGATGCCTCAGCAGTTAAGAGCACTAACTTATGTTCCAGAGGACCTGGGTTCGATTCCAGGGCTGTCTGGTGTCTGATCACACCAGGATTTAAAAAAAAAAAAAAGGAACAGGTAACACAAAAGTAAAGGGTGGATGGGCTGGAGAGATGGCTCAGAGGTTAAGAGAACTGACTGTTCTTCCAGAGGTCCTGAGTTCAACTCCCAGCAACCACATGGTGGCTCACAACCATCTGTAATGAGATCTGGTGCCCTCTTCTGGTCATACATGCTGTATACAAAATAAAAAAATAAATCTTTAAAAAAAAAAAAAAAAAAAGTAAAGGGTGGAGACAGAAATGTCAGACCTTCACTCTGCTCTCAGTTGTAGGCCCAAATGAGATCCTATGCTGCCTAAGATCCATATACAGCTTCCTGGGTTCTCATTGGAGTATATAGTTATTTTGTTAAGAAAGGCATGTTTCTGAGTGTGGTGGTACATACAGTTCATGCCAGCACTTTGGAGGCAGAGGCAGGCAGATCTCTGTGAGTTTGAGACCAGCCTGGTCTTCATAGTGAGTTCCAGGACAGTCAGGGTTACACGGAGAGACCATGTTTAAAAAAAAAAGAAAGAAAGAAAAGAAAAAAGAAAGGAAAGGAGGGAGGGAGGGTAAGAAAAAAAGAAGAGAAAGAAAGGAATGTTTTCTAAATTTTGTAAGGGAAAATAAAATAGAAACTATCAAGGAAGAAACTGATAGAAAACTTACAAAATATACTTTTGCTAAGGATTGTTTTTAAATATGAAGAAAAAAAAAAAAGACCACCATTCCAACAGAAGTGTCTAAACAAGGCAAACTACTCTTTATCAAGAGGGCATACTCAGGAAGAGCAAACACATCCCAATACATACAACTGGTACCAGGGTCTTTCCCCATTGGCTGGCCCCAACCTCACAATCGTATGCAGTTGGCCTGGTGCATAGGAAATAAGGAAGGGAGGGGAGAAGAGTCACCCCACCCCCCACCCCCCCATCAAATTCCTGGACAGTAGGCCTCTGAGTAAACAAAGGTTTTCCTGGGTGGGGAGGATTAAAACTGTTCAAGTTTTACATGGTGGAGGAGACAAAATGATCTTAATTTCTGTCCTAAACACAAGTTTTATAGTATGTGAAACTGGACAAAGGACTACATAGGCCATTACTATTAAAGGGGAACATTTTCTAATTTTAATTTTAAACATTTTAACATTTTTAAAGGGACTTTTAAAAATTGAGAACTGGTTACAGAATCTGCTCCGTGAGCTGTGGCACTAGAGCAATGGTTCTCAGCCTGTGGGTTGTGACCCCTTTGGGTCAAACAACCCTTTTTCCAGGGGTTGCATATCAGATATCCTGCATACCAGATATTCACGTTGTGAATCCTAACAGTAGCCTAATTACAGTTATGAAGTAGCAATAAAAACAATTTTATAGTTGGGGTCACCACAACATGAGGAACTATATTAAAGGGCTGCAGCATTAGGAAGGTTGAGAACCTCTGCACCAGAGGAGTGAAAGCTAAAACTGAGTGCTTTTGTCGATTGAAATGTCCACCACGTCAAAAAGTCCCTTTATCCTGGAGGGAATGGACCCTACCAGCTACTTCTAACCAACCCTGTACGGCAAAACATCAGGAGATGAACTCTTAGATTTATATTTCTCCCCTCAGACTTGAACCAACTCCTTCTGAGAACACACCTGTAAGAATACAATGTAGGAATCCTCTCACAGGCACCTTACTGGGGCACTGTCACTGCGTCCCTTGCTGAAACGTGAGATTTCTCACACACCAAACACATCCGCTCCTGCCTCCTTCCTGGGCATGAGACCCAGCTGCAGACTCTTGCTGTGGAACTCCTCCATCTTTAGAGGGCTGTCTAAGAAGAAACTTTCACTTCTGCCCAGTGCCCTCTGATTCCCAGCTGTTTGTGGCTGGGGCCCAGGCCTGAACTCTCCCTTGAGCCTCCCTACTTCTGTCAAGCTATTGCCCCGCCCCCGTCTGTCTGTACATTACATCAACAACTCTTACAACAAGCCACTCTTTCCCTAGTGATCTATCTCAGTGTCTTCTTACACCTCCCCACTCCATCTGAAACCCAATACTCTCATGGATGTCAGAAAAGCCAAATGATGCTCAGCTTTAACTGCATCAACCACGGAGCACCCCAAGCAAGTAAACCCAAAAGCTCTTTAACATTTACTAGGGAGGATTATATTATGTCCTCTCATCAGTCAGGTTTTGTCAAAACAGTTTACTTACCAAGGGCCCTGCCTTATTTGAATAGAGTGTTCTCATTTTTAAAAGATTCAAAGTTTTTACTAGTTTCATAAAAAAAAAAATTCTTTCACTATTCAGTATCATTTGGATTATTTTCAATTCCAGTTTTTAAATTGGTGAAGACTTACTTTAACTCTTCCAAAAAAGAATTGATTTTGTGGTACATCTGTTCTAGGTCCAAACTCTAAGAGCTAGAAACAAACTTCTTACATGTAAGAAAGAGGGGGACCATTCACTGAGTCCAAACAATTGGGTTACTGTGTTATTGTTGATATTAAAAATGCTAAGCTGTTGATGCTGGAGAAATGGCTCAATGGTTAAGGGAACTTGCTGCTTTCACAGGGGACCTGGGTTCAGTTCTCAGCACCTACATAGAGGCTCACAACCATATGTAACTCCAATTCTAGAACATAGAATGCCCTCTTCTAGCCTATACACCGTTAAGGAGCTCCCATATCACAGACTGCTCCAAAACAACCCACACTGCACTAGCCCCAGGTGGTCTCACAGAACCTGGGCAGCAAGCCAAACAGATGTGCCCCAGCCTGTACTCCTCTCTCCCTTCCTGAATTTGATGGGCATCCCAGCATTCCTGGAGCCTGAAAACAACACCCCAATTTCAACAGGATGTAGTTATGGAAGAGATTACATTGCCCTTTATCATCAGCAAAAAAGAGGGAAGGTCAGGTCTCCAAAGAAACCTTGGGCAAATGACTAACTGAGGTGCCTATTAACATATCAAAGTGGATGCTGGTCCCCAGGTTCTCCCAGTATCCCTCAGCATGACAAATACCTGATACAGACTCATCCTGGCTGGCATACTCCACACCCTACCCTAAAGTCTCCAGCCCCTAAGCTTCATTTCCCTTCCCTAGAAAACCTAGCCGTTCTGGCTACATGTCCTTTTGGTATCTTGGCCTCTTGGCTCCTGGCTGGCTCCACTCCTGGATCTCTCTTGGTCCACTTGCCCCCTCCTTCCTCTCGCTCTCCCTCTCTCTTTTGGCTGTTCGCTCTCCCATATCTACAATAAACCTCCTCAACCATATCTTAGAGTCATCACGTCTCATTTTGCATCCACACATACATGCTGGCAAACACCCATACACATGAAATAAAAACATTTTATTCTTTTAACTTTTATTGATTCTTTGTGGATTTCACATCATGCATTCCAATCCCACTTATCTCCCCATTTGCCCTCTGCCTTTGCAACCTCTCTCCCAAAACAAAACACAATTTAAAAGAAAAAACAGCCGGGCGGTGGTGGCGCACGCCTTTAATCCCAGCACTCGGGAGGCAGAGCCAGGCGGATCTCTGTGAGTTCGAGGCCAGCCTGGTCTCCAAAGCGAGTTCCAGGAAAGGCGCAAAGCTACACAGAGAAACCCTGTCTCGAAAAAACAAAAAAAAAAAAAAAAAAAAAGAAAAAACAAAGACCAAATATATACAAACAAAGCAAAACAAAATGAGAAGAATCTTGTCCTGGAAGCTGTAGTGTGGCCCATTGAATCGCACAGTTCACCCTTTAGTCCACTCATCTTTACTTGCAAGTGTTCATTGCCACAAGTCATTGGAGTCTTATAAAAACATTTTTTAATGTTAAGAAAAATAAATCTAAGGCCTATTTGACTACCATCACGTAACTTTAACATTATTGATTCTGTCAGAGACACCAAAAGAATTGCTCTTAACTCTTTTTTATCCAATTTATTCAAAAGACAGCAATCTCTAATGACAATATTCATGGTATTTTGTACCTTAAGAGCCCATATTTTAGCCAGGCTTGGTGGCACATGCCCTTTATCCCAGCATTTGGGAGGCAGAGGCAGGCAGATCTCTGTGAGGTCAAGGCCAGCCTGGTCTACAAAGTGAGTTCCAGGACAGCCAGAGCTACACACAGAGAAACTCTGTCTCGAAAAACCAAAGGAAAGAGAGAGAGAGAAGGAAAGAAAGAAAGAAAAAAAGAAAGAAAGAAAGAAAAGAAAAGAAAAGAAAAGAAGAAAGAGCCTATATTTCATGATTAACTAATTAAGGTTTCTAATAGTATAGTTAGCTGGGATTTTAAAAAAACTGAATATTCATATTTTGTCAATGAAAAGTAGCCATACAATATTGGACTCTCATTCCCCTTTCTGATTATAAAATAAGAGATGATACTTGGCTATGCCTATCCTATCTACAAACCCTTATATCTCACGACTATGACTGACTGTTACTGAACTTGGGGGTTACAGCCAGTGCCTCAAGCCAGGCTGGCAATCTCATTCTCAATAAACCACTTAAAAGAATCAAATTAATAGTGGAAGCGAAAAAGGGAGATTTATCCAATGTGGCCCCACTGGGAAGAGGGACAAAGAGATCCAGTGACCTCCTCACTTGTCTCTGAAGACACTGCTGATTAACCATCTGCTTTGTGTTCTCCATTGTTCCAGGATTCCAGGGAAAGATTCGTCCTGGTTGGTCTGATTGGATCCCACACTTGGGAACAAGCAACAGATGTCAAGGAGTTAGTGTCAGTAAACCCTTTAGGTCTAATTTAAGCAACTGAGATATAGCAATGGCTTTTAAGTCAAAGCCACATTCTGCTTATCCTATGGGTAGGGGTCTACATCTCAGAAACGTTGCTCAGATTCCTTTGTCAGAAGCTGCACTTATGCAGAATGTTAACACCTTAGTTTCTGTAAACAAAAACACAACTACCAAGTAATAGACAAGCATCAACTATAATGCTTTACAAAACACAACCAACATAAATAAAGCTATTTTGAAAATTAAGAAACTGTGCACAGATTTACAAATATCTAGTAGCTACCAAATCTTTAGAATAGCTTAAGAGGCATCTATGCATATAAGCTGCAATAATTAGCATCATGACACAGAAATAAACAGAAACTACTTATAAAACAAAATCTAGAATCTTTGTAAAGCAACATTGAGATACAATCTTTGCTTTTTAAAGCAATTCTAATTTAAGCCTGTTGCCACAACAATCAACATTTTAACTCACAAATTTAAAGAACAGTTCTTGCTATTACAAACAGATTGTGTACAAGAATTTCTCATATATACAAAAGCTAAAATGTTTATTTTGTCAAAGTAAGCAGATTTATTTTCAGGTTTTAATTAGCAAGATTATCAGATGTGGGAATTTTTATGCCTTTTAAAGTCTGTAAGACACTAAGAGATCAGCATTATAACATATATGTAATGATACCTTTTCACAGAGGGTCAGAGGGTCTCCAAAGACACATTACTATTCATTTTAAGCAGGTGCCACTTGGTTCCAGGAGTCAGTAGCTAAGTAAGTTCAAAGAAAATAGCAGCAAGTTCAGTATAACATGAAAAGATCTCATGATTTGTTTAAACTGTTCCTTAAAGCAGTAGAATTAGATACATCTGTGTGGACGAGAATTTCCCTGATAGTCCTCCACAACCCGCAGCCTCTAGGAGTTGTCTCTCTCTCATCCAGGGTGCTGCTACAGGGTTTGTTGTCACAAAAACAGAATTCTCACCTCAAAGGAGATAAGAGTTTATTCTGGAGCCAAAACTATTGGAGAAGCAAAGATCATGGGACGTCTGCCAATAATGGCGGTGTGTGGAGTGACAGCAACCTAAAACCATGAGACGTGCTGCGTGTGCTACAGACGCAAAGCCGGAGAGATGGGACTGTCCAAGCCTTTATGGTCCCAGAAAATCACAAGGGAGTCTCAGCTACTGGACACTGAGGTTTTTGTTTTCTTTTTTATTGAAAATTAATTTTTTTCATACAATATACACTGGCTACAGTTTCCCCTCCCCCAACTCCTCCCAGACATACCCCAATTCCTCACCCACCCAAATCGACATCTTTTCTTTCCCTCTCTCATCAAAATACAAACAGGCGTCTAAAAAAATAATAAAATAAAACAAACCAAGATAGGATGAAGCAAACAAACCAAAAGAAGAAAAGGAGCCAAAGGAAAAGCACAAGAAACACATATAAACACATAGACACGCACATTCACACACAGAGAAATCTTATTAGAAAACATAATACTGGACACCATAATATGTAACTTTGCCTTTGTACTTCCCTCTTTGTGGTGGTTTGAAAAGGAATGTCCCCCCCATAGGCTCATATATTTGAATGCTTGGTATTTAGGGAGTGGTACCACTTGACAGGAATTAGAAGGTGTGGCCTTGTTGGAGAAAGTGTGTCACTGGAGGTGGGTATTGCTCCACTGGAGGTGGGTTTCAAATGCTCGAGCCAGGTGTAGTGTCTTTCTCTTTCTGCTTACTGTAGATCCAGATGTAGGACTCTCAGCTACCTTTCCAGCACCATGTCTGCCTGCATGTTGCCATGCTTCTCACCATGATAACAATGGAGTAAACTCTGAACCTGTGAGCAAAACCCAATTAAACATTTTGCTTTATAAGAGTTGCTGTGGTCATGGTGTCTCTCCACATTGACTAAGAAAGAAGTTGGTACCAGGAGTGGGGTATTGCTGCCATAGTCCTGACCATGTTTCTTGGTGGAATATGGACTTTGGGACTTGGGATTAGGAAAGTAGTTAAATTGCTTAAAAGAGGCTTAATGGGCCATACTAGTAGGAACAGGGAAAACAGTGGTGCTGAGAGCAATGTAGATTATGATGGCCCGGTTCAAGAGATTTCAAAGGAGAAGAAGAGTAGTAAATGGCACAGAGATCATTCTAATATTTTGGTGAAGAATGTGGTTGTTTGTTGGCTGTGTTCAAAAAAAAAAATCTGCCTGAGGCTAAATTAAAGAGTTTTGGATTAATGCCATTGGCAGAGATTTCAAGACAGCCTAGTATTGACGCTGTTGTGTGGTTATTAGTGGTCACTCTCATGCAGGTCTATAATGAAAGGGAGCAAGCTGAGAAAGGAAAAATACAAAATGTACTGTTTGAGGAAAAAAGAAGCACAAGGAAGTATAGTAGAGCTAAGTCTAGTACTCAAGGAGACAAAGTTTCAAGAAAAGCCTGATGCTCAATGGAATAAAGGAGAGGTGACCTCAGGGCAAGATCCCATCCAGCTAAGCTTCCAACTTGTGAAAATGAATTAAAGAAGAGTTTAGAGCTGGGCATGGTGGTGCAAACCTTTAATCCCAGCACTTGGAAGACAGGCAGGCAGATCTCTGAGTTCAAGGCCAGCCTGGTCTACAGAGCAAGTTCCAGGACAGCAAAGCTTCGACAGTGAAGGGAACCATTGAAAACAGAAAGCTGATAAAAATGTATTTGAATGATGTATGTTCTGACCCCAGTAAGCAGATGAACTTGGCAGCTTTGGTCATGTGGTTCTGGCTTTAGAGTCAAGGATAGAAGAAATGGGTTATGGAATCTTCCTCCATAGCTAAGAAAAGCTGCTGAAATCCAGGTGGGTGTTTGAGATGTCCCTGCATAGAGGCCTAGAGAGGTTTTTGCATGAAGCTATGAAGGCGAATCCTGGATTGCCTTGGAGACCCCAAGATGTTGGAGATGCCAGAGCCAAGGGATACCTGCTGAGGAGAGCTGCTAACAGGGAGTGAAACCAGCCTGAGAGAGAGAGAGAGAGAGAGAGAGAGAGAGAGAGAGAGAGAGAGAGAGAGAAAGTGTGTGGCAATCAATAAAGCTGAAAGGAGTTGGAGATCTGAAGACTGTTCTGACATCAGACGTGGAGATGCAGAGTTTGGAGTTTACCCTGCTGGTTTGGGGGTCTTGTTTCAGTCCAGTATCTCCTCACTATCCTCCCTTTCCTCTCTTTTGGAATGGTAATGTATATCCTGTGTCATTGTATGTTGGAAGTACATGATCTGATTTTTTTCTTTTGATTTTACAAGGGGTTACAGTTAAGAGACTGACATGTATCTCAGAAGAGACTTTGAACTTTTAAACACTGTTGACACTGTTATAGACGATGGAAACGTTTGAAGTTGGACTGAAGACATTTTTGCATTATGATGTGGCTACAAGCCTTTGGGGGCCAGGGAGTGGATTGTGTTGTGTGAATATGAATGGCCCCCCCTAGGCTCATATATTTGAGTGCTTGGACATTGGAGAGTGGTGCCACTTGACATGGATTAGAAGTTGAGGCCTTGTTGAAGTGGGTGTGGCCTTGTTGGAGGAAGTGTATCACTGGGGATGGGCTTTGGGGTTTCAAATGTTTAAGGTAAGCCTAGTGTCTTTCTCTCTCCTGCTTCCTGCTGATCTGGATATAGAACTGAAACACCATATCTGCCTGCGTGCCACCATGCTTCCTACCATAATGACAATGGACTAAATCTCTGAACCTGTAAGCAAGCTCCAGTTAAATGCTTTTCTCTATAAGAGTTGCTGTGGTCATGGTGTCTCTTCACAACAATAGAACATTGACTAAGACACTCTTAGAATAAAAGTATTTAGCTTACTTTTTATTTTATGGGTATCCACAGTTAAAAGACTTTGTAGTTTTAAAGAGATCTTGGACCTTTAAGTGTTGAAATGCTTAAAGACTGTGGAACTTTTAAAGGTTGAGTGTGTTTTATATTGTAATATTAATATTAACATGAGATCTTGGGGACAAACAAGAAAGGAAATGTTATGGTTCAATTGCGATGTGTATATAATGTCAAGTTGACAAGTTGTGCTGGTTAGGCTTTTGTCAAGTTGACACTAGCTAGAGTCATCTGGGAAGAAGGAATGTCAGTTGAGGAACTGCCTCCATCAGACTGACCTGTAGGCATGTCTGTGGGGAATTTTCTTGATTAATGATTGATGGGGGTGCAGATCACTGTGCACAGTGC
This sequence comes from Peromyscus californicus insignis, assembly GCF_007827085.1. Classification (NCBI taxonomy): domain Eukaryota; kingdom Metazoa; phylum Chordata; class Mammalia; order Rodentia; family Cricetidae; genus Peromyscus; species Peromyscus californicus. The sequence goes on along the minus strand of NW_026294458.1, from coordinate 6,268,388 downwards.
CACCACTGGGCAGGTGGGCCTAGACTGTACTACAAAAGCAATCTGAGCAATCCATGGAGGGCAAGTCAGTAGGCAGCATTCCTCCATGCTCTCTGCTTCAGGAAAATGCACCTTTTTGTTTCTTTTTCCTATCTCTTTATAAGTATGTTTTCCCTAACACTTCGGGTTTTCCCAACACCTGGGGCTTCCTTATTCTTCCTCTAACATCTCCTCCCTGACTTGTGACTGTTGGGCTGCCATGTATCTGATCTGTGTGACAGTTTAAGTAGCATAGTTTTTTCCTTCTTCCCTCCATCCTCCTCCTCCAGGCACTGGTTGAGATTTACAGCTTGTCTGTCCTGGACTTGTGGCTTTTAAACTCTAATAAAAGTGTCTTTGAGTTTCCATTGGAGGCCATTCTTAAATTCCTTCATTAATGAGACCAAGAACCCCAAGAAGGGACCCTCATTTCCTCTGCTCCTCTTTCTAGAGGAGACCTTATCATGTCTCTCTGAAACCTCTGACTACAAGAATGGCAGAACAGTGTCTTCATACCACCTCAGTCCTGACTTTGAATTAAGTCTGGCCCCCAGTGCCTTCAAGAACTTTCTCTCTTCTGCACCGCAACGGTCACCATGTTTCTCTATTTAACAGTGAGAGCTATTTTTAAGAGAACCCCAGAAGACAAAGGCAGTCGTAAACAGCCATCATCTCAGATGGTCTGGGGTGTACCAATCAAAGAGAAACAAACGTCCCAGGGGCAGGTTTGCTGGAGAATCCAAAGTCCAAATTCGGTTTTCTGCTTCACCTAACAGAGGTAAAAAGCAGCAGATGCTGAAGTGGAAAGCTAGGGAAAGGCCCCCGAAGCGAATGACTCCAGCAGCTGCTGGAAATGTCCATCTTTCCTTTTCATCCAGGGTCAGCTCACTGAGATTGGCAGCTACCCCACTAATGTGTCTTTGTCCCTTCCTGGTTGCCATTTTGTTACTGAACTTTATAATATCTTCATTTCTGCCATGTCTGTTACATGTTTGTCTCTCTCCTTAACAAGATGTTACACGCGCAACTATTTTGTTTAGAAGGAATTCAAAATAATACTATATTGTTATCTCATTTATTCTGTAACATGACTTTCCAACTGGAATCTAGAATAATACCATAAAAAGAATAATACAAATGAAATTATTAGTCATTGTGATTGCTAATCTAGGTTATCATCAACTTGACTACATCTGGAATTCGTAAAACCCAAACAGCTGGGTATATACCTGTGAGGGAAAGCATTTATTATATTATATTTTATTGATTGAATAATTTGAAGCAAGAAGACCCACCCTAAATCCATATCTTTTGAGGAGGGAAGATCCACCTTGAGTCTGGGCCACACCTCCTGGTGTCAGCCTATATAAAGGACTTGGAAGAAGGAAGTGCTTGCTCTCTGCCTGCTTGCCCTCATTCTCACTGACAAGTTAACTCCTGGGCTAACTCCTGGGCTCACTGAACCTATTTCTTCTGGATTCCAGAATATACTGCAGACCATCCAGCCTCATAGACCAAACAACTATTGGATTCTTGTACTTTCTCTAGGGAGATAGCCATTGTTTAAATAGTTGAACCATAATCTATAAGCCACTCTAATAAATCCCATTTACACATACACACACACACACACACACACACATATGTGTGTGTGTATATTTATATATATATATATATATATATATATATATATTCATTCTATCAGTTCTATTTCTCTAGAGAACCCAAACTAATACAGTAACAAATAAGATTAAATATTAGAGATCAGTGTTTCCTAAAATTAGAAGAAACTACTCCCTATGAAGTTATAATTACAGAATTGAACTGACTAGAGGAACATTTAAAATGAGAATATAATAAATGCTTTCAAATATTCCAAATACCAAATAAAATATTTCATAAGATACAAATAACTACATGCACAGGGAAAGCATATAGTCAGTCTAGCCAAACAATATGATTTGTGGTTGCTTAAAATGCCAGTTTCCCAGGCTGGAGAGATGGCTCAGAGGTTAAGAGCACTGAATGCTCTTCCAGAGGTCCCGAGTTCAATTCCCAGCAACCACATGGTGGCTCACAACCATCTGCAATGAGATCTGGCTCCCTCTTCTGTATACATAATAAATAAATAAACCTTAAAAAAAAATGCCAGTTTCCCTTGTCTACTGCCTTTACTTCTTTACTCACCGTACTGTGCTCTTGATTGTTGTAAGTTCAGATGTGATACTCCCATCACATGTCAGTGCTATGTCAGATACAGAAGATGCAAAAAATTAAAACTCATACACAGATCATGATGGTTAATAAGTTTAATATCATCAAAAATTTATTCCTTAATGGCCCTCTCTCTGAAGACTGCTCTCCTGCACACTCAGCCTCAACCCTACAGATCCTAGCAACCTAATCCTTTCTAAAACCTTGGAACATAAAACAGAGCTTGACCTCTATATGAACAAAATGTGAAGCTGGGAAAACAGGGGAATCTATAAACTGAATTTCCCTCCTCCAAAGTCCATACCTGTTAAAGATTCTACAATCTAATTAACTGATTAGAAATACCAAGATGAGTCTTTAATCCCATCACTCAGGAGGCAGAGGCAGGCAGATCTCTGTAAGTTTGAGTGAGGCCAGCCTGGTCTACAGAGTGAGACCCAGGATAACCAGAACGGCATAATAGAGAGATCTTGTCTCAAAAGGACTAAGGAGGAGGAGCAGGAGGAGGAGGAGAAAGAGGAGGAAGAGGAAGAAGAGGAGGAAGAGGAGGAGGAGGGAGAGGAGGAGGAGGAGAAGGAAGAAGCAGCAGCAGCACCACCACCACCACAATGGTGGAGAGTGGAATGTTGTATATCTGGACCCAAGTTATCTTTTTCAAAAAAGATTTAGTTTCATTTTATGCATATGAGTCTTTTGCTGGCATGTATATATGTGCACCACATAAACCCAGCAGAGACCAGAGAGAACACTGGATCCCCTGGAACTGAAGATACATATGACTGTGAACCACCATGTATATAGGTTCTGGGAACCAAACCCAGGTCCTCTGCACTCTTAACCACTAGGCCAGCTCTCCAACTCCTGAACCCAAATTGTCTTAAGCTATCATTAATCCCTTTAATTGCCATTCATTGCTGACCTCTGTAGAGGGCATGAAGTCCTTGCTCACAGATAACATCCCTAGCTCCTCAAGACCGTTGTGTTGTCTTAGGCAGGCGTTCTATTGTTGTGAAAAGACACTATGACCATGGCAACTCTTATAAAGGAAAACACTTAATTGGGGAGCTGGATTACAGTTCAGGGGTTTAGTCCATTGTCATCATGGCAGGAAGCATGGTGGCACATAGGCAGACACGGTGCTGGAGAAGGAGCTGAGATGTCTACATCCAATCTGAAGGCAGCAGGAAGAGAGAGCGACACTGGGCCTGGCTTGAGCATCGGAAACCTCAAAGTCCACCCCCCATGACACACCTACTCCAACAAGGCCACACCTCCTAATAGTACCACTCCCTGTGAGCCTATGGGGGCCATTTTCATTCAAACCACCAGTCATCCTCCCTAGACCCTTATCTTGAGCATTGTTTCTCAGTCAGTCTACAGAACCCAGCTTTATGGAAGAGGTCACATGCACTTTACAAAGAGTTCAATGTAACCATGTCTTAAGCTTTGTTATGCACACAGGATTTGAGTTCATTATCACCAGGGAAGTTTTTTACAAATTGTGTTGTGCTTAATTTTGCCTAAAATAAATTGCTCAGTGTCAGACTCTTGAAGTTTGAACCAACACCAGCTACTGAGTCGTGTTTAACTGGATTTCCTTCTTGCTTACATGGATCAACACTCTACTGGCCATGGTGTTTGCTGAGATCTCTACAGACCTCTGTGTCTCATCTAATATCCTTATCACAATCAATATTATCAATATTAGGACAACCAAAATACTTTGGGCCATATTAGCTTAACAGACCACTATCTTCTATCAGTCCCCAATTTAAAATATCATCAAATAACAGATTCACCCACTATGCTGTAACCCACTATATTACTCAGTGTTCTGTTGCTGTGAAGAGGCAACTCTTAAGAAAGATAGCATTTAATTGGGGGGCTCACTTACAGTGTTAGTCCATTATCCTCATGGTGGGAAGCAGATAGGCACGGCCCTGGTGCAGTGGCTGAGAGCTTTGCATTTCGATCCACAGGTAGCAAGAGAGAGTGTATGGGCTTTTGAAACCTCAAAGCTCACCCCCAATGACACACTTCCTCCAACAAGGCCACACTTACTCCAAAAAGGCCATACCTCTTACTCCTTCTAACCCTTCTCAAGCAGTTCATCAACTGAGGACCAAGTGTTCATCAATGGAGGCCATTCTCATTCAGACCATCACACCCACTTACACACCTGGTGTTCCCACGTACATATTTGAAAAGTGCCTTGATTTATGACTTTCTTTTCTGCTGTACTTGTAAACACTTCATGAACCAGTTACCATGTTGGAGCGTGGTGTTTGAAGTAACTTAATCTATGTCCCAGACCAGCTCCAGAATAAACTCTTTCTCACTCCGTTGAGGTGAGAGCTCTGTTTTTGCATTGACATAATATGCCCATGTGGCATGTGTTCCTAATTTCCTTAATTTTATAGTTGGGATGCTGGTAGGAAAAAATTACTGCTGGATATGTACTTGTGTCTATGTGCACAAATGAAATGCAGAGTCATTCTGCCTCTGGATTTGTACTCAAAATTGAGCCAACTGCTGCTTTGGTAGACACCCAGGACAAGGCACAGCCTAAAAGCCACTGTTTGGCCAAGCAGTGGCTTAGACTAGGGCACAGCCTCATTTCCACACTACCCAGGAACCCACTCCGAAATTATCAGGTTATCCTCCAAGTTGCGTCTGTATCTACCCCCGCTTCACCCAGAGCTCCGTGCTTGCTGAAACTCAGGAAGTTTGTTGTTACTTAACCCTCCTTCAACATTGGGCCCCACAATTAATTAAGTCACAATTACACTCACAAAACAGCCATGTTCAAGGAGAGAAGGCTGGCCCCAGAGCAATAGTCCTCTCACTTTCTCGGTCACCTAAAGGCATATGTAAACTCACTCAAACTGCAGGACCTTTCCACCCTGGGGCAGAAATACTTGGTCCTCTCTGGGCCTCTAGCTGTATCAGACATGATTTGGTGGTCCGAATAACTAAATGGGGGTCCAAAGGGCTTTGCCCTAAAGCATATAGAGTTTGAATTGTAAAAAGTAATAATGCAAATGACCAAGTCGAGAACAATGTGGATTTGCCTTTCTATCGCGGCCTGCACATTGTAATCATCTCTTCCAAATTTTACTTCCCCATTCATTTACGGGTAACACAAGAATACATTTAACTAAAATGTTGACCAGCCTTGCCAGACAGTATAATCACCTACGGCCACATACAAACACCTGGCAAAAGCCAGACTACCAAATTTCATTTCCTTGTGAAATTTCAACAACTCATTAATCAAAACGTTACACGGCCCAAAACCTCCTCAACGCCCTAAAGCAGCTCCCTCTATTCAATTCAAACTGCTGTACTAATTTTTACCTTACAACATTTTCTTACTAATATAGATTTGGCTGGAATGGAGACTACAAATGGTAAAGAAACAAGCCAGACCGTCACTTTTTAAAAATGGATCAGAAGCCTGGTGTGGTGGTGCACGCCTTTAATCCTAGCACTCGGGACACAGAGGCAGGCGGCTCTTTGTGTTCCAGGCCAGTCAAAGCTACATAAGTGAGACCCTGTCTCAAAAAAAAAAAAAAAATTCCATATTTGACACAATGGCGTCTTGTTCAGTGCTACAGAACATGAAATCAGAAGTGGAAAACTTTATCCTGAGAGTGGCAGCCCAGACCCCGAAAGACAAACGCTGTGTTCTTTGGTTTGTGCATCTCAGCTTCAAATCTCTTTGTGTTTTGATGAGAACACTTGTGAAAACCAGGAAATGAGGGAGTCAGATGCCCTAAGGGAGGAAGGACAGTTAAACATGGTGATATGAGAGAGGACATAGCATGGGAGGGCTTAACAGGGATGGGTGTGTGAGGTAAGGAGAGGAGGCAAGTTAACCCAAACAAAGAGTGTGTGAAAAAGCACCACAGAAACCTACTACTCTGTAAGCCAAGCCCTTCCGAGGACCTGAGTTCCATTCCCCACATGCATGTCAGGTAACTCCAGCTCCAAGGGATCCAACAACCTCTTCTGGCCTCTGTGGTTCCAAGCACATATGTGACATACATTCACACAAACATGCACATATATACATAAGTAAAAAAGAATGTAATATGTCTAACTGTTTAGGATGGCAGAGAGATAGCCTTCATGGCTTAGAAAACATGGATTAATGAACAAAAAAATAAAACCCATGTCAGGTGTAAAACACCTCCTTATGATTTGTTGGCTATGGAAGCCCCAGAAGCTACCAAGCGATATACTTGCCAGTTCTCTTGGTTACCCACCAGAATTTGATGTTAAGATGCTATTGTTGAAGACACCGCGCAGCTTGGGTATCAGATAGAGAAGAATCAAGATGGAGGTGAGCTAGAGGTTTCCTCCCTGCTGGAATGTGCTGTACAAAGAGCTGGAGAAATGACAGTACTCTCCCAGCTGGGAACCCATGGCAAGATTCCTGTGGATTTGCCGGGCACAGAGGGGCCCAAACAGCTGGGACCCTTTTGGGCAAGATATGCCCAGCAGTGTGAGGTATCATGAGTATTACAGGGATAACCAACCATTCCCTGATTGCATCTGAGGCCTGCTCCACAGAAGGAAACACACAACTGGTACTGCAAACCCACTCAGAAACTCAATGCTGGGAACGTCCTAAAAGGGGGAACTTACTATCTGTTGTTTAGCTAATCTCACGTGGCACCAAACAGTTTTCAAAATGTTGGTATCTGTAGACAAATGCCACTCGGAGCCTTACAGAAGCCTCTCTGCAGTGAACACCGTGTTTAGTGAATGCAGACTCACTGCTGCTCAAGGCGCTGAGGTTAATCGATGGTTGACATTTAGGCTACCCCGTGTAAGGCTGAGGCAGCATTACAGAAGAATGTGAGAGCCAGAAGATGGGGAAGGGCTGTGAAATGCTGTCATCTAGGAATGACATAAACACCACAATCATGATCTCACGCAGTTGTGGTGGCCTGCATTAGGCTTCCACAAGAGGGTGTGCCAACAGTCGACCATGAATTGGGAAACAGCACATCAGGCCTTGCCCCTCCCTGATGAATTACTAAGTAGTAATACGTTACAGGGAATGTGGGAAGGGGGTCATTGCATTCAGTTATGCAACCACTGGTGAGCCTACCAGGCTCCCGTGGATCGTTAGAAACCCAAGGTCACACATTTGTGACCCTGGTTAAATGCAGCGGGTCACAAAACAAAAATAGAGAGGAAGAGGTGCTGCCAGGCCTGGGAAGGAGGTCTGAAAGAGTGAGTGGTGACAAGAACCAGATGGGTTATATACAAGGATGAAATGGTTGAAGAACAAATTTAATTAACAATGAAAGAATTGGGAAGAAGATTGGGACATGTGGTTGAGTTCGTGCAGTGTAGGAAAGTCTGAGGGTGACATTAGCACCAACGTGACCCTCCCCATACTGACTGCAAGTGAACAGCCATTGCCAGGTGCCTCAGTAGGTTCCATGTGTGCCCCCAGCCTTCGTACCAGATTCCTGTGGATTTGCCGGGCACAGAGGGGCCCAAACAGCTGGGACCCTTTTGGGGTACCAGATATGGGACACCATAAGCTGAGGAAAGGGAAATAGACATTGAATATTGTTTTCCCCAACCTAGGATCAAACATCTCATGGAAATTTGTCCAATCATTTCCAACTGTTCCAGAAAAGAAGACTATGTGAGTGCTGGCAAGGGGCAAGACAGTCTAAGAGTATAGCCTGGCAGCTGGCTGCCAATATGCACACTGTACTCTGTCCAAGAGTATAGCCTGGCAGCTGGCAGCCAGTATGCACACTGTATTCTGTCTAAGAGTAGAGCCTGGCAGCTGGCAGCCAGTATGCACACTGTATTCTGTCTAAGAGTAGAGCCTGGCAGCTGGCAGCCAGTATGCACACTGTATTCTGCACCTAAGCTCAACTAACTGCCCATGAAAGAAGAGAAAAAGTTCAGGCATACTGTGGGTCCCCACTTTGGGACACCATAAGCCACAACCGTAAGGAAATATGAAAGGGAAAGAAAGGGAGAAGTGTCCCCCACACTAATATAAAGTTCCTAAGGGCTCTAGGAAAAGAAAAAAAACACAAGTTATGAAGAGAGGGATAATAGACCACCTCCCATTGGATTGTCCTGATGTTCCAGGTGGGGATCCGAACTGGGAGAGAGCCTGCAGGAGCATACCAGGGACATCTGCTGAAGTATCCTGGTACTCACATCTGGGTGCGATGAAATGGACCAGGGACTCATGGCTAGGAGATGGCTGCAGAGATGGCTCAGTGGTTATAGAAAGTGCTGCTCTTTGAAAGTACCCACATCAGGTAGCCCACAACCACCTGGAACTCCAGACCCAGATGATCCAACACCCTCTTCTGGCCTCTGTGGGTACATGCGCTCACATGCACACACCCACAAAAACCCACGGACACATACATATTAATTAAAAACTAAAACAGGGGCTGGAGAGATGGCTCAGTGGTTAAGAGCATTGACTGCTCTTCCAGAGGTCCTGAGTTCAATTCCCAGCAACCACATGATGGCTCACAACCATTTGTAATGAGATCTGGTGCCCTCTTCTGGCCTGCAGTCATACATGCTGTATACATAATAAATAAATAAATCTTTAAAAAAAAAAAAAACTAAAACAGATCTTAAAAAGAAAACGAAAGCAGAAGGAATAGTAGGGGTAGAAAGAATTAACCAAAACAAGAATGTATGGGGTGAGCCATATGGAAGCCTGCTACTTTATAAACTAACTAAAATATGTAATTTTCTTTAAAGAGTTTGACTAAGGGGCTGGAAAGATGACTCAGCAGTTAAAAGCACTTGCTGCTCTTTCAGAGGACTCCAGGTCAGTTCCCAGCACCCACATGGTAGCTTGCAACCATCTATAACTATATTTCCAAGGGATCCAGTGCTCTCTTTTGGCCTCTTCTGGGGCACTGTATGCATGTGATGTACAGACAGACATGTAGGCAAAACATCCACACATACAAAACTAAATCTTTAAAGAGAGAGAGGGAGTGTAGAGCACAGTGGCACCCACCCTTAATCCCACCACTCTGGAGGCAGAGGCAGGCAAATCTCTGTGAGTTTGAGACCAGCCTGGTCTACATAGAGAGTTCCAGAACAGCCAGGCTACATAGAGAGACCCTGTCTCAAAAAGACAGACAGACAGACACACACACACACACACACACACACACACACACACACACACACGCACACACACACACACACAGGGCGGGGGGTGGGGGGGAGAGAGTTTGAACAGAGTTCCCTGTCTGGGCAGATAATTCTGCTCTCAGAAGCCACAGAGTCATGTTCTAAAACAAAGGTTGGCCTTGAACTTGAGATCATCCTGCCTCTGTTTCCCAAACACTAGGATTACAGGTGTTGGCCACTTTTAGTTGTGAAATTGTCTTTTCTCTAATTAAAATGGGGGGGAGATCATAAGTACTGAGACATTATATTAGAACTAAACTATGTTAATTTCAGAGAGCTCCATAAGGTTACTGGAAAAAGAGGAAAGTTTACCCTGGAGTTTTATTTTATGAGTTACATCCAGGGGCTGGAGAGCCTGCTTCACAGGTAAAGTCTTATGAGCACAAGTGTAGACGAACTCTTCTGTCCCACCAGCCAATTCCCAAATAACCACACAGAGACTTAATATTAATTATAACTGCTTGACCGTCGGCTCTGTCTTGTTTTTAGCTAGCTCTTTTTTTTTTAAAGATTTTATTTATTAATTATGTATACAGTGTTCTGTCTGCATGTATCCCTGCAGGCCAGAAGAGGGCACCAGATCTCATTGCAGGTGGTTGTGAGCCACCATGTAGTTGCTGGGAATCGAACTCAGTTCCTCTGGAAGAGCAGTCAGTGCTCTTAATCACTGAGCCATCTCTCCAGCCCCTTTAGCTAGCTCTTATAACTTAAATTAACCCATTTTTATTAATCTATGTGCTGCTCCGAGGCTTGTTTACCTCATGTATGTACTTCCTATCCTGATTACTCTGCATCTCATGGCATCTCCTTGAGACTTCTCAAACTCCACCCTTCTTCTCCCTAGCATTCTCTCTGTCCCGAAAATTCTGCCTAGCCATCAGCCAATCAGCTTTTTATTAACAATGAGAGCAACACATCTTCACAGTGTCCAGAAGGATTATTCCACAGCACACAAGCCTAATGGCCCATGCTTAGACTCCAAAGGCATGTCAGAAGGCAGATACAGAGGCAAGCATCCATGATCCCAGTCCTTCCACAGCAAGATGGGGGCAGAGCTAAAGAGCCATCCAGAATCTCACAGGCCAGCTGGCAGAGCAGCAGGAAAAGAGGCCCTTCCTGACCAAGTGGAAGGTGAGAACTATCTCCACAGATAAGTAAGTGCAAGGTAAACTTCCACTGAGAAATAGGAAGCAGAAATCTTAGATATTCGTTATTTCATTCTCCATTAATATAGTAATCTTCAAGTCTTGCTTTATAAGTACCAAAGCTTCCATCCAAATTCGTGAGTAAAAAGCAAGGTGCCTTCAGAGGCAAACTGATCTTTGTGACAAAGGTCACAGACAGTTCACCCTAAAAAGCATCTAAATTTAGAGATTTGCCACGGGAGCAAAACTTCCATGCTCTAGCAATAGAACAAGACAGGCTTTCCAAACTATGCCAGGCATGTGCCTGCAATGCTATCACAGCAGGGCCAGGCTCTGTGCCTGTGTGCTGGTGACCTGGGACAGCTCAGCCTTTTCCAGGCCAGTTACAGAGCGCTCTAGAACTGGAAGCAAATAGACACGGCTTTTAAAATACTTTTAAAAGAAACATTCAGGGGCTTGAGGTGTGGGCTCAGGGGCAGAAGACCCACCTAGATGTGTGATGCCCTAAATTCCATCGTCCAGCTCTCAGCACTACCAATGACTAAATAAAACTATTATATTATTACTTCGTACATGCACATAACAGGTTTTTTTTGTTTTTGTTTTTGTTTTGTTGTTGTTTTGCTTTGTTTTTTGAGACAGGGTTTCTCTGTGTAGCTTTGGAGCCTGTCCTCGAACTCACTCTGTAGCCCAGGCTGGTCTCGAACTCACAGAGATCCACCTGCCTCTGCCTCCCAAATGCTGGGATTAAAGGTGTGCACCACCACCGCCTGGTCATAATAGGTTTTTTATGTCAAGTGATTACTAGAAGAAACCTCTGACTCTTGGACCTGTGTTCTACAGCTCAGAGTCAACCATGGTCTAAGCTGTCGTGTTACCTTTGTGTGAAGATATTCTAGGGGCCGAGACACACTTTCACATACCTTTAGAGGATAGGACTCGGGGTGGGCGTTCAGGGGGCTATTTGTTCTTTGTTTTTTAAATTAAAGTGGCTTTAATATATCAATATTTATAGATCAGCCATTTGTTGTTTTATTGTAGTTTCCCAAAACATTTTAAAATGTAGTTGTCAGAAGGGATATTAAAAGCTGTGAAGCTTATTTCCATGATACCATTATATCAAATTACCTTTCCTCTAGCTATTTATGGTCTTTCTCAACATTTTTAAATGCAGTATAGTTTTACAACAAATTATATTCCCCCATCACAAAGAGTAAACCCTCTTCCCTGGTAATGTTCTTTGTGCAAAAATGAATAAAAAATTAGAAGTCTAAGGAGGATCTGCAGAAGCCTGATGGGGTGATTCATGTCTACAAACCCAGTACTTGGGAGACTGAGTCAGGAGGATTGCTGCTATGAGTTTTAAGGTCAGCTTGAGCTATATAACAAGAAGCAATAAAATAAATGAAGAATATTTTAAAAGCCAGGCAAGGTGACTCATATCTGTAACCCAACACTTGAGAAGCTGCCACAAGTTTAGTGCCAGCCTGAGCTTCATAGTGAGTTCAAGGTCAGCCTGAGCTACAGAGAAAGACCCTGCATCAAAGCCAAAAACAAACAAAATTGGATCCAGAGAGGCAAGCTGCATAAAATTTCTTTCTCTAGCCATGTGATGCTTACATTTACCTTGAGTTATGCCTGTAGTTAACATATGCTTATTCTGTGATTTCTTTTAGCTTTAATTTCTGAGTTTCTTTGCTAAAACTTGTTTTTCCAAGTCAATATAAGGGATAGTGTATATCTTTCTATTCTCCATTTCTTTCCTTCTTAAGGACAAAGCGTGAAAGGAAGGAACGTCATAGGAGGGGCTGGGAAGATGGATTAGTGCTTGAGATCGTGCAGAGGACCAGCGTCTGCTCTAGCACTTGCCCTGGAACCACCTGTATTCCCAGCTCCAGAGCATCCGACACCTTCTTCCTGGCCTCTGTGGACACCTGCACTCATGTGGTACGCATGCATACACTCAGGCACACATACATATACACAGAATACAACACATCTTTAAAATTGGTGAGGGAAAGGACGGTGACAACTCTTGGTTGTTAAGTATTCACTATATCCCGAGTACTGTACATCTGCTTCTTTTCTTATTTAATCCTCATGCTTACACAATGTAGGTACTTTTATCTTCATTTTATTTTTAAATTTACTTATTTCTTTTTGGTCTCGTGAGACAGGGTCTTGCCGTGAAATGTAGGCTGACCTCAAACTCCTTATCTTCTGTCTAAACCTCCTAAGAACTGAGATCACAAATATGTACCACCACTCCCAGCCTTATCCTCATTTTGAAGACGAGAAAACTGGCTGAGAAAGATTAGTGCACTCAAGAATGTGGATACTAGGAAGCAAAGCTAAATTTTGAGCCAAGCCTCTGACTATAAAGCACTACTTCAAACAAGAAGATAGGAGATACAGCGGCCAAAGTGCCGAGCTTATGTAATGGAGTGAAAAGGCAACACAGCCTAGTGTGACCCCTGGATGGCTATCCAGGGGTGGAGATGCTCTGAGATCTCGGTCAGAGCTTCCGAGGGGTGCTGGTGCTTGAGGCGGATGCCTAGACAGAGCCTCTGATGAGCACAGCATCAGATGAGATGCCAAATGAGGACTCTTGAGTTGAGACTGTTGTTCCAGGTTTGATGAACACGATTTCTTGAGAAAGCTGACGAGAGTTCTCAAGGACAGAAAGGGAGGTCAGTCTTGGCTAGGTTCAGCCCCTTGCCTTCATGAGCACTGCAGGATTTGTGGGATGACTGTCCAGAAAGCAATCGAAGGATCAAAAGCAGACAAGAGAAATTCCTAGAACCTGTGGGCATCTTCAAGGAGAACAGTGCCAGGCGTGGTAGATCAAGCTGAGGTCGATACATGCCTTTACATGTCACTGGAGCAAGAAACTGGGGCCAGGGACATGAACTCTACAAAGACTCTGTGGTGGTTTGAATGAGAATGGCCCCCACACACTCAGGTTTGAATGCTTGGTCCCCAGTTAGTGGAAGTGTTTGGAAAGGATTAGGAGGTGTGGCCTTGTTGCAAGAGGTAGGTGGGCTTTAAGGTTTCAAAAGCCCATGCCATGGCCATTCAGTCCCCACCCCTCTGCAGGCCTCTCCCTCTCCTTCTCTCTCTCACTGCAGATCAGGTATGAGCTCTCAGCTACTTCTCCAGCATCCTGCCTTGCTTGCCTGCCAGCATGCTCCCTGCCGTGATGATCATGAAACAACCCTCTGAAACTATAAGCGAGTCCTCAATTAAATGGCAGCTCACAACTGTCTATCACTGTAGTCTCACGGGATTTGATGCCCTCTTCTCCTGTGCACACATATGTGCAGACAAAACACCCATATACATAAAAACATACATAAACATTTTGCAAAATAAGAACAAAGAGCAGCAGATAGAGATAACATCATCAAAGTGGGCACTCACAACATCCGGTAGACACTAACTAGGGAAGTGGAGGGAGTCAGCTGGAGTTCCTGCTTGAGTTTTCTCTCCATGAATGAGCTTCCTATGGCTGAACTTTCAACTGCTTTTTGCTGTGGGATGTTCTGTATGTCAAATGTGTTGCTCTGATTGGTTATTCATAAAACACTGATTGGCCAGTAGCCAGGCAGGAAGTATAGGCGGGACAAGCAGAGAAGAGAATTCAGGGAAATGGAAGGCTGAGGCAAAGAGACGCTGCCAGCTGCCGCCATGACAAGCAACATGTAAGGTACCGGAAGGCCACGAGCCATGTGGCAACTTATAGATTAATAGACATGGGTGCTGTGGGATGGTCTGTATGTCAAATGTGTTGCTGATTGGTCAATGAATAAATCACTGATTGGCAGTGGCCAGGCAGGAAGTTTAGGCAGGACTAACAGGAAAATTGAGAGAACAGGAAGCTGGAGAGGGAGACTGCCAGCCGCCATCAGGATAAGGAAGATGTAAAGTACCGGTAAGCCACAAGCCACGTGGCAAGGTATAGATTAATAGAAATGGATTAATTTAAGCTGTAAGAACAGTTAGCAAGAAGCCTGCCACGGCCATACAGTTTGAAACCAATATAAGTCTCTGTGTTTATTTGATCGGGTTTAAGCGGCTGTGGGACTGGCGGGTGAGAGAGATTTGTCCTGACTGTGGGCCAGGCAGGAAAACTCTAGCAACAAATGGCGCCCAACGTGGGGCAAGAGTTTCCACCTAAAACCTGAGAAAAGAGATTCTAAAACGGAGCGAAAAACAGCTTCCTAATTGTCTCTCTCAAATGAGCGGCAGCTGCCGGTTTGAGCTACTGGCGGGTTGCTGGCGTGCGTGCGTGCTCGACCTGCAGTATGGCGGGAATGAGGCCTCTGCAAGTGGCACATTAAGCTACATTGTGGATTTAGCCTTTGCTAGTACAAAACAAAAAAAAGAGGTTTCTGGGCTACACGCTGCTTGGATAAAAGCATAGACCCACGATAGCTCCCAGAGCTGGTGGTAAAGTACCACGCCATGTTGGAAAGCTGCGGTGGGCAGAGCCAGCAGCCACAGCTGCTGCAGCTTAAAGCAATAGATTCACAATAAGACAGATTCAGATGTAATAGTTTAAAATGTGTGTAAAATATACGTAGGCTTGAAAGAGACAAAAAAAGGTGATATATACAGTATAGAAACAAATACATGGTTTTAAAAAATAAAGTCTTTAAAGAGACAGTAAAATTAATATAAAAAATAAGCCACGTAGAGATGACTATTACACAGAGAGTCTGGATTGTGTTGTCTTTGGGATTCTTAACTACAGAGAGATGTTTGATTGTAAAGGAAGCTGAGTTAAACCAGTACGTATATTTTAAAGATACTTTGACTTCAAAATTTGGATGTAAGGATATGTTGCTTTGGAAAAGAGTCTCTTTTGTTTCCACAGAAAGCAAGAGACTATGGATTTGTTCCAGAGTAAGATACATCAGGTTTGACCAGCCAAGACCCCCTGAAAGGTCTCCGATGACACCATGGCCCAGATGATCCAACATCCAGAACCGTTTCAAGACAACTGGCTCAGATGATACAGCCTCACGGACTACTCCATGATCCTAAAATTTTCTTTGTTTCCCCAGAAGATACAGCGCCCCCCTCCAGCAGGAAGTAGTAAGAGAAGCTACGCCCAAATTCCCAAATATACCAAGCTGACTTTGGAGATGTGTAAAAGTTAAAACCTTCCTTTTTAAGAAAAGAAAAGGGGAGGTGCTGTGGGATGGTCTGTATGTCAAATGTGTTGCTGATTGGTCAATGAATAAATCACTGATTGGCAGTGGCCAGGCAGGAAGTTTAGGCAGGACTAACAGGAAAATTGAGAGAACAGGAAGCTGGAGAGGGAGACTGCCAGCCGCCATCAGGATAAGGAAGATGTAAAGTACCGGTAAGCCACAAGCCACGTGGCAAGGTATAGATTAATAGAAATGGATTAATTTAAGCTGTAAGAACAGTTAGCAAGAAGCCTGCCACGGCCATACAGTTTGAAACCAATATAAGTCTCTGTGTTTATTTGATCGGGTTTAAGCGGCTTGGGACTGGCGGGTGAGAGAGATTTGTCCTGACTGTGGGCCAGGCAGGAAAACTCTAGCAACACATGGGTTAATTTAAGATAGAAGAATTAGAGAGCAAGAAGCCTGCCATGGCCATACAGTTTGTAAGCAATGTAAGTCTCTGTGTGTTTACTCGGTTGAGTCTGAGCGGCTGTGGAACTGGCAGGTAAGAGAGATTTGTCCTGACCACAGGCCAGACAGGACTGAAGAAAACTCCAGCTACAGCTTTTTCCCCATGTAGCCTCTCTTAGAGATGATTCTACCTGTTTTCAAGGGCCTGTTTTTTTATGTTTTACTCATGGGCTGTTTTACTGTCCTCTTCCCTCCCTCATCCCCAGGCAAGTGGCCTTGGAGGACACTTTAAGACGAACATGACTGGGTCTGAGTTGGGAGGAAAGGAGCATCACTTCCAAGCCAGCTTCTTAGTAAGCTCAAACAGCACACAACGATTTACCAATACAATGTACATTTCACTAACATACAGGACCCTGGTTCCCTCTGCAGCACTACATAAGCTGGGCATGGTGGCATATACCCACAATCCTAGTACAGGGGAGGTGGAGGCGGAAAGGTCAGAAGTTCCATGTTGTCCTCAGCTACACGGCCATTAGAGAACCCATGCCTTCTAAGCTGCAATAAAGGCAGAACACATGCAGCCCACCCCCATCTTCTATCTGAGCACTGGCTCATTTCATGGGTCACATACTAACCAAGCTCTACCCGCTACCCAGAGAAAGAGTGACCTCAAGACCTTATGTAGTCTAAGTCGCATAAGCCCTGTTCTTCTGCCTTGTTCACATAGCACAGGTCACATATTAACTAAACCTGCTTCCTCACAACACAAGATCTCCCTTCCCTGAGAAACCTTTAAGAGTAGACACCTTGCTTCTTACTTGGCGTGGAACCAACGCTTCTTACTATGGTTCCTGCAGCATTAGTAAATTGGTTGCCTGAAAAACGACTGGCCTCAGCATCTCCCTCTCTCAAATCCCCCTCTCTAAAAAAATCCAGCAATAGTGGAGGTCAGCCTGAGAAGCATCAAGACCCTGTTTTGAAAACTAAATAAAGGAGCTGGAGAGATGGCTCCATTGTTAGGAACACTGGCTTTTCCAGAGGAAGAAGGTTAGGGTTCCAGCACCCACCCATGGTGGTTCACAACCCTCTGTAACTCCAGTTCTGGATAATCTGATGCCCTCTTCTGGCCTCCATGGGCAATGCATGCATGCTCAAATGCAGGCAAAACTCTAAAACACAGAAAATAAAACCTTTAAAAGTCAGTGGTGGTGTACACCTTCAGTCCCAGCACTTGGGAGGCAGAAACAAGTGGATCTCTGTGAGTTCGTGGCCAGCCTGGTCTACAGCGTGAGTTCCAGGACAGTTAGAGCTGTTACACAGAGAAACCTTGTCTTGAAAAAGCCAAAAATAAATAAATACAACCCTTAAAAATCGAATTTAAATAAATAGAGCTAGAGATATGACTCAGTGGCTAAGAGTGCTTACTGCTCCCAGCACCCACATCAGGCAGCTAGCTCAAACTGAAGCTCCAGGGGGACCCACCAGCCCTGCGCTCAGATGCATAGACCCAATACAGACACGCACATACAAAGAACAAAAAGTAATAAAAAAAAATCATTTAAAAAATGAATCCTAGATAGTTTTCCTTGAACTTAAGTGTCTTGTTTAAGTGAACTTGGGAGGGGGGAGACAGGAGAGGAGAGAGGGAAAAGAATATGAAAATGAATATCCTTGTCCTGACAAACGCAACCAAAGGTAAGGATTCTCAAAGCTGATAGCGACAACTGGTCAAGCCAGAGTGGCAAGCAGTTTTATCGCAGGCCTGCCTATCAGCCATAGAGGAGTCAAAGAGATGTTTCCCTCCCACAGGAAGTACTCAATGAATAGGCTTTTCTTTTCTTTTCTTTCTTTCTTTTCTTTTTTTAAGGTTAACGGGAGATGAAAAAGAGATCTCAAAGCCTATTTGATGCCCTGGACCTCAACCCCCCTCATTATCTCCACCTTGTGGAGGCAACACATTTCCTTCCCTTTAATGGAGGTATGCTGTATTAGCGAAGCGCAGAAGAGAGAAGTACATGACAACTATGATCATCAGAAACCAGAACCAACCAAACGGTTTCAAGATAGGAACAAAACAAGGTCTTGAAAGTCCTTTGTGCCTTGGAAAATTACAACTTTTGTTCGACTCCTGCGTCTTATTAAAACAAAAAGGCAGCGAAGGGAATGATACAAGCGACCTTAACGGATTTACAAAGGAAAGACAGTATCCTCTTCGCTGATGGCAGTACACTCCAACTCTCTGGCCCTCAGATATCCCAAGTGTCTTAGAAAGTGTTAAACAAGCCTTAGTCCAAGCACTAAGGTCAGCTAAGTCCTGGTCTTGTGCTTTGGCTTTGGGAGGTAGAGGGCTCTTTGAAGACAATTAGCATACCACTCGGGCCTCGCTCAAGACGAATTCCTTTAACCTGATTCTACCTTAAATAAATATTTCAAATTAGCAGCCAGGCATGGGTTTCTCCCTCTAGCGGAACCCAGGTGGCCCGGGAGCCCACCGGGAGTAAGAACTACATTTCCCAGGGTGCTCCGGGAAGGGGATGCCTCTCCCCCCATTGGCCAAGGATGGGTGACGCCGAGTGTTTTGGCCCAACGGTCACATGTTTTCTTTGTTGTGAGCAGTGGCAGAGCCTGGTGGCTCCAGGAGACGCCGGCGCAGCAGAGACCGTGGGGTCGCCTCTTCCAGCCTGCGCCGAGAGGTACCGGGGTGGCCGCTCCAGGCAGCCCGCGGCCGCGGCGCTGACCACCGGCACCTGCGGGAGGGAGACGAGGGCCCCGGCAGCCAGAAGCCCGGCGCGGCCTCGGGCGTGGGGACCGGGCGGGGACGAGCCCTGCGGCGGCGATGCGCTTCGGGCGGAAGCGCCCGGAGTGCTACGGCCTCGGATCTGGCGTTTCCGTGGGGGTGAGGGCGACCGTGGGTGCTGTCGCCGAGCGCGGACGCGATCGGGGTGCTGGGGCCACGGCCGCCCGCCGCGGGGTTGCGAAACCTGCTAGGCGTGGTCACCTGACCGTTACCCGCCCCCGCTGAGCCTTTGTTTACCGGGAGCGCAGCCGCCGGCCGTCCCGGGGGAGCCCCCGCCCGACCTTCTTAATTTAGTTCCCAATGTTCCCCGCCCCCCAAGTCCCGGACACGGGAGGCGAAGACAGTTCGGGCGGCTACGATTGGGCGCCGCAGGCGGGACCCGGCCGCCGAGTTCCGAGTTTTTATTGGCGGGGGCTGGTGTCTGGGTGGCCCGCGCCGCGCAGTCCCGCCCTCGCTTGAAGGTGACCTGGAGGACGCGGGCGCCGCGGGAGGGGGGACCATGGTGGGGGGCGTGCCCCGCGGAGGCGTAGGCGAAGCCGGAGCGGATGGGCTTCGGGCACAGAGTGACAACAGCGCAGAGAAGCGCGCTGCTGCCAACCTGCCCTTGCCGGCTCTGCGCAGGCTTTGATAGCGGAGGGTGAACCACAAGGTCCCTTTTGGGGAAGCCTAAGTGTGTCAGCGCTAGCGGATTTTAATGATTCGTTTTTGGCGTGCTAGTTGTTTGCAGCTGACACCCGGCAAGTCCACCAGGTGGTTGGTTGACAAGGGTTTGGACTTTCGTTTTGGTTTTCTTTTATTAGGATTTAAAATCTATCCTTTGCCACTTAAAGTTTAAAAGATGGCTTTTACCTTTAAAAAAAAAAGATTATGTGAAGTTATTTGCCTAAAAGTTAGTTTTGTTTTTTAGTGCGCTTTCTTAGTTTTTCCTGTTTGGGGATTTTTCAGCACACACACTTTCGTGTGTTAATCTTCCAGGTAACTCAGAAGTTTCTGAGAAGTGAGTTGAAGGCGTATCTTGGAAAACTAAATTAATATCACTGAAAGACCAGTCATTTTCAGCCAGAGGATATTAAAGATTGTCTTCCCAAGCCCTTAAGCTTATGGGGGTCTCAGGTTTTGTCATTTTTTTATAGCAGAAAAAAGTGAAGTTCTCCAGTGAAGCAGGTCTTACTGGCTATACATTCTTAATAGATTTTTTTAAAGATGTTTTTATTCCGTGTATGGGTATTTTGCCCTCTTGTATCATCACTTGCGTTCAGTGCCAAAGAAGGCCGGAGGAGGGCGTCAGATCTCCTGGAAGTGGAGTTACAGATGGCTCAGGTTGTCATCTGCCTTGTGGTTGCACAGAACCAAACCTGCTGAACCTGCTCCAGCTCCGCTTAATGTTAAAAATTCTAGTGATGATTGTATCAGAATAAGCAGCTGTCTGATCAGAACACATAATCACTAGTGTACTAAGGGTATTTGTTTAATAGACCTTAATATATGCAAATGCTATCCACTATACTTTAATAAAAGCTACCATCTGGTAAGTCGTGTTTCTTCAGACAAAGCCTGCGATTTAGTCTCTAAACAGGAAGAAGAAAATAATATTCAAAGAGTTATCAGTTCTATCTTAAACTTCACTGGCCTTTGTCCAAGTTGCTAAAACCTTAAATGGTTTTTCAGTGTGCTTTTTAACTTCCTTGTTTTCCTGCCATTTCGTTAAGATTCAAAGGTCAAACCTTTCAAAAATAAATACTTAGTAAATATATTGCAGCATTTATTCTTGTATGAACTTTACTCTTACCTTGAAAATTATAGACAACTCTTTCATCAAATACATAGATATGGACTCTGTAGTGAAAAATGTCAATCAAATGCTCTCACAAGCCTTCATACAGAAAATATGCTTTCATTTCTGCTGTGCCTGCAACAGAGACAGTTGGATGTTGTAACGTTGTCTCTGTTCTTCATGCTATAAAACCCCTGGAAGCCCAACCAATTGAGTCCCCTGTGGGTAGTCCAGTTATTTGAGATGCTGGGGCAAGAGGACTGCTCATAGACCCAGGAGTTCAAGACCAGCCTGGACAACATAGACCTTGGGGATGGGGGCAATAACAGAATAGCTAATTAACTTCAAGAGTTGTAATTCCTCCAGTGCACCCTCCCTACTCCCCTTTGAGACCGAGGATTAAGTTCTGGCCTTCTAAAATGTAGCCACTGAGTTCTCGCTAGTTGGCTGATCATCTTAGATGAAACATTGAAACTAAATAAAATGAGAGAACTCAGGCATTACAGAGTGGAGGAGGTCTTGCCTGGAACCCCAGCAGGGGAATCTAGAATTGGTGCCAAACCTGCAATACACAAGGAGACCCCAGTCTCAAAACCAAGTGATTAGATTAGAAAGATTAGATTAGTTAGATTAGATTGGGTCTCTATAATTTGTGCAGTACTAAGTTAAATAAAAATCATTGACTTCCGAGTGTACTTGATATTAAAAGGTGATTTAGGATCAAAGTTAACACCACAGCTGGTATAGCTGTAATAAGCCAAAACTGATTTTGGTAGCAAGAAAAGTAACTGTCAAAATTCTGTTTCTCCCTGCCTCCCCCTCCCCCACAGGATCTTGTTTTGTAGCCTTACCTGGCTTGGTACCTGCAATGTAATTCATAATAGCCTCTAACTCACAGTGATCCTCCTGCCTCAGCTTCTGGAGTGCTGGGATTACAAGTGTTAACTCTCTTGCTTTGCTAGGCCTTTCACTTTTAAATCGAAATGCAATAAGTATTGGAGGGGGTGACTGACAAAATGACATTGTTTCCATGTCAGGTCTAGTAAGGCGCGTAAGTTAGGGAAAGCTTTTTAGACAGTGAGAACACCCGAAATGTATGTGTATTTGTAAAATCTATAGTTTTATGTAAGTTTTATATAGGCTTGTGAAATTGATATAAATACGTAAAAGCCTGTTTGGTTTAGCGTAGTACTTTGTAAAGGATTTAGTCTGTTGGAAGCATTTGATGACATCCTTTTACATTACCATTAGACCTTTAAAGATAACTCTTTTCAATCACCCTTTCTTGTTTCTGCTTTAGCCGAGGTTCAGTTTGAGGAAATGTGATGTGGAACATGGATGGCAGGGATGGCTGGCAAGTTGTAGGGACTATACTAGCAGTAGGCGACAGGTTTCTTGTTCTCTGGTCTTTGGAAGGCCTTAGTTGCTCCATACTGTCTGCCTGTAATGTCTTTGTAGAGGATTCTTTTAAAGGAAAACAAAGCTTGTTATGTTGCCACACTGTAAATCACACCGTATACACCCTGTCCCTTGTCCTTGACATATTCAGATCTTCAGGATTACCTAGCTGGGCATTGTGGCACCTTTAATCCCAGAGGCAGGCAGATCTCTGTAAATTTTAGGCCAGCCTAGTCTACATAGTGAGTTCCAAGCCAGCCAGGGCTACATGGAGGTCTCAAAAAACAACAAAATATCAATTTAAAAAAAGAAGAAAGCTTAAAGTAAAGTCCTACAGAAAATGCTGAATGGGCTGTTTTCTACTCAGATGGTATAATTCTTCATCAAACAAATCATTGGAAATCTGTTCCAATTTGTGCTTGAGTTCTGCTAGAGAAATGCTGAGGATGTGGATCCATATTAGTGTTGGAGTTTTGTCTGCTTCTAGTGCTGGCCAACCCTACAGTATCTAAAGTTGAATTTGAAACTAGAATTTGCTAGGTGTCAGACACAGTTGGCAGTCTCTTCCATTGGCCTTGGGCCTTACTAACTACTGGTAAAGAATACTCAGGTAGGTAGGACTAACAAGCCCCCAACTTGACCGAGATGTAGTGTTCTTTATCAAGTGTACACACGAGTTAGACTGCCTAATGAAAATAAGGAAATACACAAGATAGTGTTCGTGTCCTAATCACAGGGTAGTCTGAATATAAAGATGTGATTCTGTATTTTTTTAAGTTGGTTATTTATATTTGGTTTTGATATCAAATCTGCATAAACTTAAGAATTTACAAGTAAGTTCTTGTTATGGATGACTGGATTAGAAACCAGAAGCAACCAGTAGTATTTAAATACAGTTGCTGTTCTGTGCACAGCTCTAAATCCTGGTAGTTTCTCTTAAGCATTCTTCTCCATCTCCTACACACACACAGGGGCCGGGGAAGGGGTAGATTGTGCTGCATTAGTGGTTATGTAGACATTAACTCTATAAGATTCAATAAAGCAGAAGAAATAGCAATATATATTAAATTATTTTATAGATTTATATAAAGATTCTATATAAATATACATAACAAAAGCTTAAAAGTGAGTGGGTTTTCTTTTATTAACTCTTGAGGTTTTTCTCAATTGATTACATGGTTTTATGTTGGTACATAGTGAATACACTGTTTACTTTGGTCATGTTGATAGTGCAACTCTTAAAGTACTCAGATTCCATCATATTTGAGTGAAATGTAAGTTTTTTGGCATTCTTCAAATATTCAAAGTGGAATTATCACAGGGTATACATTTCTTCATCTCACTGTCAAATTTAGCTTACTATTGCAGCGAATAGTAAAAGAAATTTGAATCTAATTGAACATAAACTGATGAATTTTCTTTGAGGTACTATTAATGGTCTATATGAAAAGGAACTTCCAGTTAGGAACGGCAGTTTACTAAGAACTGTTTTCACTGTATCACTAATATACTTGAGCTGATAGTGTCTGATTTGTATGTCACTGTTCTCCATTTTAGGTGTGGAAATATAAACAACACAAGTATTTGCCTGGGGCTTTGTGAAACAAATGCTAAGAAGGTATATTTATGTTTATTAGCTATTTACTATACACTGTTCTTAGAGAGTTTAAACCATTTCATTCTTCTTTTTTTTTTTTTTTTTTTTTTTTTTTTGGTTTTTCAAGACAGGGTTTCTCTGTGTAGCTTTGTGCCTTTCCTGGAACTCACTTGGTAGCCCAGGCTGGCCTCAAACTCACAGAGATCCGCCTGGCTCTGCCTCCCGAGTGCTGGGATTAAAGGCGTGCGCCACCACCACCTGGCACCATTTCATTCTTTAACCTGGGATCATTTAATGCCAGTCAGTATAATAGTGAATAGCAGTGGCCAGTGGGTTTCTCTGTGTAGCCCTGGCTGTCCTGGAATTCACTCTGTAGACCAGGCTGGCCTCGAACTCACAGAGATCTCACAACAATCCGCCTGCCTCTGCCACCCCTTCCACACCCCACCCCCAGTACTAGGATTAAAGGCATGCGCCACCACCAGGCCAGACCAGTTCTATCTTAAGACAGAATTGGGCTGAGTGTGATGAGGCGCACTTGTAATCCTAACATTCAGGAACTGCGGTTACATTAACTATGGCTAGTTTGTATGTAAAAAACAAATAAGTAAGGCAGAGGTGGTGGTGCACTCCTTTAATCCCAGCAGAGTCAGGCAGATCTCTGTGAGTTTGAGGCCAGCCTGGTCTACAGAGTCAGTTCCAGGACAGCCAGGACTGTTGCACAGAGAAACCCTGTCTTGAAAAACAAGCAAACAAATAAGTAAGTGAATACTTTATTTCTAATAAATGGGAAAGCAAAGGCTGATTAATTATATATGGAAGGCCAAAAGTTTAACTTTGAAAGCATATCATATTTTAAAATGACCCTGTGCAAATCATTTACCCTGTGATAAATGGTAAGAGTTTGTATTTGATTCTCTTGTGGAAAGCTGGTTAATAGAATTTTCTTAGAAAGTCCAGAGATAGCAAGTCTTAGTCAACCTCCATGTCCCCAATTTTACCTAAGACTGATACGTTGTACTAGCTACAGAAAGCTGTTCCGTGTTTTCCTGTAGGCGTCAAGGAAATGAAAATGTTCGTGGAGCCAGTGGGCTGAGGTAGATGAGGGGTTGTTTTTACTTAGAGCAGTGGCTCTCAACCTTCCCAATGCTGTGACCTTTTAATACAGCTCCTCATGTTGTGACTCCAACCATGAGACTATTTCGTTGCTACTTCATAACTGTAATTTTACTACTGTTACGAATTGTAATGTAAATATCTGATATGTGTGAATAGTATTGTAAATAGCTGATACATGACCCCACAGGGTGAGAACTGCTGGCTTAGAGAGAGGGCAATTTTGTCCTTATGGCTTAGAGAGAGGGCAGTCTTGTTTTTGTTAGGTGGCTGGTTGGTTTGATTGATTCATTTTGAGTTTTTAGACAGTATATCTCTGTGTAAGTCAGGCTGGCCTCAGACCTGCAGCCATCCTCCTGCCTCTGCCTCTGAGTGCTGAGATTACAGGCATACATTGCCATGCCCAGCTTAAAGAGGCTTTTATTGGCAGCACCAGTAGTGATATTTCTAATCGAAGTACCAGTGGTTCATGTGAATTTGTTTCAGCCTAAAATACAGTAGTGATGATGATGATGACGACGAACTAGGTAAGCTGTTACAAAGAATTAATTCTTGATTTGGGAAACTGGCTTTTAGCTAATTCAGTCTTAATTTGAATCTAGAATAGTAAAGATTCAAATATGAATTTCTTTCTGTATCATAACCATTTCTGTCTGTCTGTGTGTTTGTTTTGAGTCAGGGTCTCATGTTTCCTGGGCAGGCCTAGATCTCTCTCTCTCTCTCTCTCTCTCTCTCTCTCTCTCTCTCTCTCTCTCTCTCTCTCTCTAGCTGAGGATGACTTTGAACTATCTTCCTGCCTCTACCACGGAAGTGCTGTTTACAAGCACACACTACCACCATGCTGGTTAGAGAATAGGAGATGTTACTCTTCTCTTTTTGTACTGGTTAGGGTTGGGTTTTGTTTGTTTGTTTGTTTGTTTTTTGTCAACTTAACTCAGGCAAGAGTTATTTGGGAAGAGGAACCTCAACAGAGAAAATGCCTCCATTGGATCACTTGTAGACAAGTCTGTAGGACAATTTTTGATGGTTGATATGGGTGGGCCCAGGCCCCATGGAGGCATACCACCCCTGGACAGGTGGTCCTGGGTGGTATAAGAAAGCAGACTGAGCAAGACATAGGATATAATCCAGTATCCATTCCATGTCCTTTGCTTCAGTTCCTGCCTCGAGTTCCTGCCCTGACTTCCCTAGTGATGGAGTGTGACTTGAGAGTGACTTGAGAGTTCCAAGCTGAAATGAACCTTTTCTCCTCAATTTGCTTCTGGTTGTGGTGTTTATCAGAGCAATAGTAAACCTAACTAACACTTTCCTCCAGATTTCCATTATAAATAGGTAGTGCTGTCTGAAAAAGTTAAATGTGCCTGTTAGTTAAGCACTGCTCTTTATTTTCTCATTCATTCATTCATTATGCTAGAGGGCACAAGTGTGCCACAGAATGTATATGGATGTCAGAAAATGACTTGTGCCAGGCAACAGTGGCACACACTTTTAATCCTAGCACTCAGGAGGCAGAGGCAAGCAGATCTCTTGAGTTCAAGGCCAGCCTGGTCTATAGAGTGAGTTCCAGGACAGCCAGGGCTGTTACACAGAGAAACTGTCTCAAAAAAACAAACAAACAAACAAACAAAATGACTTGCAGGAGTCAGTTCTCTCCTTCTACTACATGGGTTCTGAGGATCCAACTCAGGTTGTCAGGCATGTGGGCAAGGGCCCTTACCCACTAAGCCATAGTAACAGCTCCCATCTACGACTGAGAAATATGTCCCAGTTCCTCAAAGATGACTATGACTAACCAAAGGACTTAGTCACTGGACTAAGACAGTTCATTTTTGTTTTCTTGAGACAGCATCTCACTTATGTAGCCTTGGCTGGCCTGCTGGAGCTCCCTGTGTAGACCAGGCTAGCCTAGAGCTCACTACATAGCCAAGCATAACCTCAGACTCTTGAGTTCCCAAGCGGTGAGTTTGCAGATATGTAACTTGATCCTAGTTTATGATGTGATACTAGATCAAACCCAAGGCTTCATGCATGCTTGGCAAACACTTTACCAGCTGGGCTATGCCCCCACCCAAGTCTGTTGACTTTTTTTTTTTTTTTTTTTTTTTTTTTTGGTTTTTCGAGACAGGGTTTCTCTGTGTAGCTTTGCGCCTTTTCCTGGAACTCACTTGGTAGCCCAGGCTGGCCTCGAACTCACAGAGATCCGCCTGACTCTGCCTCCCGAGTGCTGGGATTAAAGGCGTGCGCCACCACTGCCCGGCCGACTTTTTAGTAGCTGTAAATAAACTGTTCCGTCTTGAAGACATCCTGGGGTTTAGTTAATAGGGTCTTTAGCTTGTTTTAAGTATTTGCTGTTAATACAGCACTGAACATCTATGTATATAAATTGTTCCACAAATTCCTGATTATTTCTTTAGGAAAGTGGTAGAAAATGAGGCTGGCTAGACAATTTATGTATTTTTAAAGTATAGTGATAGGTAAATACTAGCACTGCTATACTTAGATAATAACTGTTCAAACAAAAAAGATAAAAACTGTTTATGTTAATGTTCTGGCTGTAAGCCATGCCTGGTGGTGTCTGCCTATAATCACAGCTTCCAAGAGGCTGAGGCAGGAGGGGTTCAGACCATCCTGGACTATATAGGGGAGACTTCGTTCAAATAAACAAAAATAACATCTAGAGGACTGTTAGTCCAGCTCTGCATGCTTTCTTGCCTCTGCCATGCAGGAGATGGTGGACACTGCTCCCCTGAAAGAATACATATAACCCTTTGAGCTGAGGACTGCCAGGATATCACAAAGTAACTCTCATGTTCTAATCCTGCATTGAAAATTTTTTATCAGTTTTTATTAAATTAAGCTAGTATATGTTGTAGAGTATATTAATCATGTGACTTTATGTTTACATAAAAAATAAAATTGTATAATTATTTTTATTTTTCTTTAGACACATAAAGAAGATCCCTAGCAGCTATTTCTCAACAATTATATAGTCAACTGATGTAACAATGGTACTAATATTGGGACGCAGACTAAACAGAGAGGATCTTGGGGTGCGTGATTCCCCAGCAACTAAGCGCAAGGTTTTTGAAATGGACCCCAAATCTCTGACAGGTCATGAGTATTTTGACTTCTCTTCAGGATCATCCCATGCTGAAAACATACTCCAGATATTTAATGAGTTCCGAGACAGCCGCTTATTCACAGATGTTATCATCTGTGTGGAAGGAAAGGAGTTTCCTTGTCATCGAGCTGTCCTCTCAGCCTGTAGCAGCTACTTTAGAGCCATGTTCTGTAATGATCACAGGGAGAGCCGAGAAATGCTGGTTGAGATCAACGGCATTTTAGCTGAAGCTATGGAATGTTTCTTGCAGTATGTCTATACTGGGAAGGTGAAGATCACAACAGAGAATGTCCAGTACCTCTTTGAAACCTCCAGCCTCTTTCAGATTAGTGTTCTCCGGGATGCGTGTGCCAAGTTCTTAGAGGAGCAGCTTGATCCTTGCAATTGCCTAGGAATCCAGCGCTTCGCTGACACCCACTCACTCAAAACACTCTTCACAAAATGCAAGACCTTTGCGTTACAGACTTTTGAGGATGTGTCCCAGCATGAAGAGTTTCTTGAGCTTGACAAAGATGAACTTATTGATTATATCTGTAGCGATGAACTTGTTATTGGTAAAGAGGAGATGGTTTTTGAAGCCGTCATGCGCTGGGTCTACCGAGCTGTTGATCTCCGCAGGCCGCTGTTGCATGAGCTCCTGACACATGTCCGGCTCCCGCTCTTGCATCCCAACTACTTTGTTCAGACAGTTGAGGTGGACCAGTTGATCCAGAATTCCCCTGAGTGTTATCAGTTGCTGCACGAAGCAAGACGGTACCACATACTTGGCAATGAAATGATGTCCCCAAGGACTAGGCCACGCAGGTAAGAAGACACTTTACAGATACAGCTAACAGAAGTTTTGGTTTTAAACATATATTTTAAACTGCTGAACTCAATCTCAGTGTACTCATTTAAATGTATAGTTTATATGAGTCTTAGGCAGTTGAAGGTCTGTTTGGAGGCTTACTTAAAGATGTAGCTTTGTTTGTAGGGTACTTGCCTACATAAACTGGGTGTGGTAGCACATACCTGTAATCTTAGCACACAGAGACAGAGACAGGTGGATCAAGAGTTAAGGTTATCTTCAGGTATATATATAAACCCTACATTTCAGATCTCTAATGTCAGTCTCAACTTTCAATGATTTTTTTTTTTTTTGGTGTTTTTGTTTTTGAGAGCACACATTATATAGCCCCAGGCCGGACTTAAACTCTCTATGTAGGCTGACATTGAACTCCTGATCCTCTTGCTTCTGCCTCCAAGTGCAAAGGCTTTGTCTGAATTTGAAAATTATATCCACCTTAAAGAATATTTAGTAAGCGTATGTTTGGAGTGAAATGTGACTGTTAATATTATATATGTTAATTTCATAGATGCCTATAGACTTTTAAGTCCTCCTGCCCACAGAGCAAGTGCTCTTACCCCCTGAGCCATCACCCCGGCCCTGTTTTCCACCCAACTTTTAAGGGAAACGACCCGTTTCTCAACAGTGAAAAGTGTGTGTCAGGCTGCAGCATCAACCCATTTGGAAACCAGCGTGAAGAACGAAAGTAGACTTCTAAATTGGAGGCTGTTGTTGATGAACTAGCAGGTGCTTCTCCTGCATAAGCATTCCCTGAAATTCTAGAGATAATCCTTTGTTTCCAAGTCTGCTACTGACCCCTGGTACTTCCGTCCTGTTTTGCCTGTTACTGTATTGTTTAGTTACTGGAAGCTGTCTGAACATTGCATATTATTTTGTGTAGATTTGTATCTCGGGGAAACTCCTGGGTTCTCCACTCTCCACTCCTTAACTCCAGTACTTCCTCTTGACTTCTGCTGCTGTCTTCGGTCAGGACTGAACCACTCTAATCAAGTCGTCGGTGACCTTGTTTGGTTTGCTAGTCTCCTTTCAGTCTGGAGCTAGCTTCATGGTGCTTGAGGACGTTGGGTCGATTCTGGTGCTGGGGACAGAGTTGATGGCCTTTTAGTACGTGTTGGGGAGGGTGCTCTACTGCCGAGCCACACCCTCAGACCTGGGATCTGATGTTAACTGCCATATCTACCTGGAAACTCCACTGGCTTCGGAATTGCCGTTGACCTCCTGACTTCCTGTTGGCCAGTTGTTCTTTTTCCATGGTTAAGGGTCCTGATTCCGGTGTCAGGCTGTAGTGTTCCCTGTTCAGGTTGCATCTTTTTGTCGGCCTTACATACTTTCCTGGGTGACTGTATCTCATCCAGACCATGATTTTCATTACCCTGAACTGCATACTGTCAGCTCCAACCCTGACTCTTTAACACATATTTTCTCACTTCCTCATTCGTATTTCTTTTAAATTTTTGAATAATTTTTACCTAATGCCTTTTTGTTTACATGATTTATATAATTAATTTATATACATATTTGTTACTTGATTGTGTGTATCTTTTAGAATAGCATAAACAAAATAACTTTTACAGTTAAAGGTTCATATTATTATCTACAACCCAATCCACATTTAAATTGTCTTTTAATATATCTGGATCCAGAATCTCCCATTATATCTGGTTATTTCTAAGAAGTCTCTTTTAATCCAAAACTGCTTTTTCATGTTTCTGACTTGATAGAACAATTTCTATAGCCCACCTTCTAGGTTCTTGTAGCTTATAGCCTCCTTTGGATGTGTTTAGTGACAGATATTTCCTAGAAAGTGCTAGCTGGGGCTGGAGAGATGGCTCAGAGGTTAAGAGCACTGACTGGTGGCAACCATCTGTAATGAGCACATGGTGGCTCACGACCATCTGTAATGAGATCTGGTGCCCTCTTCTGTGTACATAATAAATAAATAAATCTTAAAAAAAAGAAAAAGAACGTGCTAGCTGGCTCTACACACTTCAGCTTGATAGGCAGTTAAATATTTGGAACTAGAATTCGTCCTATGTGATATGTATATTACATTGCTTATTTAAAGGGCCTCATGCATATTATCATCTCATCTTCCCAGCTATCATTCCACAATAATAATAGGAAACTCTTAGTCTCAGGAACTGCTCTGTGTACCATAACCCATATTAATTCATGTAGGTTTCAGAATAGACATGAGTTAGTACTATAGACACACTTTACAGAACCCCAAACTCGGGTTTAGAGAAGTGACTTACTCAAGATCACAGTTGAGTCAGCGACTTCTCACTTGTACACATACTGCCTCCCCAGTGACTTTTGAGTTTGAATATTTTGAAGACATTTCATAAAAATGATTCTGTACTTTATAGGACTTTATTGAATACTCTTGTTTGCTTTTGAGACCAGGTCTCATATATCCCAGGCTGGCCTCCAGCCCTCTAACATGGCCGAGGATTCCCTTGAACTTCTGACCCTGCTTTCACTTCCTCAGTAACTCAGTCCTGGGACTTAGACCTGGGCCACCACACCAGCTGTTTCTGTTGCTTTCATTCAGTGCCCATAGCATCCCTAGGTTCCTTTCTTCCTTAAGCACTCAACGAAGATGGGACTTGTTTCCAGGGTGAAAGGTTTGTTTAATTTTACATTGCTGCACTATGGAGGTTGAACCCAGGGCCTGTGAATGCCTGGCAAATACTCTGCCTCTGAGTCACTTCTCCAACCCCTCTAGGAGGAGAGTTTAATATTAGTGTGGAAAACAGATTAACACCTGCATAAGGATGCAAATGTATAATCCTGTTCTCTGGTGGCTGAGGCAGGAGAATTGCTATGAGTTTGAGACTAGACTGAGCTATGTAAATGAGTACCAGGCCAGCTAAGGGTATATAGCAAGACCTGTGTGAGACAAAAAGGGAAAGGGGGGGATTATACAAGTTTGGGGTTGAAATACTTTGGGGTTTTTGTTGCTGCATTTTTTTTTTTCTTTTTGTGTGCATATGCCCTACAAGGCACGATGTGTGTGGAGGACAGAGAATAACCTGTGGTGTAACTTCTCTCCTTCTGCTGTGCAGGTCCCGGGGTCAAACTCGGGTCATCAAGCTTTGTGGCAGGACTTTTACCCTCTGAGCCTTGTTGACAGCCTTGAAATACTTTTTTTCTCGCTGTTTTTGTTTTCGTTTTTTGAGATGTAATCTCATGTAGCCTCTGTGGTTTTGAACTTGCTATAAAGCCAGAGCTGGCCTTGAACTCCTGGTCCTCCTGTGTCTGCTGTCCTGTACCAGGATTGTAGCGTGCACCACTATACCCTGCATGAGGATACCTTTGGAACTCTGGAGAGTCATCTGGCCATCAGCTTGAACAATTCAGGCTTCATCTAGTAAGCATGTGCCGTCCTTGTATGCTAAGTGCTGCTTCAAAGCCTTTCTTTCCCCTGGAGAAAAGTGACTTCCCCGTGGCAGGCCTCTGCCACACCTTTGTCTCAGTCCTTGAATCTGGTGGTCCTGGCAGATCACATCCCTGACCTTTTGTTGCAGTCTAATTGAGACCGCCATTGCACTTCATTTGGATTTCTTTTTAAAGTTTGTGTGTGGACGTGGGTGGGTGGGTGTGTATTATGTGGGGAACACTTTCACACAACAGTTGTGTGAGTTAATTCTCTCCTTCCACACTCCACAACTCAGGTTGTCAGGCTGTATATGGCAAGGGCTTCTTCACCCCTGAGCCATCTCACCAGCCTCCATTTCAATTCCTTACCCTAGCCCCATTCCTGGTTTCTGTATTTTCCTTTTTTTTTTTTTTCTCGTTTTTTTGAGATTGTTTCTCTCTGTGACCTTGGTTGTCCTGGAACTCACTCTGTAGACCAGACTGGCCTCAAACTCCTAGAGCTCCGCCTTTCTCTGTCTCCTGAGTGCTGGGACTAAAGGAGTGCACCATGCTACCCAGCCCTAGGAATACCAGACTTTTAAACTACTGACTGTTTGGGAGTTTGGGTCTGAGGTTTGCATGGAGCTCCAGTTCAGATTGTCCCTGCCATAATGATTACCTGGAATTTCCCCTGGTGGATGCTGATTCTTTGTTTTGGTAGCACTAGGCTGCTACAAAATGAGGTTCCCAAGTAGCAGCTTGGATAACAGTGAACTGGACAAGTGTTTGCTGATGTGATGACCCTATTTGGCAAATTGCTCATATTGGGGGGCAGGGGTGCACAAATACATTAATTTGAGGTTACACTCAGCAGTTGGTTATATACTTGAGTCCTGACCTTTAATATTTATGTGTGTTCATTTTTGTGGAAGTAAGTGCAGGTATGGGTCATGAGACTGAAAAGGGAACTGTGGGAGGGGAACAGGATGTTTTAAGCAAGGGGGCTGGGAGGAGGAGTAGAGGACATGAAGGAGGAAGGGGACTGCTGGGGAGGAAGGAGGAGGGGCGGGAGGAGCAGACAGACCCAACTGGCTGCCTTGTATGCTGCTTTATTTTTAGTTGTTGTGTATGGGTGATCTGCCTGCCTGTATGTCTGTGCATCATAGGGATGCAGTTCCCTCAGAGGACACATGAGGGCATCAGATCCTCTGGAACTGCAATTACAGACCCATGTGAGCCACCATGTCAGTGCTGGGAATCGAACCCAGGTCTTCTGGACGAGCAGCAGGTGCTCTTAGCTGCTGAGCCATCTCTCCAGCCCCTGATTTTTAATTATTTTGTTTTATGAGTGTGAGTGTTTTGCCTGCGTATGTAAGTGCACATGTGTACGCCTGGTACCTGCGGAGGTCAGGAGAGCACACTGGATGCCCTAGAACCGGACTCACAGATGGGTGCTGGAACCAAACTCGGTCCCCTGGAAGAACAGCCAGTCCTCTTAACCACTGGGTCCTCTCTCCAGCCCCTGTGTTTTTTTGTAGAGAAAATACTGATTTTTTTTTTTTTTAAGAAAATTACATAGGTATTTCTCCGAATATTCCCTAACACCGCCCCTCTTTTGTTAATGAGGCAGGGTCTCCTTGCGTAGCACAGGCTGTCCTTGAACTCATAAGTGCCTCCATCTCACTTCCCAATTACTGGAATTAAAGGTGTGTGCCATCATACCTGGCCTCTGTCTGTCCCGTCTTACTGATGAGGCAGTTACTTCATGATGACTATGGGAACATAATTATTATAATGAGGACAAAGCTTAAGTTCTCAGGAATAAGGAAGTTGTGAATATATTATTTCCTTAAGAAATAAGATTTTTGCTGGGCATTTTATGGTTTCCTCTACATGTACTTGCTGGAGCTTGGGCAACCTAACAATGCACACCTATTTTCCCAGTACTTGAGAGGTAGAGGCAAGAAGATGAAGAGTTCAAGGCCTTCTTCAGCTACATAGCAAGTTTCAAAGCTATACTGGGCTATATGAGACCCTCCAAAAAGTATGTGTGTGTGTGTGTGTGTGTGTGTGTGTGTGTGTGTGTGAGAGTGAGAGAGAGAGGGGGGGTGGGGGGGGTGGGGGGGGTGGGAGGGAGGAGAGACACTGAGATGTAATGATAACTTAATAAGTCCATTCATTTTACAGGCAGTACAGCTGTGGCACTGTCTTGTTGTGACCACAGAAGTAGGCAGCAGAACCAGCTCTGACCTTGGTGCTCTGAGTAACTGTTCCAGTGAGTCTTATTCTCCCACGTGGCTGGACATATGGTTCACGTGGCATGTCATATGACATATTTAGCTGCTTTGAAGTCAGGTACTTTACATAAAATATTTATTGTGTGTTTCCCTCACACCTGACCCTTAGGCAATTTTTTTTGGTTTTTCAAGACAGGGTTTTTCTGTGTTGTTTTGGTGCCTGTCCTGGAACTCGATCTGTAGACCAGGCTGGCCTCGAACTCACAGAGATCCACCTGGCTCTGCCTCCCGAGTACTGGGATTAAAGGCGTGCGCCACGGCCGCCCAGTGGCAGTTCTTGAGGTACCTCTTCAAAGGATGTCTGTTAGCAGTTTTAACTTCTTTTAGAAATATTCTCCCTGGCTTTCTGTACAGATGGCACACTACTACACTTACAGTTTCTTACCTTAAGATTTGCTTGGTTTCCTTTTTTTTTTTTTTTTTTTTTTTTTTTTTGGTTTTTCGAGACAGGGTTTCTCCGTGTAGCTTTGCGCCTTTCCTGGGACTCACTTGGTAGCCCAGGCTGGCCTCGAACTCACAGAGATCCGCCTGGCTCTGCCTCCCGAGTGCTGGGATTAAAGGCGTGCGCCACCACCGCCCGGCCCTTTTTTTTTTTTTTTTTAATTGGCAATCCTGGAGGTTTAACCTAGGGCCTCACTCATGCTAGGCAAATGCTCTACCACTGAGCTGTAAAACTTTGAAATTGTTTTATATATATATAGATATATAGATATATAGATATGACCACATACAGATCTTTCCCCTTTGTGTTATTAGAGAAGCTTCCTAAGTTGTTCTCAAAGATTTTACTTTAAATTCTTTAAAATGGAGTATGTGTGTCTGTCTATCTGTCTGTGCATGCATACATGTGAGTATAGTGCCCACAAAGGCTAGAGAGGATGTTGTATTCCTAGAGCTGGAGTTCCAGGCACTTGAGTAGCCTGACAGAAGTACTGGGAACTGAACCACTGTCCTCTGCAAAACCACGATGTGCTCTGAAGCACTGAACCGCCTCTGCAGCCACCTCCATACTCTGTTCTTCTAAGCGGCAGTTGGATAGTTTTCTACTTACGGATTGACCATAATTTAGGCTTTGCTGTTGCTTTGTTTTATTTTTTTGAGAAAGGTTCTCATTGTGTAGCCCTGGCTGTCCTGGAGTTTGCTATGTAAACCAGGCTGGCCTCCAGAGATCTGCCTATCTCTGCCTACCTAGTGCTGAAGGTAAGCGCCGGACTCTTGGCTCATAGTTTTCCTGTTGTATTTACCGCTCGTCTGTTAATGGGCACTTGATTGTTTCTACCTCTTGGCTAGTGTGAGTCGGCGGCTGTAAATGTTTGTTTAGTTTTTTGTTTTGTTTTGTTTTGTTTTTTTGGTTTTTCGAGACAGGGTTTCTCTGTGTAGCTTTGCGCCTTTCCTGGGACTCACGTGGTAGCCCAGGCTGGCCTCGAACTCACAGAGATCCACCTCGCTCTGCCTCCCGAGTGCTGGGATTAAAGGCGTGCGCCATCACCGCCCGGCTTGTTTAGTTTTTTTAAGGCTTCATGTATTTGTGTGTTTTCATGCGCCAGGGGTACATGGTGGAAGTCAGTTCTAGGGAATCAGAGTCAGTCTATCTGGCACTTGGCAGCAAGCACCTCTACTAGTCCTAACCTACCTTTTCACGATGGATATTTAGACTGCCGGGTTCTTACAGGTGGGTTTGGTCTGGTTCTGCTATTGTAAATAATGCTCAGTAGCTGCTGTGATCACATGTGCTTTTGCCTACATAAAGATTAATTGATGGCTGAAGCTGCTAAAAGAGGAACTGCTTAGTCATACCAGCTAGACAACATTAATGTTTTGTTTGGTTTGTTCAAGACAGGGTTTTTCTGTGTAGCTTTGTGCCTGTCCTGGAACTCACTCTGTAGACCAGGCTGGCCTCGAACCCACAGAGATCCACCTGTCTCTGCCTCCCAAGTGCTAGGATTAAAGGCGTGCACCACCACCACCATGCCTAGCTACATACAATATTAATTTTTACAGATAATAAAATTTGTCTTCCAGTTTATACTCTCATCAGAAACACAAAATTGCCACATTTCTGTACTCCTTTGCCAACCTAGTTTGTTTTTCTGAGGGCAGGATATCACATGGTCCAAGCGAGCCTCAAACTATGTTGTTGAAGGGGGTCTTGAACTTGTGATCCTGCCTTGACTTCCCGACAGCTGGGATTGCAGGTGTCTGGCACCATGCCCGGTTCATTGCCAGGTCTTTGTGCTCTGGAAAGGGAGAGTCACATTTCACAGGTCTGATTTTCATTTCAAGTGTAAGGTGAAGAATCTTTCCTAGCCAGGCATTGTGATGCATACCTCTAAACCCAGCACTTGGGAGGCAGAGGGAGGTGGATCTCTTGAGTTGTAGGACAACCTGGTCTATATAGCAAGTCCCAGGTTAGTCAGAGCTACACAGTGAGACCCTTTCTCAAATAAACAAACAAACAAACAAACAAATAAATAAATAAATAAATAAGCAAGCAAGCAAGCAAGCAAGCAAGCAATGATCTTTTCCTGCGGGGATAGAGAGATGCAAACAAACAAACAAACAAACAAATAAATAAATAAATAAATAAGCAAGCAAGCAATGATCTTTTCCTGCGGGGATAGAGAGATGCAAACAAACAAACAAACAAATAAATAAATAAGCCGGGCAGTGGTGGTGCACGCCTTTAATCCCAGCACTCGGGAGGCAGAGCCAGGCGGATCTCTCTGAGTTCGAGGCCAGCCTGGTCTCCAAAGCGAGTTCCAGGAAAGGCGCAAAGCTACACAGAGAAACCCTGTCTCGAAAAACCAAAATAAATAAATAAATAAATAAATAAATAAATAAGCAAGCAAGCAAGCAAGCAAGCAAGCAATGATCTTTTCCTGCGGGGATAGAGAGATGCTCAGCAGTGAAGAGCACTTGCTGCTCTTAACAGGGATCCCCAGGTTCGGGTCCCAGTACCCTCTTAACAGGGATCCCCAGGTTCGGGTCCCAGCACCCACATGGTGACTCAAACCATCTGTAATACCAGTTTCAGGGGACCCAGCACCTCCTGGCCTCCATGGCACCAGGCATGCACATGATGTGCATAAATATATGCAGGCAAAACACTCACCCATAAAATAAAAATAAACCTTTTTTTCCCCTTAAGAATCTTTTCCTGAGCCGGGCGGTGGTGGCGCAACGCCTTTAATCCCAGCACTCGGGAGGCAGAGCCAGGTGGATCTCTGTGAGTTCGAGGCCAGCCTGGACTACCAAGTGAGTTCCAGGAAAGGCGCAAAGCTACACAGAGAAACCCTGTCTCGAAAAACCAAAAAAAAAAAAAAAAAAAAAAAGAATCTTTTCCTGAATCGAAAGCCATTTTTACTCTTTTCCTGAAATCCATTGAACCTCTAATATATCAGAATTCTGGTTGCAGGTTATAGAAACAAGCTCATCAACTTAAGTACAAAAGAGAAATGTGTTAACATGATACAGGAATCTGCATCTTGTAGAGCCTAAAGGCAAAACTTGAACAGTCCATTAAAACTAAACAAAACAAAAAACAACTCTGAGGCCTCAGAAATCACTCAATGCCATCTCCCCGCCTCCGCTTCTGCTCTTCTGCATGGCTGCCTCATTTGCTCTCATTTCAGTGACCATGGCCACTCACTGTTGCAGGACATTTGGTCACACTGTGAACCCTGAGATTTCATTGTTTACTGGAGGAACCTGCTGCTAGCTGTGGTGTGGCTCAGCCCTAGCACATGCCTATAATCTAAGAGCTTTCTGTTTAAATATTGTAAACAGGATTAAATAAAGTCTTCCATAGGTCAAGAGGTGGAGCAAGCAACTAGTTAACAGGAAAAAGCCATAGAGAATGGAAGGAAGTCAGGAGGTTAGGTGATGGACACACACACCACGGCCGCACAGGAAGTAGAAGGGAGGGACATCCAGTTGGGAGAGTTTTTGTGAAAGATGTCCTTGGAGAAAACTCTATTTCTGAGATGGTGGAGGAGGAGGAGGAAGCAGCTGGGTGCTCTCTCTGCCTCTCTGAGCTAGCAGGTTTTCACCCCAGCATCTTTATTGATAAATATTGATAACGTAGAATGATAGAGATGTAAAACAACAACTCAGGAGTTTGCATTTGTGTACTACTGGTTCAGTCACTCAGAATGAACTTTAAGACATGGATCAACATTGTGGCTACATGGGAGTAGACTCACCAAGCAGAAAGGTGTTGACTGAAAGCCTCACCCCATGTTAGGCTGAGGAGACAACCAGTGATGGCCATTGATAGCAAGGTGATGTGGGGGTGAGTCTCTTCAAGCTCTGCTGCCAGGAGAGAAACAAGCCCAAGAGGCAAGAAGGGCGTGGTTAGCTGGGCAGGTTCAAGGAGTCTGACACCAAGCAGTTCATTTTTGACATATTTAAGCACAGTACAACGTTGGAAAGAAGTTGCCGTGTGACAGTTATCACAACAAAACTTAAGGCATGATCATATCACTCCTTTGCAAAGTACGTGTGAGCTCTTGCACAAGAATGTGTTCTGTTCACTGACAGTGCTCAGGATAAGGGTCTAGAGAGGAGGGGTTTGTAATAAGCATAATAGTAACTCTCTTGCAAAGTAAATGGAACCTCTTTCATAAGAATGGGTTCAGCTCATGGTGGTGGTATACACCTTTAATCCCAGCACTTGAGTGGCAGAGGCAGGCCACTCTGTGAGTTCAAGGCCAGCCTGATCTGCTGATCGAGTTCCGGGACAGCTAGGGCTACACAAAGAAACCCTATCTTGGACCTCACCCCTTCCAAAAAAACAAAAGAGAATGGGTTCTATTGACTGAGAAACCATGCTTGGGAGTCTGGAAGATTCTGGTGAAGCCTGACTCTACATAATAGTAAAAGACACTAGGTTATAAACAACATCCACTCCTCCCTTGCACATTCATTGAAGAGAAAAGCCTGTGTGTATAACAGTCCTGGTTTCTCAAATGCTATTCTGTGAGTACATGTGCCACCTATAAGATGTGATGTGATATTTTTCTTTTGTTTTTCTTAAACTGGGGTAGGGTAGGAAGTGGATTTATACCAGTTGGAGAAAACCTAGAAAAAGAAAAGGGGAAAAACAAAGCAGCCTTATCCATATTCTTACCTCCCAGGGATTACACTCTTGAATAAAGCATTTTTTCTTCTATTTTTATTATTATTGGGGGAGGGGGAACTAAAGAGAGACCCCAGGGCTTCCCACATGCTAGCTATGTACTCTGCCACTAAGTTATTGCCCTGGCCCTGTTGTCTCTGTGTTTTTATTATTATTTGACAAGTTCATGTGTTTATATTGTGTATTGTGATCCACTGCCCTGTTGCCTGCTCTTCCCCTCTCCCGTTTCTGCTGACCCTCTTCCCAAGCAGCCCCTCCCTCCACTGTCACATCCTGGGGTGGGAGGGGAATCCACTGGCACTTGGGCACCTTCAGCGACTGTACTAATGAAGAAACTGACTTTCCCTCCTCTGGCCATCATTAACTGCCAGTAGCAATTCAGGGAAGGAGGGAGCCTTATGAGCCCCTCCTCCATCCATGATGGAGTGTTGAAGGGTCCAGTCTTGCCCAGGTAACCACAGCCGCTGTGTGTTCAGGATTGTTACAGCGTGGCATATCCAGAAAATAATGCTGCATAGCACTCTTCCCATCCTCCAGCTCCTGATTCTTTCCTGTCCTTCTGTGGTGTTCTCTGAGCCTTGGAAGGGGATGATGATCATCTCATTTAGGGGACTGCACTTAGTAGTCACTTTTTCCCAGCACGTTAACCAGATACAAATCTGTGTGTTAACCACCACCCACTGCAAGATGCTTCCTTGATCAAGGCCAAGAGCAGCTCTTTGTTATTAGGCAGTTTGACCTCATGTCCATTTATATGTTGTTTTGTTTTTTTTGAAACAGAGCCTCACTCTAGCCCTGGCTCCCTATGAGCCTTCTGCCTCTGCCTCCTGAGTGCTGGGGCACCTCCACTGCCTGGCTGAACTTTTTAACTTATAAGTAACATGAGCATCATGTAGCTTAGTATTTAAGCTTATCTATTGTTAGTTCCCAATGATAAATTTTAAAATAATTGCTGCTTTTATTTTTTTTTTTTTTTTGGTTTTTCGAGACAGGGTTTCTCTGTGTAGCTTTGCGCCTTTCCTGGAACTCACTTGGTAGTCCAGGCTGGCCTCGAACTCACAGAGATCCGCCTGGCTCTGCCTCCCGAGTGCTGGGATTAAAGGCGTGCGCCACCACCGCCCGGCAATTGCTGCTTTTAAAAAGTAAACATTTTGAGTCTTGGTCACTACATCTGTTTCCTTATAAAAGCCGCCTGCCTGGTGCAGCCACCAGCCGAAGGCCCTGGCACACAGACTCAGTACTATGTCCTCGCCAGGTTTAGAAAATAAGTAGATTAGATTGTCTGTAGGGGTGGATCCAATGTTAACTACGAAAAACTGATAAACTCGCTTATCTTCTAGTCTGGCTGAAACCAGAGGGTCACAACCTTAAGGCCTCAAGGCCAGCCTAAGCAACAATAGTGAGACCCTGTCTTAAAAAAACTAATAAGTGGCGCACGCCTTTAATCTCAGCACTCGGGAGACAGAGGCAGGCGGATCTCTATGAGTTCGAGGCCAGCCTGGTCTCCAAAGCGAGTTCCAGGAAAGGCGCAAAGCTACACAGAGAAACCCTGTCTTGAAAAAAAAAAAAAAAAAAAAACTAATAAGGCTGAACATTTAGGTCAGTGGCCAAATGCTTGTCCAGCATGGACAGGGCCTGGGTTCAAAGCCAGTACCACACAAAGAGAAGAGAGGAGAGCCAGCAGGCAGGTTAGTGTGTTAAGGCCGCCTGCTCAGCCTTGTTCTGTCAGGTCGCTACAGGAAGTTGGTAGAGCTGGTAGCTTGAGAAACTCTCACCCAACATAAATTTTCTTGCCCAAAACTAGCAGTGTTCAAGTCAATATTGCTAAGACAGTAACTTGAGTGGGTGCAGCAAATACTTCTGTGATTATGATTTATTCTTTTACTTATTCTGGGGCTGGCCAATACTGTCTTTCTTTAGATAACACAGTGAATTGATGATGTCATATATACATTTTTTTTCTTTTTTTTTTCTTTTTGGTTTTTTCGAGACAGGGTTTCTCCGTGTAGTTTTGGTGCCTGTCCTGGATCTTGCTCTGTAGACCAGGCTGCCTCTGCCTCCCGAGTGCTGGGATCAAAGGCGAGTGCCACTGCCACCCGGCTGATGATGTCATATCTTACAGACCCAAGAACTGTTCTGCCCTGTAAGGTTTAAGTCTCATACCTCCATTTTAACCAGTGCATCATGCATGGGTGTTGCAATGGTTTAACTTACGGATATTTTTAAATTTTGTTTTATCTCATTATCCCTAGCTGGACGACATGAATACCTTGCACACAAAATAACTTATTTCTGAAGAAATGCTCTAAAATACGTACACTGTGGATTTACTTTAGAATTAGCAACAATGAAACATGGTAGAGTTCTTGCATTGGAAGCCCAGCGACCTGGTTGCAGACCCTAGTGCTGTAACAAAAGGCTTCAGAAGTCAAAACCCGTAAAGTCAGTGTGGTGACCCTTGCCTTTAATCTCAGCACCCATGAGACAGAGACTGCAGCTCTGTTCAAGACCAGCCTGGGCTACATAGTGAGACCCTGTCTCCAAATCAACAAACTAACCAGAAATCCAGGTTTGGTGTCTGTAATCACTTCTATCACTCGCTTGTATTCTCAGGAGAATCATGACCTTTAAGCCAACCTGGGCTATATATCAAGACTGTCTTTAAGAAAAAAAAAAAGTAAGTTTAATGGCAGGGGCAGGCTGGAGAGATGGCTCATTGGTTAAGGCCTTGGGTTTGGTTCACGGCACCCACACTCTCAGCCATCCCTGCCTCCAGACCAGGGTATCCAATACCAGCGTTGTCCTCTGACCTCTGTAGGCACCAAGCACATACGTGGTGCGCGCGCATGCGCACACACACACACACACACACACACACACACACACACGCGCGCGCGCGCAGGAAAACATGCATGTAAACCTGAAATCCTTATAGATATTTTCTGTGGGGTAATGATGTCACTAATAAATGTTCTCAAAATAAATAACTGCCAGCCTTTACTGTTTGACACATCTGTAAGAATAAACTGCCTGTCATGGTATATTATTTGTTGTTAGGGCTTTGAACAATCTTGAATATATTTTAATGTATTACAATTATCTTTGCATTCTTAACAATAATTATTTTAGGTCTACTGGCTATTCAGAGGTGATCGTTGTGGTTGGAGGCTGTGAACGAGTTGGAGGATTTAATCTTCCATACACTGAGTGCTATGATCCAGTAACAGGAGAATGGAAGTCCTTGGCCAAGCTTCCAGAATTTACCAAATCAGAGTATGCTGTCTGTGCACTAAGGAATGATATTCTTGTTTCAGGTAAATAAAAAATTATTACTACTGTTTTTGATTTAGGTACAGATTGACTGTTTTAAAAATAATATCTTGTTGAGTGTGAAATGGATATTTCAGGCCAACTAATTTATACAAAACTGAAAAGACCTTTTGCCCTTGAAAACCAGAATGATTTACAAAAGATCTACCAGAAAATGCTTTTGGTCGTGGTATTTGAAATGCTTTTACATATGCTTAGAGTATATGTGTTTTAACTGTGTGTGTGTGTGTGTGTGTGTGTGTGTGTGTGTGTGTGTGTGTGTGTGTCTGTGTGTGTCTGTGTGTGTGTCTGTGTGTGTGTCTGTGTGTGTGTGTGTCTGTGTGCACTCAGGCATATTTAAGTGTTTCCTGTGTGTGTTTGTGTGTGTGTATACAAGTACACACGAGTGCACAGGTGTGCGTGTGGGAGAGCATAGACGTGCCTGCAGAGGCCAAAAGAGGTCATCAGCTCTGGAGCTGAAGTTATAGGCAGCTGTAAGCTCATGGAGTTGCTGGGAACACTCAGGTCCTCTGGAAGAGGGGCAGCCGTTCTGACTATGGAGCCACCTCTCCAGCCTAATTATGGTTTAACTTTATTCCTTTGGGTTTTAAAG
The DNA here is from genome assembly GCF_007827085.1 of Peromyscus californicus insignis. Lineage (NCBI taxonomy): Eukaryota > Metazoa > Chordata > Mammalia > Rodentia > Cricetidae > Peromyscus > Peromyscus californicus. The sequence continues at coordinate 6,224,827 of NW_026294458.1, read as the reverse complement.
GAGCTCTGTAAACAATTGAGTCAGAAGTACTCACATGTTTAATTTGCCTGTTTTCTGAAAATTTTTCCCAAAGTTAAATCAATTAAAATTTTTCTATAAAATCCTTGAGTTGAACATATTTACTATGTGTGATGTCCTAAAATTCAGAAAAAATGACGTATTTTCAAAAAAGTATACCTAGTATCTGTGATTTGAAGCCTATTGACTGACAAATAACTTAATTAGCCTTGCAGATTATTTTACTACCCAGTGAATGGCACTACAACATACACCTGATTTTGTATGGTTTTTAAAACATCTTTAAAATAGTCATGCTGTTTGTAGTTATCTGATGCCTGATTTGTAAAACTCACTGTCTGTATCTTATTCTTATGGAGCTTATGGTCATTATTTCTCAAGGTAATAGCTGACAGGATTTAAATCTGCTCTGTGTGACCATTTCCATTAAGCTGGAGGGTTCCTCCTTTATTGGTTGAGCTAGTTCTGAACCTCTCAGATTGAATGGGTCAATTCTGCTTTGTTTACCTATGTGTTAGTGGCATAGATCTCTTGGTCATGTTCAGTGACGTTGCCGAATGTGCACTGTTTTACATTTGAAGGTGGAAGAATCAACAGCCGCGATGTCTGGATTTATAACTCACAGCTAAATATCTGGATCAGAGTTGCGTCTCTAAATAAAGGCAGATGGCGCCACAAAATGGCTGTCCTCCTTGGTAAAGTAAGAGAAACGGCTTTATTACTACTGTGGGATATGTCCAAAAGAAATGCCACAGCTGCGGCTTGCATTTCCCTCTGGGTGTTTTGGCTTCAAGTGGTATTTCCTTCCATTCCTAACCAAGATAAACTAAAGACATAAACAATATGACACTGTACTTTTTGAATAGATATTTTGTTCTCCCGATTTCAAATTTGTGGCAGTCCAGCACATTTCTCACACACTGGAATCCAAATCTGAAGAAGAACTGGAAAGGCGTATCTGATACAAACCAGGCCGGTGTCTGGTCCACACAGCCTCTTCCCTTTTACTGACTTTGGCAATCAAGCAGAAAAAGGTTTTATTTTAAGTGGTATTATTTAGCCTTCTTTATTTGTGAAAGAGGGGATAAAACTCTCCAGCATGCTCTGCGTGTGTGTGTGTGTGTGTGTGTGTGTGTGTGTGTGTGTGTGTGTGCGCGCGCGCGCATGCGTGTGTGCACGTATGTGTGAGATGCATGTTTAAATTTTCAGGTTCACACACGTGACACCTGGAGGCCAGGGGAGGATGTCACATGTCCTGCTCTTTAACTTCACCTTACTCCCTGAAGGCAGGGTGCCAGCCAGCAAGCCCCATCCCCTACAGCACTGCTCTTACAGAACATTGCCTTGTTTTTATGTGGGTGTTGGGAATTTGAACTCAGATCCTTATACTTACACAGCAAGCCCTCTTACTTGCTGAACCATTTCCTCAGCCCCTTCACCAACATGTTTTCTAGGATATCTATTATAGACTACAGCTAACAAACGTATTAAAATGATGCAACTGGCCAGGCGGTGGTGGCGCACGCCTTTAATCCCAGCACTTGGGAGGCAGAGCCAGGCGGATCTCTGTGAGTTCGAGGCCAGCCTGGACTACCAAGTGAGTCCCAGGAAAGGCGCAAAGCTACACAGAGAAACCCTGTCTCGGAAAACCAAAAAAAAAAAAAAAAATGATGCAACTGGATGCCAAACAGGATGCTCCACCTGTAATCCTGGCTCTTGGGGGCCCAAGTCAGGACTGTCACAAGTTCCAGGCCAGCCTCAGCTACACAGTAATACTGTCTCAAAATTTTTTTTTTTTTTTTACAATTTGGGTTCTGAACATTAACTACCATTATTTAATCTGAAACTGGTCTGTGAGTTAGTGGTTTGGGACTTTTTTTTTTTTTAAAGGCAGCTCACTGTGTAGCCCTGGCAGGCCTGGAACTCATAGAAATCCACCTGCCTCTGCCCCCTGAGTGCCCCCTCTTGAAGCACTACACTCACTTTTTAACATTAAACAGATAGAGAAGCTCTGCTTGTTCCTGAGGAACGTGGAACCTGTTAGCCATTCCCCAATGCCGTCTTTATCACCTTGTCCGAAACACCTCAAATGAAGTGAAATGAGTCTCCCCTTGGCCTGTGGCACCCCTTTCTGAGAAGATGTGGTATCTTAGGCTCCACTGGGACACGTTTCAGAGCCACCAATGGAAAACCAGAACTTAGTCCAATCAGAGTGGTTGCCCTGGTGGCCTCCCTCTCAGCCTCTCCTTCGCCCTGTCCCCCACAGAGGCGTCCTGAAACCTTCATAGTATGGAACACTAGAGGTCCTTGAACAGTTCCAAAGCTGTTGCTTAGTTGGACACAGTGATACATGCCTGTAACCCCAGTGCTTGCAAGGCAGAGAGATCAAAAGTTAAAACAGCCTGACCTATATATAGCAAGTTTGGGGCAAGCTTGGACTATACCTCTCTCTCAAAAAATAAAAGAAAATAACAGCAGAGGAGAGCATGGGAATCCTAAGCCCAATGTATATTATACGCTTTCATAAAAATATCCTCATATACAATGAATATACACAAGGAAAAATGTATCATTAAAGGAATTAAAAATATTTTTGCCGGGCGGTGGTGGCGCACACCTTTAATCCCAGCACTCGGGAGGCAGAGCCAGGCGGATCTCTGTGAGTTCGAGACCAGCCTGGTCTACAGCGCGAGATCTAGGAAAGGCGCAAAGCTACACAGAGAAACCCTGTCTCGAAAAAACCAAAAAAAAAAAAAATATATATATATATATATATATTTTTTTTTTTTTAAATGAAGGTCAATATCTTGTTTGAGATGTGTGTATATGATTGCCACATGTGTGTAGGCCTGTGGAGCGCAGAAGATGGCATTGAATCCCCTGGAATTGGAGTTCCCGGCAGTTGTGAGGCACCCAATGTGAGGGCTGGGATTCAAACTCCAGACTCCACAGGAGTAGAAAGTGCTCGTAACTGAATAGCCGTCTATCCAGCCCCCGTTTTTTGGTCATGGATCTCATGAAGCGTGGGCTGACTTCCAGCTCCGTAACTGAGGATGACCTAACTCCTGATTCTCCTTCCGACAGTTCTAAAGTACTGGAATGGCATTCATGCACCCCACTCCATTACCCTTTAAAAGAAACAGTCATTTCAGCTCAGTGGGGGTAAAGCTTTTGCCGCACAAGTGTGAGGATCAGAGTTCAAATCCAAAGAACCTACATAAAACCAGGAGCAGGAGCACACATGTAATCTAGTGCTCCTGTGTCAAACTGGGTGGTAAAGACCGGGGAATTCCTGGAAGCTCCTGGACAACTGGTCTGGCATACACAATGGAAGACAATGAGACCCTGTTTCTAAAAATGTAGACGGCTCCAACTGGCACTCAAGCTTGACCTCTGACCTATACAGACATACCAGATACTACAGTGGAAAGAGAGACCCACCTCCAGGAAGTTGTCCCCTCACTTCCGCACGCGCACCAGACACATGGTAGTCCTTTTCTTTCTAAGGACAAAACAGGCCGGCAAGACGGGTCAGTGGTCAGATGGGTCAGCGCTTGTGGCCAAGCCTGACGCCTGAGCTTTATCTCGGAGATGCACACCGTGGAAGGAGGACACTTACTCTCAGAACTTGTCCTCTGACTTCCACGTATAACACAGTGGCGTGCGTGCACACGATAAATACATTTTAAAAAATACAAAGTATTGCTGGAGAAGTCAGTGCTAAAATAAGAGATTACAAATGAAGTATAACAAAAATAATTTCTAATTATTTAAGCTATACATAAAAGGCAAATAAAAAGGAATGCTGTCTCAAAATCCATATGTTAGTGAACTCTTAATTTACTTGACAAACGTTAGGTTGTTTGATGTGATGGCAACCAAAGCAAGCTGGTCATTGTGGCCCATAGAATCCTAACTCTTGGGAAGCTGAGGCAGGATGATGTCAAGTTCAAGGCCACTTTGGGCTCTGTAGCAGGACCATCTCGTTGAATAAATAAATAAGCAAACAAATATGGTATCACACTTCTGCTCCGCTGTTTCCACCTGAGGCAGGAGGATGAAGAGTAGAGAGCAGCTAAGCTGTCTGAAATCCTATCTCCAACAACAACAACAAACAGTTCAAAGCTTAGAAGGACTGTATTTTTAAAAACATATTTCATCTCGTACACAGCAAGTACACAGCTCATGGGAACTATTCTGAAAATTAGAATAAGGCTAAAGTCAGACCTGTGAAATTATTTACATTTATAAACACTGTTTATAGGAGCTGGAGAAATGACGCAGCAGTCAGAAGCACTGGCTGCTTTTGCAGATGGCCTGGATTCAGTTCTCTGCACCCACATGGCCGCTCACAACTATATCTCCAGTTCCAGGGGATCCAGTGCCCTCTCAGCCTCTGGGCAGCAGGCACACATGCGATGACAAGCATCCATACAAAACACATAAATCTTCAAAAAATCTACAGAGAAACTTAGGATGACGTAGAATGAAGCATCTTAGAAAAGGAAATAATTAGTAAGGAGTATTTAATGAGAGTCTGGCTTTGTGGCATATGCCTCTAATCCCAGATGCTGAGGCAGGAGAATAGCAAATTTAAGACCAGCTTGGGCTTCATAGCGGTGAAACCCTGCCCCCAGAAAAAAATACCTCAGAAACCTTACACATTTAGAAAGAAGTAATGCAGCAGCAGAAACTCAGATTTTCTTAGTCCAGAAGCATCTTAATGTCCGTGTTCATGGTGTGCGTCTGTTGTTTACATATGTGTATAGAGTAGATCATATTTAACCTCCAAAGCTGAACTATGTGTCAGGTGTTGTCAGGTGAGACTCATGCTAGTAATCACAGACTTGGAAGGCTGAAGCAGGAGGATTGCCACAAGTTTAAGGCCAGCCTATGTTATAGAGTGAGGCCTTGTCTCAGAAATCACAAAAAAGATTATGTGGCGATGTTCTATATTATTTACAGTTTTTAAATTAAAGAATTATTTGTGTGTGTTTGTGTTGAGTGTTTTTTGTTGAATGTATGTACATGTCTGTGCCCTTGAAGGCCAGAAAATGGTGTCAGATCCCCTGAAGCTGTAATTACCCTGTGTGGGTGCTGGGAATAGAACCCCGGTCCTCCACAGGCACTCTTGACTGCTGGGGTGCTGGGAATAGAACCCGGGTCCCCCACAGGCGCTCTTGACTGCTGAGCCGTCTCTCTGGCACCATGTTTGTTTGTTTGCTTGGAACAAGACACATTGCACTTGAGAAATGGGCACTTAAAGTGGTGTTGGCTGCTGCGGATATACAAAAGCACACGGAAGGATAAATTATGGATGACTTAAGTCATAAGGTGTGAAGTTTAGGCATTCATTGATGACCTGTAAAAGGATTGATGGTGTTTAAGAAGGATGGAATGTGGTTATGGGAGCTGTGAAATGATGTGATCCTCGGGCACATCACCCTTGGTGATGATGGAAAGCAGCAGGAAGGGCAGGCATGAGAGGTCGTATGGAAGACCCAGTTGACCTTCACAGTTAGTTAGATGTGGCGAAAGGAGTTGATGATAATTATTGTCCATTAAAAGAAATGTGGCTATGAAACTGGAAAGCTTGATTCAAAGTTTCTTAATATAGCCATGTGGTGGTGGCGGCGCACCCGTTTAATCCCAACACTGGGGAGGCAGAGGCAGGTGGATCTCTGAGGCCAGCCTGGTCTACAGAGCTAGTTCCAAGACAACCAGGGCTACAGAGGAAACCCTGTCTCAGAAATAATAATAATAATAATAATAATAATAATAATAATAATAATAATAATAATAATTCTGATATACCCATGATGCATAAGGGATTGTTTGCATGTAAACCATTCACTAAATGTCTTGTTTATGGCTTTGGCTGTCATATAAAGGTATTGCCCCACCACTGTTCATGGAAAATGTTGAGAAAGCTCTTTGAATTCACTGTGTCTCAGGTGTTTTTCTAGCTGCTATTGGTACTAAAAGATGGGCCTTGCCTTCAGAGAGCTCACACTACTGACCCTTACCTGGTGGTGTAGTTGTATAACTTTATTACTTTATAACCAAATATCTCATTGCTGAGTGAACAAGAATTGAAAAACCTTATTCCTGTGGGTATGGTAAAAACTTGTTCTTCAAAGGAGGTGAAAAAAAACATAGCGAGTCATAGACAAAGCCCAGGTGTATACAGTGAGGTAAACAAATACACAGTATGCCTGTGTGGTTAAAATGTCACTGAAGGGAACATACCAGAAAAGGCTCTATAATGGCAGTAGTCAGAGGGTTGCTGAGAAATGAAAAAGTCTCAGAAAACTCGACTAGATAACATTGTAGTCATAGCTGTCGAGGCTTCAGATGAGAGGGACCCTCTAATTTTAAGTGAGCAGATAAACATTTTAGACTTGCCACGAAGATTCTTTCCCTGCATTTTACATACAGGTATATGTTGTCGGAGGCTATGACGGGCAAAACAGACTTAGCAGTGTCGAGTGTTACGATTCCTTTTCAAATCGCTGGACAGAAGTTGCGCCCCTTAAGGAAGCAGTGAGCTCTCCTGCAGTGACTAGCTGTGTCGGGAAGTTGTTTGTGATTGGCGGAGGACCTGATGATAACACTTGCTCTGATAAGGTAAGCTGTGTGCTTAGAGAACGCCCTGCTGTTTACAAAGAGGAGACAGATGGCCTGTTGGCTAGGTCACCAAAAAAAAAAATGGTCTGCTGTCCTGTTCTGAGGGAAAGCACTGAATTTCAAGTCGCCACAGTGACACCATTATATAGCCAGTAATTTGCAGTGTGTAACAGATGTGGTTAAACCTTTTTGAAATGAGACTGATCTCAGTAAAATCCTTTACTGTTGTCTACAGGATTTAAATGCAACACAGAAAAGGAAGTGAGCGAAGGTCAAGGCACTAATGAAACTGCTTCTGCTTCCAGCTGGGTCATTTCTTAAACTTTTGAAGGGTGTTTTGGGTTTTGTTGTTTGGTTTGGTTTAGTTTGGTTTTTGTTTTTAGAACAAAAGAAGAGGAAAGATTTCCTCTATAGTGTAAACAGAGGATGGCCCAAAGTAGCTGCAGCTCGTTCAACTCAGGGACAGAAGAATGTGTCCTGGCATTTCAGGAGACGCCATGTTGATTCTGAGGAAGGGTATCCAGTGGCTAATTGGTTTGGTAGTGATATGGAATTTCATCAGTCAATTCATTTATTTTCTTACTTCAATGTTAATCTATCATCAGATGGTCAAGGTGCTCACCACCAAACCTGCTGATCTGAGTTCAATCCCCAGCTCCTGGGCTAGGCGAGCACCACCTCCGACGGTTGTCCTCTGACCTCCACATGGGGGCACGGTGGCAGTAAAGAGATAAAGCTACCTAAAAATACTAAATAAAGTTGCCTCGTTCTTCTGGAGTGAGTGATGGTTTTTAGCGGCGCTCTTACCCTGTAAGGAAAAGTCGTGAAACATGACAGAATCCACTAACAAGAGTTTTATTAAGACAAGGACAAAGGGATAGATGTGATTGCGCCTGCTGAAAGGACACATGAGAGAAAAGGGGGCGGGGGGACATGGGGCCTGCCTTTTTAAGGGCCAGCCCGCACATGTGCACACAGGCCCACGTGGCTACTCCACGCATGCACATAGATCATGTGGTCATGCCATGTGCAATTTATGTGACCACATAGCACAGGACTGTGACCTGGAAATGACTAAGTGTCCCGCCGGGGCATGCTGGACCATGGGGCATGGCTGGAATTCCTATCAGTAAGGACTAAACACATAAAGAAATTATATTCAGATGGAGACATGATTAACTTACATAAAGCAATTTCAGAAAAACTTAAGACTTACTTTTAGTGTACATTAGTAAACCTGGAGGCCGTTCTTCTTGGAAGTAATTGGTGTGTGTTTTGTTACTGTCTTCTGCTTGACGGTAATAAATTAGCCTTTCCTTGGTGATTTTCTCTTTTTTCAATCAAAGGAGATTTATCCTTCACCCAAAAAGTAAGAATTTTCTTAATTCATAAATTTTATTAATCAGACTAACCTTATTTAATTCTTTGAGTTAATGGCATTTGATTTTTAACCATGATTCTATATATTGACAGATTTTTAAAGCAAATTTACATATTTGTTTAGACAACTTGCTCCCTATTTTTCTGTATTATTAGGTCCAATCTTACGATCCAGAAACCAATTCTTGGCTACTTCGTGCAGCTATCCCAATTGCCAAGAGGTGCATAACAGCCGTGTCTCTGAACAACCTGATCTACGTGGCTGGGGGACTGACCAAGGCGGTGTATTGTTACGACCCCGTGGAAGACTACTGGATGCATGTACAAAACACATTCAGCCGACAGGTAACAGCACAGAGGCCAACCAGAAGCTAAGAGCAAATAAGTGACATGATTATTTACTAGAATTTCACTTTCCAAATATTTCATAATTTTTTTTTTTTTTTTTTTTTTTTTGGTTTTTCGAGACAGGGTTTCTCTGTGTAGCTTTGCGCCTGTCCTGGAACTCACTTGGTAGTCCAGGCTGGCCTCGAACTCACAGAGATCCGCCTGGCTCTGCCTCCCGAGTGCTGGGATTAAAGGCGTGCGCCACCACCGCCCGGCTTATTTCATAATTTTTAAACTCCCTCCCAAGGAATTGTTTTTTATTCTTTTATGTTCTTTTGTGGTGTTGGGAATCGGGTCCAGGACCTCGTGAACACTAAGTAAATACTCTACACTGAACTCCATACTCTGCCCCGAGGGTTAGCTTCTTTTTAATCAACCCAACATGAAGCATCCATTGTATTTAGGCTTTTGACTGAAAAAACTCAACTTTCACATTTTTCAAAATATTGTTCTGTTCTCCTGCCCTTTCTCTTTGCTATTTCAGAAAAGGAGGTCAGACTGAGGGCCTGTTAGTTTTACTGTAAAGGAGATGGTTGTGCTCAGGCCTCTCATCCACACACTCCACCTGAACAGCAGAGATAAACTGCTGTTCTAGAAAGGGTCCAGCCCCAGGTTCTTGGCTCTGCTCACCTTCCCTTGACTACCAAAATGCTGCTTCTGATGCTGGAATTCTGTCTCTCCTCATGTTAGTGTGTGCACGGGGATGTGAGTGCCCAGAGAGACCAGAGGAGGGGCCGCTCTCCTGGAGCCTCAGTTACAGGTGGTTGTGAGCCACCTGATGTGGGTGCTGGGAACGAAACTGCAGCCTTCTGCAGATGGCAGAAGTGCTCTTACCCCTGAGCCAGCCTGCTCCCCGCAAATGTATTCTCCCTTTCTTTTTCTTCCTTTCTTTGATTGGCTGGCTGGATTTTGTCTTTCTCTCTTTCTTTTTTTAGACAAGGTCTCACTGTGTAACCCTGACTGGCTTGGAACTACTGTCCTCTCCCTCCTGAATGCAGAGATTAAAGATGTGCAGCATACCCAGCCTCCAAAGACAAGTTCTTAAAGGTCACCAGGAGGCATCTCTCCTGTTGTTTTCTTAGTCCTTGTTTTTTCCACTCCATCTTCAATGAGTGCTGCTTAGCCTCTTTCCCCTGACTTAACTCCAGTTGACTTCTGAATTACTTCATTTGCTGCTCAGGGCTCACCCTGTTCTAACCCTTGTTCCCACCTGCTGTGGGACACTGTCCATGGTGCTCCAAAGCTGCAGACTTACAGTGGATCTGTCTCTTCTCCTGGTCTGTGTCCAGACATCCTAGACACCTCACTAGGCTTCTTCACAGTCTCTAAAAGAGGGATGCTCACACACTGGAGCTGTCCTCAGAGTCCTGTCCTCCAGTCTAGCTTCTCCAAGCCGCTTTGCTACAGTTATTCTCCAAACAAATCTTGTTATGTCCCCTTGACTGGAAACCTACTGAATGAACTCCCAAACCTCCCCGCTTTGTTAGAGACCCTCTCGTGTCTCCTCTTCGTTTTCTTTCCCACTTGCTGTTAGCCAAAGGGCTTTGTTTTTTCTTTTCTTTTCTTTTTTTTGAGACAGGGTTTCTCTGTGTAGCCCTGGCTGCCCCCAAACTCACAGAGATCCACCTGCCTCCGCCACCCAAGTGCTGGGGCTAAAGGTGTGTGCCACCATGCTCCACTGATTGTTTTTCCAATATCATTTCCTGTAACTTTATTCCCATTATATTATTAAGTGTGTGTTTTTATTTTCAGTACAGATCACATGTTATTTCAGATTGTTGATCCCCCGGCCTGTGCTGCTTCTGTACCTCTGTACTTGTAATTCCACTCATCCTCCAACAACAAACGCAGGTTATCTCGGTTAGAACTGACCTTTTCCCCACGGTTTTTGTAGTATTCACACTGAGTATAGCAGTTGTGTACTCAAAATTTCTGCTTATTTAATTGTGTTGATTTTGGTTTTTTGACTGGTTCTCAGGTAGCTGAACCTAGCCTTGAACTCTTGATCCTCCTGCCCCCACAGCTGTCTACTACAGTGCCAGGATCCCTTAGGAGTTTCGGTTTGTTTTTAACTTGTTCGTGTGTACGTATGTTTGTGTGTGTGTACGTTTGTTTGTGTGTGTGTATGTATGTTTGTGTGTGTGTATGTATGTTTGTGTGTGTGTACGTATGTTTGTGTGTACGTACGTGTGCACAGCACACGTGGAGGTCAGAGGGCAACATCAGGACCCCACTGTGTGGACCCTGGAATGGAACACAAGTGGTTGGAATTGGTGAGAAACACCTTCTAACCACACGCCCTCTACCAGGTCCCCTTGTGGTTTGTTAGGAGTGTGAGTGTGAATTATGTGTGCATGTCATGTGTGTAAGTGCCCCAGGTATGAGAAAAGAACGTTGGATCCCCTGGAATGACTGCTGGGAACTGAACTTGGGTCCTCTGGAATAGCAGCAAGCACTCTTAACCACTAAGCCATCTCTTTCCACTGCCCTGGACTGGTTTTGTTTGTTTCTTTTTGGATTTTATTTTATTGGTGGGTCTGTGTGAATGTATGCCATGTTTATTTCCTATACTGGAATTCAGCCTTCTTTAGGATACTGTTGAATTAGCAGTTCGTTTCCTCTATATCTTACATATGTTCATGTTCAGAATGTAGTTTGCTGAATTAGTGAACAAATGAAGTAAACAGCCTGACCGTCTCCAACCCCACATGTGCTCCTACTGGGGTGTACAATCTCTAATGAATTTTTTTAAGTAAGTGGGGAGCATTTTTAAGTCAGTAATGAATACTTCTTTTCCTTCTTCGGTACATCAAGCATTTAAACTGTTGTTAAAGTTTAGAATAGTTATATGAAAGCAAGTTTGTAATCTCAGCACTTGTTGTGGGTACTGAGACAGGAGGATTGTTGTCAGTTCAAGGCTAGCCTGGGCTACAGACTAGTAAGATTCTGTATATTTGGGGTTTTTTTTAACTATTTATTTTTATTTCATGTGCATTAGTGTTTTGCCTGCATGTATGTCTGTGTGAGGGTGTCAGATACCTTGGAACTGGGGTTACAGAGAGCTGTGTGTTGGGCACTGGGAACTGAACCCAGGTCCTCTTGGAGAGCAGTCGGTGCTGCCAACCACCAAGCCACTCTCCAGCCCCTGTATTTTTGTTTTTAAAGACTCCTCTTTATATTCCTTTTGCCTAATAATTATTTACACACAAATACAATTTGGCTAAGGATCTCATTATGTAGAATTAACTAAAAGTGTATTGGTGGCATTTCTGTGTCCCAGCCAAGACCTCTAGTAACAGAAGTTTTTTACTTTGATTAAAACCTGTTTTTCTCCGGGCAGTGGTGATGCACACCTTTAGTCCCAGCACTCGGGAGGCAGAGGCAGGCCAGCCTGGTCTATAGAGCAAGATCCAGGACAGCCAAGGGAAACCCTTTCTTTAAAAACCAAACAAACAACTGTTTCTCATTCATTTTTTCTCTTAAGGCTCTCTAAAGGGACTAGTGTCCCTGTTCCTTGGTCCTGTGATTATTATAATGGCGTCCCCTCACTGCAGTAAGCGATGTAAAGCCTTGTCAGCCTACCGTGCCCTTCAACCGTGGCCGCTGTCACGAACAGTACCCTCACTCCGTTCATGCAAATGTCCAGCACTCACACGTGTAGCAGGTGTTGGGCAAAAGGTAGATGAGCTGATATTAGATCTCCCCTTCTTGAACTGTGTTAAAGCATGTTAGTGTTTTTCAGTTCATTGTCAAATCCTTTATCTTCAATAGTTAATTGTTTGTTTCTTTATGTGTTTGGTTAAACAGGAAAACTGCGGTATGTCTGTGTGTAATGGTAAGATCTATATCCTGGGTGGAAGACGGGAAAATGGAGAAGCCACAGACACTATTCTCTGTTACGACCCTGCGACAAGTATCATCACAGGGGTCGCAGCAATGCCCAGACCAGTGTCGTATCACGGCTGTGTGACTATCCATAGATACAACGAGAAATGCTTTAAGCTCTAAACCCAGGGTACCTCACACGAGAAGCCACGCCAGTCCAAGAGGGAAGTTTTAAAAGCTACCAAGTGAGAACACATCTTTGTGCTGTACGCAGAAAGACAAAAAGAAATAAAGAAATAATCCTGATGCCTTTCTGCCCCAAATATCAATATTTGAAGCTGTAATCAATCCTTTCCTGTAACTGGGGTGAGGGGTGTTAAAATGAGGTGGTTAAAGCCTGGCATTGTAGTGCACACCTTTAATCCCAGCACCCAGAAGGCAAAGGCAGGAGGATTCCTGTGAGTTTGAACCCAGCCTGATCTGCATAACAAGTTCTAGGTCATCAAGGGCTACAAAATAAGACCTTGTCTCCAAAAAAAAAAAAAAACCATTTGGCCTACGAATATACTTTTTCATCTGTGAGAAACTGTGGGGTAGGAAATGATACCCAGCTGTAAACTTCTTAGGGATTTGTGAACTGTCTTTTAGGAATGTTGATTTCTTTTTTGTCAGTTATGTAGAGAAAAATTGTATGAATGAAGCTTCGTTTAGATTGAATCACCTGATATTAAGAATGTTCAGAATTCATTGTGAGGAGAAGAAATACGTTTTAAACATCTCTGTCACTGACTTTATCCATCCTGATTAATTTCAGTGAAGATGGTTTTCTTTCCTAATTGTAAAAATGTAGTAACAATTCAGTTACCATAAAATACCAAATTTTGTGACTTCATAGACTGTTCTCTGTTATTAAATCCCTTTTGTGAGCTTAAGTAGAAGATATAAAAGTAAGGAGAGCCGGGCGGTGGTGGCGCACGCCTTTAATCCCAGCACTCGGGAGGCAGAGCCAGGCGGATCTCTGTGAGTTCGAGGCCAGCCTGGACTACCAAGTGAGTTCCAGGAAAGGCGCAAAGCTACACAGAGAAACCCTGTCTCGAAAAAAACCAAAAAAAAAAAAAAAAAAAAAAAAAAAAAAGTAAGGAGATTTAAATTATACGTTAGTCCCTAAGGAAAAAATTAAAATAGCTATTGAAGAAAAAAAATGTGATACACTTGGGTACTCAGGGTATTTAATGAATCATCTGTGAGTCTGCTACAGAAGTTTTTCCCTTAAAACTAACAGAGGAGTTGAAATCCCTTTTACAGAGCCAGGAGGGGGTGTACATCTGTATCCAGGATCTGGACCGCGCATCAGAAGAAACCATACTGGGACTGAAGAGATGGCTCAGTGTTTAAGGACACTTACTGCTCTTGCAGAGAACCCTGGTTTGGCTCCCAGCACCCGAATTAGATGGTTCACAAAGGCCTGTAATTCTAGTTCCAGGAAACCCAACACCCTCTCTCTTCTCTGGGCACCTACAGGCATGTGGTGCACATAAATTCACATAGACACACATATGTACATAAAAGAAATAAATCTTTAAAAAAAACAAAAGTACATTTGTAGTACTGCTGTAAGAAAAACACGACAGGTTTGCTCCCTGCCCAGCACAGTGAGTTCATCTTCTGGTCTGATGCTTGCTCAGGTGCCTCTTCCCTGCCTAGTCAGCATCTCGTCCTAGCAATCTGCCGATTCCTTGATAGCCTAGAGCAGAGGCGCTCCTCTCAGTGGGGCCACTTGGTTGTAAGTTAGTGCTGAGCAGAAATCTCTTACTTGGGAGCCATTGTATAAAATATTGATCAGCACTTCCAAATTTCTACTAAAATTTTTTAGGTTTTTCACCTCCCATTTCCAGTGTTCAAAGGGAAATGCCGAAGTTTTTTCTTAGAAATATAAGTGGGTACAGCAGGAACTAAACTACCAAACTGATTATCTCGTAACTTGTGTGTGGACAGATAGCGATTTGCAATGCTGTAGGCCGTCCTGGGTGTTTGCAGTGTGTGACTTCCCAGGCACCTTTGTCTCTCACAATACAATATACTCCTTGTCAGTGACTATGATGTTACTAGATTTCTGTTAAAGTTAAGGTAATCATCAGAAGCCCAACACTGGCAAACTTCTTCCTCATCTTAGAATAATACAGATATTTCTTAAGAGTCAATGCTTAATTCGAATCTAAATTCTGAGAGAAAAATGCTAGAAAATACACTTATGAAATTGTTTTCAAGTCATAAATTTTAAATTTTAAACGATATAACTGATAATTATAGAAGCAGTTCAGAAAACAATTATCTGTCAATTGAAAGACAGTTGTATGTACAATTGAGGGTATTTGTACTGTAATTTTATAGTAAATACCTGCATTATACTTTTGTTAGATAATGGAAACGTTTTAATTCAGAAATTCTTAACAGTAAAGTGTGTGAACAAAAGTGTTTTGTAAATGCTTAGGATTCTACAAATCATCGTTATTCTCATGTATATTTGTAAGATGGTGTCCATTCATAAATACATCATATAAAAGACTTTCTCAAAGTAAATTTGTATTTCAGTATTTTTGTCTATTGTAAAAATATTATCTACTTGTATTTTGTAATGTTTATCTTTCATATACCCTTGTGTTTATTGTAGTAAATTGGAAAAATGCTGAAAAATCCTAATTTGCTTAAGCAAATCAGTTTTTCTTTATGTAATTTAAAACCATATAAATTGAATAGTTGCAAATTATGTTAACAGTCACCAGAAAGTATCTTGAGTCCTAGAAAATTAACTTTTTAAAGCTGCCCAATTGATACTTAACTTCTTTTAATTACTTATCTTTCTTATATTTTAACTTCTTTTATTACTTATCTTTCTTTGCTAATTCTTGATAAATAGTGGTGGTAAGGCCTGGTTTAAAAAATTAGTTTTAGGGTATAATTAATATATTAAAAGGGATGTATCAACATCTTGGTGTCATACCATATTCATGCTGTCCTCCCATAATTGGCAGAGTTTCTTTTGGTAGGTGATGCTTATGTGCATCTCTAAGTTACCTGTATGTGTTCATATATAGACTGTATGGTTGTGTACATACATCACAAATACCCAATGATTTTTGCAGTTTCGTTGTCAGAAACAGATGTGATAAAAAAAAAAATTAGTTGATCGTGTTCTATTCAATTTGCCGAAGACTAAATTTGAACATTTCTAGAGTACTCTTTGTTGTTGAGACAGGATCTCTGTAGCCTGTGCTAGCCTCAAACTCTTGGCAACTCTTTGCCTTCTGAATGCTGCAGGCACAAATGGAAGCCAGGACCAGTTTTCTAGAATAATACTTTCATCTGGAAGTACAGATCTGGTCATGAGGATCTGTGTAACAGCAGTGTTAGGGATCAGAAAGCAAGCTGCTGGTAGAGGAGTCCACAAGAGCCTGTTGAGGTCATCCCAGCTGGAAAGAACTTGAAGGTGTGTTTGTGGATCAACAGAAAATTACACTTGGGTTTTGTGTGCATTTTTTCATGAACTTGAATCCTTTTCCAACTCTTCTCCATGTATGTGAAAAGGTGGCCTGAGTTCCTCCTTTTCTTCTGTGCCATCCCCACTGACTCTACTAACAGGTGAATTGAATTTTCTGTAGCTGTTTTCGTAGACGATTGGGATCCAGGTGTTTACTCCATTTCAATCAGGTTTAAAAATACATAAATGCTCAGGGAGGATGTGAGCCTGTGGCTGCTGCCTGTTGGGGTGTGTGCAAAGTGCTGTCTCTTAAATACTATTCAGTTGACAACTCTAGACTAAAATTCGTTCAGAAGCTTCACACATGGCCGTAGTTGAACATACGGTCTACTTAGAAGGATGACAGTGCTTCGTGAGCTGACACATTCTCTGGTGAGTAGGAACTGTGTATGTATCTGCTGTCAGCCTCCCATTTGGAAAGACAAAGGCTGTTTTTCTACTTTTGTCCATGTCCAAACCAGGTGGGTGCCGCTTTTTCCTGACCTGACAACAGATTTTAAAAATCACTGAGAGCCCATGCACTGAGAGGGGAAGGAAGTTGAGTTACTGTGTGTGTGTTCCTTTAACATCTCTGGATATATATGTGAAAAGGATACATACTCCAGACTTTTATGTGGCACCAAGTGATAAGATCATGTCTAGAGGTTTCCTGAGGACTGCCTTGTTTTGTAGTCAGTCCAAGACACCACTAGTTAACATGATTTGGCCTTGATAGCCTTAGTTGTGCATAGCTGAGTATGCCCATAATTCCAGCCCCCAGGAGGTGGGGGGCTAGAGGGTCAGGAGAGTTCAAGGACAGCCATGGCTGCATAGTCAGTTTGAGGCCAGACTTTGCCACATGAAATCTCATGTCAGAAATAATCATGGAATGTTTGACATGGAATTATATCACTTCACCCATTATTTTTGTTAGTAAATAAACAATTCACTATACCACATAACCAGAATGAAGCAGTTTGGCTGACCTGTAAGCCAATAGATGGGACTCACTATTCTTACAGCCACATCTAATGCCAGGCATCAGACGCCACTCCCAAGAGTGTAAACTGATAATGCCAGAGATGCTTTCAAAATATTTTAGACGTTTTAAAGCATTGTATCTTAAGCAGGCTGGAGAGATGGTTCAGCAGTTAGGAACACTAGCCTTTCTGCTCCTGCAGGAATCTGTGGGTAGGTCCGAGCACCTTCATGGTGGCTCACAAGCGTCTGTAACTCAGTTCCTGGGGTTCCAATACCCTCTGGCCTCCACAGGCACCAGGCACACATACAGTGCACATACATTATGTGCAAACACTCATAGTACAGACAAAACATTCACGCACATCAAAATTAATGAAAACTATTAAAATAATGTATATGAACCTTTTTACATTTTTGTGATTACCTTAAATATTAAGCTTATATCATATTAAAGGTGATCCTGAGTTTTAAAAAGTGAAGTCATAACTTTATGTATCTTTCCAAAGAAGTTTTGTTGGAATGTTTGTGCCTTAAGCCCCCCAGTGCACTGAAGTCTGATAAAATTAGGCATGCATAAACTGCAAATTTGCCTCCTATGCAGTAATGCGTGTCTTTATTTTTTTGTTGTTTGGTTTTTATTTTTCATTTTTGTTATTGAAACCGGGTTGGTTTTACCTTTTGAGTCAGGGTCATATATAGCTCCGACTGGCCTAGAACTCTGTTTTTGCTAAAGATGCTCTTGAACTCCAATTGTTCTTTATCTCCCAAGTTCTTGGATGATAGCATGTGCTACCACACCTGGCTGTTTGGGTTCTTGTCTGTGGATTGGTTGGTTGGTCGGTCGGTCGATTTAATGTAGCCCCAGCTGGCCTGGAACTTAGTACATGGCCAGGCTGGCCTTGAGCAACTGCAATCCTTCTGCCTCTGTCCACCACACCCATCTGTCCTGAAGTGCGTTGGTGAGTTCCAAGTGTGTCATTGCTTGGCAGAAAGAGAATGTTAAATGAGGTTGTTGCTTGGTTTACATTTTTAACTCTTGGTACCTAGGTGCTTTTAAAATTCTCAGATAAACACCCATTATGTTCTCATAAAGGTCATTTGAAATATCTAATAGTGAAGAAACTATGTGTAGTTATTTCTGTTATGTCTTTATATTAGTCATTAGTTCTGCTCTGGGCTTTTTCTTCTAATTTTCTTGAGAAAGCACTTCCTCTTCCTTGTCACCCCCCTGCAGTGTGAGTTTCCAGAGCTCTCTGAGGTAAGGCTTTCAGAACTGAACAACCATAATGTGCTTTACTGTAAAGCCACACACCTATTGCTTTCGGTTTGAATCTTCACAATGACAAAAGGATGTTTTCTGTGTTCTTCTTCTTGGCTCTGTTGTAGTACATTAATGCTTATGTTTTTGTTTAATGGCACTTCTTCCATAGTTTAAATTTTTAAAAGTTGTATCTAATGTCTTTTAAATATTACTTGACTATATGGTTGCATTAAATTTTGTTTACCAAAAATCTGATGAGTTTTAGTTTTTGTTTTGTTTTAATATACCCAAGTGATTGTATGAAAAAGGGACCAGGGGAAAATCAGATGTTTATATTCACCAGAATAACCATAAAATAAGTGAGGACACAAACAATAAACTAAAGTAGTGATTTGAGGAAAGGAAATGGTGGCTAACAAGAATACTAAAGTTGATGTGTGTTGAGCACGGTCCCCAGTATAGTGGTGTTGAGGAGCTGTTCATAGGAAGCAGAGCTGGGTTTAATAAAGACATGTTAATACAGCCTGTCTAGGAGGGTTAAGAGAAAGGCACTCAGAAAGCAGAACACAGACCCACCTAAGGGCATGGCTGCTGACTTAACAGTCAGCCTAGTGCAATGTGGGGCAGGAAGGGTACTGGATCCCCTGGAACTTGGGTTACAGATGTGAGCCTGCAGGGAACCAACTCCCAACCCTTGAGTGGTAGAATTTTTCAGAAATGAAGGCTCTACCCTGTCCCAGTATTCCTCTCCTTTGCCATCTGAAGCCATGAAGCCCGTTCATGTGGGAGGGTTCCTTATGCTTGGTTTGCCCATTCATACTAAAGGAAATACTGTAAACTGTTTGGAACACTGGCTCTTGAGAGTTGTATCTAGGGACTGGCTGCTTTGTGGGCAGAATCCTGCCTGACTTCTATGAGATCATTTTCCCTCTTACCTGTTTTACAGAACATATTTTCCATTCTTAGGGCATTCTCATTAAAAATCCAGTCTCCTAGGGCATGATGGTATAGGCCTTAAATCCCACTTGGGAGGCAAAGGCAGGTGAATCTCTGTGTAAGTTCAAGACCAGACTACACTACATATCTAGCTTCCAACCACCCAAGGCTACACATTGAGATCCTGTCTCAAAAAAAAAAAATGACATATATGTGTGTATGTACATATGCATACATACATACACATACATATATATATATATACATATATATATATATATATATATATGTATATATATATATGTGAATCAGTAATTTTTGAGTATCAGAGGTTGTCCCAAAATTATGTTCTGTTTGAAAGTTTAGATCCACCTTTATGGGGGAAAAAAGGAGAAAATGGTAGTTCATGTGGGAAACCAAGGACCACTGACAATAAAAACATCTCGTGCAGAATTGGAAGTCCAGCCAGTGAGTTGAGAACACTTGTTCCTCCTAAGAGGACAAGTCCTTCAGGAATTTGGATTAGAGCAGCCTTAATAACTTGATATCAGCTATCTGAGGATGACACCATTTCTTAGAAGTTGGATAAATGGGGGAAAGATAGCTTTTACTTTTTAATGTTTTTAAGTTAGTTTGCCCTTCTGTGCATGTTTATTAACTGTTTGGATAAGGTAAAAGAAGCTTTTCCAAATTTTTTAAGTTGAAACAAAGGCAATTTTTAAAAATAAAGTTTTGAATCTTTTTTTTTAAAAACAGTCTAGTGAAAGGCAGGTAATTATGTGTCACTGCCCTTGTAAGGGATTGAATAGGTCGGTTCTCACAAGAACAGGTTATGCTTAGCTCTCAGCTCCATCTCTGGCTTTCTGTGATTCTCAGCTCTCATGCATTCCCCACCATGACACACACCATCTATGCTGTAATCAAGGCAGAGCCCCCTTCCCCATAAGGGCTAACTGGTCTTCAACCTTTAAAGCCGTGAGCAGAATAAGACTTACTCTGTAGAAGCTACCCAACCAATTAAGTCTAAATTACCTATCCAGTACCCAACAAGAGCTGAGTGTGGGGGCACACAACCTCAACTCCAGCACCCAGAGGCGGGAGCAGGCAGGCAGATTGCTATGAGTGCCAGGCAATAAATAAGTAAAACTAGAACTATAGCGTGGTTCAGCTATACCACTCCTAAGCATATACCCAAAGGACTCTGTACCCTGCCACAAATACTCCACATCCGTGTGCATTGCAGCTCTGCTCACAAAAGCCAGAGGGGTGCGGGGGGGGGGGGGGGGGGGGGGCGGGGGCTGGCATCAAACATGGAGCACAGCAGTGGTCCCCAGATGCTGTATACTATCCTGCCAAAGGAGATGTACATGGTGTCATAGTAGCATGACTGTCCAGGAGTCATCACCTGCTTCCTGGTTGGCTCTGAGGCCCACCATAATGGAGGGAATACCCACTTGGTGCTTTAAATCTGGTAAAAAGCTGGTAGTGCCAGACATGGTGGCGCACGCCTTTAATCCTATCATTTGGGAGGCAAAGCCAGGCAGATGTCTGTGACTTCAAGGCCAGCCTGGTGTACATAGCTAGTTCCAAACCAGCCAGAGTTACATGATGAGACCCTGTCTTTAAAATAGTCTGAGCCAGGGTTGGGGGGTGGCACATGCCTTTAATCCCAGCACTCGGGAGGCAGAGGCAGGCTGATCTCTGTGAGTTCAAGGCCAGCCTGGGCTACAAAGCGAGTTCCAGGACAGGCACCAAAACTACATGGAGGAACCCTGTCTCGAAAAACACACACACATACATACATACATACATACATACATACATACATACATAAAATAAAGTCTGCAGTGTTTGGGTGGAATATTCTCCAGATATTCAAGTTTGTGCTTTCAATTAATTTATTTCTGGGTTTTGTTGGGAAGACATATTAATTGGTGAGAGTATAGTATTGAAGTCACCCCCTGCTGTTGTACTGGGATTATAATGTGACTTCACATTAAAAAGTACTTGGCTGGGCACGATGGCACATACCTTCACCCCAGCACTTGGGAGGCATGGAGACCTCTGACTTTCAAGTCAGCTTTGTCTTCATAGTGAGGTCCAGGTCAGGGCTACATAGTGAGGCCCTTTCTCTGAAAAAAAAAAAAAAAAGAGAGAAGGGTGGTTGGGGGGGCGAGATAAGGATGAAAACAGAAAAGTAGGAGAAGTAAATGAGGGGCTGGAGAGATGGCTCAGAGGTTAAGAGCACTGACTGCTCTTCCAGAGGTCCTGAGTTCAATTCCCAGCACCCACATGGTGGCTCACAACTATCTGTAATGAGATCTGTTGCCCTCTTCTGGCCTACAGACACACATGCAGGTAGAACGCTGTATACATAATAAATAAATCTTAAAAAAAATTTCTATTAAAAAAAAAAAGTAAATGAGATACAGGTTAGTAGTAAAGAGTGACTTTAGGTCAAAAGACATGGAACTGAGTGATGATGAAAAGCAAAACCCTCATGAGGTAAAATGCACAAATAAGAAATGAAGAGTGCTTATGGAGTGGATTGCTGGCGCAGCTGCTCAGTTAACAGGTCAAGTTCTCAGATCCTTCTGTTCTTAGCAGGCTCCACCTGGAGCTGTGTAGGGAAGGGGTGAGTGGGAGCAGTGGTCTGTGCAGCTCCTGTGTTGGGTGGGTTCTGGTTTGTGAGGAGGGGAGGTTGCATGGGCCCTTGTGACTAATTCCCTCAGACTCCTGAACTCCACCGTGGCCTGTTCTGGTCCTGAAGGTCCAGAGTACGTGGAAGTTCCCCTTCCCCTCGTCCTTACCTGTTGTTTGTTTACTCTCTTTACTCTTCCTTTCTCATTCCTAGATCTTCCTCTCCTCCCAGATTTCTCCTTCTATTCTCTCTGCCTGCCAGCCATGCCTATCCTTTCTCCTGCCTTGCTATTGACTGTTCAGTTCTTTATCAGACTATTGGGTGTTTTAGACAAAGTAACACAGCTTCACAGAGTTAAACAAATACAACATAAACAAAAGTAACACACCTTAAAACAATATTCCCCAACATTTCCCCCTTTTTGTCTAAATAAAAATAAAGGTTGTTTTTTTTTTTTTTTTTTTTTTTTGGTTTTTCGAGACAGGGTTTCTCTGTGTAGCTTTGCGCCTTTCCTGGAACTCACTTGGTAGCCCAGGCTGGCCTCGAACTCACAGAGATCCGCCTGCCTCTGCCTCCCGAGTGCTGGGATTAAAGGCGTGCGCCACCACCGCCCGGCATAAAAATAAAGGTTTTAATTTTAACATAGTAGCTAACTACATACAACAAAAACAATTATCAAGTAGGAATTACATTTACAATATTCTGTCCATTTTCAGTTAGCATATTCAAAAAAAATAATGCATTATTTATCCTATTTTAGTGAATCCAAAGTTTCACACCTAACTTACTATCATAATTAAGAAAAACTGCAACTATAACTATCTAGTCTTCAACTCCCTCAAAGACCCAGAAGGATGTAATATTATCTAGCAACAGAGACATTTGGCTGCCTATGTCACCTAAAGTTCTTCTGCAACGTTGGGGCATCCTTCTTCAGCCTATAGGCCTAGAGTATCTGGCAGACTTTTTAATGAAGCAGGAAATTTGAAGGACTATCCTGACTTTTATTGGCAAAATTCATCGGTCACTTTCCTCTGTGTCCTACAGAATATCTGGCAGACTCTTCTGTGAATCAGTAATTTTGAAGGACTGTTCTGCCTTGTTTTGGCAAAGCTCAACAGTCTTTTTTTCCCTATGTGTCCTGCACATCCAGTCTGGACAGCACATAGTCAAGCAGTCAAAGGCAAGAATAGCCGGGCAGTGGTGGCGCACGCCTTTAATCCCAGCACTCGGGAGGCAGAGGCAGGTGGATCTCTGTGAGTTCGAGGCCAGTCTGGGCTACAGCGCCAGCTCCAGGAAAGGCACCAAAACTACACAGAGAAACCCTGTCTCGGAAAAAAAAAAAAAAAAGAAGAAAACAAACAAACAAAAAAAGGCAAGAATAGTTTCTTTGCCCAGTGGCTAACCTTGCCAGAATGAAAGCAAACTCTATAAGGAGTTTCTTCAATGTCCATTGTCTTCTCTGAAGTAGATTGGTGCTGCCAGGAACAGATGTATTTCATTGTTATAAAAAAACCTTTAAATTAACAAAACATTTTTTTTTTTTTTTTTTTTTTGGTTTTTCGAGACAGGGTTTCTCTGTGTAGCTTTGCGCCTTTTCCTGGAACTCACTTGGTAGCCCAGGCTGGCCTCGAACTCACAGAGATCCGCCTGGCTCTGCCTCCCGAGTGCTGGGATTAAAGGCGTGTGCCACCACCGCCCGGCTAACAAAACATTTTAAATGCCATATTCTATAGGTCTTTGGAGTATTTGAAGACCATCTATCTAAAATATATCCATTTGACCTAGAAAACATATCTAACATATATCTATAGATTTTATTGTTTTTTAATTATTTATTTATTTCAATGTAAATTGATGTTCTGCCCACATATATGTCTGTGTAAGGGTGTCAGATCTCTTGGAACTAGAATTACAGACAGTTTTGAATGCAATGTGGGCGCTGGGAATTTAACCTGGGTCTTTGGAAGAGCAGCCAGTGCTCTTAACCGCTGAGCCATCTCTCCAACCCCTATAAATTTGATTGTTATAAATAACTAACTACTGACCTTTTTTCTTTTTTTTTTTTTGGTTTTTTTCAAGACAGGGTTTCTCTGTGTAGCTTTGCGCCTTTCCTGGTACTCGCTTTGGAGACCAGGCTGGCCTCGAACTCACAGAGATCCACCTGCCTCTGCCTCCCGAGTGCTGGGATTAAAGGCGTGTGCCACCACCACCCGGCCCTGACCTGTGTTTCTTGATTGTCCTATATAGTTTATAATAATAGCTTTCAAAAATTGGAACTTTACATTTTTAAATGAACTGCATAGGTATAATACCTTAAACAAGAGTAGAAACATATATACAATATATTGTAACAAAAATAACCTTAAATTTTTATCAATATAAAAAATTCTTTAAGCAAGAGTAGAAACATATACAGTATATAACAAAAATTACCTTAAATCTGTATCAATATACAAAAGTCCTTTAAGCAAGAGTAGAAACACATATACAGTACAATAAAAATAACTTTAAATTTGTATCAATATATTTCCCTAAATGATAACAAACATCCATAACCCATCAAATAACAAAAAGCCTCCACACCCCTCTTGGGAATGTGGGCATAGTTTCTCCTCCATACTGTTTCCTGCTGTCTATGGATGTACATTAGTTTCTTACATCCATTTACTTTATTTCTCTATAACAAACTTCTATCTACACAGCTTCAGTTCCATCCTGACACTCAGTTCCTTCTGTTCCTTCCTTTCCTGTCCTCTCATAGTTTTAGTAAGCTCCAATGCTTTTGATCTCATCTTCGTCTTCAGTTCCTCTGTCCATGCTCATTTCTTCTCTTCCTACTCTCTTGACCTGACCCAATCCTTATTCTCTACAAAAGATCTGCCCTGTTCTCCTCTCCTCCAGCCATGCGACTCTGCCCTACCATCTACAGAAACTCTGCCTTGTTCTCTTTTCCACTGGCCACACAACTCTGCTCAGACCAGGAATTCTGCTCCAGTCCTTACTGCACCTGGTTATGCAAGAAGCCCTATTGTCCTGAGTCAATAGCTCTGCAATGCTACTAGGCCTGAAGGCAAGGGATGGTCTGAGTTTCATTTGCACAAGAAACAAAGCTATGCATCTACAGCCCACCTGTCTCCTAGGCCCTGCAGGGGTGTTACCTAGTGGATCAGCAGTAGATCTGAGAAGCTTAAACTGTTTGTCATATGGCCTAGTAGTATATGAGCTCACAAGAAAATCATAGCAAGAAACAGCTGAATATTAAAAGCTGAATAACAGCCGGGTGGTGGTGGCGCACGCCTTTAATCCCAGCACTCGGGAGGCAGAGCCAGGCGGATCTCTGTGAGTTCGAGGCCAGCCTGGTCTCCAAAGTGAGTTCCAGGAAAGGCGCAAAGCTACACAGAGAAACCCTGTCTCGAAAAAAACAGAGAAACCCTGTCTCGAAAAAAACCAAAAAAAAAAAAAAAAAAAAAGCTGAATAACACCAAATATTCCTTGGTAAATGGCTTCCCTCTAGAAAAATTCCTTGACCTTTCTAGGTATAGCTTTAATATGTACAGCTGAATCTCTGTAATGTATTCTTGCGGCTTGCAGAAATTAATGATAAAATAGAATGTATTGTTGTTCTATGGATTTAGTTCTGAAAGTAAAATTTGCCATAAATTAGAAATAGATTTTCTAAAGACTCATTTTTGTATGATGATAAAAAAAATTTTAAAGAACATATACTTCTGTGCCATGTGTGTGCATGGTGCTCATAGACACTGAGTGAGTATGTTGGATCCCCTGAAACTTGAGTTGTGGATGGTTATGAGCAACCATGTGGGTACTGTAAAAGCAGCAAGTGCTCTTAACCACTGAGCCAGGCCTCCAACGCCTCTAGTCTTTGGATATTTCCCATCTATGGTGTATGTGTATGTGTATGGGTGCCTTTTAAAAATCAGCAAATTTTCACACACACACACACACACACACACACACACACACACACACACACCATTCTTCTGCCTCACAAGTACACAGCCTGGATATGTAGGCCGTTTCTAAACCCCCCAGCTTACTTTTCCTGCCAACAAGAACCTGACCAAAACAGGCTAGAGGTCTCTGGAGCCCCTGCTGTTCCCTGGGCCTTCCACCCTGCTGCATGCTTATATCACTCATATACATGCTGTCCAGGCAAAGTGGAGAGAGGTCACTGGACTCTCCACCCAGGGCATAACTTCTGCCCTGAGTACACAGTTGCTGATGAAGCCATGGCATTTCACAACAACAACTGTAACCCTGACTAAGACACCTTCCTATATAACAAAGACAGACATAGTAAGAAACAAATCAGGGAAATCCCACTCATCATAGCCTCAAAAATCAACTAAGCAACTAAACAAACAACAACAAAAATCACATATATGCCTGGAAGTAACCTCTGTAGTGAAAATTTTAAAATCCTGAAGAGAGGAAGACACTAGAATGTAGAAAGTCCTATATGCTTGTGTATCAGAAAAATTGATATGGTGAACATGGTCATCTCTCTTAGGGTCTTATTGCTGTGATAAAACACAATGACCAAAAGGAAGTTGGGGAGGAGAGGGTTTATTTTAGCTTACCCCACATCACAGTCCATCACTGAGAGAAGACAAGGCAGGTACCTGAGTCAATCATGGTGGTGCAGCCTTTAATCCCAGCACTACAGAGGCAGAAGCTGGAGGATCTTTGTGAGTCAGGGGCCAGCCTTGTGTACATATAGAGTTCCAAGACAGCCAGAACTAAACAGAGACCTTCTCTTTGAAAAAAAAAAGAAAGAAAAGAAAGAAAAAGGACAGGTACTTAGAGACAAGAACTAATGCAGAGGCCATGAAGGGGTGCTGCTTCTGGCTTACTACCAATGGCTTGTTCAGCCTGCTTCTTACATCACCCCGCAGAACCACCAGTCCAGGAATGGCACCACCCACAGTGAGCTGGGCCCTCCTACATCAATCATCAAGAAAATGCATGATGGGTATAGCCGGAAGTTTCTGCGATCCCACCCAGCCCTACGGGCCAGTAGCCACTTATAAAATAATCACTGAGAGGCTTATATTAATTACCAACTGTATGGCCTATGGCAGTCTTCTTGCGAGCTAGCTCTTTCATCTTAAATTAACCCATTTCTATCTATCTATGTAAGGCCACATGTTCCGTGGCTTTACCTGCATCCTATTACATGTTGCTCTTTGGATGGCAGTTCCGTGTCTCCCTCCATTCTCCTTTCTCCTCTCATTATCTCTCCTGGATTTTCCTACCTGGCTCCATCCTGCCCTGCCATAGGCCAATGCAGCTTTATTTATTAACCAATGGGAACAGCATGTATTCATAGCATATCCTACAGCAGATAGGCTTGCCCATAGACAAATCTGGAAGGGGCATTTTTTTTTTTCAATTAAGGGTCCCTCCTCAAAAATGACTCTAGCTTGTATCATGTTGACACAAAACTAGCCAGCACACCATCCTACCAAAAACAAGTTCAATGCCAATAAAAATTCCAGTGACGGGAGTTGGAGAGACAGCTCACCAGTTAAGAGCACTGGCTGCTCTTCCAAAGGACCCAGGTTCAATTCCCAGTACCCACAGGGCAGTTCACAACTGTCTGTAACTCCAGTTCCAGAGGATTCAACACATAACTCCAGTTCCAGAGGATCTGGCACCCTTACACAGACATACATGCAGGCAAAAACACCAATGCACATGAAATAAAAATAAACAAAAAAAAATTCCAGTAACATTCTTCAAAGAAACAGAAAAATAAAAAATAAAAAGTGTATATAGATGCACAACAACCCCTGCAGATCCCAAGGAATACTTGGGTCAGTGGAATAGATTAGAAGTAAGGCTATGCAACTAGGGCTGCCTGGTTCTTTAGAGAAAGGCAGAAGCACATCCTGGAGAAGACACCATCTTCAGTGAATGGTACTAAACTGGGTATCCACATGTCCAAAAGTGAAACTAGATCCTGTCTCTGAGCCTGCAAACAATCAACTCCAAATGAGTTAAGGACCTCAACATATAACCTGAAATTCTGAAATAGCTCAAGGAAGAAGCAGGGAGTGCAGACAAAATATTAGCATAAGTAAGGACTTCTGACTAGGACTCCAGTCCTCAGGAAATACCAACAACTGGCAAAGGGGACCTAAGGAGTTCAAGTTCCTGCACAGCAAGAGCTGTCAGGTGAGTGAAAGGGCGTCTACATAATGGGAGAAAATAGAAATCTAATCAAGGATTAATATCTAGAATATAAAAAGAATTTAAAAACCTAAACATCAAAACGACAATTTGCTGTGGGATGTTCTGTATGTCAAATGTGTTGCTGATTAGTCAATAAATAAAACACTGATTGGCCATTGGCTAGGCAGGAAGTGTAGGCGGGACAAGGAGGAGAATAAAGCTGGGAAGTGGAAGGCTGAGTCAGAGAGACACTGCCAGCCGCCACGATGAGAAACAGCATGTGAAGATGCCGGTAAGCCACGAGCCATGTGGCAAGGTATAGATTAATGGAAATGGATTAATTTAAGCTGAAAGAACAGTTAGCAAGAAGCCTGCCATGGCCATACAGTTTGAAACCAATACAAGGCTCTGTGTTTACTTGGTCGGGTCTGACGGCTGTGGGACTGGCAGGTGAGAGAGATTTGCCCTGACTGTGGGCCAGGCAGGAAAACTCTACCTACAAATGGCGTCCAACGTGGTGGCAAGAGTTTCCACCTAAAAACCTGAGAAAAGATTCTAAAACGGAGCTAAAAACAGTTCCTAATTGTCTCTCTCAAATGAGCGGCAGCTGCTGGTTTGAGCTACTGGCGGGTTCCAAGTGTGCGTGCTCGACCTGCCTATGGCGGGAATGAGGCCTTTGCAAGTGGCACTTTGAGCTGCATAGTGGATTTAGCCTTTGCTGGTGCAGAGCAAAAGGGGAGGTTTCTGGGCTACACGCTGCTTGGCTAAAAGCATAGACCCCCGATAGCTCCCAGAGCTGGCGGTAAACCATGGCCATGTTGGGAAGCTGAGGTGGGTGGATCCAGCAGCCACAGCTGCTGCAGTTTAAGGCAATAGATTCACAATAAGACAGATTCAGATGTAATAGTTTACAATGTGTGTAAAAGATACGTAGGCTTGAAAGAGACAAAAAAGATGATATATAGAGTTATAGAAATAAATACATAGTTTTAAAAAATAAAGTCTTTAAAGAGACAGTAAAGGTAGTATAAAAAATAAGCCACGTAAAAATGGATATTACACAGAGAATCTGCATTGTGTTGTCTTTGGGACTTTTAACTGCAGAAAAACATTTGATTGTAAAAGCTGTTGAGTTATGCCAATATGTATATTTTAAAGGTACCTTGACTTCAAAATTTGGATATAAGGATATGTTACTTTGGAAAGGAGACTCTGCTTTTGTTCCCACAGAAAGCCAGAGGCT
This sequence comes from Peromyscus californicus insignis, assembly GCF_007827085.1. Lineage (NCBI taxonomy): Eukaryota > Metazoa > Chordata > Mammalia > Rodentia > Cricetidae > Peromyscus > Peromyscus californicus. Next base: position 6,195,813 of record NW_026294458.1, on the reverse strand, counting down.
ATGGATTTGTTCCAGATTAAGATACATCAGGTTTGACCAGCCAAGACCCCCTGAAAAGTCTCCGATGACACCATGGCCCAGATGATCCAACATCCAGAATGGTTTGAAGGCAACTGGCTCAGACGATACACCCTCATGGACTTTTCCATGATCCTAAAATTTTCTTTGTATCCCCATAAGATACAGCGCCCCCCTCCAGCAGGAAGTAGTAAGAGAAGCTACGCCCAAATTCCCAAATTATATGTAATTTTACTTTGTTAAGGTTAAAACCTTCCTTTTTTTTTTTAAAAAAAAAGGGGGGAAGTGCTGTGGGATGTTCTGTATGTCAAATGTGTTGCTGATTAGTCAATAATTAAAACACTGATTGGCCATTGGCTAGGCAGGAAGTGTAGGCGGGACAAGGAGGAGAATAAAGCTGGGAAGTGGAAGGCTGAGTCAGAGAGACACTGCCAGCCGCCACGATGAGAAACAGCATGTGAAGATGCCGGTAAGCCACGAGCCATGTGGCAAGGTATAGATTAATGGAAATGGATTAATTTAAGCTGAAAGAACAGTTAGCAAGAAGCCTGCCATGGCCATACAGTTTGAAACCAATACAAGGCTCTGTGTTTACTTGGTCGGGTCTGACGGCTGTGGGACTGGCAGGTGAGAGAGATTTGCCCTGACTGTGGGCCAGGCAGGAAAACTCTACCTACAACAATTAAAAAAAAAAACTAACCAAGAACTGTGCTTTGGGAATGAATAGAGGGCTCTCAAAACAAGAAATACTAACAGCTAATAAACACTTTAGAAGGTGTTTCACATCATTAGCTAACAGGGAAATGCAATTAAAACAACTTTGAGGACCTATGAGATGGCCTGGTGGTAAAAGGTGCTTGCTGCAAAACCTGAAGAACCAAGTTCAAGCCCCGGGACCACAAATCATACAAGGAGAGAACTGACTCTGGCAAGTTATTCTCTGACCTCCACGCATGTGCAATGGTATGCATACACCTAGAATAAACACATAAATAGAACCACTTTGAGTCTCTCAACCCAGTCAGAATGGATAATATGAAAATGTCAGATTACAACAGATGTTGGTGAGGTTGTGGGGGAAGGGAAACACGTCTTCACTGTCAGTGGGAATGCAAACTGGCACAACCACTACAGAAATCAGTGTTGGGATTTCTCAAAATGTTAGAACTAGGACTAGAACTACCATATGGTCCAGCTGCACCACTCCTGGGCATACCCAAAGGACTCTAGATCCTACCACAGAGAGAGTTGTACATCCATCTTTATTGCTGCACTGTTCCCAATAACAAGGAAATGGCATCAGCCCAGATGTCCATCAACAGAAGAATAATGAAAATGTGGTTGATATACACAGTGGAATTTCATCCAGCTGTCAAGAAAAATAAAACTATAAAGTCTGAAGATAACTGGCTAGAACTAGAAAAAAATTATGCTAAGTGAGTGAGGTAACTCAGATCCCAAAAGACAGATACTGTGTGTTCTCTCTTACATGTGAATTTGGGAGCCGGGCGGTGGTGGCGCACGCCTTTAATCCCAGCACTCGGGAGGCAGAGCCAGGCGGATCTCTGTGAGTTCGAGGCCAGCCTGGTCTCCAAAGCGAGTTCCAGGAAAGGCGCAAAGCTACACAGAGAAACCCTGTCTCGAAAAACCAAAAAAAAAAAAAAAAAAAAAACATGTGAATTTGGCTTTGATCTTTAGATTTGTATGTTTAACTTGGGGTACATGTAGAGGCCAGAACACTGAAATGGGCTCATTCCAGGGGAGTTAGAGAGCTAGTAGAGCATAAGTGATATGTAAGCAGAGATGGGGTAAATTCTTGGAGTGAAAGGGTTTTTTGTTTTGTTTTGTTTTGTTTCAAGACAGGGTTTCTCTATGTAGTTCTGGCTGTCCTGGAACTCACTCTGTAGACCAGGCTGGCCTCGAACTCGTAGAGATCTGCCTGCCTCTGCCTCCCAAGAGCTGGGATTAAAGGTGTGCACCACTACCACTCAGATCCTATTGCTGAATATACTACACACTTTGGATACTAGATATAGAGAAATCAAGGTTTTTAACTGAGCTGAAAGTTTCCTCCCTGCTGGCCAATTTTCATAGTGCTGGAATGTGCTATGCAGGACACTGGGAGAAAAAGGTACTGATGACCTTACATGTCTATGAACCTTAGGACTCATACTACCAACCTGCCAGGAAAGATGTGCCTACTGGAGCAAGAGTGGCATGATTGTCACAGGAGTATATTAGCCAGGGTTTGATAAAGGAACAGAACTGAGGGGTGTGTGTGTGTGTGTGTGTGTAAGAGATTCAATAGAGTGGCTTATAAGCTGTGGTCTGGGTATCTCCACAATGGCTGTCTCCCAGCACAAAGGCCAAGAATCTGGTGGTTATTCAGTCCCCAGGAATGGATATTTCAGCAGTCCCAATCTGGTGCTGAAGTACCAAAGAATTCTTAAAGAGCTGAGGGCCTTTAGACTACGTTAGAATCTCAAAGAAGTAGGTTCGAATACCAGTGAAGGAATGCCTCAGTAACAGGACAGGTAAACTTGTCAGTGAAAGTAAGGGCAAGCAGCAAAAGACAAAAGCTTCCTTCTTCCGTGTCCTTTTATATGGTCTGCCACCGGGTGCAGCCCAGATTTAGGGTGGGTCTTCCCACCTCAAATAATCCAACTAAGAAAATCCTTCATCTGGGTGGCCAGCTGCTTGGGTTTCAGTTGATTCCAGATATGGTCAAGTTGACAATCAAGGTTTGCCATTACAGGGGGTAGCCAAATGTTTTTGGATTGGCAGAAGGAAACGTACCTGGTACTGTAAAGCCAGTCAAAAAACCATGGCTGGAGAAGATGTGAGCCCTAGGGGGACTTCCTGTTGTGCAGCTGAACTGACACGGCACCAAACGGCCTTCAAACATCCGTGTTTGAACTCACAGACAAATGACACAGGCTTAATCAGAGAGACTTGTCTTGCAGTGAACAGTGAGGAACACAGAATCATGGCTGTCCCAGGTGCTGAGAGGGAAGTGGGGACCGAGCACTCAGTCCAAAGAGGACATTCAGACCACTCCCTCTACAGCTCAGGTAGCATCACAGAAGAATGTAAGAGCCAGAAGGCAGGGAGAAGGGCCACACAATGCTCTTTTCAGAAAAAATATGGATGCCTCTTGTTGTTTGAGTCCTCAGACCACCATGTATCTGAGGATTATCTTGAATCCTGATCCTACTGCCTCTGCCTTCCAAGTGCTGGGCTTACAGGCGTGCACTACCACATTCTCTCCAAAATCTGGGTTTCTGACGTGCCATCTGCAAGCAATCAAGAGCAGCAGCTCCATCACAGACTCCCTGCTCTCCCAATCACTGCTGGGACTTCTGTACTAGGCAGCTTTCCAACTAGACCAATGGAGGTGGGCTTTTAGCTTCCCAGGCACTTAGAGATTTCTATGTGCTTGCCTTGGAGTTTGACCAAAGTGTGATTAACTCCAACATACTCATCTTGGCCTTACCTTAACCTTTTTCTCCATGTCTCAGTCACTGTTCTATTGCTGTGAAGAGACACCATGACCAAGGCAACTTATAGAAGAAAGCATTTAATTATGGGCTTGCAGGGTTGGGGATTTAGCTCAGTGGCAGAGTGCTTGCCTAGCAAGCACAAGGTCCTGGGTTCAGTCCTCAGCTAAAAACAGAAAACAAAACAAAACAAAAAAATTATGTACTTGCTTATAGTTTCAGAGGGTAAGTCCATGACCATCACGTCGAGAAGCAAAGCAAAAAGCAGGGCAGACTGGCACTGCAGCAGTAGCTGAGAGCTTACATCTTATTCAAAAGTTGGAGGCAGAGAGAAAGGGACTTCTGGCCTGGGCTTTTTGAAACCTCAAAGCCCACACTCAGTGACACACCTCCTTCAAACAAGGCCACACCTCCTAGTCCTTTCCAGAACAGTTCCACCAAGTAGTGACCAAGCATTCCAATATGAGCCAATGGGAGCCATTCTCATTCAAATTTCATGAAATTAATTGATGTCATGGTGCTGAGGATTAAACCTAGGACCTCACACATGCATTCAGTTGCATACACCTACTCCATGAACTTAATTTTTAATCTTCCAAATGCCTGTTCATTTCACGCTCAAGGAAGCATTTCTTGGTCTAAATTTAGATTAGATCCAGTTTCCCTGTCAAATGATAATTCTGCTGAGGCTGCTGCATGTGCTTATAACCCTAGCATTTGGGGGGCTAGACAGCATGAGTGTGAGCTGAGTGTGAGCTCAAGGCCAACCTGGCTACAAATCAAGATCCTGTCTCAAAGAATAAAATAATACTTATTAGGGTGTAAATTTTATCAGGGCTAATGTGTATGTCTGTATCCTCAGTGCACAATTCACATGCCTGGAACAGAGTTTCAGAACAGTAGAAAAGCAATAAACATTCTTGAGAAAACAGTTAATCTAATTTCACTCTTGATAAATTTTAAAATCAGGAGGTCAGAGGCCGGGCGGTGGTGGCGCACGCCTTTAATCCCAGCACTCGGGAGGCAGAGCCAGGCGGATCTCTGTGAGTTCCAGGCCAGCCTGGGCTACCAAGTGAGTTCCAGGAGAGGAGCAAAGCTACACAGAGAAACCCTGTGGAGGTCAGGGTAAGATAAAATGTCTCTAATTTTTTTGTCACTGTTCACAGTTTGTTTGTGTTTTGTTTGTTTTTTCAAGCCAGGGTTTCAGTATGTAACAGTCCTGGCTGTCCTGGAACCAGGCTGGCTTCGAACTCACAGATCCACCTGCCTCTGCCTCCCAAGTGCTGGGGTTAAAGTTAAGTGCCACAACTGCCACGCATTCACAGTTTTTGAGTTTATACTATGTGTCATGAGTGGACTTCTTTTAAGACAGGTGTCATTATTTAGCTCTGGCTATCCTGGAACTCATTATGTAGACCAGGCTGGCCTTGAACTCAAGAGATCCACCTGCCTCTGCCTCCCAAATGCTGGGATCAAAGGTGTAGGTCTGGACCCTGGCCCATGACTAGGCTTGTTACTAGGGATATAGGAATAATTCTTAAAATATTTCATATTAAACATAAAATGAATAAAAAGATTGACAACATATACGTAAAATATAATACAACTCAGTACCCAGCTCATGTGGCAAATATGTACATATCAGTGAGGAAGAAGTAACAGGAAGGTTTGGGTGGGTGGCTCAGGAGAAGATGGCCACTCCCAAGCGGCTTTACAGGGAAAGCCCAGGCCGATGGCTTTCACTCATTCGCTGCGGTCCACATTAAGTTTTCAACATTTACAAACCTTCCCTCCTCATTGGTTTCCTTTCCTTGTGGATTTCAGCCTACCCAGTATCTGGAGAGGCACCACACCCCCAGTTTTTGCCATCTAGTAAAATGGGTTCCTAATGATTAATTCCTTCCTCCTGTCTCTGCTTCTCTCTCTCAAACTCTCCGCTCTCTCTCTCCTCAATCTCTCCCTCCTCGCTCTCCCTCTCTCTCTCTCTCCTCACTGTCTCTCTCCTCACTTTCTCTCCTCCCTCTCTCTCCTCTCCTCTGTCTCCCTGTCTCTCTCCTCGCTCTCTTTCTCCTCTCTCTCTCCTCGCTCGCTCTCTCTCCTTCCTCTCTGTCTCTGTCTCTCTGTTTTATGGTGCTGGACCCACGGCATTTCCCTGAGCAATTTTCACTTGGAGACCGGGCCTTGCATTCACCGTGTCGCTAGGCCGGCTTTGCAGTTGCGATGCTCCTGCCGCAGCCCCCAGACTCCACGCACCCCCCACCATCCAGGCTCCTGCTGCTACGCACACCCTTGTCCCTTAGCCCAGCGGAGGCAAGATGGTACCACGCGGGGGGCCTTACGGTCACCATAGTTACTATTGCCATGACTACGAGAGAACCCGTCGTCTCCCAAACTTTCAGCGTGGAGACCGCGGAGGACGAGCTCACGACCAGGGATGGGGTGAGGGGTGGGGGGTGGGGTGTCGATCCCCTCGGGGTGCGACGTAGCCCGGGGTCAGAGTTCAGGGGCAGCTCCTGCCGCCCGCCGGGGCCGCGCCGGCCCGGGCCCCGCCCCCCGCCGCGCGCGCCCGCGCCGTGCCGCGCCGCCCCCCGAGCTGACGTGCGGGGCGGAGCCGCGCGGCCGGCGGGCGGGCGGGCGGACGGGCTGCAGTGTCGTGAGCTTCCGCGCGGGCGGCTCCTGGGCCTCGCGCGGCGGCTCCACGAGCTCAGACCCTTCGCGCCTTCCCCCCGCGTGGGGGTTCCGGGTTCCCCCGCGGGGTCGCGCTGCAGCCGGACGCACCAGGAAGGGTGAGTGTCGGCGCGGGCGCGCGTCCCGCCGCGTGCGGGGCATTGTCTGGCGCGGGCACGTGCGCCCCTCCCCCCCACCGCGGGAGCGCGGACGACCCCGCTTCGGCGCGCGCGGGCGGCTGGGCGCCCCCGGGGTCCGCGGGGGTGCGAGGTCCGGCGTGGGGAGGGTCCTTCCCGCCGCGCAGCCTCAGAACGGGGCTCCCGTGCAGCCGCGGCGGCTGAGCCTGCGCGGTGACCTGCGGGTGGTCCTGAGACGAGGTCGCCTCGGCAAGTTTGGATTTGCCCGAAGAAATCCGCCGTGCGTGGCTGCGGGAGGTCTGAGAGGCGTCTGCCCGAGGGCGTGCGACGGGGCTGGGTCGCGGTGGAAGCTTCGGAAAGTGAGGACTCGACGGGGACGGCTCGGTGGGCTGTAGCCAGATTGCAGAAGACAATAAGGCTTGGAGCTCATCTCCATTATGCATGTATTTATGTTAAACAGAAAAATGCTATGTCCTGTCTGCAGCTCGCTCACATCTTAACTGGTTTTGATCTTGTTAGTATTTTCATCTAGGCACACTTCTTAATTACTGAAGTAACCCACTTTTAAAGTTCCATTTTCTCATTAACGTAAAATATAACGTAATTCTACATATATTCAGCAGTATCGTTGCCCTTAAAACGTAGCAAGTATTCATCCTAGAAAAAATTTAAAAATGAAGACAGGGGAAAAAGAAGAAAGTTTCAATGTCCAGAAATAATTACTATGGGTGTATATATTTGTTTGTGTAGGCTTAAAGGTAGGACCAAAACAGAACAGGTGAGGGCGTGGGTGCCTTAACTGTTGTACTTTTTGTTGTTGGTTTGAGACAGGGTTTTCTCTGTGTAGTCCTGGCTGTCCCGGAACTCGCTCTGTAGACCAGGCTGTCTTTGAACTCAGAGAGTCACTTGCCTCTGCCTCCTTAGTACTGGGACTAAAGGCTTGCACCACCACACCCCGCTGATTTTTACTTTTTATGGGAAGCTTGTGTAAAGGTTTTGGAAGATAGTAACGTAATCCAGCTAGCGGGGAGTCAAGGATGCAGCTGCCCGTGGTAGCCTGGACTGGGTCCTTGGCAGTGGAAGTGGACAGTGTGAAAAGATAAGAAGGTATTTTGGAGAGAGAGTTAGCAAGACTTGGAAATGGATTGGTAAGGGGAAGGGGGAGGTCCCATGTGCCCCAGGTTGGCCTTGAACTCTTTTCTTTAGCCTTCTCAACTGCTAAGAGCCTGGTCTTGCAGGCACCACATGCTGAGGGCTGCATTTTGATTTGTCTTTTCTTTTTAGGGTGTGTGCGTGTGCGTGTGTGCGTGTGTGCGTGTGTGTGTGTGTGTGTGTGTGTGTGTGTGTGTGTGTGTGTGTGTGTGTGTTTGGTATTTTGCTTTTGTTTTGAAATAGGGTCTTCTGTAGCTCAGGCAGACTTCAAACTCAATATGTAGCCCAGGTTGGCCTTGAACTCTGGATCGTTCTGCCCCAGCTCTGGAGTGCTAGGATTATAGACTTTTGCCAACGTGCCCTGCATTGCTTTTTTTAATTGCTGTTTTGAGCAACGGAAGAGATAGATAACTATACCTTTTATTGAGATAATAAGGTAATCATACCATTTATTGAGATGGGGGATCTTGAGTTCTATTTTGAAAGAAATAAATTTGAGGTACTTATTTGTTGCACAGTCAGTATGCTGAGAAAACAGTTTACATGTGACAGCATAAAACTCAGAGTTAAAAGATTAATCAAAGGACAGAGAAGAAACAAAATTGTATTTCCTCTCTGGAAACCAAGAGGGCTTTTCAGTTCCTAGAGTAGGAATTGATGGAATTTTGGACTGGTCAGATGGTCTTAGTTCCATGGCCAGGACCCACATGGTAGAAAGAAAGAACGGATTCCCCTAAGTTGTCCTCAGACGTCCGCCTGATGCTGCGGACCCAGACATGCCTGCACATACACTTTCCCCTGAGGTTTATCCCCAGCCCTTTTTGGTTACTGGTGTATTTTCACATTTTTGGAACAATTTAAAATCATTTAATTTTAAGTGTCCGCGTGTTTTTGCCTTCATGTGTGCCTGCACCACAATCACGATGCATGCACAGAGGCTAGAAGAGCATGTCAGAGCCTCTGGAACTGGAGGTACAGACTGTTATGAGCCACTGGGAATCGGACCTGGATGGGGTCTGTGAAAGAGCAGCCAATGCTCTTAGCCACCAAGCTCCATCATCCTGTTCTGTCAGGAGGACATTGTCTTCATGCTTGGAGATGAAACCCAGGGCTTTTTGTGTGCTAGGCAGTCACAAGGCTGAAGTACGCCTCTGGCCTTTTTGTTTTTTGTTTTCTGATTCATTGTTAAATGTTCTTTAGCGATTATACATGGCTTGGGAATAGCAGGTGAAACTTTCTCTGTACAGCTTCCTACAGTTTCAAGTGCTGTCTGCTGTGTATCATTTGGCATGCTCTAGTTTGCTGTACTGTTTTGAGTTGGTACGTTAGTTATTTGGAACAGGAGCCTTGAGTTCACATAGCCAACGGTAGCCGTCAACGCCTGGCGCTTCTGCATACGGGATGGGATACAGGTATGTCCCTATGCCCAGCTATAATGGTTTTTCACTATAGACTATAAGAAGAGCCAGACTTGGTGGTGCAGGTCTGTAACCCCAGCCACTTGCAGGCTTAAAGCAGAGGGATCACGGAGCTGGAGAGTTAGCTCAGCAATTTGAGAGCACTTGCTGCTCTTGAAGAAGTCCCAAGGTAGTTCCCAGCACCATGTCAGGCTGCTCACAACTGTCTGTAACTCCAGCTCCGAGAGATCCTATATTTTTTCTGACTTCCAAGGGCACCCGTATGCATATGTACATACACACAGCTTACATGTGTACACATAAATAAAAATAAATCTTTTTAAGTCTGGAGAAATGGCTCAGTGGTTAAGAACACTTGCTGCTCTTGCAGGGGATCTGGGTTTTCTTCCCAGCACCCACATGGTTCCTTACAACCAACCCTTAACTCCAAGTTCAGGGGACCCAGTGCCCTCTTTGGGCCTCTGTGGGTATGAGGCACACATGCATTACACTTACCTACATGCATACACATTTTAAAAAAACAAAACAACAACAACAAAACTTAAAAGAATCCCCATGTAGTTTTTTTGTTTTTGTTTTTTTGTTTTTTGTTTTTTGTTTTTTTTTTTAAGCAGAAGATCACTAGCTCAAAGAAAGCTACAGTAAGTTCATGGTCAGCCTGAGCAACTTAGCAAAACCATGTCTCAGAGTAAAGTACTAAGTCCAGGGTGGTGCGGGGATGGGTGGGGGATGTAGAGCTCTGTAGTACAGCGGTTGCATAGCATATGTGAAGCTCTAGGTCGTTAACGTGCCTAATTGTGTGTGCACGTGTAGAGAATTAAGACTTACATCATAACTCTGTGAGTACAACCCACCTAGGATATATCTTACCCTCATTTGGGAAAATTTCATTTCCTCTCTGGGATATTCTCAGAAATACTTGGACTGACTATTCTCATTCAACCATGCATTTAAAAAGTATTTATTTTACTTATTGTGTGTGTGAATGTATGCATGTGGGTGCACACCTGTGTACACCTGTAGACCAGAAGAGTACATCAGATCCCTCAGAGCTAGAGTTACAGGCATTTGTGGGACACCTAGGTTATGTATGTGCTGGGGTCCAAATATGACTCCGGTCCTAATGGTTATGCAGGAAATGATCCACATCTCCCCAGCCTGTCATTATGGAGTTTTCTTTTCTGGATTCCTTTTTTTTTTTTTTTTTTTTGAGATTTATTTTTTATGTGTAGGAGCATTTGTTTCTCTGTGTGTACCACGTGAGTTCCTGGTGCCCATGGAGGTCAGAAGAGGACATTTGGATTCCTCTGGAATTAATTAGGGATGGTGTGAGCCATCATGTGGGTTCTGGGACTCGATCCTGGGACTTCTGAAAGAACAAGTGCTCTTAACTGCTAAGCCAGCTCTCCCGCCCTCCACTGTGGACTTTGGGTTTTCTTAGCTGTTGGTTGCCTCTTCTTTAAATTGGCCACTGTGTCTTTAATGCACTCCTCTTGTCGGTCTGCATACTACTGCCGGTCTGCATACTACTGCCGGTTGGAGGATGGGGTGAGCGGACTTTTCCCTCGCAGACAAACAAGAATGTAATGGGTTGCTTTCACACCCTCCGGTCTGTGTGGTAAGGGAAACAGCAGGAGGTGGAGCTTGGTTGGGGACAGTGCTGTATAAGGTCCTGGGTTCCGTTTGCAGCATACAAGAGAAAAAAGTTGGCTTTTGTTGTTAGTGGTGGTGGTGGTGAGTTTGTGTGGACTTACAAATTGTATTCATGTGTTTTGAGGGGTTGGGGGTGTGGCAGGTTTATATGCTGTAGCCTGGCCGGCCTAGAGTTCCCTGAGTATGACAGGCACTCCTTTCTCTCTCCCCGCCTTCCCAGTGCTGAGGTTCAGTTGTGAGTCACGACCGCCCGGCTCTAGGGGAGACAGGGTGTTGGAGGCAGGGTCTGGCTATGCAGCTCAGCCTGGCTTTGAACTCAGGATCCTCACAATCAGCCTGTCTATCCCTCTCAGTGCTAGGCTTAGAATCATAAGCCACTGGAGTCAACACAGGACCTTGAACCCTTGCTTCGCTTGTCTTGGCATTACATAAATATTCACCCAGGTTTTGGCTAGGCATTGCACACCTGTAACTGTTTAGGTTAAAACAGGAGGATTGTAAGTTCAAGGTCTGCCTGACTTACAGGGGAGTTTATAAGGCTGGGGTTTACAACATGGGTGAGTTGGACTTTTCTTTGATTCTTGAAGGATGAAGAGTGTTGGAGTAAAATATAAAGGTCAAGGTAAAATCTGAGTCCATTGGAAGGTGGATTGTGTGTTTAGGCATGGGAACTTCAATCCTGCAGCCCTAGAATTAGTTTCACTAGGTAAGGCCTGTGCGTAAGAAGTGTGGATAAGAGGGAACTGCTAGTTACATGGTGGTAAAAGCACGCCTGTGCCGAGGGTAGTTGGGTGTGGTTGGTTACACTTGTAACCTCAGCACTTGGAAGGCTGGGACGGGCTTCTCACTGCAGGGGTTGGGGGTGGGTCTCTCAATTTTATTGTTGTTTTTGATTTTGTTTTGTTTTGTGTTTTTTAAAGACACGGCCCCACGATATATCCCTTGCTATCCTGACTCTAGACCAGGTTAGCTTGAACTCAGAGCCTCTGCCTCAGAAGATTAAAGGCTTGTACCTCCAGGCTCTCTAGTTGTGTTTTTAGGATGGAACACGATATGGATTTGCAAATGTTATAAAGGAACTATGAATGTTACTATGTTTGCTGGGCGAGTTTCTACCTTGGCTGGTAGTTTAGTTAGCCCTTTTTTTTTTTTTTGGTTTTTCGAGACAGGGTTTCTCTGTGTAGTTTTGGTGCCTGTCCTGGATCTCGCTCTGTAGACCAGGCTGGCCTCGAACTCACAGAGATCCACCTGGCTCTGCCTCCTGAGTGCTGGGATTAAAGGCATGTGCCACCACTGCCCAGCTTAGTTAGCTGTTTTTTTTTTTTTTTTTTTTTTTTGGTTTTTCGAGACAGGGTTTCTCTGTGTAGCTTTGCGCCTTTCCTGGAACTCACTTGGTAGTCCAGGCTGGCCTTGAACTCAGAGATCGCCTGGCTCTGCCTCCCGAGTGCTGGGATTAAAGGCGTGCGCCACCACCGCCCGGCCTAGTTAGCTGTTTTTGAGCAGTTTGTTGAATATTTTCATACATTTTGGAGAACGAGTGTGGGGGAAGATATATTGGATGAGGTGCTCAGGGAAGACCTTCTCAGATGAGGTGGGTGTTTGAGCTTGGATCTGATAAACGCTAACCCAGAAGATGAACTTCTCAGGCAGAAGGAACCAGAAATACTGAAGTCCAGAACATGTGAGAATATTTGAGGGACAGAGAAGGGCAGCATGCCTGGATCTGAGATCAAGGATAGAAAGGGGCCAAGGCATGGAAGTTTGCAGATGATGTCACAGCATGTGACTTGACCCTCAAGTGTTGTAGGAAGCCATTAGCGTGAGGCAGACAGGTAGTGACGTGTTAAGAAAAGTCTTTTATAATGCTTCTCTTAACAGGTTACAGTGAAACACAGATGTGTAAGTGTACAGTTGGCTGACTTTTCATGTAACTTACACTCTTACTAATATGTAAGACATGGTCACCTGAAAGAGCCCTTATTCTCTCCCAAGTCAGTCACCACCAGCTGCACCAACCTGTGAGTTCTAGGACAGCCATGGCTACACAGAGAAACCCTGTCTTGAAAAAGAAAAACAGAAGTTGTTTCTTCTCTGACCGTGCATGTATTTGTCCGTTGAGGGATTTAAGAAAGAGAATCCTTCAGTGTGTACCCCTGTTCCGTTCCTTTCTCTTGCCGTAAAGACTGAGGGTCATCTTTGTTGCTTGGGTCAGTATTGATTAGGCACCCCAGTTTTCCATTCTGTGTGGATTCCTGGAGTGGGTCGTAGATTTCTTGTTGCGATACTTTCTTAATAGGAGTGTCAGTTGTCTTGTTCACACGGCCTGAAGAGTGTGGAAGGGAGGACGAAGGAGCGTTGAATCACTGTCTGGGTCTTAGGAAAGTCCTGCTTTGGGGGGTGGGGATATTGTGCTGTGTCCCATCCCATCCCCACATCACATTAGTTCCAAGATTCACATGCCCTCATGAATATAAAATTACTGACAAGATACTTGGTGTCGTCTATGGCAGATCTTTCCAGGAGCCTTAATGTATCAGGTTTTATTCACTCCTTGCCCTCAAAATTGGCTGCGTTTTATGTGAGATGGCAGGATTCTGTATGGGTTTTAGGGTTCTAGGTGTTCCCTGAAATGAGAGTTTCCGGTAATGGGCTTGGTGTGGTAGGATACACCTTTAATCTCATCACTTGGGAGGCAGGCAGGTCTCTGAGAATCGAGGCTGGCCTGGTCTACTTAAAGAGTTCCTGTCTCAACAAATAAATAAATGACCCCTGTGGCAGTATTATGTAATTAATATATTTTCATTTTTGTTTGTTTAGCTTTGGGTTTCGACACAGGGTCTTGCTGTGTGTCTCTTCATGGCCTAGAGCTCACACTATAGATAAAGCTGTTCATGAACTTTCAGCAGTCCTCTGCCTCCTACATCTAGGATTACAGATATGCACCGTTCTGCCCTGCATTTTTTATATTTTAAAAGTGTAGACCACTAAATGAATGTTACCATTGTCAGAACTCACTTGTTCGTGATATTTAAATGAACAGGATTGGTTTAAGTGGTAACGTTTGTTTCATGGTATTGTTTATGAAAATAATTATTTTTATATTTATTTTTTAAGTTTAAATTGGCAACATTTGCTTTCTATGGTGATGTTGTTTTGGTGAGATTAAAAACTAAGTTGGAGGCCAGAGATGTGTGATAACACACTTAGTCTGCCATGTGAGGCCCTGGGCTTGATTCTTTGGAGTTATGGTGGGAAGAAATTAAGTTGGAGGTATAGATGACAGAAATGGTTTTTTTTTAGTCCCAGCATTTCATTTATTTGTGTATTTGATTTTGGTTCAGTAAATCCACTTCCACAGACAAACCAGGAGAATGAAAGATTTACATCCCCATCTTAGTATTCCTTCCAGTTTCAACTGATTGAAAGTTTAGGATTAGTAAACACTTTGTTTCTGAGTTGAACTGACTCGTATCTAAGAACTGTGGGTCTTATGCCTTTAATCCCAGAACTCAGGACGCCAAGGCAGGCAGATTTCAGAGTCCCAGGCCAGCTAGGGCTACATAGTGAGACCTTGCTCAAAAACAAGACAAAGCAAAAACCTGCTTGAATGTCCTTTCCATAAATCCAAAATGTAAAAGAAGAACAATACTTAATTACACAGTTATACTCCCATGTAAGGGAATATGCCTCCGCAAATGTGCCTAACCTTGGCTGTAATTTACTACAGTATTTATGGTTTTTGCTAGACAGAAACAGACCTGAATTATTCTAAAAACTGCAGGATAATTGCTAACTCTTAATGTTTAGCTGAAATTTAAATATACTTTAAAATGAATGTGGGAAGCTTCATTCCAAGGTTTTTGGGATTTTGTTTGTTGTTGTTTTATTTTTTGAGACAGGGTTTCTCTGTGAAGCTCTGGCTGTTCTGGAACTTGCTTTGTAGACCAGGCTGGCCTCAAACTCACAGAGATCCACCTGGCTCTGCCTCCCGAATGCTGGCATTAAAGGTGTGCTCCACCACTGCCCGGCTCATTCTGAGTTCTCAATTTAGCAAATTACCTGGGTATAAATGAACTCAATGGTGGGTTCTTCCTTACCAGTCCTCTCTTAGATTGTTCACGTCTCCCTTCTCACCTCAGTTTGTACAGCAAAGGCATGGTTTTACTTTATCCTTGGAGAGAGAATAAAACAACAGTGGTCTGTTTTTAGTGAACTTCCCTGTCCTCTTCACACGTCTTTCTAGGGAGGATTATTTTTGTGATCATTTGGGAAGTGGGAGGACACTACACATTATGAACAGGTGAAGATGATACTCCGCCTGGCTTGTCTTGACAGAGAATGCCATGGGCTTTTGGCACACTTCCAGAAGTTAGGTGACCATTGAGGAAATGGTATGGTTCAGGAACAGGTTTGAAGGTCTGCTGGGATTTATTGACCTCTGCGAGTAGATTTTTGGGTCTTGTTGTTTGGTCTTATTTGTAGGAAATTAGTGACTGGAGAGACTGTTGAACAGTTAGAGTACTGGCTGTTTTTCTAGGGGACCTTGGTTCAGTTTCCAGCACCCACATGGCAGCCTGTTAACCAGCTCTGGAGGATCCAGAGCCTCTGGCCTCTTAGGCACCTGCACTCATGTGGTTATGCTCCTCCCCACCACGTTTATACGTAATAAAAATAAATTGGGCATCTTGATTTTTTTTTTTTTTAGGTTTGTTTTTTTTCTTTATATCACCAAGGATACTCTCAGATTGACTAATCACAAACCAAAGACTTTCTGACTATATGTCCGTCTTTTGAGGCAGGTTCTCAGGGAGTCCCGGCTGGCCTTGAACTCACTGTGTAGCCCAGGATGGCCCTTCCTTCACTTGAGTACTGTGATTGCAAGTGTCTGCCGTCTGCTGGTTTGTTTGAATGTACTGCTGGAGGTTGAACCCAGAGCTTCATGCATGCTGGGCAAGCACCCTGCCAACTGAGCTGCGTCCCTACCTAGCCCCTCTTTTTACTAACTTTGAAAAAGTAATAAAAAAATTCCAGACCTTCCAGAAGTACTTCTGTTCTAAATTACAGCATGCACCTCATGGTTCTGAACGAACTTTACATGGTAGGACGTTCATACATGCGGCATGCTTTTTGAATATTTCAAAATTTAGTGTTACTACCCAAGACAGAAATTCTATAAAATACAAATTGTTATCCAGGATTTATGTATCTGTCATATAATGACTCACTCTGGTGTGAATCAGATGACTGTCTCTGGAATAAGTTCAGTGCTCTGGAGCACCTCTCTCTTGGTTTTCTGTTTACTCTTATTTTTATTGTTATTTTATGTGTATGAGTGTTTTGTCTGTATGTCTCTGCACTATTTGGGCCCCCACCCCCACCCCCGTGCCAGTAGAGGCCAGAAGATGGCCTCAGATCCTCTGGACCTGGAGCTACAGACAGTGCAATGTAGCTTGAGTTTTCCTGCCTGGCCCACAGGACAAATCTCTCTCACCTGCCAGTCCCACAGCCGTCAGACCCAACTAAGTAAACACAGAGATTTACATTGGTTACAAACTGTATGGCCGTGGCAGGCTTCTTGCTAACTGTTCTTACAGCTTAAATTAATCCATTTCCATTAATCTATACCTTGCCACATGGCTCGTGGCTTACCGGCATCTTCACATGCTGTTTGTCATCGTGGCGGCTGGCAGTGTCTCTCTGACTCAGCCTTCCACTTCCCAGCGTTATTCTCCTCCTTGTCCCGCCTATACTTCCTGCCTAGCCAATGGCCAATCAGTGTTTTATTTATTGACCAATCAGAGCAACACATTTGCCATACAGACCATCCCACAGCACTTTCCCCCCCTGTTTTTTTCAAAAAGGAAGGTTTTAACCTTGACAAAGTAAAATTACATATAATTTGGGAATTTGGGCGTAGCTTCTCTTACTACTTCCTGCTGGAGGGGGGCGCTGTATCTTATGGGGATACAAAGAAAATTTTAGGATTATGGAATAGTCCATGAGGCTGTATCGTCTGAGCCAGTTGCCTTCAAACCATTCTGGATGTTGGATCATCTGGGCCATGGTGTCATCGGAGACCTTTCAGGGGGTCTTGGCTGGTCAAACCTGATGTGATCTTAATCTGGAACAAATCCATAGCCTCTGGCCTTCTGTGGGAACAAAAGCAGAGCCTCCTTTCCAAGGCAACACATCCTTAGATCCAAATTTTGAAGTCAAGGTATCTTTAAAATATACATTTTGGCATAACTCAACAGCTTTTACAATTAAATGTTTTTCTGCAGTTAAAAATCCCAAAGACAGGCCGGGCGGTGGTGGCGCACGCCTTTAATCCCAGCACTCGGGAGGCAGAGCCAGGCGGATCTCTGTGAGTTCGAGGCCAGCCTGGTCTCCAAAGCGAGTTCCAGGAAAGGCGCAAAGCTACACAGAGAAACCCTGTCTCGAAAAACCAAAAAAAAAAAAAAAAAAATCCCAAAGACAACACAATCCAGATTCTCTGTGTAATATTCATCTTTACGTGGCTTATTTTTTTATATTAATTTTACTGTCTTTAAAAACTTTATTTTTTAAAACTATGTATTTGTTTATATAACTGTATATATCATCTTTTTTTTGTCTCTTTCAAGCCTACGTATATTTTACACACATTGTAAACTATTACATCTGAATCTGTCTTATTGTGAAGCTATTGCTTTAAACTGCAGCAGCTGTGGCTGCTGGCTCCGCCCACCTCAGCTTTCCAACATGGCTACATTTACCGCCAGCTCTGGGAGCTATCGTGGGTCTATGCTTTTATCCAAGCAGTGTGTAGCCCAAAATACTCTTTTTTTGTTTTGTACTAGCAAAGGCTAAATCCACCACGCAGCTTAATGTGCCACTTGCAGAGGCCTCATTCCCGCCATACTGCAGGTCGAGCACACACACTAGGAACCTGCCAGTAGCTCAAACCGGCAGCTGCCGCTCATTTGAGAGAGACAATTAGGAACTGTTTTTAGCTCCATTTTAGAATCTTTTCTCAGGTTTTAGGTGGAAACTCTTGCCACCACGTTGGACGCCATTTGTAGCTTGAGATTTGCCCTGACTGTGGGCCAGGCAGGAAAACTCAAGCTACAGTGCAAGCCACCATGTGGGAGCTGGAATGAGACTCAGGTCCTGTGGACCAGCACACAGGGCCCTTATCTGCTGAGCCATCTCTCCACCCCATCATGGTGTTTGAATCTTAGGTTGGCCCCCCAACTTGATAATGTAGCTGAGGCTGGCGTTGAAGTCTCCACTCCAGAGTGCTGTAATTAGAGGCACCACAGCAGGCCTTCTGTGTTTGTTTTGTTCTTACTATAAGGACTAAATGAAGAGCTAAAGTGCTTTTAAATTGATGTTTTTGTCTTACCTTTAAACGAACACAGCATTTAAAAATAGTTTTTGAGTGGAAAAAATGAACTGGGTAAATTTTACTGTCTTGTATTTTAAGGCATTTCCACACAAAATAAGTAGTTTGGCCCCTTTTGTTAGGTCTTAGATTGGGGTGGACAGTTCAAGAAGACACTGAGAGGGATTACTGGGGAATAAGGAGTTTATTTGAGAGGTCATTAACACCGTGGACAGACAGACAGGGTGGAGTCCTCCAAGGGAGTTCAGGCCCCAGCATCTGAGAGTCTCTCTCACACGGTGAAGGAGGGAGGCACTTGGACTTTATTTTTTTAGGTTTAGTGTTGTTTATGTGTGTGGACGTTTTTGTCTGCACGTGTGTTTGTGCAGTGCCTGTGGAGGCCGGGGGGGAGGAGGACGGTGACCCCTCTGGAACTGGAGTTAGAGACTGGTTAGCCACCATGTGGGTCAGGTGCTGGGACTCGAAGCCTGGTCTTCTGGAAGAACAGCCAGCACCGCAGCCACTGAGCCTGTCTCCTGCGACATCTTACACTTTTCGGGATGCGTTTTGGTTCCTGGCAGGAAGCAAGGGACAGGGTGGAGAACACGGTGGGTGGGGGGGGGGGGGGGGCCTTCTGCTGTCAACTCACTTCCCAGGTGAGATGTGATACAGGGAGTCTGCTGGCTGGGGCTCAGCAGTGTCCCAGTCGGGTACCTGTCAGTATCTGCGAGACCCAAGCAGTATGGATTCCAGCCTCATGTTCTTAAGATCGTTATGGTTTTTAAGCCCCCTCCCCTTATTTTTTCTTTTTTGATTCAGAGTCTTATTGTGTTGCCTGGGCTGGCCTTGATCTAGTGATCCACCTCCTTAGTGTTAGGTATATGGATATATTCCACCTCACTTGCCTTGGTTTAAAACAGACACCCCAAGAAATAGTGTGTGTTTGGCTAAGTTCATCTTAGTGGTAGAGCACCCGTTTGGGACTCAGGAATCAGTCTTCTGTGTTCTTAAGTCATCACAGTAGGGATCCACATGTTCTGCACTTCCTGTCCCCCTTTGCCTTGCTCTGCCATTGAGTTCCAACCCCCCCACCCACACCTGTTTTCTTACTTGCTCATTAGTGATTCAGAATGCCCACTAAGGCAGCCACCAGCCTCAGCCTGCCAACTGAGTCTTTGAAATGTCTAATGCAAATTAAGACGAGATTTGCACGCACAAAACAATCAGATCTCAAAGACTGGGGAAAGTACAGCAGTGTGAAATCGCAGTACTGAATTGTTTATGTTGGGTATTAAGTGAGATGGTAGTATTTTGGATATACTAGGTTAGATAAGATCAACTACTTTTACCTATTTTTCTTAAAATGTGGCTACTAAAAATTCAAAAATCTTTATGTGACTGCTACTATGTTTCTGTTGAACAGTACAATATTTCTTAAGCTGGCTCATGTTTTGAAACAATTTAGAAGAGGAACACTGTCCAGCAGATGTTATCACAAGGCTGGGAACGTCCCTGTCTGTGCTGCCCACTCCAGCAGTGACTAGCTTCTGGTTGCTGTTGAGCACAGGGAATGTCAAAATTGCACTGTGGGAGAAAAAACAACAACAACTACTAAGTTTTGTGTTATATTTAATTTTGTTTATTTATGAATGTGTTTCATTTTAGTGTGTGTGTCATCTGTGAACCACATGCATGCCTGGTGCCTGTGGAGGTCAGAAGAGGGAGTTAGATCCTCTGAAACTGGAGTTTCAGATGGTTGTGAGCTGCCGTTGGTGCTGGGAATCCAACCTAGGTCCCCTGGAAGAGCAGCCAGTGCCCTTAACTGCAGAGCCATCTCCAACCCCACTTTATTTAAATTTAATCAATTTAGTGGTTTTTTTTTGGGGGTGGGGTGGGGAGGGTTTCAAGACAGGGTTTCCCTGTGTAGTTTTGGTGCCTGTCCTGGATCTCTTAATCAATTTAGTTTTAAATTTAAGTAGCCACATGTAGGCTAATATATGAAACATTGTAAAATTAGAGGATTTGTGGGATTGTTTTATTCAAGCATTTATATGGAAGGCTGGCTTATTTACCCATACTGCAAAGTTGTTCAGTAGTTTTATAAGTCCACAGTTGTGTTTATTATAAATACTACTAAAAGATCAGGGATTATTTGAGTAACTGCCGTAGCAAGCGCTGTAGAAGTATCAGAGGTAGGGTTTGCATATTGGGATGAGCCCTGAATTATACTTGTTCATGCTTTGAAATATGCTTAAAGCTTTGTGAATTACACAGCACTGTAAGCTTAACACTGCTTTTATCACAGTTTGATTTATTATTTATATATATGACACTTCTGTGAAAGGTAGACTCTTTTTGAAAAGTGTCAACAGGGTCATGGTGGCATATGTCTTTAATCCCAGTACTTGGGAGACAGTGGCAGAGGCAGGAAGTTCCCTGAGTTCAAGGTCAGCCTGTTCTACATTGAGGTTCAGGACAGCTAAGGATACATAGACCCTATTTCAAAATAAAATAAAATAAAAAACAAAGGAAGAAAAAAAAGAATTGTGAGCAATGAATCAATGTGCAACTTTGTTAAAGAATTTTTCTCTTGAAAGCGAAATCTGGGCTTTTTAACAAATAACTGTGCTGATATTTTTAGAAACTTAATGTTAGATTTAATGTTGGCTGAGTATATACAAACACCAAGAGTTGATTGAGCATCCCTAACTAGAAGATCTAAAATTCGTAAGGTTGAAACATTTCTGGATTCAAGCTTTTCAGACCAGGCATGTTTAGCTTGCGTGTACACAGGCTTATAAGTACCAGTATTTTGTAGTGTTTGTTTATTACCTTTGTGTATGTACGTAAACATTTATACATGCCAGTATTTCACAGTACTATTAATGTGTTTGTTATTGCTTCACAGTGAAGAATTGAATGTCACCATGTCTGGAATCAAGCGAACCATTAAAGAAACCGACCCTGATTATGAGGATGTGTCTGTGGCCCTTCCAAATAAGCGGCATAAAGCAATTGAGAGTTCAGGTAGACATTGAGTTGCTTTGAGACTCAGCCCGCTGACATTTGCCTATGCACAGGACTTACAGGATCTACGTGAATATGTCATCGTACACAAGCTGAAGGATATGTGAGGGCTAGCCAGTGCTCTGCGGTACACCAGATGGCACACACAAGGAGGGGGTCCCGCAGGAGCATGTCAAGTAGTCTGGAGGGAAAGCAAGCTGTACGTCTTAGCTGTTGTTGCATATGCCCTAAAATCAGAGTTTCGGCATCTGGAGAGATGGCTTAGTGGTTGAGTGCATACCTCTCTGTCTTTTTGTTGTTGTTGTTTTTTAATTTCCCCCCTTTGGGTTTTTTGAGACAAGGTCTCTATTATGTAGCTCTGGCTGTCCTGGAACTCACTCTGTAGACCAGGCTGGCCTCGAACTCACAGAGATTGACCTGACCTCCTGAGTGTTGTGATTAAAATTGTGAACCACTGCACCTGATCTTAAGATATTTATTTATTTATCTATGTATTTATTTAGAGACAGGGTTTCTCTGTGTAGCCCTGGCTGTCCTGGAACTCAATCTCTAGACCAGGATGGCCTTGAACTCAGAGATATTACTCTGCCTTCCCAGTGCTGGGATAAAAGGTGTGCACCACTGCCCCACTCATTTCTTGGCTTTTTAAAAAATATCTCATGTATATGGTGTTGTGCCTGCATGTATGTCTGTGTGCCGTGCACATGCGTTGCCTGTGCAGACCAAAGGAGGGTGTTGGAGCCCCTGAAACTGGAGTTACAGGAGATGGAGATTGTTAGCTGCCATGTGGGTGCTAGGAATCAAGCTCGGGTCCTCTGCAAAAGTAGTCAGTGCTCTTAACTGCTGAGCCATCATTCCAGCTCCAAGCTCCTACAGAGGATCCAAGTTTGGTTCCCAGCATCCATGTCAGTTGGCTCACAGCAGCCTATAACTCCAGCTTAGGGAAGTCGATGCCCTCTTTGGCCTCCATGGGCATCTGCACTCACACACAGAAACACATAATTAAAAATAAAATAATTATTTAAAAATAATAATACAAAATCAAAGTTTTTTGATGTCTCTTATATGGCATAACCACATGAGGTGATTGTAGGTGATACATAGGTGAAGGTTTTTATAGCTTCATATTTTCATGTATATAGAAATAAGAATGACCTTATCAGGTTATCTCATGGGTACTGTTGCTTAAATAGGTAAGATATTAAAGTATTAATTGTGCTCATTAAATGTTTCACTTCTGTGTTAGCTGTCAAATGTCAAAGGAGAGGACTCTTGACTCTTGTTTGCAAAGGTTTCTGTCCAAGGGTGGCCGGCCGTTGCTCTGGGCCTGATGTCAGGCAGGGTACCCTTGTAGTAGTGGAGGCTGTTCACTCTACAATAGTTCAGAGGCTGAAAGAGAAAGAGTGAGCCACAGGGCCTTAGGATGAGATATATCCTTCAAGGCATGGACTTCCTTCCTCCAACTAGGCCACACCTAGACTTGCTAAAACCTCCCAATATCGCTGGCAGCTGGGGACCAAGCTTTGAGCACATGGACTTTTGGAAACATTTTCAAATTAGATGTAATATCAATCTTGAGGGTCATACATGAATCATGGGAATTTGGAAAACACTGATCTAGTCTAACCCTGCTGGTAGCTGCTAGAGGAGATTTAAGGTTCAGAAGTATTATTATGTAATCTGTTGAAAAGCAAATTGTCAATTATATTAATATTTTGACTCATGATTCTCTTTTTTTTTTTTTTTTTTTGGTTTTTCGAGACAGGGTTTCTCTGTGTAGCTTTGCGCCTTTCCTGGTACTCGCTTTGGAGACCAGGCTGGCCTCGAACTCACAGAGATCCACCTGGCTCTGCCTCCCGAGTGCTGGGATTAAAGGCGTGCGCCACCACTGCCCGGCGACTTATGATTCTCTTAATCCGACATAAAAAATTGTATATATATATTGGAGACTGGAAAGGTGGCTCAGCAGTTAAGAGCATTTGCTGCTCTTCCAGAGGAGTAGAGTTCTGTTCCAAGCACTTATATTGGGCAACTCCTATAAGTCCAGCTCCAGAGTATCGGACACCCTCTTCTGGCCTCCACAGAGCAAGGGGGAGGGTAGGGGGAGAGAGAGAGCAAGAGCACACACCTGCACTCGCGCGCGCGCGCGCACACACACACACACACACACAAACACACACACACACGAACAACAAATAAAAGTATCTTTTTATTAACTTTATTTAAGACCTATTACATGGTATTTTGTTTTTGGCTTGCCTCTTGCTTCCCCATCCTACGTAGTTTCGTGCAGATGAAAAGGAACATATTTTTCTTTCAGAACCATTTAAGAACAGATTATACAGCTGTGTACTTCTGTGTGTTTGCGAAAGATACTGTTCCATGAGCCGAAAGCAGTTTCTGTTCCTTGGGTTTCTACAACTGCTGATTTAAATCAAGGTAGCTACTGATTAATTTGGTATCCTTGTGTTCTTTGTGTAGCTCGAGATGCAGCTGTGCAGAAAATTGAGACTATTATTAAGGAGCAGTTTGCTCTTGAAATGAAGAATAAGGAACATGAGATCGACGTCATTGACCAGGTATAATTATGATAAATTGAAAAAACTGAATTTATGGAGGGAAAAGAGTATTTGATAAAGTTTCAAAAACTTTCCCATTGCTGGACATGATGGCACACATCTTTAATCCTGGCACTCTAGAGGCAGGGATAGATGGATCTCTGAGTTCTAGGACAACTTGGTCTCCATATTGAGTTCTAGGACAGCCAAGACTGCATATTGAGACCCTGTCTCGAAACAAACAGAAAGTTACCCTGCTGAGGGCTGAGCACACACCTCTAATTTCAGGATGTGGGAGGTAGGGGACAGGAGGACCACACCTTTAAGGTCATCCTCAGCTGCATAGGGAGCTTGAAGCCAGCCTGGGGTACATGAGTCTTTTTCTCAAAAAAAAAAAAAAAAAAAAAAAAAAAAAAAAAAAAGAGATTGGATAAAAGATAAGAAGTTCTACTTGAACTTCCATCCCTGAGATAATTCTTTTTTTTTTTTTTTTTTTTTGGTTTTTCGAGACAGGGTTTCTCTGTGTAGCTTTGCGCCTTTTCCTGGAACTCACTTGGTAGCCCAGGCTGGCCTCGAACTCACAAAGATCCGCCTGGCTCTGCCTCCGAGATAATTCTTTTTTTTTTTTTTTTTTTTTTTTTTTTTTTTTTTTTTTTTTTTTGGTTTTTTCGAGACAGGGTTTCTCTGTGTAGCTTTGCGCCTTTTCCTGGAACTCACTTGGTAGCCCAGGCTGGCCTCGAACTCACAGAGATCCGCCTGGCTCTGCCTCCCGAGTGCTGGGATTAAAGGCGTGCGCCACCACCGCCCGGCTAGAGATAATTCTTTTTGATAGTGTTCTCAGTATTTTATTCTTAATGAATATGTTAGTAAGTGCACACACACACACACCATGTGTGTCACTGTTTTTGTTTGTCATTTTTTAAGACGTTACTGATTAGGGAAGCACACACACACTGTTCCCATCCCCATTGTGCTCTGGGATAGAAGCAGAGACTCCAGGGCTTTGAATATACACATCAGCACTCAGTCACTGAGCTGCATCTCCAGCCTTTACCTTTGCCAGTTTAGTTAGGAGAAAGTAGTTATTTATTGATGGGATTCGAGTCGCTGGGTTCCTGCTTCAGTTGTTTGCCTTTATTTTGTGGATTTTAAGTTGTTACTTTTCTGTTTAAACTCTCACTTGTTTTTAGCGACTGATTGAAGCCCGAAGGATGATGGACAAGCTCCGCGCCTGCATTGTAGCAAACTATTACGCTTCTGCTGGTCTCCTGAAGGTTTCTGAGGTAAGTGTTCCTCACACTCCAGTCTGTTCTAAGCCTCCATTTTCCTTGTCTGGGGGGGGGGGGGGGACGTCAGGCCAGTTTGGATCCCTACCATTGAGACATTTCTTACCTTGACTTTTGGAATTGAGTGAGCCTGCCCGCCTTTCCGAGGAACGTAGATCATCGGCATTGTGTTAACAGTGGTCCTGTCCTGTCCCTGCTGGTTGCTAGTGTTATACTAGGCTATTCAGATCCGGGTGGGAGACAGACCTCGCTGCCTAGGAGACCTCCCTGCAGCTCTCCCTAGCTCTTCCTCTTTGCCTTACTCAGCATGCTTCCCAAATCCCACTTCTCTTTGTTCTTTTCATTTGTTTTTCCAGACAGGGTTTCTCTGTGTACCGCTGACTGTCTTGGAACTTGCTCTGTAGAAAAGACTGGCCTCAAATTCAGAGATTCGGCTGCCTCTGTCTCTGGAGTGCCGGGATTAAAGACATGTTCCACCAACGCCTGGCCCAAATGCTACTTTATAATGAATAGTTTTTCAGTATAAGAAAAATATAAATAAATATGTTTGCATACCATGTAGATTCATCAATTTAAAATTATATTGTTTTCTTCTAAAACATTGAAAAGTAAGTTCTAGACATCATAACATTACAATGCTCACTATAAAACATTTTTTTCCTGGCAGCTGTGTATTAAGCTCAGTGAAAAACACACACACACACACACACACACACACACACACACACACACACACACACTCACACACTCACACACTACCCATACACACACAAAATTAGAGATCATAATGTATAAGCAAAAGATCAGTAAGATAAAAAATGTCCAAATAAGCTGGACAGTAGTGTCACATGCCTTTAATCCTAGCACTCAGGAGACAGCTGAGTTCGAGGCTAACCTGGTCTACAGAGTGAGTTTCAGGACAGCCAGAGCTACACAGAGAAACCCTATGGGGAAGGGGGCAGGGCAAGCAAAGCATTATCCCTTAGGTGTCTCCCTGGAGTTTTCTCTGTCTATGGTTCCTTTAAGGATATTAGTCCTGGGTTGGGGTTGGCTTCAGTCTGGTGTGACTTGTTTTAAGTTGATCTACATCCACAAAGACCCTTTTTGACCCTCCTCTTCTCTGAGCATGCGTTAGCCTGTGACTGACCCCAGGGTCTCACATATGATAGGAATCTGCAATTCAGCAATACCCACAGCCCCTCAGGCTATTTCTGAGTAAAGCCACAGAGTCTGGGTGGATATGAATTTGTGGAAGTTGTACTATCCGGTCCAGCAAAAATTCTGATGTTGTGGATTAAATAACTTAGTATTGGCTTACTATGATAGCTGCTCGGCTTGAAAAACTGGTTAGTTTTTTGTTGATTTACCATTAGCAGTGAGAATCTGGTGTTTGATAGTCTAGAAATGTACAGATTTTATCTCCTGATGTTCTGATTAAGATTTACTAAGGGCTGGGCTGGAGAGATGGTTCAGTTGGTTTCTATTGGGTTCAGTTCCTAGCATCTACACAGTGGCTTGCAAGTCAATAACATCACTTTTAGGGCATCCAGCACCCTCTTTTGTCCCCTGAAGCTACCAGGCGTTCACATGGTACACATGTGTGTACATAGGCAAAACACTCATACAAATAAAATAAATAAATCTTTAAAAATTTAAAAACTGGTTATGGTGGCGCACTCCGGTAGGATTTGCTGAAGGAGGCAGAGGCAGGAGGATCACGAGTTCGAGGCCAGCCTGGGCTAAAAATTAAAAAAAAAAAAACACCAAGCATTCAAGGACTTTTTAGCTAGCCATTTAATTATCTTAAATTTGGAGCACACATTTACAGCTCTGAAAAGCCCTGTTACTGAATTAATCAGCTCTATTTCTTATTTTAAAACATTAGTGTCCACACCAGATCAGTTTTTTTTGTTTTTTGTTTTTTTTTTTTGATTGATAACTATGTAGCTCTGTGTATGTGTCTTGAATTGAAATCTTGCTATATAGCTCATACTGGCTTAGAAATTACAATCCTCCTGCCTCTTCTTCCCAAGTACTGGGATTATAGGTAGGGCCACCATGCCCAGCCAATAATAGAGGTGATTTTTGTTGTTGTTTGTTTTGTTTTGTTTTTAAGAGATTTATTTTATAAATTGTGTGTGCTTGTGTCTGGGTGTGTACACATGAGTTCAGGTGTCAATGGAGGCCAGAGGCATCCCTCTGATGGATTTCCTTGGAGCTAGAGTTGGGAGCTGTCTACATGAGAGCTGGAAGAACACCCAGTAATACCATTTTAAAAAGAGCTGAACTTAGGCCTCCATACTAGCCTGAGAGAAAACATTGTACGGTGCTGATTTTAAAGCTTCTAACACTGTTGTGTGTGTGTTGTTTTTTTAAACTCCTGTGTGGGTGTCATTTTTTATATTGTACACTTTCATTTTTGTTTTGAGCTAGAGTCTCATTCAATAAACGA
The DNA here is from genome assembly GCF_007827085.1 of Peromyscus californicus insignis. Classification (NCBI taxonomy): domain Eukaryota; kingdom Metazoa; phylum Chordata; class Mammalia; order Rodentia; family Cricetidae; genus Peromyscus; species Peromyscus californicus. Next base: position 6,168,585 of record NW_026294458.1, on the reverse strand, counting down.
GGCTGACCTTGAACTCAAGGAGATGTTCTCCCCTACTTAGATTCCAAAGGTCTTGGGATTGTGGATATAACCACAAGGCCTGGCTCTGTGTACTTTTTATTTTATAAAATTTTTCTGTTTTTATTATTATTTCTTTTTTCATTTTTTAAGACAGGGTTTCTCTGTTTAACAGCCCTGGCAGTCCTGGGAACTCACTCTGTAGAATAGGCTGGCCTTGAACTCACAGAAATCTTCCTGCCTTTGCCTCCCAAGCACTGTGACTAAAGACATACGACACCACCGCCCTGCTTGTACTTTTTAAATTAAATCTTGCTGGGGATGGTGGCACATATCTTGAACTCCTGAGCTTCTTGCTTCCACCTCCTGGATGCCAGGATTGCAGGCATGCTCTTCCATGCTGCATTTATGTGGTGCCGGCTTCGAGCATGCTAGACTCTCAGCTAGACTCCCATCCGAGCTACCTTATTTAACTCTTTCAAATGTTTCCTTGTCATGTAGCCCAGTGTGGTCCAGATTTTCCTGCCTCAGCCCCCTGAGTGATGTTTTCACAGGTATGTGCCACCACCACACCTGGCTCATTGTTGGCTTTTGGTGGTAGAATTTTTGTATAATTATTTGTTGCTCTAGTTTTTGTTTTGTTGATACAGGCTAGTTTTAAGAATTTATGGATATGGGGCAACACACGCCTTCAATCCCAGCACTCAGGAGGCAGAGCCAGGTGGATCTCTGTGAGTTCAAAGCCAGCCTGGTCTACAGAGCGAGATCCAGGACAGGCACCAAAAATACACAGAGAAACCCTGTCTCGGAAAAAAAAAAATATGATATGGAGAGAATTTCTTTAAAATTTCTTTCTTTCTTTCTTTCTTCTTTTCTTTCCTTTCCTTTTCTTTTCCTTTCTTTTCTTTTCTTTTCTTTTTTGGTGTGAGCCTAGTCTTTAATGACTGAGCCATCTCTCCAGCCTGGATTCGGAGAGATTTTTGAAGACTTGTTAACATGATCTTAAACGTAACTTGGAGTTTTCAGGAGTTCAATTTTTCACCAGTTTTGATGGATTTGATTAAGTTTGCTTCTTTCATTTTTCTAGGGATTGAAGACATTTGATACGATGGCTTTTAACCACCCTGCTATCAAGAAATTTTTGGAATCACCTTCTAGGTCGTCATCTCCTACCAATCAGAGATCAGAAACACCATCTGCCAATCATTCTGAAAGTGACTCACTGTCTCAACAAAATGACTTCCTGTCTGACAAAGACAATAACAGCAACATGGATATGGAGGAAAGACTCTCAAGCACGGTGGAGCAGCGATCCAGCCGCAACACAGGAAGGGTATAGCACTGGATGGGAGTGGGCTGGGCTCCAGGGGAGAAAGGACCTACTGTTTACTAGGTGTGGCATATTTCTCATTCTTTTCTGGGGACTCTAGGACATTAGTTGTTTGATTTTTTTTTTTTTTTTTACAGCAGAGAAATGAATCTTTGGTCCTTTGAGATGGGGTCTTTGTCTCTAGCCTGGCCTGGGACAGGCTGGCCTAAAACTTGAGGCATCTTTTGCCTCAGCTCCCAAGTAGTGATGTTACAAGATCAAATCATTGTATAGGGTTGACTAAGAAACTGAGTTCTTTTTTTTGGCATCTTGCACTATAGCCAGGCTGGTCTCAAACTAACAGAACCCTCCTTCCTTGGCCTTGTGAATGCTGGGTTATAGGTGTGAACTATCATACCCAGCTGAGTTTATGTGGTTGTCATTCTGGTGTGTGTGTGTGTGTGTGTGTGTGTGTGTGTGTGTGTGTGTGTGTGTGTGTGTGTGTTGAGTGTGTGTGTTTGTGTGTGTGTGTTTTGACATTCTGACTTTAGAACATAGCGCTCCAGAGTGCAGCAGAGCTATGGAGGTCCTTCTTAGAGATGGAAAAGAACCCTTAAGGGTTGCAGTTCCCTATTCAATGATCGATGGTGGTCTAAGTGGTGGCTGGTGCAGTTTGACATACAGAAAACAAAATACACAGCTCTTTTCTTGACGGAGATTTGCTGGGAGGCCCTGGCTGGCCAGGCACTGATTCTGTAGACCAGGCTGGTCTGGAACTTGTAGTGATCCCCCTGCCTCTCCCTCCGAGTGCTGGAATCACAGGCGTGCGTGCCACTGTGCCCAGCTATGATAGTATGACTGCCTAGATTGAAGCCGCTCTGTTATTTGGTGTTTCTATTTATGTGTAGAGTCACTATTAAGTCAGATCAGCGATTTTCCAGCCACCGCTTCTGTAATAGAGGGAATGTTCAGTTGTTTTCTGTATATTCAGTCATCAGTATTTCGTTTATTTTGCATAAAAGTGGTTTTTATTGTAAATTCGTTTGTCCGCCATTGAAGAAAGTAAAACAGAAAGGCCTTTTCTAAATTAACCCAGTTTGACACCTTATAATCAGAACTCTTAACGTGTGGATTTCCTTGTGTTTGTCCAGTATTCTCTCTCCTCCCTTTACCTTTGAAGTGCTGGAGACAGAACCCAAGGCTTGGTACAAGCCAGAGCAGCATTCTACCAACTGAGCTACATCCCTAGACTCACTAAATTCTTTTCTAAGAAAAAGAAAAACAGACTAGAGAGATGACTGAGTGGTTTAGAGCACTGACCTGAGTTTGGTTCCAGCCTCAACATGGCAGCTCACAGCCATCATAACGCTTGTTACCAGGGATCCTGCACCCTCTTGTGGCCTCCATGGGCACCAGGCACACACACGGTGAATAAACACACATGCCAGCAAAAACATTCATAAACTAAAACATAAATTTAACAAACAAAAATCTGAAACGTCTGCTCTTCCAGGTGTGGTGGCTGATGCCCATATTCCCAGTAAGACCTGTTTTCTAAAAGACAAGACATTCTGAGCTACTTTATTCATGCCTTCGTTACAGCATTATCCTCTTGAATGTTGCGTAAATGGATACAAATGATGATTGTCATTTCTTTCAGGACACTTCGAGTGTTAGTGGCTCCCACAAAAGGGAACTACGGAACGCCGACCTCACAGGAGATGAGACTTCTCGGCTTTTTGTAAAGAAAACCATAGTAGTAGGCAACGTGTCCAAGTGAGTATCCGCAAAATATCCCTGTCAGTGACTCACGTAAACATGAATACTTCACCCTCACTACTTCTTTACTGTGGTGTTATAGTGGGAGTAAGACTCAGGAATTCTTCCAGGCTCTTGTTTTAAAAGTAAATGGTGGTCTAGAGGCATTCTTAGGGTAATCTTGCACTTTAGTTAGCAAAATCAGAAATAGAACTGAGAAATTTCCATCTTACAGTTTCCCTGATCTAGTGATACTCTGTCTTGGACCATATCCGTGACTATCCCTGGTGATAAATAGGTGTTAACAGGGTAGTATCCTTTTTACACTTAGTTTTACTTATTTATTTTTACTTTATGTATTTGAGTTGCCTGTGTGTATGTGTTCCACATGAATGCCTGGTTCCTGCTAAGGCCAGAAGAAGGTGTCAGATCCCCAAGACTAGAGTCACAGAGAGTTGTGAGCTGCCATGTGGGTGCTGGGAACCACCCTAGGTTCTCTGGAAAGGCAGCCTGTGCTTTTAACCGTGAGCTATCTCTCATCCCCTGCTTATTTATTTTTGAGCCAGTGTCTCGCTGTTTTGCCAAGCTGGCCTCAAGCTCACGGTCATCCTGCCTCTGCTTCCTGCGTAGCTCATGTTCAAACACATACCACCATGCCCAGTTGCTTCTTACACTTTCTTGTGAAATTTGTGAAGGTATTATTTAGGTATTTGTTTGGTTTTGTTTTTATATTTTCTTTGGCTTTCCTTGTGTAAAGGGCGTCACTAGCCCAGAACTCATGTATAGAAAAGACTAGTCTAGAACTCTAGGGATCTGCTTGTGTCTGACTCCAGAATGCTGCGGGGAAAGGTGTGCACTGCTGTTGTTTGAGAGCCAGTGAGGTAGGAAGGTTTCATCACTGCCTTCTACTCTAGCTTTCAGACATGTTTCCCCCATCTCATAATCTCAACGTTTCATACTTATCTGTCATTGTCCCCACCAAAACTGAAACCAAATTCTTTTTTCTGAAAACCCATTTACTTTTGTGAAATGGAGTGATTTAGGAGGCTAAAGAGATGGCTCAATGGTTAAGAACACTGGATGCTCTTCCAGAGGACTTGGGTTCAATGCCCAGTCCCCATGTGACCACTCACAGCTATTTGTAACTAACTAGTTCTAGGGGATACAGCATCCTCTTCTTTCCTCTGTAGGTGATGCACACATGTAATGCACAGACAGACATGCAGTCAGAGCAGCCATACACATAAAATTTAAAGATGGAATGATTCAAGTGTGATAGCGTTTTGTGATTTGATTTTTTTTTTTCCTTTCAAATTCTAACGCTCAGGCCCTCTGTGAGTTCAAGGCTAGCTTGGGCTACATAGTGAGACCCCCCATCTCAGAACTAAACAAGCAAACAAACAGAAAAACAATATTAAGATTTTTAGTGACTCTGAAAGGTGAGCCAGGGAGATTTGAATTGTAAATAGTAAAAGTCCCTGGGGTTTATCTTTAGGTAGAAGAGGTCTCATTTTCAACTGTCTGATGAATACTTTGACATACATACTTTGTAAAAGATAATTACTTATTTTTAGTTTATGTGCAGTGGTGTTTTGCCTGCATGTGTGTCTGTGAGGGTGTCGGATCTTGGAGTTACAGATTTGTGGATACAAGATTCAAACCTGGGTCCTCTGGAGACCAGAAAAAGTGCTCCGAACTGCTGAGCTATCTCTCCAGCTCAACATAAATACTTCTAAAGTCAGTTTTTGTTTTAATTTCTAAAATGTAGAAAATTTTAGTGTGTGTGTGGTTTGGTTTTTTTTTTTTGTTTTGTTTTGAGACAGGGTCTCACTGTGCAGCCTTGTCTGGCCTGGAGCTCACAGAGATCACCCCCCTCAGCCTCCCCGGGGCTGGGATTAAAGGCGTGTACCACCATGCACGGCTTTAAAAACATCCTTTAAAAAAGGAAGAGGCGCTTGCTTTGGAGGCTGACAGGGTGGTTCAGTGGGTAGAAGCACTTGCCACGCAGGACTGGTGACCTGAACTCCACCCTGGAACACACATAAAAGTCAACTGAGAGAGCTGAGTAGACAGAGGTCATCTCTGACCTCCATGTGCACTCCCTGGCACATGTGTCCCCAGAGAGCGAGGGAGTGGCTCGGTCAGCAAATGGAAGTAGAATGTTCTGAAATGTTCTTGTATGTGCTCGGTTTTACTTTTTTTTTTTCTTTCTTTATTTATTATGTATGCAGTGTTCCGGCATGTATGCCTACATGCCCAGAAGAGGGCACCAGATCTCATCCTAGATGGTGTGCTGGGAATTGAACTCAGGGCCTCTGGAACAGCAGCTGGTGCTCTTAACCTCTGAGCCATCTCTCCAGCCCCTGACTTTTTTTTTTAATGATCTATTTGTTTATTTGCCTTCATGTGTGTCTGTGAGGTTGTCAGACCCCTGGAACTGGAATTCCAGACAGTTGTGAGCTGCCATGTGGGTGCTGGGAATTGAACCCAGGACCTCTGGAAGAGCATCTCTCCAGCCCCCTCAGTTTAACTTTTAACCTTACATATATTTCTTGGATTTGGACGTGGAGTTTCCAGAAACTGCCTAGGTTTGATCTTAGAGGAGCCTGCCCTTGGCACCCCTCCTTCCGTGGTGCCACTGGTTTGTCTGTGTTCTCTCATGGCAGGGAGGACTGCAGAGCAGGGTCACCACATCTCACTGCAGAGCAGTGTGTCACCACATCTCACAAGGTCCACTTTGTGTGTAAAGGTTAGGATGCAGTGTGACAGTGCTGAACATCCAGCCAGTTCAAGGACTGCCAGCTCCTTCTCAATCTACCACTCCTCCATTGACAAAAACTGTAACTTGTCTGTCATGGTAGTAGTGTCCCCAGAGATTTCTGGGTCTTCCTTGACCTGACCTATTTGTGAAAACGAACTGGATGTTTGAATCCTCTGTGCTGGGTCCTCGTGCTGGAACCGTATTCTGGAGAGAGCATTTGAAGGTGTAAGTTCGTTCATGTTAGCCAGTTTTCAACAGAAAACATGAACCTCCTTACTCAGACCGCGGAAGCCTGAGAGACTGCCTAGCAACCCCATAGTGATCTCGGATTTGTCCAGGGGCTGATGAGGGGCAGGAGCGGGTGCACTCGCTCCCATCTGTCTCGGTGGGAATGTCATGGGGAAGGCTCAGCATTCCTCGGCCTGAACAAAGCCAGCCATACACTGAGGGAAGTGGCAGCTTCTGCCGAAGCCTGTTTGCCAGAAATACTTCCTTGCCCTGGTGTCACAGTAGGAAGAGGCCTCGAGGAACAGTTTTCCCAAACTCAGTCATTTCAGAAGAAAATCATGTTCCTAATGAGACTTTATCTTCATGTGTCTACCAGTCTTGGATTTAGAGTAAAATTATACTTTGCAAAAATTTCTGATATGATCTATTGCATAAATATTTATTGTCAAGTGTATAAGTTTGGGGAAACGTTTTTAAATCTTTGTTGTTGTTTGTTTGTTTTTGTTTTTCCAGACAAGGTTTCTCTTTGTAGCCCTGGCTATCCTAGAACTCACTCTGTAGATCAGGCTGGCATCGAACTCAGAGATCCCCCTGCCTCGGCCTCTGCAGTACTGGGATCAAAGGTGTGTGCCACCACTGCCCAGCTTGGAGAAACCTTTTTTAAGACTGTGTGTGGACACCTTGTGGAATTATTCTCTTTCCACATTTACATGGACTCCTGGGATTGAGCTCCAGTCACCAAGCTTAAATGTCAAGGTGCTGTACCTGCCAAGCTATCTTTCAGGCTCTAAAGCCAAATTTTTGATTATTTAATTTTAAGATTAATCAAAGTTTAGCAAGGTTATCGACTATGGTATCATTACACAGTAGTCAGTACTTATATGACAGTTGTTCTTATGTGATAGAAAACATTTAAAACCGTGTTTACATTAGCAATCAGAATGTGCTTAGTAAATCAAACAAAAGACATGCTAGCCCTTCAAGAAGAACTTTTACACTTTATGAGAAGAAGTACAGCAGTGTGTCAGGTAACAGATGAGGAGGCCCAGTACTGCAAATACCGCCTCTCCCTAAATTAATGCTGATCTACAGATATTCCGGTGAAATCTCAACCAGGCTCATGGAATTCAGAAACTCGTGCTTCCCTCATGGAAGAGCAGAGTGCCAAGACTGGACTGAGCCCCTGTGAAGGTGTGACACTTGTCCCTGGTGTCACTAAAGATGATCGGGGGTCTAGATGTCAGGGGCGATGTCCAGGTTTGTCACCAGAGTCTAAGAGGGGTGCCCCGTTCAGTGGCGAAGAGGCAAAGCCCCCCAAGGAGAAGGGGGCTTCCTGTGCCATAGTCACGTCGGGGATGGATAGTTGGGGTGTTCAGGGAGAAGACAGTGGCAAGGAGGGTCCCACGCTGCCTACCTGAAACCTGACTGGAAGCCTGAAGCTCCCTAAATGCCAGTTTATTTCTACCTCAGGTAACCACTTGATAAGAAAACAAGTGTGGCTGGGCAGTGGTGGCACACACCTTTAATCCCAGCACTCGGGAGGCAAAGGCAGGTGGATCTCTGTGAGTTCGAGGCCAGTCTGGTCTGCAGAGCGGGTTCCAGAACAGCCAGACTGCCAGAGCTGTTACATGGAGAAACCCTGTCTTGGGGGAAAAATGTGATTGATCTCTTTTAATTTGGGATTGATAATCAGAAAACAAACTTTAAGGGAATTAAGTAGGCATGGGGTCTGGGGAGGGCTTTTTCTAAGCCCTTTATTACTGCTGGGATTTTAAATAGCTTGTTTTAAGCAGGACCTCATTAGTAGTAGTTGTTAGGATTTTTTTTTATGTGTATGTGTATTTTGCCTTCACGTATGTACGTGCACCGCATGTGTGCCTGGTCCTACGGAGCTCAGAAGAGGCCTCAGAACAGACAGCTGTGAGCCATGCTGTGGGTACTGGGATTCAAACATGGATCCTCTGGAAGAGCAGCCAGTGATCTTAACTGCTGAGCAATTTTAGGTTGTTTTTAGTTTATTACTATTATTGTTGTTGTGTGTATATGTGCATCATTTGTATATGTATGAACTTGCACACCATGGCACATGTGTGGAGGTCAGGACTCCTTTTTAAGGGATCTTGAGATCAAATTCAGATTGTCAGAATTTTGTGGCATGGCAAGTGCCTTCATCCACTGAGTCATCTCACCAGCACAAATGATGAAACTTTTGGAGGAAGACATTGATCTATCTATTTCTTCTCCAGGTACATACCTCCAGATAAGCGGGAAGAAAATGACCAGTCAACTCATAAGTGGATGGTGTATGTCCGAGGGTCCCGTCGGGAACCCAGCATTAATCACTTTGTCAAGAAAGTTTGGTTTTTCCTTCATCCAAGCTATAAACCAAATGACCTTGTGGAAGTTAGGTGAGGATGCCTAAGATATACTGAATTCAAGAAAAGTGATTAACTTTGTGACATGCCTTAGAAATGTTTGTACTGTTATTAACTTGCTCAGTGCCTGCTCCTGGTCATTAAGTGGCTTTAGTTGTGGTTTCTTTGCAGTGTTCACTAACTGGGCCTGTCATCTCCTGTCACATTGTCACTGTACTGTGTTGTTAGTAGCCTTGAAGCTCTGGTGTATATAAAAAAATGTTACTGATAATTAAGGCCAGTAATTTAACATTACAGAAATGTTTCAAGTTCCTCATAATTTTACTGTCTCAGATGTAATCCAGTGATAATCTTATGTATGTAGATTTACCTAGTACAGTTCAGGGAGATGGAATGGTTGTACGTAGTGATGTGAGATTATTCAGATGCATTATTGGATAGTTATTTAGATGCATTCTGTACATCTTTATATGTTAGCATCTCCTAAACACCATGACTATCTTGTGGTTTGTCAGTGAAATTCCTGTATGATACAGAAAACACACACACACACACACACACACACACACACACTTTGTGCTGTTGGGTCTAGGAAGGAGTATCTTCCTTTTCATATCTGTAGTTTCTGGACCATCCTTCCTCCTTCCTTAAAAACAACTCAGTTTAGGCAAATCTCTGAGTTTGAGGCCAGCTGGTGTACAGACTGAGTTCGAGGTTGGCAAGGGCTAAACAGAGAAACCCTGTCTCCAAAAACAAAAAAACCAAAAAGCCCCAAACACCTCAGTCCTGCTGCAGCCTCGCCTGGCCTGGCCTCCGTTCATCATGGTTGTCTATTGATTCCCACAGCAGCTCCTCTTTGAAATCCACCCTTAGAACCTGTTTTAACTGATGTTGTAAGTAGAGCCTTTTTAAAGATTTTTATTTATTCTTTTCTCATACAATACATCCCAACCACAGCTTTCCCTCCCTGTAACCCTTCCCCCAACCCATCTCCCCTCTCCTCCAGATCCACCCCTGCCCCCATCTCCCTGCAGAAACGAGCTGGCCTCCCAGGGACATCAGAGCCAAGCACTGCATAACAAGTTGCAGTAAGACCAGACACAAACCCTCACATCGAGGCTGGGTGAGGCAACCCAGCAGGAGGAAAACTGCCCCAAGGGCAGGCAGAAGAGTCGGAGACATCCCCACTTCCACTGTCAGGAGTCCCCAAAACACCAAGCCAGTAACCATAATATATATGCAGAGGACCTAGCACAGACCCATGCAGGCTCTGAGATTGCTACTTCAGTCTCTGTAGCCCCCATGGTATCTTGAGCCCCTCCGGCTCCCATACTTCCTCCTCCCTTTCTTCCATGGGGTTCACCAAACTCTGAGGAGAGGGACCTGATGGAGACCTCCAACCTGGACTCCCTGTCTGCCTATTGTTTGGCTATGGGTCTCTGCATCTGTGCCCATCAGCTGCTGGAGGAAGCCTTTCTTATGACAACTGGACAGGGCACCCATCTATGGGTATAGCAGAACATCATTAGGAATATTGTAGCAGGGTGGGGAGGTGGTCTGTCATGTTTGGTTTATCCTAGGTCTTTGGACTATCCAGCTTCTAGGTCCTGGCAGTGTTGGTCATGGGGTCCCTCTGGTGGCATGGGCCTCAAATTAAACCAGTCATTGGTTGGCCACTCCACAAGTTCTGTGCCCCCATTGCCCCAGCACTTCTTGCAGGCAGGACAAATTGTAGGCTGAAGGTTTTGTGGCTGGGTTGGTGCCACAGTCCCACCATTGGGTGCCTTGCCTGGTTACAGAAGATGCTTAGTTCAAGTTCTGTATCCCTTATTACTAAGAGTTCTCACTAGGGTCACCCTCATAGGTTCCGGGGAGTTGACACTGCACTAGATTTCCACATCATCCCCCGTATGCCCCTCCCAATTCCAGCTTTTTCTACCATACTTCCTCCCTGTACCCCCCTACCTGATCCTTTTTATTTCCATTCCTGCCCACTCCCCCAGTCTACCTGAAAAATTTATTCTATTTTTCCTTCCCTGGGAGATCCACGCACAACCCCCAAAGCCCTCCTTGTTACTTAGCATTTCTGGGTCTGTGGATTGTAGCATGGTTATCATTTATTTAACAGCTAGCTAATAGCCACTTATAAGTGAGTACATACCATGTTTGTCTTTTTGGATCTGAGTTACTTCACTCAGGATGATTTTTTTTTTTCCTAATTGCATCCATTTGCCTGTGAATTTCATGGTTTTTTCTTTTTCTTTTCTTTTCTTTTTTTTTTTTAAGTCACTGGGTCCATTGTGTAAATGTACCACATTTTCTTCATCCATTCTTCAGCTGAGGGACATCTAGGTTTTTCCAGTTTCTGGCTGTTATGAATAAAGCTTTAATGAACATAGTTGAGCAAGGGTCTTTGTGGTAAGATGGCATGTAGTTTTGGTATGTGGTATAGCTGGATCTTGAGGTAGATCAATTCCCAATTTTCTGAGGAACCACCGTATTGATTTCCATAGTGGCTGTACATTTGCACTGCCACCAGCAATGCAGGTGTGTCCTCCTTGCTCTACATCATCACTAGCATGAGCTGTCGCTTCTGGCTTTGATCTCAGCCATTCTGACAGGTATAAGATGAAATCTCAAAATAGTTTTGATTTGCATTTTTCTAGGGGCTAAGAATGTTGAACGTTTCTTTAAATGTTTCTCAGCCATTTGAGTTTCCTTTATTAAGAATTTTCTGTTTAGGTCTGTACTCCATTTTTAATGGGATTATTTGGTCTATTGATGTCTATAGTTTCTTGAGTTCTTTTATATTTGGTATACTCTAGTCTATAGTTTCTTGAGTTCTTTTATATTTGGTATACTCTATCAGATACGGAGTTGGTGAAAATCTTTTCCCATTCTGTAGGCTGCGTCTTTGTCCTGTCGACAGTGTCCTTTGACTTACCAAAGCTTTTCAGTTTCATGAAGTTCTATTTATTAATTGTTGTTCTTAGTACCTGTGCTGTCGGTGTTCTGTTTAGGAAGTTGTCTCCTGTGCCAATGTGTTCAAGGTTATTCCCCGCTTTCTCTTCTATTAGGTTCACTGTATCTGATCTTACATTGAGGTCTTTGATCTGCCTGTCCTGAATCTCGCTCTGTAGACCAGGCCGGCCTTGAACTTCACAGAGATCCTCCCAGCTTGGACTTGAGTTTTGTGCAGGGTGATAATTAGGGATCTATTTGCATTCTTCTACATGGAGACATCTGGTTAGACCAGCACCATTTGTTGAAGGTACTATTTTTTCCCATTGTGTATTTCTGGCTTCTTTGTCAAAAATCAGGTGCCATAGGTGTGTGGATTTATATCTGGGCTGTTTTTCAATTCCATTGAACAACGTATCTATTTTTATGCCAATACCATGTGGTTTTTTATTAATGCAGCTCTGAATAGAGCTTGAAATCAGGGATGGTGATACCTCTGGAGGTTCTGCTATTGTTCAGGATTGTTTTAGCTATCTTGGTTTTTTTTTTTTTTTTTTTTTTTTTTTTTTGGTTTTTCGAGACAGGGTTTCTCTGTGTAGCTTTGCGCCTCTCCTGGAACTCACTTGGTAGCCCAGGCTGGCCTCGAACTCACAGAGATCCGCCTGGCTCTGCCTCCCGAGTGCTGGGATTAAAGGCGTGCGCCACCACCGCCCGGCTTATCTTGGGTTTTTGTTTTTCCATATGAGGTTAAGTATTGTCCTTTCAAGTTCTGTGAAGAATTATGTTGGAATTTGGTGGAGATTATGTTGAACCTGTAGATTCCTTTTGGTAGGATAGCCATTTATACTTTGTTAATCCTCCCTACCCCTGAGCATGGGAGATCTTTCCATTTTCTGGTATCTTCTACAGTTTCCTTCTTCAAAGACTTGAAGGTTTTGTCATACAAGTCTTTGACTTGCTTGGTTAGAGTTACCCCAAGGTATTTTATTATAGTATTTGTGGCTATCGTGAAGGCCATTGATTCTCTGACTTTTTTTTTTGGGTTTTCGAGACAGGGTTTCTCTGTGCAGCTTTACGCCTTTCCTGGGGATTCTCTGACTTTTTTTCAGCCCATTTATCATTTGTATATAGGAGGGCTACTGTTTTGTTTTTGTTTTGAGTTAATTTTGTATTCAGGCACTTGCTGAAGGTGTTTATCAGCTGTAGGGGTAGAATTTTTGGGTCACTTATGTAGACTATCATATCATCTGCAAGTAATGACACTTTGACTTCTTCTTTCCAGTTTGTGTCCCCTTGGTCTTCTTCAGTTGTCTTACTGCTCTAGCTAGAACTTCGAGTACTACATTGAATAGATATGGAGAGAGTGGACAGCCTTGTCTTGTTCCTTTTTTAGTGGAATTACTTTGAGTTTCTCTCCATTGAAATTGATGTTGACTATGGGTTTGCTGTACGTTACCTTTATTAAGTTTAGGTATGTTCATTGTATCCCTAATGTCTCCAAGACTTATCATGAAGGGGTGTTGGATTTTGTCAAGAGCTTTTTTGGCATCTAATGAGATGATCATGTGAGGTTTTTTTAATCCTTCAATTTGTTTATATGGTGGATTACATTGGCTGATTTTCTTTTGTATGTTGAACCATCCCTGTGTCTCTGGGATGAAGCCTACTTGGTCATGGTGGATGATATTTTTGATATGTTCTCGGATCCAGTTTGCAAGTATTTTATGTTCACAAGGGAAATTGGTCTGTAATTATTTTTCTTTGTTGGGTCTTTGTGTGGTTTAGGTATCACTGTGACTGTGGCCTCATAAAATGAATTTGGCAGTGTTCCTTCTGTTTACATGGAATAATTTGAGGAGTATTAGCATTAGCTCTTCTTTGAAAGTCTGGTAGAATTCTGCATTAAAACTGTCTGGCTTGGGCTTTTTTTGGTTGGGAGGGAGACTTTTAATGACTGCTTTTGTTTTCTTAGGGGTTGTGTTAGTTAGGGTTTCTATTACTGTGAAGAGACACCATGACCATGACAACTCTTACAATAAGGAAAACATTTAATTGAGGGGGCTTGCTTAAATTTTCAGAGGTTCAGTCCTTTATCATGGCGGGGAGCATAGTGACATGCAGGCAGACATGATGCTACAGGAGTAGCTGAGAGTCCTACATCTTGCCGGCAATGGGAAGTTGACTGAGACATTGGGCCATATCCTGAGCATAGGATTCCTCAAACCCCACACCTTACAGTGGGCCATATGCACTCCAACAAAGCCACACCTATGAGATAATGGGGGCCAGTTACATTCAAACTACCACATTCCACTCCCTGGCCTCCATGAGTTTGTAACAATATAATACAAAATGGATTTAGTCCAACTTCAAAAGTTGTCATAGTCTATATCAGTCTCAGTAATGTTCAAAGTCTCTTCTGAGAGTCATACAGTCTCCTAAGTGTAATCACTTGTAAAAATCAAATACACAAGCAAATCACATACTTCCTACATATAATGGCATTTTATATTTATATATATAATGTATATATGTATATTATATATATAATAACGTAATATAATATAAATTACCATTCCAAAAGGGAAGAAAGGGATCATAGTGAGGAAATACTGGACCAAAGAAAGACCAAAAACCAGCTGGGCAAACTCCAAACTCTGTATCTCCATGTCTGATATCAGAATGCTCTTCAGATCTCCAACTCTTCTTTTGGTTTTACTGGTGTGGGATTATTTATTTCCTGTGTTTTCATGGGTGTTCTTAACCTCATTGGGTTGGGGTTTTCCTTCTAATACCTTCTGTAGGGCTAGATTTGTAGATATTGTTTAACTTTGACATTATCATGGAATATATTGTTTTCTCCATCTATGGTGATTGAAAGTTTTGCTGGGTATAGTAGTCTGGGATGGCATCTCTTGCCTCTTAAATCTCCAGGACATCTGTCTAGGACCTTCTGGTTTTTAGAGTCTCCATTAGAAGTGGGGTATAATTCTCATAGGTCTGCCTTTATATGTTACTTGCTGTTTTTCCCTTTTTTTTTCTTTAATTTATGTGTATCAGTGTGATTGTGTGCTGTGTGTATGTGGGTGCCCATGGAGGCCAGAAGGAGGCATTGGATCCCCTGGAGCTGGATTATAGGCAGTTATGAGCCACCAAACATGGGTTCTGGGAACCAAACTCAAATCTGGAAGAGCAGTGAGTGCTCTTAACTGCTAATCCATCTTTCCAGCCCTTGATTATCACCTTTTAAATGATTTTAAATCTATCTCTTACCTGCCAGAGTTAGTATAATGATTTTCTGATGTAAATGAGATCTAATGTAAAATTACCTTTGTTTTCTTGACATGTATCACTGAGTAGAACCTTAGTGTTCTAGTTAGGTTTCTGTATACAATTAATGTTGTTAACTGTGGTTACCAGTCTGGCTTATTTCACTTAGCAGTGTTCTCCAATTTCATCCATAGCTCCAGTTACTGAATCTCCTTCTTTTCTTTCAAAGGCTGAGTAACACACACATGCATACTCACCCTCACCTGCTCATAGACGTGCACATATACACACACCCATACTCTCACACATGCACACACTCACACTCACGTAATGCAGGTGCACACTCACATGCACACAGACTCATTCTCACATACACATACACACTCATACTCTCACACATGCACAAACACATGTGTACACACGAGTGCATGCACATACCCACACTCTAAATGTCTGAGAGACAGAAAAGAGAGAAAAGCAAGCCAACAGGAAGTGGGAGCAGGCTATAAAATCTTAAAGTACACTTCCTACCCACTTCCTCCAGCAACTTCCACCTTCTTAAGGTTCCACAGCCTTCCTAAACAGAGCCACCAGGGAGCCAAGTGTTCGAGCATGTGAGTCTGTGGGAAACATTTCATATTCAAACCACAACAGTGACTTTAATTAGGAGAGAGACAAGTTTAAGGGCTGGGATGTAGCTCAGGGGAGAGAGCATGCATAATGTAGGCAAGATCCAATTTCCAGAACAGTGGGATGGATTTGCTGGTCATGATGGCTAATGCCTATAGTCCCAGCACTTGGGAGACTGAGGCTGGAGTGTCGCTGTCAGCTTTGAGTATATATGGAGCCACTGTCTCAGGAAGGCGGGAGGGCGGTTGCCCTTTACCTCCCTCCCCCTTTTCAGCATCCAGATTAACAGAAAATTCTATCTCGTGTGGTGAAATTAAGTTAATTGTGTTGGGAAATTTGGGATTTATTTTTCCTGTGTGAATATGTTGTGTGCATGAACACGTGTGTCATGGTACCCACAGAAGTCAGATGTGAGTGTGATCCCTTGGAGCTGGACTTGCATGTGTTTGTGAGCCACCTGATGTAGGGACCGGACTGAATTCTGGCCCACTGACAGAGGGTAAGTTTCCTTAGCCACTGAGCTGTCTCTCCAGCCCTCTAGGCAAATTATTTAAGAGGAGTAACATTGCTCATTTTGCCTGTGAGCGTGATGCAAAGACCTTGCCAGGAAACCCTGGCCACCTGAGTTTGCTCCTAGGACCCTGCAATGGGGAAGGAGAGGACTGGCTCCACAGAGTTTCCCTGTGGCACACACAACTGTAGCTGGAGTTCTCCAGTCCTGCCTGGCCCACCCGCCAGTCCTACAGCTGCTCAGACCCAACCGTGTAAACATACAGAGACTTATATTACTTACAAACTGTATGGCCGTAGCAGACTTCTTGTTATTTAATTCTTATATCTTAAATTAACCCATTTCTATTAATCTGTAAGTTGCCACATGGCTTGTGGTTTACCAGCATCTTTTACATGTTGCTTGTCATGGCGGCGGCTGGCAACATCTCTCTGCCTCAGCCTTCCACTTCCCAGAATTCTCATCTCTGCTTGTCCCGCCTATACTTCCTGCCTGGCTACTGGCCAATCAGTGTTTTATTTATTAACCAATCAGAGCAACACATTTAACACACAGAACATCCCACAGTACACAACATTAGTTTATAGGAGTAATGTGAGTGGGTCCAACATGGTAATCATTTCTTATTGATAAACTTCTAATTTACTAAAGTAAATAGATTGCAAATTCTTTACACAAAGTTCTTAATATCCGATATGCAAAACAATGACTGCTTTATTTCTCCATTCACTCATTGGGCATTGATAATACTTGGAATTTACAAAATGCTACTTCCCTACACATTGCGATTTAAAAATGCCATAATATGCAATATTGTATTTACTGAGAGATCTCAGATGATCTGATCATGAGAAGTTGCAGTCACTGGGCAGGAGGTAATGGTCCAAGGGAAGAATCTCACCAAACTCACTTTCACAGAAATCCTACTGTGTACTTCTGAAGTGTCTTGTTAAAAGTAAACAGACTCTGTTTTGTGCAATTTAAGGTTTTGTTACTGAAGCAGACACTGGCAGTGGTGTGTAGTCTGATCCCTGTCATTTTGACTATACCTAGAAGGGCACTGTGAAACATCTATCTAGGTAGCTTTTCCTAAAGCAAGTCTTCCTTTATTAACTAAAAATTGGTGATTTAAAAAATCATTTTATTTGCTGGTTATGGTGGCACACACCTTTAATCCTAGCATTCAAGAGGCAGAGGCAGGTAGATCTCTTGAGTTGAGGCCAGCCTGGTCTACAGAGCAAGTGGTAGGACGACCAGAGCTATATAGAAACCCTGTCTCAAAAATAAAATACTGGAGAAATCATTTGCTCTCATTAGTTTTACCTCTGTTTTTCAGCAAGCGATGTATACAAGTTGGTTATGACACTTATAATTTACATGCATGTCTTCCTTATTAGAATTTGAGCTTTCATCCTTTTTTTTCCCCCTATTATTTTAGATAGTGTTTTATGATCCACTTGCTTCTCTCTCCCAACTGCTGAGGTGACAGGCTGCATTGCCGTGCCTGGTCTGTGTGGTGCTGGGGCTCAAGCCCGGGCTTTCATGCATGCCGAGCAAGCACCGTACCCACAGAGCCCCGTCAGAGCCCCGGGACATAGATTCACTGTGTGGCTGTAACTGGCCTAGAACTCAGAGATCCACCTGCCTCTGCCTCTGCCTCTGCCTCTGCCTCTGCCTCTCTGCCTCTCTGCCTCTCTGCCTCTCTGCCTCTCTGCCTCTCTGCCTCTCTGCCTCTCTGCCTCTCTGCCTCTCTGCCTCTCTGCCTCTCTGCCTCTCTGCCTCTCTGCCTCTCTGCCTCTCTGCCTCTCTGCCTCTCTGCCTCTCTGCCTCTGCCGTGCTGGAATTGAAGACCACCCAGGCTTGACTTGGAGCTCCTTGATGTTTGGGACCTCTTACTAATAGTAGCACGCCCAGAGTCTGACACGATTCTGAGAACTAGTCAATACTCCGTTCATGTTGGATGCAGAATGAGTTACTGAGGTCGTAACGGGGTGGGCCGTTCCATTGTAAGTAACTCTGCTTGCCTGGAATTTTTAAATTACACTGAGTAGAAACCTAAATTTCCATGAGTTCTTTCTTCAGGGCGTAGGGTTGAGACAGGGTCTTACTATGTAGACCAGATTGGCCTCTCATGGGAAGCAGTCCTCTTGTCTCAACCTCCCAGTGCTGGCACTGCAGGTGTGCACTTCCCACTGCTGAAAAGTACGTTCTTCTTCTCTATGCTTCTTCTCTAGCAGATTTCAGATATTCGAGAGAGGCTCGTGAGTCTCTTCTGTGACCTCCAGGATACACTTATTTCAGATATCATTTGTACGACTGTGTTGTGCCCCCGTCACTAGACTGGTTCCTGACACACTCCAGCCTAGCTGTCATTTGTACAACTGTTGTGCCCCCTGTCACTAGGCTGTGGCCCTGACACACTTCAGCCTAGCTGTCATTTATTCGACTGTGTTGTGCTCCTGTCACTAGGCTGTGGCCCTGACACACTCCAGCATATCTGTATCCTCTTTTTTTTTTTTTTGGTTTTTCGAGACAGGGTTTCTCTGTGTAGCTTTGCGCCTTTCCTGGAACTCACTTGGTAGCCCAGGCTGGCCTCGAACACACAGAGATCCGCCTGCCTCTGCCTCCCGAGTGCTGGGATTAAAGGCGTGCGCCACCACCGCCCGGCCTGTATCCTCTTAAAATATTCTTCTGAGACCTAACATACCATTCCGGATATGGTATTGTGTAAAGCAGGGTAAAAAGAATTAGCCTGTGTTTTGAACTTAGTATGTTCTCTAAGGGACCTCCAAGCTTGATGGTGCCTGATTTCAGGATTACCTTGATGTATATTAATTGATAAAATTTGATGCAGCTCCTGGGGAACTTTAATTTTTTTTTTAAATCAAAACACAAATATATTTCTCATGATCACTGAATCTCCTCATCATCGTACATTACCTGATGACGAATACAGGTATTTTCTTCTATAGAAACCATCTTTTTCATACTTGGTTTACTTGTCATGATTACCTTGGCCGACTTCCTAAGAGCTGTGATAGTAAACGTTACTCATCAGCCAGTCACTAAGTGTGTGCTGGACTCTGGACTTGGTGCAGAGATGACAAAAAATGCTCACTGTCTCTGCCTCTGGGGAGTTACATGGACTGCCCCTAGCCTTGTGCATGTGAGACTAAAGTGGGCTAGTGTG
Source organism: Peromyscus californicus insignis (assembly GCF_007827085.1). Lineage (NCBI taxonomy): Eukaryota > Metazoa > Chordata > Mammalia > Rodentia > Cricetidae > Peromyscus > Peromyscus californicus. Next base: position 6,149,595 of record NW_026294458.1, on the reverse strand, counting down.
GCCCCAGCCTGACAGCAGTGTGCTGTGTTCTTGTGCATTGGAGGAGGACTAGGTAGTGACGTCAGCCACCATGGGCACCTGCTCTAGCGCCGTGGTGAGAACATGGGATCTGTAGCTTAGGGCTTGAGTTTGAGTCCTGGTTTTGCTGCTTGCTGCTGTGTGGCCTTGCAAGTTAGTAATGCAGTTGAACTGTGCCTCTAGATGGCGCTTGGTGAGGTTGTAAACATTGGCTAACTTAATAGATCCAAAAGGTTTAGAGCAGCATTTGTGTTACGGAAATACTCTGAACGTTTGCCACTATCTCCATGAAAATCAGAAATGTCCACCCTGGGAAGAGCTTGGATAAACATTTTAGTTCTTTGGAAGGTCTTCCATGTAGAGGAATGATTTATTTATTCTTTGTGATTCTATATCTTGAACTTTAATGCAGCAAATAGACCTAGCTGGCATTGAACTCACAATCCTCTGCCTCCCCAGTGCGTCATTTACAGGTATGAGCCATACCCAGCTGAAACCTTCAGTAAGAGTGTGTCCTGAGTCACTAGAAGTGACTGAAAGACTAGCTGGCCACTGCTTGTGACTTTTCCCTGGTCATTGATATGTTTCAACGGAATGACTGTAAACCTGTAGTGCCTAGGATTAAACCTGTGGAGGTGACTGCAGCTGAGAGAATAGATGTAAGGCGGAGACAAAACCAGGCTCAGAGCGTTGTCTGTGTGTACGCCAGCTTTCCCTGTAGAGGTACTGCTGGTTTTGGCAAACACCATCCAAGCCTAGTGGATGGCTGGTTTTGCTGTAGTCCAGCACAGGGAGCAGCTACATATAAAGTGGAGTTACTCTGACTCAGAGTAACTGACCTCACTGTATTATTATCAGTTATTTTCTCTACTTTGCAGGCTGCTCTTAAATTCAGAATATTTCCTGTCTCAGACTCAGTTAATCTGGATCTGCTTGTTAATTCCCATGTTAGGCTCCTCTCAGGCTGTGTTCTGAGACTCTGACCTAACTGACCTAATTCATGTCTCAGTTTTCCAAAAACACATTCCAGGGATGTTCCTTTTCCTGCCCAATCTCAGCACACTAATTCTAACTCAAAGATTCACAGACATTTTCAGTTTTCCTGCCTGTTAACTTAAGCTATATAGCCTGAATACTTCAAGATCTCTCAATTAATTTTCTGAATTTTTTTATTATGGAAAATTTTACACATACACAAAAGCCGAGTATGATGAACCTTCATATACCCAAAGTGATTAGTAACAGTTTGCCAACCTCCTCCATTCATTTCCCTTTATCCTTTCTTCATAAATTATATTGTGACTGAATGTTCTTTTTTTTTGGTTTTTCGAGACAGGGTTTCTCTGTGTAGCTTTGCGCCTTTCCTGGAACTCACTTGGTAGCCCAGGCTGGCCTCGAACTCACAGAGATCCGCCTGGCTCTGCCTCCCGAGTGATGACTGAATATTCTTTAGTCCAGTTAGCATTCAAACACACACTCCTGCATTCTGAAATCACAGCTGCAGTGTAGGGAAGATGATATTGTGAGCAACTTGCTTTCTTTTCATGAAGTCCTTTTAGCAGTTAGCACCAGTTAAATAGTTAAATGACGCTTTTAGATTGAACATTATTATGATTTATTTTGGTTTGGGATGTACATCTCACCTCCTGTGCCTGTCAGGTGCCAAGCAGGATTTCTGACTCTGTAGTGTGACATTTTTACTCTAGTTCCACTTAAGAACATGACTTTGGATCATACAGTCTGTACCTCTTAGCTGGAATCATTTAGTAATGTAGACTTGAATTACAGTTTTATTATTTAGCATGTGTGTGTGAAACTCAGCATTGATTTGGTAACTCACAAAGAAACCTAGCTGATTGTTGGGAAGACATGAATTTCTGTTTTGTCTCTTAGAAAAGCTCCTTTGGAATGAGAGTGTAAACACAGGTAAATCTGTAAAATTTCTGCTTCTCCCTAGAGAGCCCCCTTTTCATCTGACTAGAAGAGGCTGGGGTGAGTTTCCCGTGAGAGTGCAAGTTCACTTTAAGGACAGCCAGAACAAGCGGATAGATATCATACACAATCTGAAGGTACTGTAGCAGAGCATTGCTCCCGGGAAGCACAGTGTCTCTTTTCTTTAACTGCTTAAAGTAGTAGCGTTTATTTCCTGAGGGCCGTGGCTGCAGATGGTGGAAGCAGGGTAATCCCTGAGCATATGATGCTCACCCCTGCAGCGCTTTCTCCTCAAAGCTGGGGAGGTGAACTAACTCCGAGGAAACAAGACTTCACCCCTTCCTTCCTTCCTCCCTCCCTCCCTCCCTCCCTCCCTCCCTCCCTCCCTCCCTCCCTCCCTCCCTCCCTGTGTTATCAAGACAAGGTTTCTCTGTGTAGCCCTGGCTGTCCTGGAACTCACTCTGTAGACCAAGGCTGACCTTGAACTCAGAGATCCGCCTGCCTCTGCTTCCTGAGTGCTGGGATTAAGGGCGCATGCCACCACCACCCAGCAAGACTTCAGTTAATGTGATGCTTGAGACCCTGTTAATCTAGACTTTATTTTTGTATGTGAGGCAAATACTTTGTGATGTTCAATCCCTAACACTGCAAATATAAGCATCACACAAAATACATGAAGATTAAGAGGAGTGAACATGTTTGGACAAAAATTAATAAGGTTGTAATAGTTTTGAATTGAATATCCTTCACTGGTCTACATATGTGGCTTATTATACAGCCATTATAATTCATATTTATTGAATATTTCCTGTACAAGGAGAAAACTACCTTTATAGTCCATGAAAAGCAGAACATAAAATAGCATGCAGTAAAGGCTGAGTCAGGTACAAGCCCTAGATTCAATCCCCAGCACCAATTAAAAATAAGTAAAAATTTTTAGAGTTATGATGTTAGTGGTAGAGCACTTGACCATCATGTGCAAGAAATTCTTAGCTAACACCACATATAAAAAGAAGGATCATCCATGATTTTTAAATGTTAAAAGAAAATAATACCAAAATGTTATATCTTTAAACATTTCTTTGGCAATTTTATGTAACTGTTACAGTTGGAAGACAAATCATTTTTAAAGTTCCTCTTAGCAGCTGGGTGTGGTAGCACTAGGGAGACAGAGGCAGGCAGATCTCTGTGTAGAGCAGCCTACTCTATAGAATGAGTTCCAGGACAGCTAGGAATGTTACACAGAGAATCCTGTCTCTCGAAACCAATCGATCAACCAATTAAATAAATAATAAATAAGGTTCCTCTTACCCCAAGTCCCCCTTCCTTTGTGGTAGTCATCCGTGGTTCCCAAAAGGGAACTAATAAAATTGAATGCATCAGCAGAGTTTTCTTTTTCATTACCTTTTTTGTATGCATGGACCGCTCTCAGCCCGAGACCTGTAGGAACTTTCCTTCTATTGAGGATAGACAGCACTGTTTGTTTCTTTGAGGTTAGAGAAGAATGGAAGACAGCATTAAGAGCGTGAGGGGGCTTGGACCGGAAGGGCAGGCGTCCCCCCTTACCGTTTCTTGGGGAAAGAATAGTTTCTGCTTTTTTTTAAACATACTCATTTTTATTTTGCACGTATGAGTGTTTTGTTTGCGTGTATGTATATATACCACGTGCTTGCCTGGTGTCCACAGAGACCAGAGAGGGCATCGGATCCCCTGAAACAGGAGTCACAGAGAGTTGCAGGCCACCGTGTGGGTGCAGAGAACAGACCCCAGGTCCTCTGCAGGAGCAGCCAGTACTCCTGACCATCGAGATGCCTCTCCAGCCCAGTCTTTGCCTTCTTTTGGACACTGCACACGCTGTTTCATTTGCGAGTGGACCCAGCCCTAATTCAACAAATAAAGGGCTTTTTTACATAGTTCTTACCTATTACATTTTTTTTTTCAGTTCTCAGTGGAAGATTATTTGCGACACAGTTTTTTGGTTGTTTCGTTTGTTCATGTTTGAAACAGGTTGTCACTATGTAGATCAGACTGGCCTATAACTCACAGAAATAACTGCCTACCTCTACCTCCGAGTGCTGTGATAAAAGGTTTATACCACCCCATCGATCATAAAACACAGTACTTTAAAATGATAGTAAAATACATTTAACAAGGTTTTATTATTTTTAAATATGTGTATGTATGTGCAGAGGTGCATATTCATGCAGGTGTCCATGGAAGCCAGAGACACTGGATCCCCCTGGAGCTGGAGTTATAAGTGGTTGGGAGCTGCCTAACCTGGGTACTGGAAATCAAACTCGGGTCCTCTGCAAGAATAGTACACAGTCTTAACTGCAGAGACCCTTCTGCTTAGCAACTTGCCTTGAAGCATGATTTTATTATTTTGTTGCATATTAGTCTGATCTCAGACTCCACTGAGGAAATAGGGCAGAGTCTGGTCTTCCCTGGAAACCGCCCCCTCCCCAGCACTGGGGAGCCTGGTACAGATCCACAGACCTATTCTCAGTAGGGCATTTGTCATTAGCTGTGAGAAAGTGGCCTGATTGGTTCTTAGCTGAAATGTAACAATACAGATTGTAGAGAGACTTATTTCTGTCTCCAGTGGACAGAAACATGGATGTAACCTCAAGTTGCCCTGTAGTCTTGGCTAAAAGCTGAAATATTAAAGCTGTAAACATCAGGATCCAGACAGACCAGTTTTGCTGCGTAGGCCACAGAACCTGCCCCTTTCCCTTCTACTGGTGCCATAGGCACCCGACTGAGACATTGTCACTCTAGCTAGCAGACCGCCAAGATCTCACACCTGGAGAAGTGGGTTTCTATCAAAGCACACGTTGGTGGCTTTACGTCTGTTCTGTCCCACTTCCCTGTCTCCAGTCTAGAATCAGCCCAGGTACAGACTTGTGCTGGGAAGCCACTCCCCTCCCCACGAAGATAAAAGGAAAGGCTGTCACTTCTACCACGTGGGTCCTGGTTCCTCTCTCCAGAGCTCCCACCATGCTGCTGTCTGTTTCAGGCTGGAATGGTCGGAGCCGCCATCCATGCTGTCTGTCTGTCCATGGCATCAGTAACTCTTATTGATAAACTTCTGTCTCGTTGTCCCCTTGAAGCCACACCCGAAACTTCCCACCATCATTACTTGTGTTTTTGTTTTTAATCTCCATAGCACCAAAATGTGGCGGGCCAAGTTGCCTCGCCTATGTGGGCTACTACACAGCTCCCCAATTTGCACTCCTGTCTCTTAGAAACCCTTAACACCCACACTTACTGCCATATCCAGCCTCACCTATTCCTGTTTAGCTTTTGATTTTTTTTCCCAACTTACTGTTTTTCCTTTTAGTCTTACTGTACAGTGTTTGTATTGTACTGATAAAGTGTTAAAAAAATGTTTTCATTGTGGGGATATAAGTTGAAATGCTACAATAATAAGAATTTCAGTGTAATTATAATTGAATTATAATACTAACTTTTGTTAGTAACATCATCGTTTATATTTCCTTGCTTTAAAAATAAATCTTTGGTGGTGCTATTGTATCTAAAGTATTTCATGTTGGCTGTGCCGCTTACCTTTTCATTCATAGTTTTCAGTCGTGCGTCGTAACTACCCACCGTGGAGTGGCATCATGGCGTTGCATGTGCATTTCTGTGGCCTGCCATTTGAAATGTTTTCACACAGCTTTTATAAACTGACATTAGTGCCACATAATCCCTTAAAACTGGATGTGGTGTGGTTTCGTAAAGCATTCTTTATTGGTCTGTGATTATAGATAAGGCTGGGAATTTGGCTTTACTCAACTTTCCCCCAGAATATTGAGGATCGGGTTGCAGTGAAGTGGTGTTAGGTAAATCTGTAACCTCGGTCAGACTCGTGAGCAGAGTGAAATCTGATGTGTCCCTTTGTCTTTGAATAGCTGGATAGGACCTACACTGGCTTACAGACCCTGGGTGCGGAGACGGTAGGTACCTCCCTCAGCCTTGTTTGAGGGTGCCGGGGAGGTAGGGGGAGGTAGGGTGTGTGTGTGTGTGTGTGTGTGTGTGTGTGTGTGTGTGTGTGTGTGTGTGTGTGCTCAGTTTACATGTGTGATACAGGATCTTATCTTGTGGCCTTTTTTTAAGTTGGATTTTTGCTGCCACCCCACCCATTATTTTTTCTTTTTTTTAAATTGTGGTTTAAAACATGACAAAACTTTTAAGATCTGAACCATTTTAGCATATGGCTCAATGACATGAAAATATGTTTATCACCCCTGAACTTTTCTCAGCTTACAAGTCCATACCTATTAAGTTACCCCACGACTTGACTCTTTGTGTCTGTGAACTTGCCTCTGTCACATGATTAGAATCATAGAGCACTGGCTTCCTGTAACTGCCTGATTGCAGTTTATGTAGTATCCTCAGGGTTCGTTCATGTTGTAGAATCCATCCCTTTTTAAGATTTATTTTTATTTATTTTTTATTTGTATGAGTGTTGTACCTTCATGTATGTGTATCCACCTCATGTGTGCCTAGTGGCCACGGAAGTCAGGAAAGGATGTCAGATTCCTTGGAGCTAGAGTTAAGGATAGTTGTGAGTCACCATGTGGGTGCTGGGAGCTGAACCCAGGTCCTCTGGAAGAGCGACAAATGTTCTTTTGTTTATTTATTGAAGACTTACTTTTAATCGTATATATATAAATATATATATATATATATTTGTATTTGAGTGTATGCCACGTGGGTGTGGGTGTGCCCAAAGGGACCAGAAGATTTCAGCTCTTGGAGCTGAAGTTAATGGGCACTGGGAATCGAACTCAGGTCCTCTAGAAGAGTAAATACATGCTGTAAGCCACTGAGTCATCTTTCCAGCCCCTAAAGAGTTTTGAATTTTTATTTGTATATGTGAGTGTTTTGCCTTCATGTATATGCACCCTGTGTGTACAATACACACAAAGGCCAGAAAAGGGCATCGGATCCCTTGGAACTGGACTTACACACAGTAGTTAACTAACATGTTGAGAGCTAGGAATTGATCAGCCAGCTAAATCTTAACTGTTTAGAGAGGTGGACTTTATGATACCAGAAGATATTTATTAAGTACCTTCTGTGTGCCTTCACTGGTCCAAATGTTAGGAATAAAGAGATGAGTAAGAATTTTTTTTCTTTTTTTTTTTTTTTTTTTTGGTTTTTTGAGACAGGGTTTTCTCCGTGTAGTTTTGGTGCCTGTCCTGGATCTCACTCTGTAGACCAGGCTGGCCTCAAACTCACAGAGATCCACCTGGCTCTGCCTCCCAAGTGCTGGGATTAAAGGCGTGCGCCACCACTGCCCAAGTAAGATAATTTTTATTCTTGATGTTTTTGAGCATAAGGACAGCAGTCTAGTCTGCTTTCTGTTGCTCTGCTAAAGACCATGACCAAAATGACATGAGGAGGGCAGGACTTACTTCATCTTACAGCTCCCAGATCATAGCCCATCACTGAAGAAAGTCAGGGCAGGAATTCAAGCAGCGTCTGTGGAGGAATGCTGCTAATTGGCTTGTTCTCCGTAGTGTGCTCAGCCTGTTTTCTTACGTAACTCAGAACTACCAGGCCAGGGGTGGTACTGCCCATATTGGGCTGGACCCTCTCACATCAATTATTAATCAAGAAAATGTTCCGCAGGCTTGTCCACAGGCCAATCTGATGGAGACATTTTCTCAGTTGTGGTTCTTCTTCCCAAATGACCCTGGATTGTGTCAGATTAACAAAAACTAACCAGCATGGACAGTAACCACTAAACACAGAGGCATAAGACAATTTCAACTACAGATAAGTGCTGTGAAGAAGGGTGGCTGGAGAATGGGTCTTACGTTAAGTCACAGTGGATAGGAAAGGTCTTCCTGAGAGGGGACATTTGACACGTGCTGGTGGGAAAAATGTGAGAAACGATAAAGGGAAAGGTAGGGACTCCATTCTGTAGATTGAAATGGCCTGTTGAGATGTGGTTAGCAATTCACCCCTTAGGGCACGGTTTTCTGAAACGGAACTCGAGCTCTGCAGCACTGACGATGGACTCATAAGCCTCCTTGTTGCCCAACTGTGTAGGTGGTGGATGTTGAGCTCCATCGGCATTCTCTTGGCGAAGACCACATTTATCCTCAGTCATCTGAGTCAGACATATCTGACGCCCCTCCGTCTTTGACCGTTCCAGCCCCAGTGAAAGCTTCCCCAGTGGCATGGTCCCCTGAGCCAGCGTCTGCTGCCCCTGTGGGAGAAGGTAATGCAGTGTTCTTGCTTGCGGGAGTCACTCTCTGGGTGTTTTTCTCATGTGTGGGTAACACCAGATTTCTGCTTTCAGCAGCTTGAAGTCAGTGGAAAAACATTGTTTCCATAAATGACCATGCTGCCTCGAGCACAGAGCTCTAGGTGAAAATAGCTAAACTTCTGCTCCTTCTTGGAAACAAGTGTTTCATCAGTTTCTATATTTTATAAAGGTGAAAAGGCCCCAAAAATCATTGGATTTTTTTTTTTTTAAAGATTTATTTATTTATTATGTATACAGTGTGTTTTTGTTTTGTGTGCATGTATGTATGTACACCAGAAGAGGGCACCAGATCTCACCACAGAAGGTTGTGAGCCACCATGTGGTTGCTGGGAATTGAACTCAGGACCTCTGGAAGAACAGCCAGTGCTCTTAACCTCTGAGCCATCTCTCCAGCCCCCAATCATTGGATTTTTATCCTCTTTAAACATGTGTGTAAGTGTTTTGGCTGTATGTATGTCTGTGTACCACATGCATACCCAGTGCCCATGGAAGCCAAAAGAGGGCATCAGATCCCCTAGAACTAGATGGAGTTCCAGATGGTTGTGAGCCACCATGTGGGTGCTAGAAATCAAACCCAGGTCCTCTGGGCAGCCAGTGCTCTTTACAGCTGAGCCGTCTCTCCCATCCCTATATTTTTAGCCTTTGCTGAAGACTTTATGGCTCAGATTCTGATTGTGTGACTGGGAGACTTTAATATCAAATATTTAATCCTATGTTAAAAAAAAAAGCCACTCACCATCAACTAATGTATTTTGACTGTGGCATTTTTATCATTTACTAAAACTAAATGTATTAATGTTTATTTTTTATATATAAGTAGTTGATTCTAAATGTTTATTTTATCTCTAAACTGTTATTTTATTGTAATACTATTTTAGTTTTTATATAAAATTTCAACTTAATTTCTCTTTAGATTTCCATTGTATCTTCTATGGATATCATTACATTAAATGAATTGTTTTTGTTTTTTTAGTTTTTCCTCTCCTCTGGCTTTTAAATTCATACTATAAAACATGAGACAATGGACTTGAATTCTTTTGTATTATGTAGCTCATGGTTAATGCATTTTCCAATTTCCTTGTATTAATTGCTTTCTCATTATTGTGACCAACTACCCAACAAACAGCGGCTTACGGGAGGTAGAGTTGATTTTGGTTCACAGGTCAGAGGAATACAATCCACCACAGCAGGAAAAGGATAGCAGTGGGAACAGCTTGGTGCACGCCAACCGGGAAGCACAAAGGAGGAATGCCAGGCCCTTCTCCTTTTCCCTTTTGTTTAGCCTTAACCCGGGCTGTTAGATTGTGTAACTGGCGTATGGAGTGGGGGGTGGCGTCTCAGTTAAACCTTTCTGAGGAGGGTAGAGTAGCTGGCTCGGTTGGTAAGATGTGTTCCATGCAAACACGAGGACCTGAATTCAGATGCCTAGCCAATATAAAAGCTAGTGCAGCAGTGTTATTTGTAATCCTGCACTTCAGTGAGAGAGTTCCTCAAAAAATAAGGTGGAAAGCAACCAAAGAAGGTAACTGCATCAACCACACTTGTGTACACACACACACACACACACACACACACACACACAGAGAGAAAACCCCCTCAGATATGACCTTAGATACTTGTCCTGGTGATTTCAAATCTAGTCAAGCTGACAATGAGAACCAACCATAGAAGTTTAGAAGTTCACCCTTGGTCAACTTGACGCCCAGATGCATCCGTTTTAGATTGTTTTATTTTATGTGTATGAGTATATGTATGTATGTGCACCACATGTGTGCCTGGTCCCCTCAGAGTTCAGAAGAAAGTATTAGATCCCCTAGAACAGAAGTTAAAGATGATTGTGAACCAGGATGCAAGTGCTGGGTACTTAATCTGGGTTGTCTGTAAGAGCAGTGAGTGCTGGTAACTGCTAAGTCTCCTCTCCAGCTCCAACACAGGAGCTTTGAACCATAACCTTATATCCCTGTTACTCAAAGGCTTACACTCATCTCAAAATGAAAATGCAAGCATCCTCAAAGTATTTTTTAGGATTATTTTTGTTTATGTGTGTGTCTGTGCCACGTGTGCGTGGAGCCTGCTAACACTGGAAGACAGTTTCAGACCCCTTAACAGGAGTTGTGAGCTGCCCAATGTGGGTGTTGAACCAAACTTTGGTCTTCTGCAAGAGTAGCAAGTACTCATAACCCTTGAGTGTCTCTCTAACCCCATAAATCTCCGAAGTTTTAACAGTTCTAACATTGCTCGAAAGCCCAAATTCAGAGTCTCCTGTAAAATTCGAGGCAGTCTCTTAACTGGACCCTGTTTAATCAAAAAAGAAGTTATGTATACTTCTAGTATACAGCCATACAAAGGGAACATTCTCATTCCAAAAGGAAGGAATAATGGCCTAGCAAGGAAAGATTGAACCAAAGCAAACACCAAATCCTGCAGCTCCATGTCTGTCATCTGGGCTCCAGCAGCCTTGGGTCCTGCCATCCTTGCCCTGTGTCCTGTTTCCTGACCCTATACCTCTTGGAATTTGCATGGTTGTAAAATCAGCGCTATGTGGCTACTGCTTGGTTTTGCTACCAGTTTATAGCCTGACATCTCTGGGCCACAGCTGCAGCAGCCTGTGTGGCCTTGAGCAGGAGCCCTGCAAGGCGTTGTCTTTGCAAGTCTTGAGTTTTGCAGTGAGTTTTTTCTTTCAGCTCTCCATGGGTGGAGTCCTGTATTCTAGGCTGCATTCCTGTCACCCAGGTGCAAGAGTGAGCTTGCTCCTTCATGGAGTCAGCCTCCTTAGTAATGGCCACTGCCTTGAGAGCGCCTGTTCTGTTTGCCCTGTTTACAACTTTAACTGAGTCAAACACTGAATGATAGCCATAGAACGGCCTGAAGGCTGTGCTGCCTTACGGATTCCGCCACCGAACCACTTAGTCTCCTAGGTTCAACCTCACTCACACAACAGGGCAAGGACAGCAAGCAGCCAGGGTTTTTCATTGGTGGTAGTTTTCGTTTTGGATGTATGTGTTTGCTTACTGCAGTATAACACAAAAGGCTTCTAATCTAGTTCTCAACAGAGTCCTTAGTCCCCTCTGAAGCCCTGTGAACACAGTATTTATGCCTGTCATCATTCTGGGTCTTTGTAGTCCACCAGAATGGCCTGTTAAACTGTGCTTACCAGAGCTTCACTAGCCACAGATCCAAACTCTTTCACATCCCTCCTAAATGCTGGTCCCAAAGGCCTATGAACCATGTATTAGGTTCATCACAGTGACCCTACTCCTGGTACATGGTAACTCCTGGAACTAATCATTTGTATCAGCTGCTTATCCCTGACCACAGAATGCTACCACTCACATTCAGAGTGAGTCTTCTCAGTTAAACACTGGAAATTCCCACAGATACACAGGTGTGTCTTAGTGACTCCAGATCTAGTCAGGTTGTCAAAAAAGATCAGCTATCACATCCCTAAGGTAAATGTCTTACTAAGCACAGGATTTATTTTCTACCAAAAATATATAAGGGAATAATCAGTATTTATTTTATACCAGCAATTGACCTAGATGGTGTTTCAGAGTTAATTGATTTCATCATTTGTCATTAAATTTCAAACAGGATTCCCAGACAACCCTGAAGCTGAGAGACACGCGACATTTTACTCTTTGCCGTCTTCGTTGGAAAGGACACCCACCAAGGTGACAGCAGCACAGAAAGTGACCTTTTGTTCCCACGGTAATTCTGCCTTCCAGCCCATTGCATCAAGCTGCAAAATCGTGCCGCAGAGCCAGGCGCCCAATCCCGAGTCACCTGGAAAGTCCTTTCAGCCCATCACCATGAGCTGTAAGATTGTCTCAGGTACGCAGTGTGGGTGATGCTCACTGGGTGTTAAAATATTTCTGTTGTTGTTTTGGGGTCTCAGACTGGACTGGAGCTTAGTATACTAGCACAGGCTGGCTTTGAACTCAGGGTGTCCCTCCTGGCTCAGCCTTGCAAACACTGAGATTGCAGGTGAGAGCCACCATTCCCAGCTCAGGTGCGTCCACATGGTCGTGTGTATCAGGAGCGTTAACCCTGTCGGTTGGCAAAGCTGTCACAAGGAAAAACCCAGCTCATTATATGTGCGGAAGGAATTTCTGAATGGGGTGAAGAAACAAGGCCCGAGACAGTCCACTTATTTCCTGGTCAAAGTGTGCTCTGCTCTATGGCTGGGGTTAAGATTGGAATTGAGTTTGCAGAGTCTGCAGAAACCCGAGTAACAAGTGGTAGAATAGTTCGAACCTTTGACTTCAGTTTAAGGGTTGAGTTGGTGTGGAACTGGATTGTCTTTTACTTTCCTCTAATCATGCTAGCACATGGTTCATCTTAGGAACAGTCATTCTGAGACTTCCTTTGTGCTGAGGTCCTTTGCCTAGTGACAGTTTCACATTCATGCTAACTAAAGGACTAATGGGAACATACTTAGGTTGGCTGTACTGATTAATTTTGTTTTATGTGTATGAGTGTTCTGGCTGCATGTTTGTGTGCACCATGTGTATGCCAGTGGAGGCCCAGAGAACGCATTTATCCCCTGGAATTGGTGTTGCAGGCCATTGTGAAACACCATGTGTATACGGGGATCTGAATCTGGGTCTTTTGCAAGAGCAGCCAGTGCTTTTAATTGCTCAGCCATCTCTCCAGCTCCTCTGTATAAATTAAAAATAAAAAAGAAAATGGGAATATTTGCTGCTGTACACGGACAGCTAAGCAACAATATAATGTGAATCTTTACAGTCAACAGTGGGTAACAAACCTGTAATTTTATCTGCGGAGTAGGCTGTATAAATTGGTTTGAGGTGTACAGAAATTTATAGGTGACAGCTTTGAGGTAGGTGATTAAGGATGTTTAGCAGTATATGAGTAAAATTTGAGAATATTCTTTGGGATTCTATGACATAGTCTTGATAGAGATTTCTGTCTCTGTTAAGTAAGTTTCACATTTTCCTATTAAAAATATATTCCAAATCAAAACACGAAATTCCTCAATCTAGCTATTCACTTACCAATTTTAGTGTCTTTGAATATGCAATATTATAAATATCAGCCTATGGTATTAAGAGATTTATCATACTAAAATACAGCAGTTCCACATTGTTAGTATAAAACATTGCTTTTCAGATTTTTTAAAAAATATATTTACATTATGTCTTCCCTCTCATCCCTCCAAACCTTCTCTGTGTCCATGCTCCCCTTTCAAACTCATGGCCTTTTATTATTTAATTGTTGTTGTATGCATGTGTGTGTGTGTAAAATAAATATATAAATGTAACCTGTCGAGTCCAGAGTTGCTTGTGTGTATATTTTTTGGGCTGACCACTTGAGATTAGTGAACAGTTTAGGTGCTCATCTCTGGGGAAGACTAATCCCCCCCACTTTGGCAGTCTTTAATTGCCTCTAGCGCTTCATCTAGGGTGAGGCCCTGTGCAATTCTCCCCACCCATGTTGGCAGATCAACTGTTGTTCTTTTTCAGGCCTTGTTTAAGTAGCCGTATTGTTGAAATTTTGCAGCCTAAGCTAATGACTAACTGAAATCTTAAATTAAGTATTCTTCCATGTCTCTGAACCAGTAATGCATGTGTGTTTATATGTTGTTTGTGTGCATGTTGTTATGATCATTTACCAAAAACAAAATACTAGTTATAAACAATCTCGTAAAATGAGTATCTACCATAAATGCTGAACAAAATATTCGAATCTAGCCGGGCGGTGGTGGCGCACGCCTTTAATCCCAGCACTCGGGAGGCAGAGCCAGGCAGATCTCTGTGAGTTCGAGGCCAGCCTGGTCTTCCAAGTGAGTTCCAGGAAAAGGTGCAAAGCTACACAGAGAAACCCTGTCTCGAAAAAACCAAAAAAAAAAAAAAAAAAAAAAAAAAATTCGAATCTTCCTTGATAGTGTTTGTTTGTTCTCTGAGTCAGTTGGAGTCAGTGACTTAATCCCTTATAAAATAAAACTTGAAGATTTTAGCCAGCTTGGTGGCACACGCTTTAATCCCAGAGGCAGGCAGATCTCTCTGAGTTCAAGGCCAGCCTGGTCCACAAAGTGAGTTCCAGGTCGACCAGAGAAACCCTGTCTCATAAAACAAACACACACTTGAAGATTTCTGTAAAGAATCCCTCATTCCTTCCCCATGTGATGCTTTTGTTCAGGAAAAGAGAGAAAGAAGCCCTCTGCTAGGGACAGACCCAGAGCAGATTCAGACTCCCACAGCAGACAGGGAAAACGGAGGACTGAAAGAACTGGAGAGAATTCTGTCAGTGACGAAGGGAGAAGCTTTCTAGATTTCTTTCCTCCATTTCAACAGAAACCCTTCTGACTCCTGAGTGCTGTGATTAAGACTTAGGCTGCCACACCTTGCCTGCTCTCTCGACTTCTGTGTGCATACCAGAGGGTCTTGTTACAATGTAGGTTAATTTTCTGTAGGGGTTAAGGGTGGGTCCAGAGAATATCCTTTTTTTTTTTGAGACAGAGTCTCACGTGTCTCTGACTGGCCTGGGACTCAATATACAGAGCAAGCTAGCTCTAAATTCAAAGATCTGAGTGCTGGCATCACGGCATATGCTACCACACCTGGCCTTAGAATCTATTTCTTGTTTTCTTTCTTAGTTTTTATGTGTATGGATGTTCTGCCTGCATGTATGTTTGTGAACCGCATATCAGCGGTGCTTTGGAGGCCAGAAGAGAGCTTTAGATCCCCTGGAACTGAAGCTACCGGCAGTTAGTTGTAAGCTACCGTGTGGGTGCTGAGAAATGTACCCAGTTCCTCTAGAAGAGCAACAAATGATCTTAACCACTCAGCCATGTCTCCAGCCCCAGAATCTGTTTCTAATTACCTGCTCAATTAGCTGATCCTGGTCATGGTTCCAAGTACACAGTATACGGCTGCAGCAGGACCTGGCCTCGGCTACACCTGCAGCCCAGCCTAGCCCAGCACCTAAAGTGCCTCTTCTCTCTCTCTTGACTTGTTACCTTGTCTTTGTCGTCTTTCTACTTAAATTATATGCGCACTTCGTCTCTCTCCTTTCTTTACTTAACATAGGTTCTCCAATATCAACTCCAAGTCCGTCACCTTTGCCTCGCACCCCAACTTCCACTCCGGTTCATGTGAAGCAAGGCACAGCCAGCTGTGGTATAAACAACCCTCATGTTGTTGTGGATAAACCTGCACAGGTTATTGGAGCCTCCACTCAGAGTTCAGGTACGTGTAAGCAGTATTCATGCGTCTAAAGGATTCATCTTTCATTAATGATAAAATCCTACCATGAGCCCTCCGTCCATAAGTAAGTGTGTCTAAAAGGAACCTCATACTGTTTCTCTGAGGAAGAGTCTCTGTGTATGAAAGTTCAATGTTTAGTTCAATTAGAAGCCTTTTCTGCAGTCACCACACTGTCCCTGCAGTCCAGCACGGCTGCCTGGTGCCTGTCAGGGTTTCTGGTTTTGATTTTCATTTTTAATACTCTTTTACTAACATTGCATCCATTTCCTTCATTTAATCCATGTTTACACACAAGCTCTAAAAGTGTGATCTTCTCCTTCTAAGGGAGATAGTGAAAAGAGAAGTAACATAGAATGAATGGTGGTAAGGTAACCAGGCTGGTCCCCACCCCACACTGCTCCCGTGTGTTAGAATGGACCCATTTCCATGGGTCCCAGGCTTTTCCACACAGGCATTTTGTCGTGAGAATTAGCAGTTTTAGAGTCGTTTACGCATCAAACTCACTTGAGAAGTACTGCTTTCAGCATATTTGGTCTTTGGAGTTAACATATTAGTTTTGAGAATCAGCCACAACTCTGAAGAGGCAAATTTGGTAGGTGAAATAACTTGCTGAATATCACTTTAGGTCTTAACTTAATATTTACTGTTGATAACTAAAGGCCATTGTGCGGCTGTGGGGTAATGTCACAGGGGTAGTGTTTGGAGACAGGTGCAGCAGAAGCTGGCATTCGCTAGAGTGTGTGCATGTTGGCCCGCTTGTTAAGTGATCTATACCCTGTGTTGTACTGTCCTTCTACAGGGAGCGGAGTCTGTTGTACACATGTCTCCGCTTCTTCATTTTGTCCTTACGAGCTTCTTACAGCTTTCCAGGTTGGGCATGTGATCAGCTTGTAGGGATGAGTGTGTGTGTGCGTGTGTGTGTGTGTGTGTGTGTGTGTGTGTGTGCATGTGTGTGCATGTTTTTGGACTTTTAGAGTTTCGAATTTTTAACCCTTAGAAATGAAAAGTAAATAATTGAAAACAGGGAAGGATGGTGGAAAACGATTTTAAAATTACATTTTGTAAACTTCATTTTGTTGATACATAATTTTCAAATCTCTCTTGCTTCTCAGGAAGTCCTACAAGCAAGCTCCCAGTGGCCTCCCAGGTTCCCCAAGGAACAGGGTCCCCTATTCCTAAAATTCACGGAAGTAGTTTCTTAACGTCTACAGTCAAGGTAAACTTGTCCTGCTTTGTTGCACTGCGCAGACTCCGAAGGCATACTAGCCAATGACAGCGTTGGATCTCGGAAGATCATTTCCTCACTTAGTTCCTTCTTGTGTAAAAGATAGTTCTCAGCACATCCATCAGATGATCTCCCAGTATCAATTTGGAAGCTCAGTGTGGGGATGAGGTGGCCTTACTTATTTTCTGAAGGGGACAGTTTTATTAAAAATACTTCTTTAGAAGCTGGAGAAATGGCTCAGCTACTCAGAGCGCTTCCTGCTCTTGCAGAGGACCTGAGTTCAGGTCCCAGCACCTACCTGGCAGCCCACAACGACTTGTAACTCCAGCTTCAAGGGATACACACACACACACACACACACACACACACACACACACACACACACACACACACAAATGCTTGTCTGCCAGCATGTTTCCTGGTGGTACAAGGAGCAAACCTTGTCTTCTTTGCACACAATAGCCTGGTAGTTATTTATTTAAAAGTAACTCTGAGTCTCTTCAGAGTAGACAGTAGTTCAGAGTTTGCCCTTTCTGTACTGTGATCTGACTTCTTACTTGGCTCCTATTTGCTCAGGATGGCTGTCTTAAGCAGAAGCCACGGAGATGACCCTGTCTGAATGGCTCGGAGAATCTTCCTGGCGTACCCAACCCGGAATTCTTCTTACGTAGATAGTTGACAGCCATCCTGGATAGTTTCCTGATCCAGATGCAGTTTTCCTGCAGTAGCTCCCTGAAGCTCTACCGTTTATCTCTTAATATTTAATATTGAATCAAACACTGACGGCTTCGGCAGGACTCTAACATTTGTCAGGACATTTGCTGAGTAGTCCAGGCGAGACTTGAACTAGCAATCCTCCTTTGTCAGCTTCCGGAGTGCTGAGATATTACAGGCACTCAGGTGGGACTGCGTACCTCACTTTTTGTTTGAAGGGAATCACCGTGACTGCACAGGAACTTGGAAGATCCATCAACATTGTGGGGTTTTGTTTTCTTTTGTCTTTGGTTGTTGGTGTTGCGAGGTGTGGTGGGTTTGCATTCCATGTAAGTGGCTGTGGGAATATCTGAAATAATTTGTTTCAGCCTATTATATAATCCCTGTTTTTACACACAGCAGGAGGACTCTTTATTTGATTTGAGTTAGTTTTCCACTCTGAAGGCCCCAGACCCACTATGTTGATCCTGTTCTATAGTAAATGGCTGGAATATCTGGGACAATTTGTTTAGCCTATTGTATAATCACTGTTTTTTTACACACAGCAGGAGGACTCTTTATTTGCATCTATGCCGCCTCTTTGCCCAATCGGCAGTCACCCGAAAGTGCAAAGCCCCAAAGCTGTGACTGGAGGGCTCGGAGCTTTCACAAAGGTAAGTGTGTGCCGCGGCGTTGCCCCTGGAGTCTGTGGTGTTTTTCCACGCTTTTGTAGCAGGCCTTAGTTCTGAGGAATGCCTCCGCTGTAATGCTGCCCACGTCCTCGCAGCACAGTGAAGCGGGACTTAGAGGTCGTGGGCTGTATTGTTCTCCCTGCTGCCTTCTATGACAAGTGACAGAAGCAGCGCAGGGTCCAGCTGAGATCCTGTTTGGCCCCTTTATAGCTGTTAAGGACTCTATTAAAGCCTATTTTACCTTTCTCGTGGGGCATTCTGCAGTACCAAGTTTCATTCATTAATATCACTGCAGAGAGACTAGATTCAAATATTAACAGTAGATCCTTCCTCCTACTTCCCACTTGGAAACTTACTCCATGTCATTGTTTGTTGCAAGGTGATCATCAAACAGGAACCTGGGGAAACCCCTCATGTGTCCACCACAGGAACTGCCAACCAATCAGCATTCCCTCAGTATGTGACTGTGAAAGGGGGTCACATGATAGCTGTGTCCCCTCAAAAACAGGTCCTAAGTGCTGGAGAAGGGACGACTCAGTCACCAAAGATTCCACCCTCCAAGGTTTGTATGGCTTTGGGGTGGGGCTGGGGTGTGAAGGTACAAATGTAGGTTATTTATCTAAATAGTTGACAGGTGCCAAAATGATGTAGGGTGACTTGAGTTGCTGATCCCATACAAACCTGTAAGCCCAGTTGGAAAAGACGCAGTCCCATACATCCGTACTATCTGTCCTTGACAAGAGTGGGTGTGTTTAAACAGAAGCCCCAGGAACAGTCTAAGGGGCATAGGGACCTGGAACCTCTCTCCAGCATCAAACCAGCAGGCCTTGTGGGCTGTGTATTTGGTTCCGGTGTTAGTGGGAGTGCTGTTTTGACCTGTGCATTCCTGGTCAGAGAGCGCCGGGCTTCACACCTCGGATGTCCAGGCCCTGTGATTTGTTTTGTTTTGAGATGACCCCAGACTCAAGGCCACCCTCATACCTCAGTATCCCAAATGCTAGGATTACAAGTGTGTGCCATTTGGTTCATTCCTTCATTTTGTTGATAACTTAGAAGCACCAGAGAGTATATAAGGAATTGTGAAGTAGCACATTATTCGTCGTCTTCCACATCAGGTATGTGAGTATATTGAGTGCCTGTGTGCCAATCTCATATGTACACACTCCTTGTAGTTCTCGGGCTGCACCTTTTCACTCCCATTTTACAATGTGGAAACCATGAGTTTGAGGGGCGTAGAACCTTCCTGTAGAGGATATGAGCAGATAGCATACAGCTAGTGAGCGGTAGGAGGCTTGAAACTTACGTCTTTTGGCCCCAAATGCACTGCGCCAGAGCTGTGAGATTGATAAGCTGTTTTCTCTAACCTAAGCATGCTTTTGGAACACAGAGCTAACTTATCCTGGTGTTTTGGCCTGTGTGCTCTGAAACTGTTGGGAATGTTTGTGGGTGTTTATGTTTCAGCTTCAAAGCCTGGCCTGTCTAGGAGTGTGAATTGTTTTGAGATGAATACTCTAAAATGGAACATGGTATTGCATAATTTGGGTTAGTTTAGATAAGTAGGTCTCTCTGGGGATAGAGATGAAAATTCAGTATTACAGGTTGTTTTTAAATCTGTAGGAATCTGTAAGGTTTCCAAAACTTACCTCATCAGACAGTTCATCTTCTGATTTAAAACAGCAATTCCTCATCTGTCCCAAACTTACTGAGTCAGAATTTCCCCCAAGGGCCTGGGAATCTGGTTTTTCCTAAGCTGCCCAATGGTTCAGATGCCCTGGCCAGTTAGCAACTGCCGCAGCGTTGCCCTGGCCTCCGGGTGAGCTCTGTCACTGTCAACAACAGAGGTTGAACCCGGGGCCTCACATGTTAGACAAGGATTTATTCTCCAGCTGAGCTCAGCTTTCCTTTCCTTTTTATCTTGTGGTCGGGCCAACCTTGTAGCCAGACTGGCCCACAGTCCTTCTGTCCTAGCCTCTGGAGTCGCTGGGCGGGCATTCTGCATCACCCGTGGCATCTGGTGGCTTAACTTCCTATTCAGCCTTGTCTCACACGTTCTTTTTTTATTTTTTTATGAATACAGGTAGATCTTTTGCCTAAGTGTGTATCTATGTATCATGTACATGCCATGCCTCAGAGACCAGAAGAGGGTATCCAGTTCCCCTAGGGCTAGAGTTCCAGACAGCTGTGAGCCAACATTGGGGTGGGGGTGGGGGTGGGGGCTGGGAATCAAACCCTGTGCTCTTAGCTGCTGAGATCTCTCTCTAGCTCCTTACACATTATTTAAAGTATATTCTGCTTCATAAAGGGGTATAGGGTTTTTCCCCCCCTTTTTACATTTATTTATATGTATAGGGACACAGATGTGAGAAAGTCAGAGGACTACTTGTTCGAGTTAATTCTCTCCATCTTGTGGGTCCCAGATGATCAGGCTTGGTAACAAGTGCCTTTACCCAGTAAGTCATCTCGCTGGCCCAAGGAAATACATGGTTTTACCAGTCTTAAAAAAAAAAATAGCCGGGCGGTGGTGGCGCAGGCCTTTAATCCCAGCACTCGGGAGGCAGAGGCAGGCGGATCTCTGTGAGTTCGAGGCCAGCCTGGTCTACAGAGTGAGTTCCAGGAAAGGTGCAAAGCTACACAGAGAAACCCTGTCTCGAAAAACCAAAAAAAAAAAAAAAAAAGATTCTTATTTATTTATTTTGCGTTTATGTATGTGGGGTAGAAGACTGCCACAGCATGCCTGTGGAAATCAGAGGACAACTTGTGGGGTTCATTTCACTCCTCCTGTAGACCAGGGGTCAAAGTTGGGTCACCAGGCTCGGTGACAGTTGCCTTTTCTGGTTGAGCCCAGCTGGCTGCAGTGTATGCTTTGAACACATTGCCATTGGGCCCAGAAGATCTGAAATAGGTTAGCCTCTGTTCTTAACCACTTCTCTTCATCCAGCAGTGCTGAGCAGTCATTCTGTCTTGTCCCAGCACCACCTCCCTGCTGGTAACAGAGTAAAGAGAAAGCAGATGGCTTGTGTAAGGATGCCCCGCGTAAGGCTTAAGGATGCCTCAGCAAGGAACGCAAGGGGAAGAACTGCAGAGGATCAGGAGAGCGTGGGCAAAGACATCACTGTCTGTCCGAGTAGTTTATACATGCGTCAGACTCCAGATGAGGAACTGTCTGCACATGGGACTGCTGAGATGCTTTCCTAAGAAGTACCCCAAACAGGATTGTACAAAAGGTGGTAGCTTTCCTTTCAGACAACTTTAGAACAACAGAAATTTACTCATCTGTTTGGTTTTTGTCTAGGGTGGGGCCTTAGGATTTTTGTTTTTAATGACAGTAGAAAGAGGTACTAAAAGAGCTGAGGACGTGTCGGGCTGAATAGGACAGAAGCAGTAAGGTATTGCTGGACGTGACGCTGAGCTTCCTCCGTTGGATTCTCAGATTGAAGTGTTGCTTGCTTTTGTAACCCAGCTGGTTACTTGATATCCCCTGTCTTTCAGAACTGAACAGGGTCTAGTATGAATACTGTATGTGGCAGGCATGCCCTAGTACCTGGCAACAGTATTGAGCATAAGTGGCATAGCTTGGAGCATCATTGAGTATGTCCAACCTTCAGCTCCCTAGCCACGTGTGCACCAGGATAACTATGAGTATAGCCTGCAGCTGAACATACGA
This sequence comes from Peromyscus californicus insignis, assembly GCF_007827085.1. NCBI lineage: Eukaryota > Metazoa > Chordata > Mammalia > Rodentia > Cricetidae > Peromyscus > Peromyscus californicus. The sequence goes on along the minus strand of NW_026294458.1, from coordinate 6,127,865 downwards.
AGGGAATTAAATCAGCACAAGACTTTTTGCAAATTCTTTTTGGGGGTCATAAGCAGGAACGTTGTAGATGGCAACATTGAGTTAAAAGAATGAACATGCCCATATATTGCTAACAGTTGTGAATTGTTACCTTAATGATAGCCATTCTGGCTAGGTTAAAATGGGATTTTTTTTTTTTTCCTTTAGATATGGTCTCACTATGTAGCCCAGGTACAGAGATCTGCCTACCTCTGCCTCCTGAGTGCTGGGGTTAAAGGTGTACATCCCCAGGTGTTTGATTTCTTTCTTTCTTTTCTTTTTTTTTTTTTTTTTTTTTTTTTTTTGGATTTTCGAGACAGGGTTTCTTGTGTGTAGCTTTGCGCCTTTCCTGGAACTCGCTTTGGAGACCAGGCTGGCCTCAAACTCACAGAGATCCACCTGGCTCTGCCTCCTGAGTGCTGGGATTAAAGGTGTGTGCCACCAATGCCCAGCTCTTTTTTTTTTTTAAATGTGTATTAGTGTTCTTTATGTCTGTGCACCGTGTGTGAACCTAGTACCCATGGAGGCCAGAAGAGGGTGTCAGATGCTCTGGGCCTGGAGTATCAGGTGTTGTGAGCTACTTTGTAGATGCCAGGAATTGGATATGGCTCTTCTGGAAGAGCAGCCAGTGCTCTTTAACTGTAGAGCTGTCCATCCAGACCCAATTTTATTATCATATATTAAGCATACATAATGGGTTTGTTATGTTTTCATTTATTTATATATTTCAGGCATGTATATTTTGATTCTATTCACCTCCCTATTACCTTCTTTGTCCCTCCTCCCACTCCTGATGATCCTGTGTGTATGTGTGCAATCCATCAAGTTTCATTAGTATTGTTTGCAGGAGAAATTAGTTTTATTAGGGTGATATATGGTCTACAGGAGCATGGGCACCTCACCAGTAGGCTGTACCATGGAAGAAAACACTCTCCCTTCCCCAGCAGCCACCAATGGCCTGTGGATCCTCAGGGACGAGTGGGCCTTTATGACTCAGTAAGACGTTGAGGAGCCCAGTCTGGGGTAGTATCGTGACTTCAAGAATGCAGTGTTTGTTGGATCCCCCAGAGCTGGTCTTTTAGGCAGATGTAGATACTGAGAACCCAGCTTGAGACTTCTGCAAGAACGGTTTGTGCTTTTGGTAACTAGAGCCTCCTCTCCAGCCCCTCTCCTTCAGAGACTCATCGTAGGGGCTCCTTGGTGAAGTTTGTTTTTTTAAGCTGTTGTGATCCCGTCCTCCCATTTTGTGTTTGGTTTTTGTCGGCAGGGTGGTTTGTTACTGGTGTATAGAAAAGCTGCTGATTTGTAGCCCACTAGTTAGCTTAGGGTGTTAAGAGATCTAAGAGTCTTCTGGTGTGTTTTGAAGGTCTTTTCCAGTACTGTGTTGTCTACCCACGTGGGAGGTTTGGCCTCTTCCTTTCCTGTTTGTGTCCCTTCTGTTTCTTCACCTCTGTCTTACTGCTCAAGGTAAGACTCCAGTAATTATACTGAGTACGAAAGGAAAATCCAGTTGAAATCCAACTGTTTATTCATAGATTGCTGCCTAGAGGCCGGTCAGGGCTAAACTTCCCTTCCCCAGCCACCCGCTGAGCCCATCCTCCAGATGTCAGGGTGGCCGGTCGAGCTACATAGTAAAGACCTGGCTCACAAAAAGGGCAGAGGACATTGGTGTTAAATATTAAGGCTCAAATAGCAGTTCTTGCTGTTTTTGTATATTAAGATTTTTTTTCTATGTATAGAAGTGCTTGATTGGGGCAAGCAAGGTAGCTCCTCAGGGAAAGGCGTTTGCCACACAGTCACCTGAATTCAGTGGGGTACACGTGATGGGAAGAGAGACATCATTGCTTTGTCATCTCCACACATACAAACCCGCATTCACAAATGATAAAAATTTTGAAGTTGTTGATGAATGGTGGTCTTTTTGTATCCATGTCTGTAAGAATGATATCCCCCACCTCTGGCCAAACAGATCATTTCCCTGCAGGAAATAAGGTTCAGCCAGGGAGAAAAGGAATGTGGATGGTTAGCTATTGCAGGCAGAGCAGGAGAACTAGGATGTTCGTCTCCACTCCAGGCTCACTTGATTTCTGTTAGTCTCGTCTTTCTTGAGCCGCGTAGAGTAAAGCAGAGTAATGAATAAGTGTGCCCACTTCTTAGTTTAGTAGTTGTCAGCGTTTGGAGCCTTGTTCCTCTTCCTGGACTATCAATTGTCACCTTCCTTGATGGGTGTGTGACACCACACTCATCTTGAACTCCCATATTCACATGCACTCACACACTAGCTCACAAAACTCATACATTGGCACTTACACACCTCTGAGAATAGTGTAAAGGGGATCCAGCTAAATTGTAATTTTCTTGGAAGAAAGGACTAACAGTGTGGACTGATCACTCTCTGGACATGCACATTCCAGGTATTTGGAGAACAGCCTCAGGAAAGGCTTTCTCTGGAATCAGATATCTCCCTTGGCCACTTTCAAGGACTACAGGAAACACCACCCAGGTGGGCGCCCAACTTCCGAGGACTAACAATGATAACAGCCCACAGGCAAGTCTCCTGACTTACGGTAAATTCCACAAGGAGACACCGCCTAGGAGAGGTGGACGTTAAGTAATAGCATTACACAATTTGGCTCGGACCCTCCCTTTATATACCGGGACTTCCAGGGCAGAGGAGGGAGAAGAGAAAAGAGAATGGAAGGACTAGATGGGTAAGAACTTGAGAGGAACAAACTGAGATGGGGAAGAACTAGATTGAAGGGCTAGAAGAGAGTACTAGAGGAACGAGATGGAAGATGAGGAAGAGCCAGATGGGGAAGAACAAGATGAAGAAGAACAAGATGAGAAAGAAAGGAGATGAGAGAGGAGCTGAAAGGGGAAAGAACTAGACAGATGAGAACCTAGAAGGGACAGAACTAGATGAAGGAATTAAGATAGAACCTAGAGGGGACAGTAGATAAATACAGAGAAATCAGGCAAGAAAGGAGCTAGACATGAGAGCAGAATAGAAGCTGTGTAGAGAAAGAACTATCACAGAATAATAAAGTGTATGAACTAAGGAGTTTCGTGTACATAGATTCATTTCTTTTTATCAAAGATTAATTATCAGCTTGTTGTAGATTCTTCCCGGACCCTGGGAGGGGACTCTCGAGAGGCTGGACCCCCTTAGTCCCCGATAGCTCATTTGTCTGTTGCTTATTTTATTCTGCCTCTTGAGTGGTGGTTTTGTTGTTTTATTTTGTTTTTTTTTTCCTTTTCGGTCCGCATGACAGCCCTGAGATTGTAAGCATGTGCCACTGCTCTTAAAAAAAAAAAAATGGGGCAGGAGTGCCTGGAGAGATGCTCTTCCAGAAGACCCACATTTAATTCCAGGCATCCACACAGCAGCTCACAACTGTGTGTAACTAGTGCCGGGAGACCAGTGCCCTCTTCTGGCCTCCGTGGGAATCACGCGTGCATGTGGTGCACGGACGTAGATGCAGGCAAAACACCCGGACACATCAAATAAAATTTTTACTAAGTCCGAGAATTTCATACAGTGCATTTTTAACATGTTCATGTCAACTCCTTCAGCTGGAGATGTAGCTCTGGTAGCAAGAGTGTTTGCCTACCATGCACAAAACCCTGGGTTCAAAATGGAACATGATGGCACAACCCTGGAATCCCAGCCCACAGGAAGTAGAACAAGAGGATCACGTTCTCCTCCTTACCCATGTGTCTTAGCTTTTTTTTTTGAATTGCTGTGATAAGATACTGTGATCACCATGGTGGGGAGCAGGACAGCAGGCAAGCAGGCGTGAGTATGGAGCCGTAGCTGAGAGCCTACATGTGACCATAGCGTAAGGCAGAGAACGCTAACCGGAGTAGAGCTGGCTTTGACACCTCAAAGCCCATACCCGGTGACACTCTCACAGGGCCGCACCTCCTAATCCTTCCCAGTTTTACCAGCTGAAAACCACGTGGTCAAATAGATGAGCCTATGAGTGCCCTTCTCACGCCAACCACCATACCACCCAGCTTGGAGTAGGGTGTCATCTCCCACCATCAAGTCCAGTGTGTGTTGCTCAGCTAGCCATGGGAGTGAGGCCCCGTTGGCCAGCAACTCAAAAGGTAATTCATTCCTGCTGCTGGGGATTGTATTAGCTAGTATGAGGTGTCTAGTTGGGGTTTGTGCCTCCATGGTAGGGTAACTATTGTACATGTGTGTGTTTTATGAAGCTTCTGTAGTGGTACTTTCCAGAAGCTTTCTCAGAAGACCTTCAGTGTTAGATATCCTTCCCCATAGCTTCTTCTCTACCCCACCCTCACATCTCCCATCCCAATTTAACCCTTCCTGGTCCATTATTCCCATTTAATCCTTTATACCTCTGTGTTCTATCTCCCCTCCCTCGATGCTCTAGTCTGGTGCTTTACACTGCTCAGCCGTCCTGACCTCCTGCCCACCACTCTTATTTTTTTTTAATTGTATGTGTGGTGTGTGTGTCTCTCTCTGTGGTGTGTGTGTGTCTCTATCTGTATATGGGGTGTGTGTGTTGCGGGCGGTATGTCCAAGTGAGTACAGGTGCTGGTGGAGGCAGGGGCCTTGAATCCCCCTGGAGCTGGTGTTACTGGCAGTTAAGAGCTGCCTTCCTGGGTGCAGTGACCTGAACTTGGGTTCTCTGAATGAACAGTACATGTTCTTGGCCTCCGAGCTATCTTTCCAGCCCCTCTTACTTTTTAATGATTCAAAAAATTCACTGAAATATTGAAAATAATATTGTCAGTATCTGCCTCTTTCTCTATCAGATATAAAGTAGTCGAATACCCTCTGCCCCATATTAGCATATGCATATTTACTTTCGGATGGCCTTTTTTTCTCCTCCAAATGAAGTCCATTTTGTTCTTCCTAGAAATAATTCCATCCTTACTTTAAGTCTTTATTTTGTTTATGTGTCTGGATGTTTTGCCTGCCTGTGTGTCTACATAGCCTGTGCTTGCTTGTGCCTGTGGAGGCCAGAAGAAGGAGTCACAACTCCTGAAGCTAGAGTTACAAGAATGTGAACTAGCCGGGCGGTGGTGGCGCACGCCTTTAATCCCAGCACTCGGGAGGCAGAGCCAGGCGGATCTCTGTGAGTTCGAGGCCAGCCTGGACTACCAAGTGAGTTCCAGGAAAGGCGCAAAGCTACACAGAGAAACCCTGTCTCGAAAAACCAAAAAAAAAAAAAAAAAGAATGTGAACTGCCCAACGTGGGTGCTGGGAACTGAACTTAGGACCTCTGGAAGAGCAGAAGCGCTCTTAACCTCTGAGCCAGCTGTCCAGCCCCTGCTTTTGAAGAGCGGGCCTCACGTAGCCCAGGCTGACCTCCAGCTCCTAATTCTCCTGCTTCCACGTCCTGAGTGCTGTAATTGTAGATGAGCACCAGCACACGCAGCCTGCAGCCAGGCTTTTAAACCTCTGGTGGGTGCAAAGTACTGACTGTTACTCTATTTTGCCTTAGAAAGCGGGGGACCATTGGGATGCTTGTTAGGTAAAGACGCCAGACCCCAAACTTTATGAGACCTACATGTGGAAGAGCTAACGTGGAAGTTGTCTTCCAGTCCTCTGACCTCCACATGTTTGGGCACATGCATGTGCACACACACATGCAAACGGCAATAAGTTAAGAAATGAATGCAGGTGCCTTACATTTCTTGTAACCATCTAAAAATACTCATTTAATATTGTTTCCTTTCCTTCTTTAACTATGATTTATTATTTGTGTGTGTGTGCATGTGGGCACATACGAGGCACAGTGTGCGTGAGTACCCAGAGAGCAGCTCTGGAGTTGGTTCTCTGCTTCCAACTGTGTGGGCTCCAGGGATCAAACTAGGCTCATCAGGACTTTGATTATGTCAAGCCCTTTACCCACTGGAGCGTCTCACCAGCCCTAATTATCTCTTCTAATGTAACACTTTCCTGCATATTCTCTTAGAACAAGCTGCTTAATTGTGTTTTTAATTGAAAAGAAATTACTTTTAGAAACAGTTACAATTTAATTTACTTGGATTCGGGAATTTTTTTTTTAAAGTAGTTCTGTATGGCAAATGTGTTGCTGATTAGTCAATAAATAAAACACTGATTGGCCATTGGCTAGGCAGGAAGTGTAGGCGGGACAAGGAGGAGAATAAAGCTGGGAAGTGGAAGGCTGAGTCAGAGAGACACTGCCAGCCGCCACGATGAGAAACAGCATGTGAAGATGCCGGTAAGCCACGAGCCATGTGGCAAGGTATAGATTAATGGAAATGGATTAATTTAAGCTGTAAGAACAGTTAGCAAGAAGCCTGCCACGGCCATACAGTTTGTAACCAGTATAAGTCTCTGTGTTTACTTGGTCGGGTCTGACGGCTGTGGGACTGGCGGGTGACAGAGATTTGTCCTGACTGTGGGCCAGGCAGGAAAACTCCAGCTACAGCTGGAGATGTAGCTCCGGTAGCAAGAGTGTTTGCCTACCATGCACAAAACCCTGGGTTCAAAATTGAACATGATGGCACAACCCTGGAATCCCAGCCCACAGGAAGTAGAACAAGAGGATCAGAATTTCCAGGTCACCCTCAACTTTGAGGCTGACCTGGGATACTTGGAACCCAGCCTAAAAAAGTTCTTTTTTCAATCACATATTTTTGTTTAAATGTTTCTTTTCTTTTTCTTTTTTTCTTTTTTTTTTTTTTTTTTTTCGAGACAGGGTTTCTCTGTGTAGCTTTGCGCCTTTCCTGGAACTCACTTGGTAGCCCAGGCTGGCCTCGAACTCACAGAGATCCGCCTGGCTCTGCCTCCCGATTGCTGGGATTAAAGGCGTGCGCCACCAACGCCCGGCTCTTTTCTTTTTTTTAAACCACATGTTCGTCTTCAAGGTGGGAAAGATGAGGGAAGATAAAAAGGTTCCTTTTCCCAGAATCTGGTGGAAAGCTAGCACATGGTGAGGAAAGGAAAGGGCACTCAGATGAGCAGAGTCCAGAGCTTACAGAATAATCTGAGTGCGGTAGAGTTTGAATTCATGAGAAAGTTTATTGCAGTTTTTATAATGTGAAGTTTGAAAGCACCTGCCTGTCGAGCGGCAGAGGACGCTTATGTAGACTGTGGTATTCCTGTTCTGGTCTGTACTTGATCAACTGAAGATGATTTGAAATACAACACTGGAAAACGCTTGTGTTACCTATTAATGTTGTAAGACTATGTGCAGTGTGATCCCAATTCTAATTAAAGTAAACATTACAAGGAATTGGAAATGAATACATTGGAAATATTTTATTTCTGGATGAGAATTGGGTTTTGTATTTATCTTGCCTAAGTTTGTGTATATATAAAGTTTTCCTATTATGGTGAAATTTCGGGACTGTCAGTAAGCTTCTGTTTCATGGCAATACTCAAACCATAAGAGATACTTTTCTCCTGTATCCAGGCACCCTTGTTTGGGACAGTTAGATTTTTGTGTGACACCCCCACCAACCCAGCCCCCAGCCCCTGCTATTACTTTGTTCTTGATGGAGCAGAGTGACTGTTGACCCCAGAGAACCCCCCCAGGCCTGTGCGAAGTAACACTACTGGACTGTCTTTTGTCTCGAACAGGTTGTTGGCGTCCCTGTTGGCTCTACCTTACCTTCCACAGTGAAGCAGGCTGTGGCAATCAGTAGTGGCCAAATCCTTGTCGCCAAGGCCGGCTCTTCTGTCACCAAAGCAGTCGGTCCAAAGCAAGTTGTGACCCAAGGAGTTGCCAAAGCAATCGTGAGTGGAGGCGGAGGGACCATTGTTGCTCAGCCAGTGCAGACCTTAACCAAGACTCCGGTGCCAGCTGCTGGGCCACAGAAGAGTGGTTCCCAGAGCTCAGGTAATTGATAGGAATTCAGGACCTTTCAGTGCATCACTGTGCGGGTTAAAATGATTCGATTTGCTCTTGGGTTCTGACTAGGAAAGCCTCAGAGGTGATACTGTTGGTTTCTTCTCATGGAATTTTCTTAGGGGGGTGGTAGGCAGGGGTCAAGACAGAATTTCTTTTTGTAGCCTTGGCTGTCCTGGAACTCTCTCTATAGACTAGGCTGGCCTCAAACTCATAGAGATCTACTGTGTGGGTGAGGAGAATCGAATCCAAGCCATCAGGAAGAGCAGTCAGAGCTCTTAACAGCCAAGTCCTGGGATTAAAGGCATACACCACCGCGCCTGGCTAGCCTGGACTATTTTATATAGAGATACATAAGTAGCTGAAGTTTTATTTTATGTATGTACTGTAGACGTCTGTGCATGTGTAATAAAAATCAAAGGTTGCATGATTCAGGTCTAAAGTCATTTGCAGCCATTCTTGTCCCACGTTGAGTTGTGCTTCAGACTTTAAACCCTGGCATGACCACGTGTTGGCAACATTTGAAATGTAAAGCTAGTGAACTCTCTACCAAGCAGAAGTTTGAATACCTTCAATAAGCTTTAGCCCTTGATGTTTCTGAGAGCATAAAAACAAAATGCCTAAGACATTCCATGTTTACTTTGGAGGTCTTTTCTTTGGTTTTTGAGGTTTATTTATTTTTATTTTATGTGTAAGGATATTTTACCTGCATGTATATAAAAGTTGATACTTGAAAGCTTTGTACAGTCAGTAAGAAAACCTTATTTTCCTTATGTGGCCACAGTACCTAGCAAGTAGTTAGCATCAGTAAGTATTTGTTAAATGATGTGTACAAGTACTTCTCTGACCACGATGTTTGGGTCTGTTTCTGCTGGTGTTGGTGGTGACTGCTCTTTGCTGGTTCACTGTTCACATAGGAGTCATGCACAGTACCGTAGCGACAGTGAAAAGGGGGTCATCTACTGTAACAGAAGCCTCGCCAATAAAACTGTTGTTCTCAGTTCAAAAAAATAATAGGGGGATTATTTATTTTTATTTTTTGTGTATGGATATTTTGCCTACATAATGTCTGTAAACTGTGTACTTGAAGTGCCCTCAGTAGCCGGAAGAGGAAGTCAAATTCCCTGGACCAGGCGTTAGAGATGGTTATGAGCCACTGTGTGGGTGCTGAGACTCGAACCCAGGCCACCAAGAAGAGCAGTCAGTGCTCTTAACTACCGATGATGCAACTCTCCAGCCCCTAAAACAAGTGCACGAGAGCCTGGCTTGTTGGTTCACACTTTCAACCCCAGCATGTGGGAGAATCATGAGTTTGAATCCAGCTTGTTCTCTGTAGTGAGACCTTCTCTTTTAAAAGCAGGGGAGAAGGTAAAGATAGGTTCGAAGAAATGGTCAGGGCTGGAGAAATGGGCTCATTGCCATGCAAAATTAAGATAAAGACCCGGCCTGTTTATATACATTATTAATTTGTGGGAAGCTTTTCTAGTATGTAAATTATTTTTAGTTTAAAACATCTAGGAAATGTTACTTACTCTTCGTTAGTGTTTTTTAAATATGTATGTTATTACTCCATGTTTTAATTTTAGAATATTACCCATAGTTGATTATCTTCTTGTTTTTCTTCCCCTTGCCTCCTTATCGTTTTTAGTAATGGCAACATTGCAGCTACCAGCCACTAATTTGGCCAACTTGGCAAATTTGCCTCCGGGCACTAAACTGTACCTTACCACGAACAGCAAGAACCCCTCAGGAAAAGGGAAGCTGCTGCTAATTCCTCAAGGAGCCATCCTGCGAGCTACCAACAATGCCAGTTAGTCCGTCTTTCCGTCACTTGGTCCCCGGACCTCTGCATGGGTTCGTCTTGTCCAGCTGAGGGGCAGTTCTTAACTGAGCCAGGAAGCATTTCTGTAATTCTGCTTGATGGTGTGATGGAGGAATTGCCCAAGCGGGTTTTAAACTTGCACATATTTTAACTAGAAAGTGGGTTTAAATAATCACAGTCCTAGGCAGTGACTCTGTTATTTGGAGTGTTCTGTTGGAGTTTGGGATCAGATGGGATATGGAGAGGTCTGGCTACCCAGGCTGTGTTGGGGAAGAGCTGGGAAAGGACCCATATGCTTGAAGTGGCTGGGTTGTTTTCTGAAGCAGATGTGCTAGGGTAGGAACCAGCTGACCCTTGACTAGTTTTTAGATGTATTGATAGATTTGGAGGTGAAATGAGAATTCCGGGTTCAATCTTAAGTGTGTTTCTAAAGCCCCAAGGAAACCAGGTTTAGTTATGTAAAACTTTATTTTGACAACGGCAGTGTGGGTGGTGTTGAAAGGTACATATTCCCCTCTGAATTGAAGTGTAATGTTACAGCAGCCAGGCTCCCTTGTCTGTTGACAAACAGCCTTAAATATGCACAATCCTGGCAGGCCTGGTCAGTGCTTAGATGGGAGAAGTGAATGACTCAGTGTACTGTGTGAACCACTTGCCATTTCTGCAGTGGGCCACTGCCACTTGTTCTGGTATGCTCTCCTCACACCTAAGTAGTACAGTGTCTGCATAAGGAAAGGCCAGCCTCAGGACTCCACAGTAGAAGCAGGACGCACCTCTGGTTTACACTGTCCTCGGGGTCACAGACTATTGAGAAGGATTGTGCTAGCTGTAATCAAGGTGGGAGAGTTTGAATGTATGCTTAGAGTCCTGGGGATCTTACCTGTTACTCACCAACATGGAAGGAAAAGAAAGTCCATTGGCTTTGGAGTGAGATCTGAAAAAGAATTGGGAACGTAGAACCAAAGACGGATAATTCGAATTAAAAACACTAGTCCAGAAAACATCAGCATGAGGCTCTCATCCTGCCCCGCTAAGTCAGATGCTGTCAAGGGCATTCGTCATTGTAGTCAGGGTGGAAGTACAAGTTAAGTGTCCTCTATCTGGAATGCTTGGGACCAGAGTTTGCAGTTTGGGGAATATTTACATAGACTTTAGTAATCATCTATAATCCAGAAAAATCTGACATCTAATATGCTCCATAATCAAGAACTTGGAGTGTTGCTTAAGTATCCAAAACTTTTTGAATTTAAGATTTCCAGCCTACACGTGCTCACTCAGGGTGTGAATAGATTCAGTCTCGCCTTTAAACTCTGGGGAGTTTTCCTCACTCGTCACAGGAGAAGCAGGTCATGGAGGAACGGTAGTGTGGGCAAACGTGTACGCGCATCTGTTTCCTGTCGAGCTTCTTCCTGTGATGTTCCTGTCCCTCCTTGTGCTTGCAGACCTCCAGTCTGGCTCGGCTGCTGCTGGCGGCAGTGGCAGCAGTGGTGCTGGTGCCGGAGGGGGAGGCAGTGGAGGTGGTGGTGGCAGCGGCGGCGGCGGCGGCGGAGCAGGAGGAACCCCAGGCACCACTGGCCCAGGAGGGGTGTCCCAGCACCTGACTTACACATCCTACATCCTCAAGCAAACTCCCCAGGTCTGGGAAGTTTACCTGATCTTGTGGATTAATTACCTGATAAATGCCTGTAATTATTGTTGATTTCCCTTTACCACTCTAGGGTCAGGGGTCAGTACCAATATTTTAGCCATGTTATAAATTTATTTATTTTGAGCTTATTTTGTTTTGAGAGGTGAAAAGATAGATTCAGAAAGATTTAACTTATTGATGTAAGACCTTCTTGCTAAGCTAATGGTAGAGTTTGGATTTGAACCCACATCTTTCTGTCCCAAAGAAAGATTCTGCTATGCTAATTGCCCCTACCCATCTGTGATAAAATAAACAGTATTAATGAACAATTGAAATTCTGCTCTTAGAAAGGAAAGCCAGAGTCAGCATTAGGGTGTGGTGTTTGGGTTGGATTCAGTGAGGAAAAGCTCCATCCCTTCTTTTTCCTTGTTGCTGAAGTCTTGTCCAGACATCGTCATTGAGAAAGATGGGAACAAATCCAGTTGCATTTTTAAACCCAGTCAGCAACCGCGGTGCGTTCGAGTAGGGTAGACTTCCTAGTGGCACTCAGTTGGCTTCCATTTCAGGGGCTGTGAGTTGTAGAAGGTACCCGAGACATTGCAGACTGTAGTCGGAGGTGACCAAGTCCAGTGTTATCTCAGTGAATTCTTTCCTCCCAACTTAGGGTACATTCTTAGTTGGCCAACCATCACCCCAAACACCCGGAAAACAGCTGACTACTGCATCAGTGGTTCAAGGAACACTGGGAGTCAGCTCACCCTCTGCGCAGGGACAACAGACACTGAAAGTCATCTCTGGACAGAAAACCACCCTGTTTACACAGGTAAGGACATACACACCTAACGCATGGTGATTATGCCATTTAATCTGTTTTTCTTTACACAAACTTTAGGAAATCCTAATGAAGCTAAGGTTATGTAGGAAACGGAGCAAACAGTTCAGAAAAACAAGAATAAACCTCAGGTTTAGGAGCGTCTAATTAGAATGGGGAAAATCAAGGCCAAGGGTTGTTCAGATATGTGAGTGATACAGCCTGGGACAGCTGACAGAAGGTAAATTCGGTGATAGAGGTCAAAGGAGAAGCTCCGCCAGCTACACAGGCCACACTTTAGGAGAGGACGGCCGTCCGCTTCCATGGAAGACACGGAGGATTGCTTAACTTTAAAATTTCTGTGGAAGGGATTTCACGTGAGAGACCCTGACTGGTGAACGTGATGATTTCAGCCATTACACCAATAGTAAATGCTGTGGTAGATTAGGGACACACCTTCCACAGCGTTCTTTAATATGAACCAAAGAGACAATGCCAGCACTCTGCCTGGGTGCAGGACCTTGTAATCCTCCATGAGAAGCTGTAACTGCAGGAGCAGAGACGTGTGGAACAGCTGGAGGCTCCTTTCCAGGACGGGGTGCTGGGTGCTTGGTTGGCTTTGTCCTTCATGCTGGTAGAAGACTTTCACCTTTCAGTTTGTCACGTTGTTTCTACTGTCACACCGATTGTGTACTTCCGGAGCAAGCCACACTTGGTTTTCACGTTTTTATCCCTTAGCAATATATTTGCAGGGCTTCATTTGATAGACTTTGTGTAGCATTTTTCAAAAGTCATTGATCAGTGGTTATTATTATCTGTCTGGTTTGCTCAACTATTATTTTAATTTATTTAACAGATCGGCCATTCAGGTTGTTTCTTCTTGAAGTTTTAGGGGTTCGTTTTTGTTCGGTTTTCATAATTACTTGTTCATTAAGTAGCTTTTGAACATAGTCAGTTGACTGTGTTTATTTTTTCTCTCATTGCCATAATTTTGATACTGCGAAGAATGGGAAGATACGGTGGATTGTGTTTGGTTCACTGTTCTTAATTTGTGTACTTATTTCTTGCTGTGACAGAATGGCCACAAGTACAACGTAAGGAGGAAGGGAAGGAGAGAGGGGAGTTCATTTTAGCTCACAGTTCTAGAATACAGTCCCCTCAGTAGGAAGTCACAGCAGCCAGAAAGGACACAGCTGGTCGTGTTGCCTCCCCAGTCAGGAAGCAGAGAGATGAATAAATGCTGGCGTTCCGGTCGCTTTCTCTTTCTTATGCAGCCTGGGACCACAACGCAGGGGATGGTATCACTCACATTTAGAGTAGGTTATCTCACCTCAGCATCATTTAAATCTGTCATAAACATACCTAGCGGTTTGTTTCCATGGTAACTAAATCCCATCAAGTTGACAATCAAGATTGACCACATTATGAAACAAATTTTTTTAGGGATCAAAGCAAAGATCTGCAATGAAGATTGAGTGGCGTAAATATTTACTCATCAAACTGTATGATGGCAGAAATGTGTAAGACACAAAGACCAGTAGCAATATAAAGGGAACTTAAGGGGGCTGGAGAGATGGCTCCGTTAAGACCTTTGGCTGTTCTTGCAGGGGACCTGGGTTTTGTTCCCAGCACCCACATGGCAACTTCCAGCTGTCTCTCAGCCCAGGTTAGGGGATCCAGTTCCCTCTCCTGGCTTCCATGTGCACTGCATGCATGTGGTACACATCTGTACATGACAGGCGGAACATTCAGACACATAAATAAAGATAAATATTTAATAAAATAAAGGGAACTTAGACTTATGGAAGGGGAAACTTTTCTTTTTTTTAGACTAGGCTAACCTTGAGCTCACAGAGATCCTCCTGCTTCTGCCTCCTGAGTGCTAGGATTACAGGCGTGCACCACCATGCTTCGCTTGTGGGGGAACCTGTTAAGATGTCTCAGAATTTAGGCGATCAATTGGATAAATCTTCTTATTCAGTTTGAGGGGCTGAGGTTATGTTGGCTCAGTGGTAGAACCTTGCCTGGCATACCTGGAGCCCGAGTTTCATCCTTAGCACCCAACCTAAAAGTGATAATAATAGTACAAACAGAAATGCTGTTTGTGGCATTTCTGTAATGCTGGCACGTGGGAGATTAAGGCACGAAGACAGTGAGCTCAAGACTAACCGTACGTAATTAGCCACTTGGTCCACAAAAAGCAGCTGAGTTGGCGTGGCATTTATTAGTGTTTTCTGTTTCACTTTTGTAAGAAGTTAAGGTGCTGGATGCTCAGTTACATGAAACATGACTCAGTCAGTGGCCTCCATATTCTTGTTTTAAGGAATTTAAAGAGTGAAATTTGTAGGCCACAGAGGGTAAGTTTTAGAAAGAAGTATTTTGTTGGACTGGGTGTGATGACACATGCGTTTAATCGCAGATCTTTAGGAGTTTGAAGCCAGCCAGGGCTACATAGAGAGACTCTGTCTCCCCAAGAAGAATGAATGAATGAATGCTGACCCTGTGTCTGTCCCAGAGCACCATTAGCTTACCTGAGTGAATCTTGCCCTACCCAGGTTTAATTTCTCCTATTTAAAGCCTCCATGTGGGGCTGGGGAGGTGGGTAAGATCACGCAAGCAGGAGGACTCGAGTTCAAATCCCCAGCACCCATGTAAAAAGAGGTAGAGACACTTAGTGTAGCCACCTGTTCAGTCCTCAGCCCATGGGAAGGTGGAAGGAAAGAACCAGCTGGCGTGTGCACAGCTGCCCCCACCCAAAACAATAGCAATTAAAATTATTTTTACATTGGGTGTGGCCGTGCAGACATAACCCCAGTGCTCGGGTGGGGGGTGCGGGCAGACGCTGGAGAATCACTGGGAGCTGGCCACTAGCCTAGCTCCAGGGTCAGTGAGAGACCCTCTCTCTAGGAATACCTGAGGTCCTCCTCCAGCCTCCTCATGTGCATAAGCATGTGCACATGCTCACATATATGCACATACCTCAGTCACAACACACACAAGTAAACCACGGTAAGTACTCCATGAGATTTAAGGAAACACTGACTCAACTATTTTGAAAACAGGGCCTGCTAGCTCTGAAGATACTAGTTACAGAGAGTGATTTGCAAACACACTCGTTTATTTGTTCCATTTTAGCGTAAGGGACCTCAGTGATTTGCAAACACACTCGTTTATTTGTTCCATTTTAGCGTAAGGGACCTCAGAGGTCGTAGAATTCATCCGGCTGGTTGGAAGGTCCCTACAGACCTCCCGCAGTGCTGCCTGGCAAGGCTTGCTGAAGTACGTTTAGTGCAGATGAGGAACAAGGTGTGCACTGTTGTCTCTTGGTCTTCTGACTGCTGCAGGCAGCCGCTGCGGGGCAGGCCTCGCTGGTAAAGTTACCTGACAACACGCTCAAGTCTGTGCCGGCGCCGGCGGTGGCGGCATCACAACTCGCCAAGCCTGGGACCACGATGCTTCGAGTGGCAGGAGGGGTGATCACAGCTGCTCCCTCCCCCACCGTGGCCTTCTCCACGAACGGTGCTGCACACCAGGTGAGGAGGGCACGGGAGCCGAGGGTCCATCGGGTAAGGACATGGGAGCAGAGAGTCATCAGGTGAGGACACAGGAGCAGAGGGTCATCAGGTGAGGACACGGGAGCAGAGGGTCATCATCAGGTGAGGACACAGGGGCAGAGGGTCATCATCAGGTGAGGACACAGGAGCAGAGGGTCATCATCAGGTGAGGACACGGGCAGAGGGTCATCATCAGGTGAGGACACAGGAGCAGAGGGTCATCAGGTGAGGACACAGGAGCAGAGAGTCATCATCAGGTGAGGACACAGGAGCAGAGTGTCATCAGGTGAGGACACAGGAGCAGAGGGTCTTCATCAGGTGAGGACACAGCAGCAGAGCCTCTGTGAGCAAGAGAAGGGGTGAACAGTGGGCCTTTGGAAAGCCCCTCAGATGTTGGTCTTTTTTAAAATTGCAGTATAGAATTCATATAGCATGAAAGGTACTGTTTCTAATATGTAGTTCAGTGATTTTTATTCTATTTTCAGGACTGGCTAACTTTTCATCATCTAATTCCAGAACATTTTCATTGTCCCCAAAGCTACCCCGTACCAATCCGCTTTCCCTCCAGCCCTACACAAAACACCGAGCTTCCATTTCTGTGTTTGTTTGTTATTTTAGGTGTGTGTTTGTGGTGGGGTGGGGGAATGCGGGGGCGTTAGGGATCAGAGGCAACTTGGAGGCGTCTGTTCTCTCCCTCCACCGTGGGATCTTGGAATCAACCTCCAGTTGTTACTCATGAGCCATCTTGACCGTTCAAATCTTTCTAAGTGGATTTTCCTGTTTGGAGATTTTTATATAAAGGCAGCAACACACAAGGCCTTCCATATCTGTCTGCTTCTATTCAGTGTGTTTCGACACAGTCTCTCTATGTAGCTCAGGCTGGCCCTTGCCTCTGTCTCACGGAGTTACAGGCATGCACCACCACGCACTCCACATAACATTTTCAAGGTTTATCTATGTTCTAACATTTATAAATCTTCCGTTTTTTTTTGTATCTGAATAATACTTTTGTATATCTATTTTTTTTTTGTCCATCACTTAATGGAACATCTGTATTTCCTACTTTTTGACTATTAGGAATGCTTCTATAAACATGTATGTACACATTTCATTTTTCCTGTTTACAGAGCTAGGAGTAGAATTGCTGGCTTGTTTAGTGACTGTAGTTGGAGTTTTCTCCAGTCACGCTCGGGCCCACAGCTGCTCAGACCCAAGTAAACACACAGAGATTTATATTACTTATAAACTGTATGGCTGTGGCAGGCTTCTTGCTATCTAGTTCTTATATCTTAAATTAACCAATTTCTATTAATCTATAAGTTGCCATGTGGCTTGTGACTTACCGGTACTTTACATCTTGCTTCTCATGGCAGCAGCTGGCAGCATCTCCTGACTCATTCAGCCTTCCACTTCCCAGTATTCTCCCCTCTCTTATCCCTCCTATACTATACTTCCTGCCTGGCTACTGTCCAATCGGTTTTATTTATCAATCAATCAGAGCAACACATTCACAGCATATAGAAAGACATCCCCAGCAAGTGACTCCTAGTATTTTGAGGAGCTGACAAAGTAGATGTGCCGTTCCTTGTTCCTGCCAGCTAACTGAAGAGTTACACTTTCTAAGTCCTTTATGTGTGATGTGTGGATGAATGTGCTCTCTTGTGTGCAGGTTGGTTCTCTCCCCTGTGTGTTCTTGGACTTGAACTCCGGTCAGCAGGCTCGTGTGGCAAGCACCTTTACCCACCAGGCCATTTGAGCAGCCCACGTTCTCTCGGGAGCATCCTGGGAACCACAGACAGCATTTCTTTGGATGACGTCCTGGTTACTTGTTTTTGCTGTCGTTGCTTCTATGACGCCATGTCCAAGAAGCTGTGGCTAATCTACGGTCCTCTCTCTTAATTGGGTCCATCTTGAGTTGACTCTAGTTGGTGGTGTCAGATTTTAGAACCAAGCTTGGTTCCTTATGTGTAAATACCTAGCTGATCTGACATCATTTGTCAGGAAATTTGTTTTCCCTTTAAACTATTTCTCAAGCCTGTGGTAGCCCCTTCTCTGTGCCTGATCATGGCTGTGCTGCTGTACCTAGCAGCCCTTGTATGCCATATGCGTCCATGCCGCTTTCTCTCTACATGTTCTCAGTCTGGTGCAAAGAAGTACTTCGTCTGCTGTGGCTCTTAAAGGGTCCTGCAGTGTCCAGTCGTTCTGGCAGGGGCTTCTCGCAGCGCCCTCCCTTTTAAGTCTCCATGGTACTGTCTCCTTCCCTCCCACTGTTTTAATAAAGCTCATTTTATTCCATTGTACCTTCTGAAAGTACGCCCTTCTTTTTTGGTATTGAATGGCCTTTCATAAAGTTATATCAGGCTGGCTAGACGGCTCAGCAGGTAAAGGCTCTGGGTGAGCAAGGCTGGAAGCCTGAGTCGGACCCCAAGGTAAAGGAGAAAGCCAGCTTGTTTTCTGTTCTCCACATGCTCACACGCACAAACACACATACACTCTAATAATAATTCCTTTAATTAAAAAGTATGTATTTTATCTAGTGAACCTTTTTTATTTAATAACTGCAAAACTAATTTTCCTGGCCTGTGAAATGTAAAAATAGAGGAACTACTAAATCAGAGAAACCATCCTCTTTGTGCGTGAGTGTGAGATTACAGGCATGTGCCACACCCAGTTTATGCCATGTGAGCAATCAGAACGAGGGCTTTGTGCACAGTAGGTAAGTGTTCTACCAGGTGACCTACATCAGTTGAGAACACTTGCTGCTCTTCAACACCTGAGTTCAGTTCCCAGCACCCACGTAAGTGGCTCACAACCATCCGTAACTAGTTCTAGGAGATCTGGTGCCCTCTCTTGAATTCTGCAGGCACCTACACACGTATGCGTGCACACACACACACACACAAATAAAAATACATGTAAAAAACATTCTTAAAGCTATTCTTTTTAAAATAGCATGACATGGCCAAGGAGGTAGTTTAGCTGTAGAGGCGTCTGCCGGCAACCTGAATTTAATTCTCAGGACCCGTATGGTGGGAAGAGAGAACTGACTCCTACAGGTTGTCCTCTCAGACCTCCGCGAGTGCGTGGTACACATGCCTACATATGTAAACAGGCGTCTTTGTGTTACAGAGTTGCTGTTTGTTAGTGTGCTCTGTGTAAGTTACATGCTCTCTTCCTAATTCCCCTGACTCCACTTGTGTCTCTGTTACTGAACAGTCGGAAGGGTCAGTTCCTGTTTCATCCTCTGTCGGCTCTATAATCAAAACTCCCGGGCAGCCACAAGTGTGTGTAAGCCAGGCCCCCGTGGGCATGTGCAAGGGCACAGCTCCCTCCGTCAGCGCAGCATCCCTGGTGTCCACACCAAGCTCCATCTCTGGGAAAGCCACAGTGTCAGGTAAGTGACATTCCTTCCGTTAGACAGAATGTGTTTGGAAGGTATTCATATTTGTATTATATATCATTAAATAATCCAGAAATAGTTTCCAGATAGCTACATTTAGTGTGGGGGTGAGAGAGTGACTGGACAACTTGAAGGAGCTGGTTCTTAGGTCGTCGGGGGCTTGGCAGCAGGCACCCTTACTCTCTCTGTAGTCCTGGCTGTCCTGGACTCATTATGTAGACCAGGTTGGCCCAAACTCACAGAAATCCTCCTGCCTCTGCCTCCTGGCAGCTGGGATTAAAGGCATGCTCTACTGCTCCCATCACTGAGACAAGCCTTTTGAGGTACTTCCTTTTCGCCCTAAAGGAAAAAGACTTTTCGCCCTAGCATGGGCCCCAAGGAGGTTCAGGAAGCCAGGCCTGCGGTGTGTATGTACATTCTCTTCTGTAAACACTGACATAATGAAAAAACCAATGCTGAGGTAATTCATCAAAAGGGTTGCAGGCGGCGACACTAGGCACGGGGTTAGACTGTTTAGTCAGAAACTTTGTCCTCTTACAGCCCCTCAGCTGCTTAGCATACAGTATTTGGATAAAAATAGAAATTTGGAAACTGTGAAACGCCAGGTCGTTTTCTTTCTCCAGAGGACACGTCTCAGCAGCAGTTGCTGTTTGGAGGCCCTTTGCTTCCCTCTGCACCTTTCCATTAGCTTTGCAGAATTTTGTTCTGTTCTGTGTGTTTGCAGAATTCTCTTTCCTGTTCTTGTTTTTTTGGTTTAGGGCAAGGACACTTGAAAAATAAATGATTATATTACATCAGAGTTTCATTGTAAAATCTCCATTGTCCATTGCCCCCTGCACCCGACTGTTTTTTTAACTAAAGGGTGATTGTCCTGGGAACTTCCTTGTGGGAGAAACCCAGAGTGGCAGAGAGGGCAGGAGCTTGAAGGAAGTGTCTGATCTTTGCTCGGCTTTGTCTTCCCACTCACTGTAGGATTGTTGAAGATTCATTCTGGTCAGTCCAGTCCCCAGCAGGCTGTCCTGACAATTCCCAGTCAGCTCAAGCCACTGAGCATCAACACCTCTGGTGGCGTGCAGACTGTCCTGATGCCTGTGAATAAAGGTGCGTCCCACCCTTGAGCCCCCACAGCCCGTCTCAGAGGACTCCTCCTCCTACCAGGTCGGGAGGTCTCTGCTTTGTACAAGTTGTCAGTTAGCCTGGTGACCAGCATCTGTATGCCCTGAGCCGTCTTGCTGGCCCTAGCTACCCGTTTCTAAAGATAAGTCAAAAAAGCAACACTTTGAAGTTTGTGAGAGTTGGGATTGGGTTTTTGTTTTCTTGGTTTCCTGACGTGCCCCCGTGACCATAGTGGAGGTTGTAGCTCAGTTACCCTGCCATTAGCAGACAGCACAGCTAAACATGGCCGTTAGGTCCTTTAACAGTTTTCGTCTTGCAAGGAAGACAGTAGAAAGAATGCAAGAGCCACGGGTTGGGGAGAAGGGCCGTGGGACTCTGTCTTCTGGACACACCTTAGCCATTGCACTCAGGAACTTGCAGTCACTGTGGCTGCCTACACAGGGCTGGGTCTGTCAACGTTCAGTCAAGGATGGGAGAGTGCCTCATAAGCCCAGCCCTTGGGGGAGGGAGCACTGATTAGCAGTTGACGGCTACTGGGAAAGGGGGAGTTGTGTCTTGTGGTTCAACCACTGGACAGCTGCCCATGCTCCAGTAGATAGATAGCTCCACACCAATGTCTGTGTGTGCAGTGCTGGCTAAACTCTGGGTCTCAAAACAAAAAGATTAGATAGTGGGAGGGGCTTGTTGGAAGAAAGGGGAGCTGTGGGGATGTAAAGTCATGGAGAAGGTGCAGTGAGTGTGACTGGAGTATATTATACACATGGATAAAGTTGTTGAAGAATAAATACTAATTTCTGTCACTATTCTGTCTCCCTTTTCTGTCTTAGTGGTTCACTCATTTTCTACCAGCAAATTACCTACCGTCTTGCCCATCAGTGTCCCAAATCCAGCTGCCCCCAGCTCTGCTCCAGTAGCTATTGCAAAAGGTATGTAGGACTTCACAGTGTGTGTCTTTGTCCCAGAATTTCATGCAGGAATGTTTTGAATTTCAGCATCTGTTGTCAGCCGCTTGACAAATACACGACAAATAAATAAATACTTATGTCATAGACTGAGGGAAATAGACGTTGAGGGGCATCAGGCATCATTTTGCCCTCCAGTTTATAACCAGGTTGAGGAAAGGTGCATAATTAGCAAACTGGTTGCTAAGTGTAAGATCTAGAAAGTGATTACCGACATACTGTAGTCCAGGATGTCTGGTCAGGGTTCTTGGGGACAGGATTTTGTGGGGGTTTTGTTATTTTTTTGTTTGTTTGTGTTGTTGGTTGGTTGGTTGGTTGGTTGGCTGGTTGGTTGGTTGGTTGGTTGGTTTTTCGAGACAGGGTTTCTCTATGTAGCTCTGGCTGTCCTGGAACTCACTCTGTAGACCAGGCTGGCCTCAAACTCACAGAGATAGGCCTGCCTTTGTCTCTCAAGTGCTGGGAGTAAAGGCATGCATCACTGCCACCTCGACTGGGGACAGACTTTCTTGGGCATGTATAAAGCGGACTTTTGAAGAGCAGAGAGCCCTTCAATTGTAAGGAGGTTAAGGGGTGTGCTGGATTAAGGGAATAGTAGAGATAAGACTTGAAGGGCTTATTTATGGAAATTGACCACTTGGGGATGCTTTGGGGCAGCATAGTTGTGAGGAAGGAGCTTTAGTAGGGAGCAGACTGAGCTAGCAGAGCATCCTTGACTTTAAGAATAGATGATTAGAAGGTGGAATACAGTGGGTCAGGGCAAACCTTCATCATCTACAGCATCTCTAACAATGACAGACTCCATGTGTTCAGGCTCTGGTTCCTGCTGTTACGTGCATATAGCACTGTCACTAATTCTTAGCTCAGTCCTTCAGGATGGCTGTCATGCGCTGGATTGTGTTTAGAGGTGCATACACTTCCCAAATCCAGGAAGCGGTGAAGTTGAAATTTGTGCTAGGCTGCTTTTCAGGCATTCTGGGATCCCATTGTCTTGGGAGGTGGGTTTGTGATTTGCTAAATGCACATTTAGAGCAGAGTATGTAGCTGACAGGGATCCAGGACCTGATTTTGTTCGTAAGTCTTTATTGCCCCAAGTTTGGTTCTTTTAGAGACCGTATGACTCACAAAGCCTCCAATACTTATGGATTATCCTGTGTAGCTGTGAAAGCATTGATACCACTCTGCACCGATTGATGATCATTTAATTTCGGGCCAGGACAGATCATCTCTTAGTTTTGGGTTTTATTACATTAACTGTATGTGTGCACACTGGCATACACACACTGGTGTGCATATCGAAGTTTATGGATGACTTGTTGGGGTTGTTTCTCTGCTCCCACCATGAGAATCCCAGGAACTGAACTCAGACTTGGCAGCAAGCACCTTTGCCCACTGGGCCATCTCACCAGCCCTCTATTTTGATTTTAAGCCAAGAAAAATGTGCAGTGAAGTGCAGAGATAATAAACATGCCATCTGATGATCAATAAATGTAAAGAATGTACCATCCAAGATAGGGAGATTTCCATGGCCCTTACCCTTTTTTCTAACCCTTGCTCAGTTTCCAGCCTCTGGTCAGCCAGTCTTGTAATTTCTGTCACCGTAGGTTGTTTCTGTGTTTGAAATTGATAAAATGAAAGCATACACATCTTTTGGGCTTGATTTTCTTCATCGCTTTTGAGGTTTGTTTATATTGTTTATGTAAACCGCTGAGCAGTGGTTTACATTGGAGGCATATATTGTAATTTTTGCTTTCTTCATTGAGGGCATTCGGTGGCTTCCAGTTAGCAATGCTTATTATAAATTTTTTTTTTTTTTTTTTGTTTTTTCGAGACAGGGTTTCTCTGTGTAGCTTTGCGCCTTTTCCTGGAACTCACTTGGTAGTCCAGGCTGGCCTGGAACTCACAGAGATCCGCCTGCCTCTGCCTCCCGAGTGCTGGGATTAAAGGCGTGCGCCACCACCCGCCCGGCTTTATTATAAATCTTAAAGAACACATTTTCATTTGTGTTGTGGAATAGTTTCCTTAACCTGAAAATGCTTTGATTGGTTATCAAGTGTGGTGGCACCCACCTGCAGTCCCAGCATTGTGAGGTGGAAGCAGAACCATGGGGCCAGAGAGATGGCTCAGTGGTTAAGAGTTGTTCTTCTGAGTGTACCAGGCTCTGCTGACTCCCACGGGAGGCCTTGCCTTGGGGGAGGGGGGAGCCTGGGGGCGGGAGGAAGGAGGGGAGGGGGACCTGTGGTTGATATTAAAATGAATAGAAAGTTTCTTTTTTTTTTTAAACAGGTTTTTTTTTTTTTTTTTAAAGATTTATTTATTTATTGTGTATACAGCATGTATGACTGCAGGTCAGAAGAGGGCACCAGATCATTACAGGTGGTTGTGAGCCACCATGTGGTTGCTGGGAATTGAACTCAGGACCTCTGCAAGAGCAGTCAGTGCTCTTAACCTCTGAGCCATCTCTCCAGCCCCGAATAGAAAGTTTCTTAATAATTAAAAAAAAGAGTGGTTGTTCTTCCAGGGAACCCAGGTTCATTTCCCAGCACCCACATGGCAGCTCACAATTGCCTGTAACTCCGGTTCCAGAGTACCCAATGCCCTCTTCTGGCCTCTGCAGGAGCTCACACACAACTACACAGACTACTCACAAGCAAAATACCCATACACATAAGATACAAGTAAATGAATGGATAAATAAAGAAATAAGAGAGCCAGGGGTTTAAGGTGTTCCACAGCTACTTAGCAAGTTTAAGGCCAGCTTGGGATGCTTGATACCTTCACTGAAAAATGAAAAGATTTTAAAAGCTGTGGTTATGTAATTCTATGAGTATTCAAATGACAGATTCGTGGGGTTGGAGAGTTGGCTCAGTAGTTAAGAGAACATGCTATTCTTGCAGGGGACTTAGGTTCAAGTCTCATGGCACTTTAACAGCTGTCTGTAAACTCCAGGTCCAGGGGATCCATTGCCCCCTGCTGGCCTCTGCAGGTACTGCAGGCATGTAATACACATGCATACAGGCAAAACACTGACACACAAAGTATTTTTAATTTGTTAAAAGACGAATTCAAGAAACTGTTCTTAAGCCTGTAGAACTGGGGTGTCTGAACTCTGTGAGGACCTCTTCCTATTTCTTGAAGTTTCAGAATGGCTGATGGGGGGGTTGGGGAAATATGCATGGTTAACTGTGGCATTGCCAAAGTCACTCAGTATGAGTCAGTATACATGGAGAAATCATTTTAATTTCTACATTCTAACCACAGTAATTCAAAAATTAAAGGCAAGGCCTGGAGAGATGGCTCAGCAGTTAGAGCATCTGTTGTTTTAGATAGGGCCTGAGTTCAGTTCCAAGCACTCAACATGATAGCTCCCAGCTGTCTCTGACTCCCATTTTAGGTGATCTAGGGTCCTCTTCTGAGAGTGCTATACACATGCATGCATGCAGACAAAATGTTCATACACATGAAATAAAATAAATCTTTTTTTTTTCTTTTTGAATGCCGAATACCGTTTATTAAAGGAGGGAGGAGGTCTTAAATACAGGCTTACAGCACAATGGGAGAACCCCGGAGGGCAGAAGTTTGCTACTGATGTTTTACAATCTTGTATCTAAGCTGTTGACGCCTATTATACAGGATACACAGACAAGGAACTTTCCTTAAGCATTCAGGAGGGTGGAACCCGGCAGGGAATTAGCATAGGGAGGATATCAAGGTCAAGGTCAGCAATCAAGGCAACAGTTACCCAAAATGGGAGCCAGGGCCCTACTGGTCCCCCCTTTTACTGAAAAATGAGCTTCTGACTTAGATTGCGTGGGACATCAGCAGGTCACCTTACCCGTCATGGAGACACCTGCCCAGGCCAAACAGGCGCTCTGTCTTAGGTTGGTGAGCGTCCCCCAGGTATTACCCATCTCTGAATACTCATTATCATACAGGATCAGTCATGTGTCAGCTACAGAGTTAACTGCTGCCAAAGATCTCAAAGGGGCACTGGGCTTGCAATCTGTGTGTTCTACACAGAAAAGACCAACAGAAGTCCTAACCCACCCATAGCCAGTAGGCTAAAGGCAACTGAGCCATTCCCTTCCTTAACGAGCCTTATTGCAAATTGTAATCCTTGTAAGATGGATTATCCCAAAAGCAAATGGAATTTGAGTTTATAAATTTATAATTTTCAAAGCCAATCAAAATGTATATAACTATTGAATTAAATTTATCATGCCCAATAGAATGAAAGATTAACTAACTGTGGTAGCTACTTTTGCTGCCAGGGTCTCCACTGTGCTAGCTGTAGTAAGCAATTATGAAATGGCAATCCCAGAAACAGTAGCAGTGGTGGCCGCCACTGCTATAACAGCAGCAATGGCAGCAGCAATGTCAAATTCTCTTCTGAAGCGTGTGGGCATCCACTGGCATGGACACAACTCCAGGAACACGAACCGCCAAGGCCCATTTTTCTTGATCCCAGCACGACTTAAACTGGCAGCTCTGCAAAAGAACAACCAAGAACCGTAAAGAAAAAACAGGCAGCTCAAAACAAATCTTAAAAAATAAAATTAAAACATTTTATAAGGAATGATAGCTCACCTTGGTAACACCAGCATTCAGAAGGCTGAGACATGAAGACTGGCAAGTTCAAGGCCAGTCTGGGCTACATAGCAAGACCCTTTCTCCATAACTAAAAAGGAGGAGGGAGGGAGGACTCAACATACAAATATCAGTTAATAAGAGAGGGGAAGATGGGGCAGAACAACGGTTTGGGGCCATTGTTTGGTGTAGTGGGTGAGGATGCTTTCCCCCAAGTCTGAGGGACCTGAGTTTGAGCCCCAGGAGAGAACCCATTTCCACAAGTGTCCTCTGACCTCCCATGTGCCATGATACGTGTATAAAGAGTAGAAAGCGGTGTTAGATTTGTAGGAACAGCCCTAAACATTTCAAGAGAAATTAAGAGGAGATAAATGGAAATGTATATTATAGTTCAGAGTGCAAACACCTAAAATAAAATGGTCAAAGTCAAACATGGTGGTATACCCCTATAACCTCAGCATTCTGGGAGCAAAGACTGGCCCTGACCTTCAGTGAGACAGTCAAGAGGTAATGTATTAATCAGGTTTTTCAATAACAGAACAATCTTGAACAAAACGAGGAAAACTTAAGGAAGCAGATATGAATACCAAGGAGCCTCCGCCTTTGAAATAATTCGAAGATTAAAGAGACTCATGGAACACAAAAGAACACCTATGATACTGTCCACGGGGGAGGGGTGGTCTTTTCTTTGACTAGCATGAGAAGTGTCTGAAAGCAGGAAAGATCCTGCTTTACATCAAAGGTAACAACTAATTTGAGGTAGACTATAAACCCAAATGTGAAAGGTTTAGAAACTTTTTTTTTTCTGGAAGAAAATGTGAGACACAGGATGTAGGAACAATGTCAGACTTTATTATGGGGACCTTGCTCCATCCGAGAATATTAAAAGAGCAAAAAGTCCAGCCATAGACCATTCAAAATCAGTGTGAAAATCACGATAAACACTTCACAGAAGAGGGCATCCAGATAGCACAAAGCCTGTGAGAATTATTCAGCGTTATTGTTTATGAAGGAAATACAAATTAAAATCCTAGTAACAATGCAGAATCACCAGGAATTCAAGTTTTCACAATACAGAGGCTGCCAGGGACATAAAACAGTGGGCAC
Source organism: Peromyscus californicus insignis (assembly GCF_007827085.1). Classification (NCBI taxonomy): domain Eukaryota; kingdom Metazoa; phylum Chordata; class Mammalia; order Rodentia; family Cricetidae; genus Peromyscus; species Peromyscus californicus. Next base: position 6,101,011 of record NW_026294458.1, on the reverse strand, counting down.
CTGGGTTGGCTGTAGTGGAGCTACAAAATGATACAAGCTTTTTGGAAACCAGTGAGCAGTTTTTAATAAAATTAAACAATATGCATCCTGTGTTCTAGGGGATCCACTTGTGGGAAAGATTGCAAATGTCTGTCAAGAAACATGGAAGACCCATGTTCATAATAACTATAGTGGTGCTGACTGAAAGTGTGTGGTGTGACTCCACCTCGAACCAGGCTTGTCAGGGAGGAACTGACAAGCTTGAGGGACCCTGATAGAAACAGGCAGGGTGATTGGAGTGATGGATTGGAGTGTAGGACTAGGAAACATTTATCAGATAATGCTTACTGGATGCCAGTTATATGTCAGTGAAAAAGAGAGGAGAGATACTGTCGTGTAAGACTGTGGACAGTACTGAGTGGGAAAATAGCGATAAATGCTTTTTGTGGCGGTGTACAGGACAGACATCAGTCTAGAGAGACGGCTCAGCTGTTGAAAAGCAAGCCAAGCGAGCACTGCTCTTGCAGAGAACCTGAGTTTGGTTCCCAGCACTCACAGTGGGTTGCTCATAGCCCCCCATAACTGCTGCTTCTGGGGATCCAATGCCCTCTTCTGATGACCTCAGGCACCTGCATTCAAGTGCGCATGCCCCACAGACACACACACACACACACACACACACACACACGCACACACACACACGCACACACGCACACACTCACACACGCACATACCCACCCTGGTGTACTTATATAAGTAAAGACCATCCGAGAAAGCCAAGGCAGAGAAGCCGTGCCAGCACAAGAACCATGGCAGCATGGGTTTTTGATTAAAGAAGACTAAGGAAAGAAAGGCATGTCCCCTGAGACATTAATGTTTATGTAGTAGAGTTAAAACAGTTTGAATATCTCCTGTCAAAGACAGAAGTGTTGTGAATTTTGTGGTGTTTACATAAATATGTAAGCGTATGCATGGAAATAAATGTGTAATGAAATAACTCAAATCTAAAGAATTTAATTTATGCCTCATATACACCTTAAGACATGTAACCTGAAGATAATTTTATATGATATTTTTGACTAATTTTGTATGCATTATAGCCAGATGTATTGGCTCACACCTGTAATTGCAGTACTTCAGAGGCTGAAGCAGGAGGGTTTGTGTGAGTTCCAGGACAGCTGGACCACAGAGGAAACTCTGGGCCAACCTGGCTAATGAGACCCTGTCTCAAAATACCAAAAATAATATATAATAGTAACAGTTTTATATACATGAACAGTCTCACCTGTGCGGGAGCATGTTGGCATCTGAGCAGCTTTGGTTGTTGAGATGCTTCAAATCGAGGATATTCATTTGGCCTATGGTGTTGAAAGCCAGATACAGTTAACTTGAAAGTCGCCAAGCACAAAAGATCTGCTGTGTACTCTCTGTCCTGTGTCTCAGAATAGGTTAGTAAGCTTAGCTGGAAAGATGACACCAGATAACATACTGTGTGCTAATCTCAGTCCAGAGCAGTGTGGTGTGATGGGTGGTCCACCGAGAGTTGCCCACCCCGAGACCTAAGCCGACCGTCTCTGTGTGCTGAGACTGAGGACAGGAGCCATCTGGGTCCCTTGTGTCCGCACACCTTAGTTGGCAGGGCCCTCAACCGAGGACAGTTGTTTGGCTGGCACAGCTAGCCCCCGACAGTCTTTGTTGATCTTCCTTTGTAGTGAAGACCGAACCCGAAACTCCTGCACCAAACTGCCTCTCCCAGGAGGGCCAGACAGCAGTGAAAACTGAAGAGAGCTCTGAGCTGAGCACCTACGTCATTAAGTAAGTGGTCTCTTCTGAGGGGGCTCTGCTTTGGATGTCTCTGTGACGCTTTCTCAAAATCACCGTGACAGCCCGAGTGTGTGTGGACATTGTGAGTTAAGCCTCTGGGGGTGGGAGGCAGTGTCCTTGCAGGGCTGAAGAGTTTATTTTTTAAGTGTATGAGTATTTTGTCTGCACGCATGTCTGTGCACTTCTTGTGAACCTGGTGTCCAAAGAGGCCAGAAGGTGTCAGATCCCCTGAGACTTTCATTTCAGATAGTTGTGAACCACCATGTCAGTGCTGGGAATTGAACTTGGATCCTCAGGAAGAGCAGCCAGTGCTCTTAATTAGCCACTGAGCCATCTTCCCAGCCTCTGAAGAGTTACAGAGTGATAACAGTGATACAGCTTAGGGGTAGCACTTGACCAGTCGTCATGGAGGCCCCAGAACTCACTTGAGCTTGCTGATGTACTGGCGAGTGGGGATAGCATACTCAAGTGCATTCAGCCCATGTTTGCATTTTTTTTTCCTGCCTGTGCTCCGAAGCTGCCTCTGCAGAGCCATGTGCCTCTTGCTTCCTCTGAAGGTACTTCATTAGGTTTTACATTTCCAAATTAGGAACCTCCCTCTGACCGTGCACTTTGAATTGCCAGGAACCTCTAGAGACATAGAAACATGGTGTCTCTTAACGTGACAGATGGAGGCATCAATCAGTAACCCTGAGACAGGCATGTGTGTAATAGCAGTCACCTTGCAGAGAGATTCTTGCTGATTTTCAAATGTAGATAAAATGTCTGGGATAGTTGTATAATTTGCCAAAATCTGTTTGTTCTTGACATTTCTGTTTAAACATAAAATGCTTTATAAAGAAGATCTGGAACCTTTTATGGTGGTTCACAGCCATAATCCCATCATTGGGTGTGTGGGGAGGGTGCATCAGTAGGAAGATCAGGAATTTATGAGCATCTGCAAATTTGAGGCCATCCAGGGCTACATGAGACCCTGTCTTTAAAAACGAAGGAAGCAGAGGGAACGTGTGTATGTGTGTGTGTGTGTGTGTGTGTGTGTGTGTGTGTGTGTGTGTGTGTGTGTTCAACAAGCCTGTACAATTTAGTGCCATTGTTAACTTCTCAGGTTTGAGCATTTGGGGTGTGTTTGTGCGTGTGTATTTGTGCGTGTGTGTGTGTGTGTGTGCACACCTGTGACAAGTGCACACAGTTTATTATTGCCTTTGTTCCCTTCGCAGGGTAGACCATTTGGAGACCATCCAGCAGCTCTTGACAGCAGTAGTCAAGAAGATTCCGTTAATTACCTCGAAAGGTAAGACAGTTGTTCTCAGCCTGTACGTGTGTTTTGTTAAACCGAACTCCTTGGGGTGTTGCAGTGATTGTGACTTTTAGCTGGCCCCCTGCAGGAGTCTTGGATTCACAGTGTCTTGGTCACATCTGCCTCACTGCTCAGCCACTTTACACTGACCCCTGTAGTCTTCAGTCACTTAGGGTCTGATCAGCAGAAGGGACTTTTTACATTTGTTTTCATATGTAAGTTATGAATATTAAAACATGCACGATTAAGGCATAGTGTGCCAGGCCCGCCGTCTGCTGTGGGTTCTTTACATACGCATTTCACTAGCCAGTCTGGTGTGGTAGTGTCACCTCCTGCTCACAGGAAACGGCGGTGAGGCAGGGTTAATTAATTCACACAGCTCTGGGTGACAAGGCGGGTACACGCCCAGCTCTGTGAGACTTTTAGACCGCTAATCTTTCTCTAAAATTTAAGATCACGCACTGTTTGGAAATACATAATTTTCAAGCCATCCGAAAGCAAAGTCCTCTCTGTATCTCAGTGGGATGAATGGCTTATGTGGTTATTATCTGAGTTGTTCCAACAGCATAGACAATACTTACTAAGGGGACAGGTGTTTGCTCAGGGATGAGGTCACCATTGAGTCAACAGGGAGGTGTGCAGCGGTCACTGCCACTCACATCATGTGGTATTAAATGAGAGGCTGAGCACTGACCACCTGCCTTATTTTTTCCACCTATGGAGGCAAAGAAATGCTGGGCCTTGTGGTACAAGTTTGTGACCTCAACTCTTGGTGGGGACCCTGGAGAGCAACCTTGAGTTTACGGCCTGCCTAGAACTTAGTAAGACCCTGCCTCAGGTTTTTAAAACTAAAAGAGGGATTGGGGTGGAGCTCCATGGTAGAACTTTCATGTACAGGGTCCTGGGTTAGATCTCCAGCATTGACCCTTAAGATGAAATATTATCTCCTTTTTTCCTTTGAACTTCAGAGAAGTTTGGGAATCGTTTTTGAGGTAGTTAAAAATGTACTTTCAATGATGGTTTTCCACCCTAGTAGAAAAGATTTGAAGATGTGAGTCTCAGACTTGCACACACCCACTACCATGTGTGTGTGTGTGAGTGTGTGTGTGTGTGTGTGTGTGTGTGTTTCCCTCCCCTCCTTCTGTCCACTTACATAAAAACACAGAATGTTGGAGCTAGAACTGGACAGTTTAAGACCATCTTTCATAGTTTACAGGGAAGAACACCGAAGTCGAGATGTCCTGTGTGGCTTACCCTGGGCTGTTTAGTCAGCTGACGGCCAGGCAAGGCCCCCAGTTGGCACCCTGCACGATTATATCTGTCATGGAGGTGTGTTCAGTGAGAAACACTTGTCACATGAAGAAACTGGGGAGCTAGTGAGATGGCCCAGTGGATAAAAGCTCTTGAGGTGCCTGGAACCCCATAAAAAGCCAGATGGCAGGGCCAGGTACGTTGGTGCATACCTTAATAAGGAGGCAGACAGACCTCAAAGTGTGAGGCCAGCCAGGACTACATCGACCCTGTATCAAAAAAATAAATAAAAGTATAAAAATTAACCAGTCCATAGCAGAAATAAGCCAGATGACAGTAGCACTCACATCTGTAATGCTGGTGCATCCTTACTGGAAAATGGGAGACAGCCACAAGTGAATTGGCCAGAAACTTGTGGCCAGCCCCCCTGGAGTCCACAGCTTAGCAGAAATGGGGGTCTCAATAAGGTAGAAGAAGAGAACAGATCCACCACTCCCCGGGAGGTCATTCACATGGCACAGAAACACCCACACCTGCACACAGGCATCACACACGCAGAGTAATAAAAATGTTCTGTTTTAGAAAAGAAATAAAGGAGCTGCGCTGTGGTTGTGCACACCTTTATTTTATTTTATTTTTTTTTTTTATTATGTATATAGTGTCCTGCCTGCATGTATGCCTGCAGGCCAGAAGAGGGCACCAGATCTCATTACAGATGGTTGTGAGCCACCATATGGTTGCTGGGAATTGAACTCAGGACCTCTGGAAGAGCAGCCAGTGCTCTTAACCTCTGAGCCATCTCTCCAGCCCCTGTGCACACCTTTAATCCCAGCACTCAGGAGACAGAGACACTCGATTTTCTGAGTTTGAGGCCATCCTGGTCCAGGACTGCCAGGGCTATATAGAGAAACCGTATCTCGAAAACCCTTAAAAAAAAAAAAAAAAAAAAGGAAATGTAGGAACTTGGGGAGCTACCTCCAATAGTTGTGTGTGGGGGTTGTTTGTTTGTTTTGTTTTTTTTAAACACTCTGCTCTTTGCAAGGTCTACCACCCAGCTCCCAAATAAATACTTGGAGGCTTCTTCTTACATATGAACGCCCAGCCTTAGCTTGGCTTGTTTCTAGCCAGCTTTCCCTTTTTCATTTTTTAAAGTTTGTTTTATTTAACATTTTTTTCACTTATTTTATATACCGACCATAGTTTCCCCCACCCTCCCCCCACCCTCCCCTCTCCCCCTCCATACATTCCTCTTCTGTCACCAGAAAGGGGCAGGCCTTTCCTGGGTGTGAACGAAGCATGGCACATCAGGTTGAGGTAGGACCAAGTGCCTCCCCCTGCACAAAGGCTGGGCAGGGTAATCCAGCATGGCAAATAGGTTCCCAAAAGCCAGCTAAGCGCCAGGGACAGGTCCTGATCTCACTGCTAGGAGCCTTACAAACAGACCAAGCTACACAACTGTCACACACATGCAGAGGGCCTAGGTTGATCCCATGCAGGCTCCCTAATTGTTGGTCCAGAGTCCATGAGTTCCCAGGAGCTTAGGTTAGCTGTCTCTGTGGGTTCCCCTGTCATGACCTTGACACACACACCCCGTTACAATCCCCCTCACTTCCTTCAGTAGGACTCCTAGCCAGCAGAGTCCCAGTGATGGGCTGTGGATCTCTGCATCTGCTTCCATTGGTTACTGGTAAAGGCTTTCTGAGACAATTAGGGTAGTCAACAATCTGACTACAGGAGAAGGCCAGTTCAGGCACCCTCTCCATTATTGCTAGGAGTCTTAGCTGGGGGTCATCCTTGTGAATTCCTGGGGTTTCCCTGGCACCAGGTTTCTCCCTGACCCTGAAACCCCCCCATCAAGATGTCTCTTTCATTACTCTTCCTCTCCATCCTACCCCCAACCCGCCTCCCGCACCCAGCCCTGCCCAATCTGCTCCCTCCAGTTCCCATCCCCTACCCCCCTACCCCTGCCCCCAGTTTACCCAGGAGATCTTTTTTATTTCTCCTTCCTAGGGAAATCCATGCATCCCTCTTTGGGCCCTCCATGTTATCTAGCCTCTCTGGGGCTGTGGTTTGTAGGTTGGTTATCCTATACTTTATTCCTAATGAGTGAGTACTTAGCATGTTTATCTTTCTGGGTCTGGGTTATCTCACTCAGAATCATTTTTTCTAGGTCCATCCATTTGCCTGCAAATTTCATGGTGTCATTGTTTTTTACAGCTGAGTAGTACTCCATTGTGTAAATGAACCACATTTTCCTTATCCATTCTCCAGTTGAGGGGCATCTAGGTTGTTTCCAGGTTCTTAGCCAGCTTTTCTAAATTATCCCATCTACCTCTTGCCTCTGGGCTTTTATCTTTCCCTATTCTACATACCTTTCTTTCTTTCTTTCTTACTCTGGCTGACTGTGTAGCTGGGTGGCTGTCCCTGATGTCCCCTCTCCTCCTTTTGCTCCCTGATCCTCTCTTCCTAAATTTCTCCTCTTTATCCTCTCTGCCCGCCAGCTGCACTTACCCTTTCTCCTGCCTCGCTATTGGCTGTTCAACTCTTTTTTTTTTAGACCGATCGGGTGTTTTAGGCAGGCAAAGTAACCCAGCTTCGCAGAGTTAAACAAATGCAACATAAAAGAACGCAACACATCTTTGCATCATTAAACAAATGTTCCACAGTGTAAACAAATGTAACACATCCGCAACTAATATTCCACGACAACCTCCAATAAACAAAACTGGTCTGAACCACAGCAACCTTTCTTCAGAGTCTGTGGGTCTGTTCCAGGTGACGATGCCAGCTGCTTTTCTGCAAAGTCTGTGGAGCAGTATTACGGCTGGAACATTGGGAAGAGGAGAGCTGCTGAGGTAAGGCCGTTTGCCGGCTGGAGACAGCACGCAAAGGTCAGCATCTGTGTGCTCTACCTGAAGGACAAATGAGACAAATTTGCCTTGTATTTCTTTAAGGTACTTGATGGTAGAATGTTTCTCAGTCACAAATGTCATTCTCTGTATCTCAGATACTTTTGGAAAGGCCTGCTCTCCTGTACCGGGGGAAGCATCTCGTGTTTTCTTTGAAAATGTTATATATTCCAGGGTGGGAGAGACGGCTCGACAGCACGATGGCTGCTCTCACAGAGGACTTGGGTTCATTTCCCAGCATCCTCATGGCAGCTCACGGTGGTCTGTAACTCCATTTCCAAGAGACCCAGTGTCCTTTTCTGGCCTCTTCAGATACCAGGCATGCAAATGGTACACACACATGCACATAAAGTTAAATTTTTTAAATTTGCAAATTTCAAAATAGTAATAAATTCAGATTTTTTTTTTTTTTTTTTTTTTTTTTGGTTTTTCGAGACAGGGTTTCTCTGTGTAGCTTTGCGCCTTTCCTGGGACTCACTTGGTAGCCCAGGCTGGCCTCGAACTCACAGAGATCCGCCTGGCTCTGCCTCCCGAGTGTAAATTCAGATTTTTATGGTGTACTTACAACAGTGTTGCCAGGTACAGTTGAATCATGAGAAATGAAAGGGGACCGCGTGCGTGTGCAGTGTGGCTAGGCAACAGTGCAAGATGGGTCATTGTGATTGGTCAGAGAAAATGAAAGGTTGGTTCATGACCCAGTGAAAGGTTGTAAATAGAAACCTAGGAGTTTCTCTTGTATTTTGTAAACATATAATAGAGACCAATAGAGATGTAAATTGTTACTGTGTGTGTAGGTGTGCATGTGCGTACACACACACACCACCACACACTGGTGAAGACTGGAGGACATAGGGAGTCAGTCATCTAACTTCTGCCATTCGGGTCCTGGGGACCAAGTTCAGTCATCTGACTTGGTGGCAGGCACCTTTCCTGAGCGTCTCGCTGGTCCCCAGAGAAGCTCTTTCAGATGCCCTCCCTTTGTCACTACAGAGGGATGGAATCTGACTCTTCAGTTGCTCCGTTTATTTTACTGCATAGTGATTGGTTTTAAAATTTAATGATTTAATTTTGGTTGAAAACCTTTTTAAGTGGCAAAGAGCAATGACAGTACGGAAAGTGTTACAAGAGATCCTGGAGAAGAACCCAAGGTTCCACCACCTGACGCCCCTAAAAACCAAGCACATTGCTCACTGGTGCCGCTGCCATGGCTACACCCCACCAGACCCTGAGAGCCTGCGTCATGACGGGGCCTCCATTGAGGATGTGCTGACCCAGATCGACAGTGAACCAGGTGAGCCTTCGTGGGCTGCTCCTGTTCAGTGTGCCCGCCCCCTCGGCCCTCCAGCTCACCTGTAGGCTGCGGTGTGCTTCCCTTCAGTTAGCGGGGGCGAGGGAGAGCTGCTCTAGGTGACAAGACCCCAGACCACATGGCCCTTCAGAACTGTTTACACCCACGTGCTCAGCCAGGAATGTTCACTTCATGCCGTCTGGTAGCCACGTGCTCTTCCCGTCAGGCTCCTCAGCGTTACTTTGAAGACTCTTAACCCTCCCTCTTTCCCTCAGATAGAAGTGACTTCCCTTTCTGTGTGACCTTAGGAACCCCTGGTAGGGAAGTCTGCCTATTCCCATGAAGAAAGACCAGTCTCATCTCCTACGGCATGTAGTATCTCTGCTGAGAGAGTTTGTCAGCTTCTAGACCTAGGTCCTTGGTGAGCAGAGACCACATGATAACCTCCGGGTTTCACTGGTGCTCTGTATACAGCATGGCACATCACCGGCACCTGGAGTCAGTAAAGCAGAGAGCCAGGAGCTGGTGAGCTACCAGGAGCTGGTGAGCTACCAGGAGCTGGTGAGCTACCAGAAGCTGGTGAGCCACCACCATCGTGGTGTTCATAAAAGCCCACCTTGTACCTGCCTGGACCTCACATCCTCCTTCTTGTTACCATGTCAACAGTACTTCCCTCACAGCAATGAGGCAGGGATGATTTTTTTTGTTTTTTTTTTTTCTTAAGACATTTTATTTCTTTTTTTTTTTTTAAGATTTATTTATTATGTATGCACTGTTCTGCCTGCATGTATGCCTACACACCAGAAGAGGGCACCAGATCCCATTACAGATAGCAGTGAGCCATCATGTGGTTGCTGGGAATTGAACTCAGGACCTCTGGAAGAGCAGTGGGTGCTCTTAACCTCTGAGCCATCTCTCCAGCCCAAGACAGGGATGATTTTTTAAGTCAAATTTCTCAGGTAGTCCAGGCTGGCCCTGAACTCACTGTGTAGCTACAGATGGACTTGTACTTCTGATCCTCCAGCCTCTACCTCCACGGGGCGGTTCTGGAATTACAGGCATGTGCCACCACACTCAGTGCAGTACTGGTAATTAGACCTGGGACTTCCTGATCCCAGGACCTCCTGCTTGCTAGGCAGGCACTCTGACTAGCTGGTACATCCCCTGCCTGAATAGGAATGACTTTATGTTCTTCATTGTTGTTCAGGTTTCTACGGCCCCACATTGGAACGTCAAAATGTTGTTGGTTGTTTTTGCTCTTTGGGGGAGCCCACTACCCAGCTCTCAAATAAATCACACACAGGGGCTCACTCTTAACTATAAATGCCTGGCCTTAGCTTGTTTCTTGCCAGCTTTTAACTTTGATTTATCCCATCTACCTTTTGCCTCAGGGCTTTTATCTTTCTCTAGTCCTGTATACCTTTTCTTTCCTTCTTATTCCGGGTCTGGCTGGGTGCCTGGGTGGCTGACCCCTGAAGCCCTCCTCCTTCCTCTCTTGTTCCCAGATCTTTCTTCCTTTTTTTCCCCAGATTTCTCCTTCCATCTGTCCTCTCTGCCTGCCAGCCCTGCCTATCCTTTCTCCTGCCTTGTTATTGGCCATTCAGCTCTTTATTAGATCATCAGGTGTTTTAGACAGGCAAAATAACACAGCTTTACCAAGTTAAACAAATATAACACATCCTAAAATAATATTCTACAACTTTTTACTGTACATTTCTAAGTTTTCCAGATTTTAAAAAATGAATAAAATTAATTTATTGACTCAGGAAGTGTGGCAATGGCCTGGTTTCCAATGGAGTGAATTACGTACTATCTTTTTGGCCTTAATGGCAGATAGAGTGCATTTAGAATAAGACGCCTGTCTGCATTTCTACTTCGTGAGGCTCTGGGTCTCGTGAGAGAGTCATAGAATTGGAACTGGAGAAAGGTTAGCGGCCTGCAGACTCTGCCTTAAGGGGTCCTGCAGAGAGTCGGAACCCAGACTGCTGCTTCTCCTTCAGAGTGCCTGTCGTCCTTCTCCACTGCCGACGACCTCTGCCGGAAGCTGGAGGATCTGCAGCAGTTTCAGAAAAGGGAGCCCGAGAACGAGGAAGAAGTGGATGTCCTCAGCTTGTCGGAGCCTCTGAAGATGAACATTAAAAAGGAGCAGGAAGAAAAGCAGGAAGAAATGAGATTCTACCTGCCGCCAACTCCAGGCTCGGGGTTTGTTGGTGACATTACGCAGAAGGTAGGAGGCCAGGGCTGTGGTGCTGTCTGCTCACAGGCCAGGTGCGTAGGGTCCAGACACCCCACCTCAGGAGCTCAGACAGCAGTCTGCCTGGGTGATGTGTGATTGGCTTCTGCCCAGAACTTACGTGTGTTTCCACTCTCCCATGTCAGAGCCTTCTGCAAGAGCCGTAAGTGCATAGGGAAAAGGCTGCGTGTTGAACATGGCTGTGCGGCAGAGGGCTAGACACAGGCTTTGTCCCGGGTTCTTTCCTCGTCTGGCTCAGGACACGCGCTTCTCCTTCATGGGGCATACAGTATTTCAGTCCCTGCCTGGGCAAGCAGTCTCCTCACAGCTGTGCTGCAATTGGGGAGCACACCTCCCTCGTTACCTGGGAAAGGACTCAGCCCCATGACACTGGCAGCTTTAAGTATTGCTTGCACTATTCTGAATTCTTCAGAGATTCCAGTCATGTTGTTCCATGATAAGAGGTTTGGGGGCGAAAGCGGGATTCCATGTTCAGAGTGGTTAGCGGAGCCCTCCTCCCAGCCAGCTGCTGATGTTGACGGAGCTAATGGCTTTCTTCCCCTCCTCCAGATCGGGATCACCCTGCAGCCCGTGGCACTGCACAGGAACATGTATGCCTCGGTGGTGGAGGACATGATCCTAAAGGTGGGTGCCTGCCTGGTGACGGCAGGGGGACCTGTGTTCGAGGCCGGCCAGGTTGGGTTCTCGAACCCGTGAGTGAGGGACAGCAGGGGAGCAGAGAGGACGGCTTTGAAATCCCTCATCTTCCTTAGGCTTTAAGTTTCCTTTCTTTTCTGTTTTTCCTCCTCCTACTTAGGTAAACTAAGTCATGTCCCTCTAAGAGCTGAGGGTTTGTTGTTGTGTTGAGGGTAGACCCCGGGCTCGTGCGTGCCAGCCAGGTGGTCTTCCCCAAGGCCCCGGGCTCCCACGGGTGTCTGTGCCTCTTTAGTGCCATTTCTTATTCTCATTAAGAAGTGTCCCAGCGGCTGGAGAGATGGCTCAGAGGTTAAGAGGTCATGAGTTCAATTCCTGACAACCACATGGCAGCTCACAGCCATCTATGGTGGGATCTAGTGCCCTCTTCTGGCATAAAGTTGAACGTGCAGATAAAGTGCCATATACATAAAACAGATAAAATAGATAAAATCTTTTTTAAAATTATTTAAGAGAAGTATCCTAGTGTGAGAAGTATCCGTGCTCTTTTTAGAGAGGGGAAGAGGCCTTGGGTTTTCCTGCCTGTGACAACAGAGAAGCAGCCACAACCGTCCTGTCCCTGGGCAAAGGGTGAGAAAAGGGACAGCTTCCACGCCTGCCTGGTCCTTACCTCAGCAGTTCTCCATTCCGCATCCCTCCAAGAGGAGGCTTCACTAGCAGCCCTCACTCAACACTCTGTTTTCCTTAGAAAACAATGTCTGGTTAATGAAAACCACTTCATCCAATAATTTCCCTGCATCATGGCCTCTGAACAAAAGTTCAGGTTTCCTGAGACCTTTGTAATACTGAGTTGGCAGTTATTTCAGAAGTTAGGTAAAAGATGAGGTCGGCTGCATCCCTCCCACTAGCCAGCAGGGGGCTCTTTTGTCAATACCAGTCTTCTGTTGTAGGCCACGGAGCAGCTGGTGAGTGACATCCTGAGACAGGCGCTGGCAGTTGGATACCAGACAGCATCTCCCAACAGGTACTGTTGCCCGGCTGACAGCAACAGGCTTTGCAGTTTAGGCACTCTCGAAGAGGTTTTATTTTACTCAGAATGTAGTGTAGTAGGAGATAGAGTTGCCGTGCTTGGGACATTAGCAGACTGAGGTCCGTTCTGTAGTTCTGAGCGAGTCTCTTGGTGGAAAGTCCAGCTGTGCCCTCTCGGCCATTGCTTCATAGACACCCAGGTCTGTTGTGTCACGGGATAGAGCGGGCAGCAGGTTCTCCATAAAGACAGTAACCTCTCGAGTGGCAGACTCTAGGATCGAGTTGATAAATACTACCTACGGTGTTTTGTCATTGCAGACACATTATTTCTCTTAGGAACTGGGAAACTGAGCTCTGAAAGGGAGTCGTCTCCAGTGTCCCAGATCACGGGCCCTAGATTGAGACTCATCTCACTGGCTGGGGACCCTGGAGCTCACTGCTACTTCTCTCCTGGTACATTCATCTCTTGAGTGGGATGTAGAGTTCCCTGGCCTTAAAAAAACGATAGTCCACATCCTCTTCTCCTTCTAGTCTGCTGAAGGCCGTCATAAAATCCTACACTATAATATAGTACCTGCAGTGATGAGGTCCCAACTGAGGATATTAGGTCAAACATACATAGACAACATAGAGGTCTTCAGTTTGAAAAAAAAAAAAAGAACTGGGGATAAAAATTTCCAGACCTGCTCCCCATTGCCCTGCTTGGAAAGCAGGAGGAGCCATGTTTTCCATGTTCCTGACTGGAGATGTGGCAGCCTGGGTGGTTTGAATGAGAGCATGTACCTCACACTTGGCTGGCCAGGACTCTGCCTCCCGTCTTCTGAGATAAGAGACAGTCCCTATTTTCATGGTGCTCTGAAGCACACTTGAGTCTGCTGAGACTTAGAAGCACTTAGAAGACTTAAAAACATTCTCTTCTGCTGTCTACTTTACTCTCTTTCTTTTCTCTGCCGGCTAATCATTGAGCCAACATGAAGTCCTCATTGCTGTGACCAGGGGGTGAGGTTTGAGCCCTGGGTAGGACTGTAACTGGAGTTACGGCTTTCATCAGAAAGGAGAAGAATTCGTAAAAAGCGGGAGAGAATGGCCCTGAGTCATTGCATATAGCCTTTGCCGTCACCTCCTTCTCTAAGAGAATGGTCCCTTTAGTGAATTAACTGACTAAATTATTGATGAGTGCACTTGACAGAATACACTTAATTATACTTTCGGGGTTTTTTTTGGACTAGGGTTCCCAAAGAAATCACAGTGAGTAATATTCACCAGGCCATTTGCAACATTCCTTTTCTGGATTTTCTCACGAACAAGCACATGGGGAGACTGAACGAGGATCAGTGAAGACAGTGAAGATGATCCCCAAAAGCAGGATGGGGAGCCGTGTCTGAAGTATGCAAACCGTGGTGACCCTTGTGTTCGGAGAAAGGCGGTTCTCTGTGCGTTAGAATGCTCCGGCTACCATACCATTCCTTCCGTCTAACTGCGTGTTATCACGAGGGCACTGAGTCCCAGGGGCAGCCCTTTTAAGACTGTATTGTTTCCCAATTCTGGAGGGAAGCTGGATGGGCACAACTTTGTCAGCTTGCATTTCTTTACTCTGTACCGGCTCTGGAGGTGTCTGAATGTGAGACAAGGCATATACACAAGGTGCTCCCTCTTGGGAGTGGGCTTGGGTTCACCTGGGGCCCACTTTCCAGAAGGCGGAGATAAATCTGACACACTAGTCTGGGCTACTCTAAAGAAGAACAGAGAAAGCAAGTACCTTTTCCTACCTTGCCTCGGTGTGGCAGGGCTGCACTCTTGGCCAGTGTGAGTCAGCTACAGAAGGGGTAATATGCCATGTGGAAAACTAGACACCAAGGAGGCTGTAGCCTGAGACTTTTTCATGGAACCCCGATGCCCGTGCTTCTGTGACAGCCAGAGTCAAAGCGTTGAGGTTCCCAGCAGAGATCAGAAGGCATCGATCCTGTGCCCGTGTAACCCAGGAGACTATCACTGTTAGTGTAAGCATGATCCAGAGTCCGGCACTTGGCCTGCAGAGGTCTCGGCACTGGGTCCTCATAGCCCAGTGGGCTGCCGAAGCTCCTGTTGTCCGGGGGCTGGGGAGGCAAACCTTCCGGGGGTGTCCTCAGTGGACCTGAGGTCCTGTCCTCTGCCAAAGAGTTCTGCCGTGATGACAAGGGTTGAAACACCTGTGAGTGCCTTTCTTGCGAGAACTGCTCTTACCCGGTGTGCCAGCGCTCGGGAGGGAGCAGAGCCGCTCCCTGAGGGGCAGATAGGCTGTTGGTAGCGCCAGCACAGATTGCAGGCACTGGGGACTCTCCAGTCCTCCTAACTATTGTGGGCAAATGGAAGACCTTAGTTTCAATTGGAACCTTCTCACTCTGCTCAAAGCAAACTTGGAAGGTCTGAGTCAGAGTCAGCAAAAAGCCTGTTCTCCCAGGCCCCGCAGGTGGGTGTGTGAGCCAGGACACAGAGCGGGCTGCAGGTACAGAAGAAGGGTTCCAGAAGAAGGGTTCCTCCCAGCAGGGATAGGGCGAGCGTGGCTTACGGTAGAGGTGGTATATAAGGCTTAAGAATTGGGTCTGTAGGCCACACCACAGATCAGTAGGCCCACACACAGATTTGTTCAGAAGTGGACAGACACCTGCGAGGTAGAATATCCATATGAGAACAGATTGATTTGTTGTGATAAAAACCTAAAGAAATTGCTTTTTGCTAAAGAAATATCAAGTGATTTAAGAGTCTCCATGTATGTTAATGTTTCAAGTGTTTTTCTATCGTAATGTGTAACATAATTGTGTATCATTTTGTCTACAATAAAACTTTTAGTATTTGTGATGGGTTTTCTGAGCTGGAAGCGCCATACTTAGATGGGCTCATTGGGATGCAGCCGTGGTGTGGGTCTTTGTGAGTTTAAATTACTCTCTCTCCTTCCATCAGAAAAGAATCTGCAATCGTGTAATGTAAAAGGACCACAGTTACATTCAGGTCACATACAAAACAAGACACTTCACTTGGTGACCATGGACATAATTATTTCATGCAAGCAATTTAGGGTAAAGGAAATGCATAAGTGGGTTCAATTTCTCAAAAACAAAAAAAGCAGAAAGTCTAATAAAGTAGTTTATCTGGTAAGGTAAAGTTGGCCTGTGCTGAGGTCCGAAATCCACTCCGGACACAGTCCTTTCATTCTCATCTGCTGTCGTGGGTTTCTAAAAAGTTACCAAAAGGCGGAGACAGTACAGAACCAGAGGTTCTGAAATCTGTGACTTTGGAAGGGGATTTCTGCGAGGAGGCGTGGGGATCCAGGCCACAGAGCTAGCTTGCTGGGAAGCATCTTCACAGAGTCAGAAAGCTGAACCCTGGAGGGTAAGGTTAGTGGGGGGCATAGGTCAGGATGGGTGCCGACAGCCCGTCCCTGGACCTCAGGTGGGTGGCATACCCCAGCCAACAGAAGCCTGGAGTCCTGGAGTTCTGTCCCGTACGGCACAGAGAGGTAAGGCCTTCCTTCAGCTGTGAAAGGACCTTCGGGGCTTTCGGTTGAGACACAGCAGACTGCGGCAGTTCCCAGATCGGTCACTGTGGTTATGGGGTAATCAATATTGAACACTCTTTGCTCAAATTCACAGATTAAACTACTTTATTTTTAAAAACTTACAGAATATAAAAATTATTAAATTGTATAGGAATTTTAAGCAGGTATGATAAAGTATTTTTAAAAATTAGGGCTGGAGAGATGGCTCAGTTGGTGGCGTGTGCAGTACCTGAGTTCAGTCACCAGAACCCACGTAAACAAGGCCGGCGTGGTGGTGTACACTTACTGTCCGAGCACTGGACAGGCAGAGAGGCAGGTCCCTTGAGGCCTGCTGTGGAGCTGGCTAGCCTACTTGGTGACCTTCAGACCAATGAGGAAAGAGAAAGATACCTGAAAAACACTTTGGGTTGTCTTCTGTCCTCTACATGTGTACCCGCACATACAGGAACACACACATGTACCCGCACATACAGGAACAGACACGCATGTATCCGCACATACAGGAACACACACATGTACCCGCACATAAAGGAACACACACATGTACCCGCACATACAGGAACACACACATGTACCCGCACATACAAGAACAGACATGCGTGTACCCGCACATACAGGAACACACATGTACCTGCACATACAGGAACACACACATACATACCCGCACGTACAGGAACACACAGATACCCAAACATACAATACACACATGTACCCAAACATACTGGAGCACACTTATACCTGCACAAACAGGAACACACACATATGAACCTGCCCATACAGGAACACACACATATGAACCTGCGCACACAGGAATGCACCAACAGCCACACATAAAGGAACACACGTTACCTGCACATACAGGAACACAGACACACGTACCTGCACATACTGGAACATACACACACTCCTCAGAGATGAGCCCTGCTGGTCCTCCAGTGCATTTCTCTGGTCTTGGTGCACATTGTGTAAGGGGAGTGGTCTCGGGTCTGGGAGAACACGGCTGACTCTGGTCTTGTTTGCTTCTTGGGTTGCTCATGGAGCTTTGTGGCCTTTCTCGGATCTGGAATGAGGAGGGACTTCTGAAGAGCAGAGGGCTGGTGGGAAGAGCTGTGTGGCACATTGCTGAGGTTCCGAACAACCTGTGACCTAGCAGAGGTCGGCTTCACTCCGTGGCCACTGTGGTGCTACAATGCCAGAAAGGGACAGGTGTGCTTCATGCTGGCCGAACGCAGCGGGGTCATGCATCTCTACACCAAGAGAACGAATGCACGGGGTTGTGGGGGCTTGCCGGGCATGTGGTGTGGTCATTGGCAGCACGCAGCCAGGAGCTCTGAGTTGGGGCCTGCCCATGGCTGCAGCAGGGACAGAGGCGCCGGGAAGAGAGTTAAGCAGGAAAGGACAATTGAGCCATGCTTGGCTGACTTGACTGTGCTGAGCATGGGATGTGCCTAGCAAGTCAGCAAGGTGTAGGCGACAGCAGCCTCCCTTTTAGACGCAGAAATGGAAGCTCCCATTGTCCCTGCAAGTGTGGAAGCAGCAGTGGTACAGATGGTCCCTTTCCCCACTTAAGGGTGCAGGAGAGCTGAGGTGGGCAGAAGGTGCCACCGGCCACGCTGGAGCCAGCTGCAGCCCTCTGCAAGAAGGGTGCGCAGATTGTAAGTGTCAAGGATATTCACGTCGTCACGCTCTGTTAAAGTCATTATTGAGAGACCAGATGAATGAGAAGGTACTTGAGTTTATAACTTAAGTTGCCCAGCACATTTTTGCATTTTAGTAAATTGTTAATCTGCTCACTGCCTACATTTAGGTGCCCAGCAGGCAGTCTCTTCCCTCTTAGGAACACTGAGCATGCACACTGGCAAATCTAGAGTAACAGGACCCTTGGTATATGCACATGGTTCCAGTTTTCCCTTCAGAATGACTCAACAGCATTTCCTCGGCCAGCAAGGGGGAGGCTGGGCCTGCTAGCACCTCTGAGGGGATGCTGTGTGGGAGGCCTGAGCTGCCTCCCCTGCCTTGGCTTTGAAGGGAACCCTTACAGTTCTTACCGAACAGTACCAAGCTTCTTAGACATAGTCCTTTCTAGTGTTTGAGAGGTGGATGTGCAAAGGGAATGGGCTTGTTCTACACAGCCATCCTGGCTGCGACCCATGAGAACAAGTTCTCCAAAGATGGAGCGAGTTTTCCCCACAGCGGGGTAGTGAGTACCTAACCAGAGTTGGGAAGCCAGCAGGCCGGAGCTAAAGGTCCCTGTAGGGGATGCTCTCCAGACATGCACCCAGCACCTCATGGGTGTGCATGGTAGTCCCTTCTAGTCCTTGTGTTGAGGGGAGACAACAGAAATTAGGACAGGGCTCAGCCTCTAGAAACATGGGGTGAATGCCATTCATGCTGTCAACATGTCACTCATCCTGTGGGAATTGTTTCCCTGAAACATGATCATCCTGGCTATAAAGAAATTACGTTTGAAATTGAAAACATGTGGATGATCTCCCTGGATAGATATCACCACTGGTGTGTGTGTGTGTGTATTCCACATATATATGGGATTTCTACTTGGATAAATAGCACCACCGTGAGAGTCATATGCAGGTGGTTTTATATATATTTAAACTTAAGGTTTTGTTATTGTTTTGAAACAGGGTCCCTCTATGTAGACCAGGCTGTCCTGGAACTTACTATGTACACCAGGCTGGCATTGAGCTCATAGACATAGAGATCTTCCTGCCTCTGCCTCTAAAGTGCTGGCATTGAAGGCATCAGTTCTGACAACCTAAGGGGTGTGTATGTGTGTGTGTGTGTGTGTGTGTGTGTGTATGTGTTGAGACAGGTTTTCTCTGTGTAGCCCTGGCTGTCATGGAACTAACTCTAGACCATATTGGCCTCAAGATCACAGAGATCTGCCTGCCTCTGCACCCACTGGGGTTAAAGGTATGTGCCCACCACTGCCTGGATAAGATTTCTTGATGTAAGCATGTGGGCCACTGCAGAAAGAGATGAGAAAACTACCTGGGCCTACCATAGGTTATCAAATAGAATTAACATGCATCTGGGGAAACCATCCAAAGTGGGTAGCTGGTCTGTCAAGGACTTGATAGATTTCTCAGTCTGGAGCAGTTTAGGTCACAGCTGAATTGATCCTCAGATTTAAAAATTGAAGGGTGCCAAATGGCAATTTAAACGTTCAAGTCTCCTTCCCCGTTGAGGAGGAGGGTGGAAGAGGCTGAGTGCAGCTGGTGGTGGTCTACCCGCCTGCCTCCACTCCACACCACAGCCAGGGCCGGCAGCCCTGGCTCCAGTCAGCAAAGGACCAAGTCGGGCCCCCTTTGGGGAGGTCTGGAGGTGTCCATCAGCTTTCCCAGCAGCCACGATCTCCACTGGTCTCCACTGGTCACACATTGAGAGTCCGGGGAGCTGATGTCTGAAAGATGGCTGAGGGATTGGGTGTGAATTTCCTCACCTCTGGAACCTGAAAAAGAAGTGTGGCCACATCAGTGGGCTCTTTCCTCCACCTGCCCCAACATTTGGCTCTGAGAAAAGAATGCCTTGGCAGTGGGAGTTAGCCAAGTGAGTTTTGTCACTTCTGTGGTGGGTCACACAGGGAACATGAACTCCCTTTGCCCTTTAGTTGGGGTAAAGATGCTAACCAGCCCTGCAGTCCTGGGAGGGAACCGCAAACCTCACATGTGGCATGCCTTTGTTGTACCACAGAGCTATGCCTAGGTCACTTAGGGTTCAAACCTCACATGTGGCATGCCTTTGTTGTACCACAGAGCTATGCCTAGGTCACTTAGGGTTTCGTATTTTTGCAGGGGGCAGGGCTGTGCTGAGGCTGGAACTCAGGGCTTTGTGTATGCTGGGCATGCAGTCCACCACTGAGCTACACTGCCACCCTTGAAAGTCACTAGCCCTATTAGTAGTCAGGGGGCCATGCTGGGGCTTGGGAGGCAGGCAGACGCTGCTCACCAGAGAGGGCAGTGCCAGAGAAGCCACCTAGCCAGCGGCTGGTAGCTTGTCTGTTGGTGGGTACAGTTGGTTGGGCACTGCTGTCCTTAACCATCATGCCATTGCCTTGCCACCAAAGTCTGTCTCCTGACCCCTATCCCGGAGAACAAGTGTCTTCTCTGCCCTAGAGGCGCCACCCTCAGGCTGACCTGGAAGCCGGCCCCAGGGCTGGGATCCCACCCAGAGCTCTGAGTTGTGATGACTCTGGCAGATCTTGCCTTTGTGGATCTTGAGGGCTTCACTCCAGTCCACGCTTGGAATTCCTGCCTGCAACAGAATGCAATCAAAACCTGGCACAGGGTCCGTCATTCCCTGGGCCCCAGCTTCTAAAAAGACCAGGCCCTGATCACTGCTGGTCCTGCTTCAGTTCCTGATGATCCTTTGTTCTCCCGCACAAGCAGGACCAGAGCACCAGGTACTCCAGGCAGATGGGCCAGCTCAGTAAGGTAGCTCTGAGCTAGCCAGCCCTACCATTCTGAATGCTCCACCAAGAAACCTCAGCCACGTAGGCTGGGGACAGCAGTGGTGGGAAATTCTCATGCAAGGGAACATCAGGCAGCATTTGGCACACACACACTTGCCTTAGAGACAGACAAGCACCAGTACCCAAAGCCCCCCTGAGACCCGAGGCTGCCCTTCTGGATGCCAGGCCTCTTATGAGGGGGCCCAGAGCCAATGAAGGCTGTCACCTCCTGCATGCCCACTTATGGCATGAAGAAATGCCATCTTAGACAGTGCCCAGCACAGCAAAGGTACATCTGCTTACAGTTTGGAAGAGAAGGCTCAGCCATATCTGATGACGTGAGTTCAATTCCCAGGACCCACATGGTGGAAGTAAAGAACCAACTCCCACAGGTCTTCTGACCTCCACGTGTGTGTGGTGATGTGTGCACATGCATGTACATACACACAACAAATGTAAAAAAAGAAGGAAAATCATGGGGCTGTGGGATGACTTAGCAGTTGTGTGTATACTCCTCTGGCGAAGGATGGTAGTTGAGTGCCCAGCCCCCACCTCAGGAGTCTCACAACCACCAGGCACTCACGCTCCAGGGGACCTGTCACCCCTCTCAGCCTGGCAGGCACCTGCACTCATGTGCACAGACACAAATACACATGATTTTAAAGAATAAAACAAAATCTCATAAAAATGTGTTTTTAAAAGAATCAATTACAGTAACAATCTCAAAAAAAAAAAAAAGAAGCCTCCAAGCTGGTCTGCAGTCTGAGCTCCCATGGGCCATTTCCCTGGAGGGAAAGGACAGGCTAACCTAGCCCCATTCCTCTCACTGAAAAGGCTCAATCCCTCTATTCCTGGAGTCAGCCAGATCTCTTAATCTTGTCCATGTCTCTACTAAATGGTAACCTCAGGACTGCAGTTCCCCCCACCCCGACCATAGGCGGAGGGCTCACCCAGCCAGGGCCAGTGCCTGCCTGTGCTAGGCCCTCCCCCTGCGCTGGCCCAGCTCATGCCCTGATGTCAACAAAGGAGTCTTGTCTTGGCAGCATCAGGGGCTCGCCTCGCTAGGCAGGCAGATGGCATGGGCAAGGGGAGCTGGTGTCCGCTGTGGCCAACACTCGAGTCTCGGGTGTAAGGAAGAGCTGAGCCAGGGCCTGTCAGATAATTTCTGCGTCTGAAGCATCAAGGTTCCGAAGACCAGCTGTCTAAATCATACGCTGTTATCTTCCTCCTGGGAAGGCAGGGCCTCCCCCTGAGCATGCCCTTCTGTCCCCACCTCTCCCCGAGCTCTGTACCAGGCAGCCTGTCAGCTGCCCGGAGGTGGCAACAGGGGACTCAAAGCGGGAAGAACCTAGAGCAGTCCCTGGGGTGGTCGCAGAGTGCTTGTGATGGAGCAGAGCAGGGACAGAAGTGGCCTCATCAGAGCCCAGCTACTCATGGAGGAGAAAGGTGCACTATGGCTTACACCAAGATAAGAAAAAATATAAACCGCACTATGCTCCTTCTGAAAAATCATCAGCCACATTTTTTTTTTTTTTGAAACAAGTCCTCAATATGTAGCCTTAGCTGGCCTGGAACTTGCTATGCAGAGCAGAGCTGGCCTTGAACTCACAAAGATCCACTTGCCTCTGCCTCCCAAGTCTTGGGATTAAAACTGTGTGCATGGGTCCTCTTTTTTTTTTTTTTTTAAGCACATCTTTCATAGGCCTGACCAGCCTAGAAGGAACTGTGGAAGCAAGACAGGTCTCTGGGAGGGGCCAGCCAGTTGAGAGCTCCAAGCTGGCTATCTAGGGCTCCTCTGCCCATCTGGCCAGACAGACAATGCAGATCAGTCCTTTCAAGGAGACCAGAAGCCAAGTGAAGCAGGACCAGTTGGCAGGGAGAGACAGAGGCCTAGAGGGTCCATGCCACTTATGATCAGGAGTGACCACAGACTTGCTCGGTTATCTTCAGGGTCCCTGGATCTGTTTTCTGAATGCCTATAGCAATTTTCTTGGATGAAGTACATCTTAGAAGATGGAAGGCAGGATGGGATTACTCCAGCCTGGTCTGAGAGAGGACCACCTCTGGGGGTCCCAGAGGCCAGACGATTGATTCGGTGCTGGGGAAAATCAGCAGTGCTCCTGGGCTTTGCGGGGAGTGAGCACTGGCAGCCAGGCTCGTGCTATTCCAGCTCTCCGGGGAAGGAAAAGGTTCCAAAGGGAGAGTTGACACTTGGAAAGACAAGCCCCTGTCTGTCAGTGCTTTTCCACGGCTGGCTTTGAGAAACTGACTCCAAGGAGACGGCCCAAGACCAGCTGTCTACAGCATGTTAAAGAATGAGAGCCTGTGGGGACCACGAACCGGGTGCCCGAGTCCCACTCCTTTCTGTGCCATCCGGAGCCACGCGCTCTTGCACCACCAGCTCAATTGCAGCGCTCCGGCCAGGCATCTTACGATGGCCTGTAACTCCGGCTTCTGTGTAGAGGGACAGCAATAACAGGCCTCGGGGAGTGGAGCCATGTGTGCCGAGTGGAGACAACAGCTAGCACCTTGCTACCAACAGCGCTTGGAGGACCCTGAAGGACATTCAGGCCTGCCCTGCACTCCATGTGGGTTAGTCAGCCTTTCCTGGAATGTTCCCCGTGAAGAGGGGCTTGCACCAGCATCCCCGGGCTGCTCTCTGGTTGTGGAGGATGGCTTCCTTCCTTTCTCTGTAAGCCCCACCAATTGTTTGACCCCAGAATCTCAAGCCCTTGCAAGGTGCCCCACACGTAGGACCGCGGAAGAACCGTGAACCAGTGAGACCTCTCCGGCTGTGGATTCAGGTTCCCAACATCAGCAGTCAGTTCTGTCCACGACCCCAGCGAGGGCTTGAGAGCAGAAGGCCCTGCCTGTCTGGCCGCCAGCAACGTCATTCAACTTCTGACAGCTCAGCTTGAGTCAGAGAGCGCAAGGCCTGCCCTGCCCTGCACGCCTGTTAAGTACCTTAAAGAGCGTGGCCTTTAGGGGGAACCTGTCCTGAGCTTTGCTTCTTTGGCTTGTATACATTTGAGATCTGTACTTGGAATGCTTCACAGTAGCCCATCTTACGACAGCCCCATAACTAGTGCATCCCGATTGTTAGGACAGTGGGGCTGTGACCTCTACATGTGCCCCATGTGCCGTCATCTGTTTTAAACTTGATTTTTAATTATGTACATGTGTGTGCATCTGTGTGTGGGTATGTGCAGTGAGTGTGGATGCCCCGGGCGCCAGAGGTACCAGCTCTCCTTGAAGCTGGATTTACCGGCCATTGTAAGATGCCTGGCCGCAGCGCTGGAATTGAACCCCCAGCCTGTGTAAGAGCAGTGTGCTCTCTTAATCGGCGAGACACCTCTCCAGCCCCCATGTACCTTTTAGTCCCAAGTTTCCATCCTACCGTCAAGGAATCTAAAGGACAAAATTCCTAAAAGTAAACACCTGTAACAAAGGTAGTGGTAGTGGTTTAAATAGTTCTAAACTAGGGATCCCAACTGAGACAAAAAATAATCGGGATATATAGCGGCATGCCTAAGAAAAGGCTAACATACAGCAGTTATTAACATTCAGAATTATCTATTTATGGTCAAACATCACATCAGGTTTAAAAAAAAAAGTAATGTGTGTCAGAGATGGTTCAGAGGGTGAACACCAGGCACAAGCTGGCAACCCGATCTGTGTGTGTGTGTGTGTGTGTGTGTGTGTGTGTGTGTGTGTGTGTGTGTGTGTCTGTCTGTCTCTGTCATATATATTAAAGATTTTAAACATCGTGACAGCAAGAATGGTACCATGGAAGAAACCGAGTGTGTATGCATTCATTGTACATTAACCATTAGAAAAGATCCATCTGTCTGGGAGGGGTGGCGTGAGGGTGTTAAGGCGGTATCTGTTATTTTTGTCATTTCTAATTTTCTCACTATGAGCATGCATTACTCTTCTGAGTTGAAAGAGGATGCAGGAAGTCCTCAGTTGTCCAAAGCTGAGCTGCTAAGGGAGCAAAGGACCTTTGTGCAGTGGGATCTTGATCAGAGCGCGCACTGGCCCTGGGCACTGGGGTACGGGGGGTGGGGGTGGGGGTGGGGGTGGAGGGGGGCGTTGGCATGTGCACAGCCCTCTGTGCTCACCCGACCCAAGTTAAAGGGCAGCAATCTTGGGAGGGAAGGAGGAGGGAGCGGGGCGGGGGGGGGCGACTCCTTTTGAGGTGCCATTCACCTTGGATCCCGGGGTAGGGAGCAGCAGAGAAGGCAAGGCCACGCCGGCAGTGTCAGAAGACCAAAGAGATGACCAAGAGGCTCCTTTGCCACTCTTCAGACCCTGTGGTATCCAGGCTACTTGCCGTCCCCTCCCCCACCCCGCTTTGGGACTCAGTTTCCTTCCACCACCGGTCGAGATTCGAAGCGTTCCCCCGCCACAGCCAGAGACCCACCTATAAGACGTGGTCGCTACCGCAGCTGCGTCCGCGTCCCCGACGGGCAGCACGTAGACCTGCCGGGCGGGGGGCGCCGAAGCCTGGCCCCTGCGGCCGCCCGGCCCGGGCACGCGCTCCGGCGCCGCATCCCGGGTCCCCGCGCGCGCGGTCCGCACGCCGAAGTCGCGCTGGTACTGGGTGAGCGGCACGGCGCGGCTGGGCTCCCGCGCGCCGGCGACAGCCGGGCTCCCGCGCGACGCGGTGCAGTCGGCGCCCGGCCCCTCGCTCCCGGGGTCCGAGTAGCCGTGCAGAGTCAGCGGCACCGCTACGTCCGAGCGGTCCAGCTGGTTCCAGCGCCGGGCCAGGCAGCACAGCCGGCTGATGCAGGGCCACGCCATGCCGCTCGGCCACGCGCCCGCGCCGCCGCGCGCGCCCGCCCGCCCGCTGCCCCCGCGCCGCCGGGCGCCCCGCGAGCCCGGCCTCCCGGCAGTCCCAAACTGCCCGCGGCCTCGGGTGGTTGAACCCCCCAAGTCCCCCGAATGTGATCTCCGGGTTCCGCAGAGGGCGAGGCCGGAGGGAGGCTGTTCTTCGTCGTCACGCCGCCTGCAGCTGGGCGCAGGTGGCAGGAACAGAGGACTCTGTTGGGGACTGTGGACACGGGTGGCTGCGGAGCAGAGCTAAGCTGTGCTGAGGGACTCCGCGGTCATCCAGGGTGGAAGTGGGGAGGACGACGACAAGGAGGGTGATGCAGAGAAGACTTGGGGCCATGTTTCCCGATAAACACGTTTGAGTCACCTCTTGAATCAGTGTAGGACAACCAATCTAGTTTTCATTAAGAACTGCCAATAGCTTCCGATCAGCCTCTGTCTGGGTTCTAAAACCCCCAAACTCCCTCCCCTGCTGTACATTGAGTGCTGTAGTCCAAGCTGAAGATCAGTTTAACCCAGAGACAACACCCAGCTGTCCTGGAAAGGCTTTCTGAGTGTATCAAGTCTGCACACAAGCTGTGTTAGTTAGACGGAACTTCTGGCTGAACTTGGAACGGATCCATCTCAGGGGACTGCCCCGCCCCGCCAGTTGGTCAACTCATCTCCCTAAAGATGGAAGTGGCATACCACTGCCAGTTTAACAGCCCAAGCCTGCCTAGGGCCCCATATTGACCAAAGTTAAGCCTGGAGCTCGGAAAGCCTTTTGCCAAAGGCGCATTCACGGGGACCCCGAAAGTATTTCTTCTCACCTAGAGCAAACTGACTTTGTGAACTGGGAGCTGGGCCCTGGGTTAGTCAACCTGGAAGATGAAGGTTAGTAGTAATGAAATAATCCACGGGAGAAAGCTATAGCCCTATGGACCGTCGCTCTTCCCAAGCCAATGAAGGGTCTAGTGAGTCCCTTGATTAGCAGGCTGATCGAGAGTCGGAAAGGCTCCTGGTATGGAAGCAGGGCAGGGTAGGGTTTTGGTTTTGGTTTTTGTTTGTTTTGTTTTGTTTGTTTGTTTTTAGACAGGGTTTCTCTGTGTAACAGCCCTGGCTGTCCTGGAACTCGCTCTGTAGACTAGGCTGGCTTCAAACTTACAGAAATCCTCCTGCCTCTGCCCCCCAACTGCTGGGATTAAAGGCGGGCACCACCACCACCGCAGGGCAAGAGTAGGGTTTTTTTTTTAAGTCAAAAGGAAGAAATCACATCATACCAGGGGCAGGCTGAGCATGGGGTGTTAGGGGGGTGTTTTGTTTGTTTGTTTACAATACACTGTTTCATTGCAGGGAAGGAACAATTCTTTAATCAAATAAGATCATTTTTCTGGAGGAACATTTTGTGTACATCCAAAATACTTTCCCAGCAGGAAAAGAAGAATCCTCTTTCTTCCTTCCTCCTTTCTCTCTCTCTCTCTCTCTCTCTCTCTCTCTCTCTCTCTCTCTCTCTCTCTCTCTCTCTCTCTCTCTCTCTCTCTCTCTCTCTTCAGAAGATAAAATATTGTTTACAAGCTGGGTGAGAGTCCGGAGAGGAGAGGTGTAGTTTCGGGACTACCTAACTTCTAGGTCATTTCCGTTAAAATACTGGTTCACAGCCAGAGAGAGGGCTCAGTGGGTAAAGACATTTCCCACTAAGCCCAGCTTCCTGAGTTCAGTCCTGAGGACCCACAAGACGAAAGGAGTACTGACTCCCCACATTGTCCGGTGACCTCTGGGTGAATTTTGGTGCATGCACCTACATACAAAGGCAAGGTAAACAAGCAGATGCAATAAAACATCTGAAAGATGTGTTTATTTTATGTGTATGAGTGCATGTATATACGTACACCATATGCAGAGGCCAGAAGAGGGAGTCAGGTCCCCCAGACTGGACTTAGAGCCGGTTATGAGCTACCATGCGAATGATGGGGTAGCAAGTGCTCTTACCAACAGAGCCATCTCTCCAGCCACGGAAAACATTTTAAATCGAAATTTTAAAATAAGTAGTTTTACAGAAAAGATAATGCTGGGAATTAGTGGTGCGTGTCTATAACCTCAGTACGTGAGAGGTGGAGATGGGGATCAGAAGCAAGTTCAAGGCCCACCTAGGCTACATAAGATCATGTCAAAACACACACACACACACACACACACACACACACACACACACAATCTTTTAAATTATGTTTTTCAGTGCCAGAGATTGAACTCAGGACTTTGTGCATCCCTGAGCTACCTCCATAGACCACTTTACTTGTTCATTCATCAAACTTGCTAGGGCCGATGTTGAGTGCCCTCAAGATGAGAGAAATGTTAGCCCAGATGCTATGAATGGGAGGGTTAAGGCGAGGCTCACCTGTCCAAGGGAGGAAGGCTGGGCCTGGGGAGGAGTCGGGGAAGGGTGGAGGGACAGCAGAGGCCAGAGCAGAGCTGGCCTTGACAGACACACAAGGAGTTAAATTTTTCCTAGGAGACAGTAGGGGATGACTTGTATTTCTGGCACTCTGTCAGTCACATGGAGCAGTATGACATTTTCAGTGCCAGCTGGAGAAGTAGTCTGGGACCAGAGAAATTAGGGACCGCACTAGAGCCTTGGCTCAAGGAGTGGAGAGGAAGGGCTGGGATCTAGGAGTAAGAAACAAGGCAGGGGAATCTGGGATGGCAAGATGGCCCTTGGATGGTGAAGGCACTTGCTACCAAGCCTGATATAGCTTGAATTTGAGCCCCAGGCCCCATGTGGGGAAAGGAGAGAGCCAGCCCTTACAAATTCTCTTCTGACCTCCACACATATGATGTGGATGCCTCCCACACAACCAATAAAGTGTAAAGTGTTTTACAGATGGAATTTTTATTTATTTTATGTATATGAGTATTTTGCCTCTGTGTGTGTGTGTGTGTGTGTGTGTGTGTGTGTGTGTGTGTGTGTGTGCCACATGTGTGTAGTGCCAGAGGAGGCCAGGAGGTTGTTGGAGCTCCTGGAACTGGAATTATAGACAGCTGTGAGCCACCATGTGGGTGCTGGAACCTAAACCAGGTCCTCAGGAAGAGCAGTCAGCGGTCTTAACCACTGAGCCACCTCTCCAGCCAACAAAGATGGAAGCCTTGCATAGCTCTGAGGCCTCTGCTTCGGATGACCTCACTTCCTTGGCCAGCAGTGCTGGGGTGCACTGCAGTGGAGCCCCAGAACCTGTAACTATCACCGTGCCTCAACAGACGCATTGACTAGATGAGGGCACAGGATGGCTGGAGCTCAGAAGACCCACACCACACCAGGAGCCACGAGGTTCCTGTTAAGAAATGAGTGTGGAGGGGTGTGAGTCAGTAGCCAGGGGACCCTTCCCTTCAGGAACAGCACAGCCAAGTAGCACCCAGGGAGAAAATGGTCTTGAAGGCAGAGATCAAACCTCAGCAGAGAGGTCAAGCTATGGGTGCTGAATACCCACAGTGTGAGGTTAGGAGAGGAGCCACGACTGGCCTCATGTAGGCTTGTGTGGGCAGCATGAGACTGTAGCCTCCAGGATATCTGTGGCGAACATGGTCTTCTCAATGCTCTAGTGCTGAACTTCAAAGGATCCATCCTGAGCATCACAGAACTCGCTTAATGTTGAAACTGTTTTACTCAGAGGACCAGCAATCTAGGAAACAGGGCAAAATCGGCCTTCAAAGTTCAGTCTTGTCCCTTTGGTCCTATGTTCCCTCATTGTCGAAGCCTCCACCACTCGTGTGTGTGTGTGTGTGTGTGTGTGTGTGTGTGTGTGTGTGTGTGTGCTGGGGGGAAGTGTCACACCACTGAGTCTTGTATCCCTTCTCAGTGCCAGTTGGAGAATATCGCGATTAACGTTGACTCGGAGCAAACAGCAATGTGCATGTGCTAAGGAACTTCCACGGTGCACGTGCTACCTGCCAGCGGCTGTTAGCACCCACCTGCTCTTGAACAAGGCTTAGGCTACAGACGTGCACAGCCAGGTCCAGCTGTCTACATGGGTGCTAGGGATTGGAACTCCCTCCTTACACTGTCAGAGCACGCAGTCTTACCCACTGACTCATCTCCTCAATTCAAAATGTGGTCTTATAAAGCACCCCTTTTCCTCCCTACAAAAGTAAGGAAAAACGCACTCTTACAGAACACGGGGCCAGTGAGATGGCCCAGTGGATGACGGTTCCTGCCACCAAGCCCAATGACCTGAGCCAGATCGCTGAGCCCCACATGCTGGAAAGAGAGAACTGATTCCCATAAGTTGTCTTCCGACCTTCCGTGTGTGACATAGGATGTGTGATCGCTCCCCAATGATAAATAAAGGCTAAAACACTCAAACCCTGATAACATAGACTATACAGTTATCAGTGTCCTTATCATCCCCCACTGATATTAGTCATAGGAGCTGTTTCCCATTCACACAGAGCTGACCTCTTGCCCCTGGGGATCCAGATGGTTGTTCCGCTCCTTAAACCTAGTGGGATTCTTGGGCCCAAAGCTGTGGACATGAGAGCACAGCATATAGAGCAACAGATAGTTGTGTCCACGGATGGGGAAGTTGGGAAGGTTTCCCCAAGGCCAGCAATGCTTGGGGCCCAGCCTCCCTCTTCTTTATGACTACAGAGACAATCTCATAAACTGTTTGGTTTTGGTTTTTCTCTTTTCCAACTGAGCCTTGTCTGACAAATTAAAACAACACCTCTTTGAATTTTTCCACCCACAGTTACATGTCGGTAATAAATAACATGTGATCCTGTTTTCCAATACTGCTTCCCTGCCTTGCCCTAGTTCCTGTCTGGTGCCCCAGAAGCCTGGGGTACTGCATTTAAGGCTTTCAGAGAGCAGAAGAGGATTGTTTCACAGAGCATTGTTTTGCTTGGCTGTTTGGTGGGTTTTTTGTTTTGTTTTGTTTTGTTTTTTTAAGACAAGATCTTGCTATGTATCTTTGCCTAGCTTCAAACTCATAGGGATTGACCTGTCTTGGCTTCCGAAGTGCTGAGGTTAAAAGTGTACAGCATCGGGCTGGAGAGATGGCTCAGAGGTTAAGAGCACTTCTTGCTCTTCCAAAGGTCCTGAGTTCAATTCCCAGCAACCACATGGTGACTCACAACCATCTGTAATGAGATCTGGTGCCCTCTTCTGGCCTGCAGGGATACATGCAGACAGAACACTACACATAATAAATAAATAAATTTAAAAAAAAAAAAGTGTACAGCATCACACCCGGCAGCATTCCACTTAGTGATCAGAAGTCCGGCCATCAGTGAGCGGCATTATAAAGACCATCATAGAGACAGGTGCACCTTTTCCTCACAGGTCGGGGAGGACACGCATTCTCACTCTTTGGATCAAGCAGGCCTTTGGGGGCAGGTACATTGTGAGTCTTCCCAGGCTGTGATTCTGTGCTCTGCATAGGCACA
Source organism: Peromyscus californicus insignis (assembly GCF_007827085.1). Lineage (NCBI taxonomy): Eukaryota > Metazoa > Chordata > Mammalia > Rodentia > Cricetidae > Peromyscus > Peromyscus californicus. Next base: position 6,070,293 of record NW_026294458.1, on the reverse strand, counting down.
AAAGAGTAAGTCACTTCATCTGACCACACAACAGGAGCTACCCATGCGGCTGCCTCAGATGGCCCACAGCTGGGACGCCAGACGTCACATTCTTTCTCCCTACCAGATTTAGATAATTCTCAACACATCCCCGTGAAAAGCAAGGGACTTGCTAATCCCAAGGTAGACATCCCCCTTTGTTTCTATTCATAAGTCCCCAGTTAGTGATATCAAAGTCGGCCACAAGCTTTTTAAACCCTGAGATACAGTTTCATTTTGTAGGCTCAGGGAAGCATAAACTCCCACAAGCACAGTAAAAGGGTCTGCTCAGCAGACAGTTAAAGCCGTCTTTGCAGGGGATGAAGAGGTGGTTCTGTAGTTAGAAGCATTTGCTGTTCTTGCAGAATACCCGAGTTTTGTTCCCAGTATCCACGTGACATCTCATGAGCCTCTGTGACTCCCAGACTCTGATGCCCTCGTTTGACTTCTGGGGGCTCCTTTTTACACACAGTGCACAGGCACACACACATAACAAAATACAAATAAATAAATATTAAAATAAATGATATTATTATAAAAGTAATAAATAAATATTAAAAGTCACATGGGGCCGGGTGGCAGTGGCGCACGCCTTTAATCCCAGCACTCAGGAGGCAGAGCCAGGCAGATCTCTGTGAGTTCAAAGCCAGCCTGGTCTACAGAGCAAGTTCCAGGACAGCCTGAATCTGCCTCTCTCTCTCTCTCTCTCTCTCTCTCTCTCTCTCTCTCTCTCTCTCTCTCTCTCTCTCTCTTTCTGTGTGTGTGTGTGTGTGTGTGTGTGTGTAGGCTTGTGTACAAGCGTATGTATGCTGGATTATGCCTGAATGCCTGCTGGCAGCTGCCTGCCCAGCGGTTTACCTGGCAGCTTTAGGCCAGAGTGTCTTATGTACTGGTTCCTGCCTCCTCATAATCCCTCCCACTTCCCATGATCCTCTTCCTTTCCTGACCTTGGAGCATGGACCTTGCAGTCACTGTCCTGGATGGGACAAAGCCCTGTTATTAGTGAGGACACAGACACCACTGTGTCCTTAAAGACAGCTTTAAACCTCTGATTTCTTTGGCTGTCTGTTGGTCTTAAGAAGCCTTCTTTGTCCGGGTGAAGGCTGAACGCCGGCAATCCTTACTGGTGTCATGAGAAACACTTTCCATGGGGTCAGTCCACCTCTCTGTAAGTTGATCTGGGGATCTGCTGTCCAGGTTTTCAGAAGCACCCAGTCATAGGCTTAAACCAGTGTCTAGAACCCGTAAGGGCCAAATCTAGCATTGTGAGATATTTTAGACAAGTTTAAAATCTGTCCTGATAGTGTATATAACCTTCAGTTTTTAAGATTTATTTTTATTTATGTGTGGATTGGTTACTTTTCTATTGCTGTGAAAAAACACCATGACCAAGGCAGCTGACAGCAGGAAGGGTTATATGGGCTTAGAATTCCAGAGGAAGGAGTCCATCACTGTACGGTGGGAGGCCCGGCAGCAGGCAGGCATGGCAGCTAGAGCAGCAAGCTGAGAGCTCACACTTGGAATTGAAAACAAGAAGCAGAGAGAACAAACTGGAAAATGTCACACGTCTTTAAATCTTAAAGCCTGCCTCCAGTGACGTACTTCTTCCAACAAGGCCACCCCCTAAACCTCACCAAACAGCACCACCAACTGAGAACCCAGTGTTCAAATGCATGAGCCTGGATGGTTGTGGAGGCGCATGCCTCTGATCCCTACACTGAGGAGGCAGGTGCAGGCTAATCTCTGTGAGCTCAAAGCCAGCCTGGGCTATGTGGTGACTTCCAGGCCAGCAAAGGCCACGAACACATGGACCTCCTTGTCAGGGACAAGGATAGAATCTCTAGTTAGTGGAAAAATACAGACCCCCATAAGACAGGGAACTAGATAATCTTACAGTCAGGTTGCCTAGCAACAGGACATTGAGGCAGAGCCCTTGACCCTTTCACCCTGTAAACATCCTATACAAACATCCTGTTAGCTTGCCTCACCTTATGCAGATGACAGCTTCTTGCTCCCCCCACCCTGCAGGAACTATATAAACCCTCTTGGAGAAAAATAAAGTTGCACCTTGATCAGAATCTAGACTTGGTGTATTTCCTTGTATCTCCTGTCTCTATCATTCCGTCCTTAGGGTGGTCGAGAACCCGTTGAAGCCCTGCAGGCGGGGCACCTCCTGTAGGACCTAACAACTAAACTGCACACTTTTTAATCCTTGCTTCTGGAAAAAGAAAGCGAGTCAGTCCTGGAGACCATCCCCGAGTCCTTACTGGGTGATGAGATAACCGCTCTCCCCAGGCTGGCGTAGAGGTCGAGGCACACGGTCACCTGGAGGGACCGCAGTGAGACAGCCCCTCCCTTCACCAAGGAATAGGGAATGCTTCGCTGGTAAAGTTTAAGCACTTCACCGAAGAACTGGATTTTGAATGTTTCGTAGTAAATGCTTTACCAGCCTGAATTAGACACTGTCCATCTTCAACTTAAAAATCATAAACACTGCACATGCAAGGCTGTTTGGGCAGTACGAGAAGGTCCTGATGAGTGTTTTTAAAATGGACACAAAGCTGGAGGGTTGAGTAAGGGTGGCAGAAATGGGAAGATAGATGAAGTGTTTCTGCAATCAAGGCATATACTAAATCCTCAAAGAACCAACAACTATTTTTAATTTAAAAACTCTATTAAAGCAATGCAGACTCATTAGCTACTGTTCTTGTTTTGAGACAATATACAGGAGAAAACAAAGTTCAGGGAGCAAGGGTGTCTTTCAGCCAGTAGTTTCTGGGGATACAGCCCCTAGGGAGGGAACACGTGGTGATGAAGCTGAGGCGCTCTGCTCACAATGAGGTACAAAAGCACAGAGGAGAGCTCAGTCACCTGGGACTAGAGGGCGGACTACTGGACTAATTGGGCTGTTGGCAACCCAAGATTCCAACCTGCATCAGCTTTCGTGGTCACTGGACCCTAAGCAATGTATTAAGTTTTTCTGCCCCAACTATTAACAATTCCTCTGTTGTAGACAATGTCTATTCAAAATGTTCTGTTTTATGTCCAGGTATGAGAATGAAAAGGCCAATCCAGCCAGGACTAACTGAATGTGCACTGAGACAATAGTCCTCGGAGTGTCCACTTCCTGAGAACCGCCTAGTTACTAACTGATGCATGAAATCACATGTATTCTTGGTAGAGACTTGTGCCATGAGGAATGGCTTACCCAGTCCAATCAGCTGTCAATCAGAACTTCACTGGCGTCACCCCACTTCGCAAGCAAACACCTCTTTTCCTTGAATCCCACAAAGGGAAGCTCCAGCGGAGCAATGCCCCTCTTGGTAGTGCGTCAGCTCGTCACTGTCACTTTGATCTGGAGCAGTTTCTTTGTCTCTTTGCACTCGTTATGTTCTTCTCAAAAACACATCCTTTGAATTAGATGTAGAACCGAGAAGCAGCGGTCCACATGGAGACAACCGTAACAACATGTGTTTGCAGTCTCAGAGCAAACAGATTCAAGCTGGTGCTTAGGAGGTCTCTGTGTTTTTATCCTTTTCCCTTTTTATTAAAATATTTTCTCTTTTCTTTTTTTTTTTTTTTGTTGTTTTTGGAGACAGAGTTTCTCCGTGTAGCCCTGGATGTCCTGGAACTGGCTCTGTAGACCAAGCTGACCTTGAAATCAGAGATCATCCTGCCTCTGCCTCATGTACCACTGTGCTTGGGTGCTTACATGCTTTCGTAGCTCAATCTTTCTTCTAGTTTTTTTGAGAGAGGGGCTTCCTATGTAGTCCTGACTGTCTCGGAGCTCTCTATATAGACCAGGCTGGCTTGAACTCACAGAGATCTGCCTGTCTCTGCCCCCGAATGCTAGGGTTAAAAACATGTTCCACCACCGCCCGGCTAAAACATGTTTTCAGACAATATATTTTCATCATGTTCTTTCCTCTCCTCCTCTTATTCAATCTGGAACATGCACCAATGGGATCATGTACCCAGGTTCAAGGAAACTCTTCCATCATTGTTTGAGAGTTTCTGGAAACATCCAATGCATCCACACCTCTGTGTGTGTGTGTGTGTGTGTGTGTGTGTGTGTGTGTGTGTGTGTGTGTGTGTGTGTGTGTTTGCCGGATGTGAATTATGAATGTGCACAAAGACTGGAGACACAGCTCACAGTGAAGAGCACACACTCCCGCAGAGGAACCAAGTTTGACACCCTGCATTTCAAGTCTAGAGGCTCACACCTGCCTGCAGCTGCATCTCCAGGGCATCGGATCCCCTGACTTGGTTTTAATGGGCACATGCACCCATGTGCACAGACAGACAGACAGACAGACAGACAGACACACACACACACACACACACACACACACACACACACACACACACAAAATTAGCCATCACAGTGAGAATATTGAAACTGTTCCTTCTTATTGAATTGCATTCTACTTATTGTATTATTAAATACATGCTCTCCATACTCTTGAAAATAACTTAGTTTTTCATAGGAATAATCAGGATCATATCTTTCCATATAAAACACATTTCTCTCAGAATTCTGGAAATTTTTCTTCATTTCAAAACTGAGATGTCATATGGGATTTTTTAGTTGTGCTGAATGACAAAGCCTGATGTATGTTTGGCCTTTGGTGTTTCAGATTTCTCTGGTACAATTTCTCCTTGAAGACTGTCTGAAGTGTTTGGAGTCGACATCAGGACATTCTCTAAGGATAGCTCACAGAGTTGGAGTAACACTGGGAGAGCTCCAGGTTCCCTGAATAATCTACTGACTTTGGTGGTCTGTAGGCTGCCAGGCATGACGACAGCGGCTGTGAGAGCGCAAGGCCTGTCCCAAGGATAACGATGCCTCTGGTCCTCTTCACAAAGAACGGCCCCCAAGGATGGCATCCTTTCCCTAATTTCACCAAGTTGCCAATGCCATCAAAATAGCAAGAGTAGGCACCCTGTTAAGACAGTGTGGGGAATCATTTCAGACGACACTGTAAATGGAAACTATGCAAGTATATGGAGTGTGCTCCACGGAAAGCCTGTATGAGGAGCCTGGCACACTGCCTGTTGTGTCTCTTTCTTCCACGTCATCCATGACACAAACAGGATACCTGGGTTCTAAGAAATGCTTGCTTGCCTGCTTTTCCTTCCTTCCTTCCTTCCTTCCTTCCTTCCTTCCTTCCTTCCTTCCTTCCTTCCTTCTTTTTTCTTTCTTTGGTTCATTAAAAACAATGACTTGACTTAACACCCAGGACCATGAAGGACAAAGCCATGTTCCAGTTTCTATGAGCTGTATTGTTATTGTGCAGTTACTTCAACAATAACATTATTGATTTTATGTCTCAATGATGGATGCTATCTTATCAAAAGATTAGCATTACCAAATGGATTAAAACAGACAGGATTTACTACCACAAATATGTGAAAAATAAAAAAGAGGCTAGAACACACTTAATCAACAAAGATTTATATTCTTGACATTCCTTGGCTTGATAATCTTTTCCTCGTTGCTCCCAGGAAATCTTCAGAAAAATCCATTTTATCTGAGTTAAGATAAATCTATACTCTAAGGAAGTTTATATCAATATGACATATTTATGTTTTATTCATCAGTGAGTACAGAACACCCTACTGACCCAAGCATCAATGTGTCCTACAGAACCGACTACCAGAGGATGATCACTGATGCTACATCTGGACTGGGCAAGCTAGTTTCCTGCCTGTGATTTTCTCAGTACTTGGAGACCAGAGTCCCCAGAACTACACCTGGCTCCTCTTTCTCATTCTTCTCCATTATTGCACTGAAAACCTTCATTCAAAAACACTTACAATATTTGACAAATTTTGTTTCAATCTTCTGGTATTGCCCAGAAATTAGAGAATTCTTCAACATGAAATTGAACACAGCCACAATGAACCTAGATGGGTCTCTGTGATGATGCTTTCAGGTCAGTGATTTGACTGGAGCCTTGTGTGAGCATCTTTGAGGTCCCAGCTCGTTCCAATTGTGTGCACCCTTCCTCCCCTGACTTTCCATATTCCAGAAAAATCTTGTTACAAAACATTTCTTCTGTCTTTCATTCTTACCATATTATAATATAATTTTTCACGTCTTACATTTATTAAATTTTGCATTGTATCACGTTTATTTATTGTTATAATAAATATTATTCTATATTGGATTTCATAGTTTCAAATGTGTTCTTGACTAGGCCTTTGGAGGGTGCAGTGTGTGACAGTTCCTCTGGTCTCACCTGGCAACTCAAGTCGGGGTGACTTACATGAGAGTCGGTGGGATGGTCTCATCATTTGTTCCTTTTCATACAACACAGTAGCCCAGCTTTCCTTGTGAGAGAGGGAATGTTTCCAGTATCGGGATACCTCATTGCTCTCCATCCTCTGCTCACTTCGGTTTTTCTAAAGTCTCAGTGGTTAGAGCTCGTCTCCCATGACCAAGTTTGTAGAAAATGGCAGCAGTAGCTTGAAAGACAACACAAGACCAGCTAAGTACAAAGGCAGGGGAGAGGCGGGCTCCATCATTATGGAGAGCTGTTGTTTGGAACGTGTCAGAGTTGATAATTCAAACTCAGGCAGTCTCAGCATCAAAGGCATTCTTCACTCACTCCCCTTAACACACTCTCTTGGTAACCATTTTAAATGACTGTTGACATAGTTCTTGAAGTAAAAGCCACTGAAGAGAGGATGATGCATTTGGTGTGTAGTCCCAGGGAACAACCCATCATGTCGGAGACATCATGGTGGTAGGACCTTTCTGATCTCATTGCATAAGTAGGAAGATGAATGCTAGTACTCAGGCAACTTCTTCATTTGTTAGGAGTCCAGGGCCCAAGCCCAGGGTATGGATGCTGAGAATTTTGGGGTGGATATTCCAACTTCTATTAACCTAACCATGATAATACCTCACAGTCATGGGCAAAAGCTAACTTAACTTAAACAAACTAATCACTCACAGCTCTGCCTAGAGCCTTACTTCCTTGGTGATTCCAGATTCTGTCAATTTGATGTTAATCATCACAGAATTATTGCCCAAATGGTGGGAACTACTTTTTTTGTAATGTCATCCAATTCCTTTTCATTAAATATTCCTTCTTTCCATCATTCAATGTCTAGGAAATTTGTTTTAAGAAAGAAAAGTTACAACAGAAATGTTTTAAAATCATTCTCCTTATCAAACAAACTATTCATGGCATAAACATTTATGTAAAAAAATCAAGAAAATAGCTTGAAATCATTACATCTATGGTACTTGTCCCATCACTGCATAGAGGACAAGCCATAAATACTCACAAATATGTGAATGACATGTCTAAGGAAGATAGGGCCCTGTACATGAATAGGGGGCCTTGAGCCTCAAAACATAAGTGATCAAAATTGTTTCCATCAGTTCAAGCACAATCATTGAAGTGTCAAAGGGAACCACGGGATGTGAAAGATTCTTGTGTGAGCAGTAATTGTACAGACCGATTTTCCAGGATTAGACAGCATTGAGAGCTACCACCAGAGGGCGGCATACATAAACGACATGGAAGCCTAATTGAAACATTCTGCTGTCTTTGACAGTGTAAGAACTTACACTAAGCCCTTGAGAAGCCATCAATTTCTTCATTCCCGGAACCTGGGGCATCTTTGTTTCTTCTTCTGCTAATGTGATAACAAATTGTGGTAAAGCAGTTGATTGGGAAACTTTTGACTGTTTTGGTCTTATTGTTTGTTATTGTTGTTATTTTTATTCTTCTCTCGTACATTGCATCCCAACTGCAGTTTTCCTCTCCCTCCACTCCGCTCTTCTCCAAACCCACTCCTCCTCCATTCCCCTTTTTAAAAAAAAGAGCAGGCCTCCCAGGGATGTCAACTGAACATGGCATAAGAAATTATGACTAGGCACAAACCTCAAGGCTCAATGAGGCTTACTGGGCCGTTTAAGAACACAATGTTCCATGGAAGGAAGTTTTAGGAGCTAGAACCGGAAGATGCTGCTCCCAATAAATCTCCATTCCAGAAGCAGAGAACCAGGAATGGCCATGCTCAGATGACTCTCGGGGTTTGGGCAATATATTAAACAAGCCCAGAGAGGAGCACTATGTAGTTTTAGGGTATGTCATCCCACAAAAACCGTATTGAGATTTCCACTGGGGAAAAACAGTACATGGGTTTCAGACTCAGTTTGACTTTAGTTCTTATGACAATGCTAAATGCACCCAGATCCCTTCCTGGACTATCGCATAAATAGCACCCGAACCAGTTCCCGATGGAGTCCATGTTCTTCATGAGCTTGACCTCCAAGGTCTCTCAGAATTCATGGTTTCCAAGCTCACAAGAGAGCATAGCCAATGAATTTCTGCTTCCAACATGCTAGGGCTTTTCTTACCCAAATTCTCCACACTCTCTTTCACAACATACAAAATAGTCCCAGGAACCCAAGACCCACTTGTTTAGGTTTACCACAACAGTGTCTGTCTTGGCGTCAAGTGTCTGCCATAGCCGTGGTGAAACAATACTTTAGCATGTTGCTTACATGAGCACAGATTTATTTGACTACGTGTGAGGGCGGAGGACATCACCGTGGGCAAGTTCCGTTGTCAGGACTTGAGGGGGCTGATCAAGCGGCTTACTCAGGAAAGAAGCTGAGAACACTGAATGCTGACACCCAGTGAGCTTTCTCCTTTGACTGCATTCCTGAAACCATGGACAAGGCATGGTGCAGCCCAGTGTGGGTGTGGTTCTTCACGTCTCAACTTAATCCATGTATTCCTCATAGGCATGGGCAGAGCCTAACCTAGTTGAGATCATTGCTCACAGTTGTGCATGGAGTCTGGTCTCATAGATGATTCTAGACATAATTAAATTACCAATAAAAAATAACGACACACAGGGTGAAATTAACAGTTGAACAAAATTTTGAGAAAATATTCAAGTGATTGAAGAGATAGTTCCTTGAGACAGAGTTTCCATGTATAGACCAGGCTGTTCTAGAACTCGCTCTGTAGATCAGGCTGGCCTCAAACTCAAAGATCTGCCTGCCTCTGCCTCCCAAGTGCTAAGATTAAAAAATTTATTAATATAGTATACTGTGATCACATTTTACCTCCTCCTCCTCCTCCCCCCGGATCCTCCCCACCTCCTGACCCAGACAACTCCATGCCCCCCCCCATGATGAGTAGAATAAAATAAAAAAGCCCTTCTTATTATTTTACAGCATTCATCAACAGACAGTATTCTAGACATGAAGAATGAAGAAAGTGATTCCCAGGAATTAAGACGATAGCTGTTATGGGTCGGCAATTGTGGCTGCAATCATAGAAGTAGAAATCTTAGTTCTTTTTTTTAAATATGGAACGCTTCACAAATTTGCATGTCGTCCTTGCTCAGGGGCCATGTTAATCTTCTCTGTATCGTTCCAATTTTAGTACATGTGCTGCCGAAGTGAGCACCCTAATCTTAGTTCTATCCAGTGTTAATTAACAACGTTCTCCTGCAATGGACACGATTATTACCCCAATGGCTGGTCTGTTGGCAATTAGTCCCCATGTGGCAATGTTGAGAGGCAGTTGTGCTTCCAGAGACAGGGCCTGTAGTGCAGCCACCCTGGAAGCGGGCTGCAGCTCTCTGCAGGCATTCATCTTGTTTGTACCTAGAACCTGCTCAAGCCTTGCATGAGGATTTTTTCAGAGGGCAAGACTAGTCCCTGGTCACTCTGTCTTCCTTCCTGTCTCACATGCCCTGCCATGTGTCATTTAGTGACGTGACATGACTGAGTTGGCCTTGATCAGAGTCCAAACTGATGAGACAGTGCATTGCCTCTTGTCCTTTGGCCACTAAAACAGTGACCAACTGATAACAATCCAGGATATACGGTCATGAGAGTGCATAGAGGTTTGGGGTACAGAATATAGGACTAGGAACCTGACACTATCTCAAAAATAATTAGTAAAAGCTAATATATGGATGGAAAGTAAATCTGCGTGTCATTTTGTCACTTATAAGTCTTGCAGTCTTTTGTTTGTTTGTTTTTTGAGACAGGGTTTCTCTGTGTAACTTTGGAGCCTATCCGGGAACTGACTCTGTAGCCCAGGCTGGCCTTGAACTCACAGAGATCTGCCTGCCTCTGCCTCCCGAGTGATGGGACTGAAGGCGTGCGCCACTCCCCCCACTCTCCCTCCCCTCACCCTCCCCTCCCCGGCTAAGCCTTGCAATCATGACATCACAAAGGTCAGTTACCCTGACTACTGTAGAATCCTCAGGTCTCAGTGGTTGGTCTGCCAACTGCTCTAGCCATCTTCGGTGTCTAGTGCCAAGGATAAAGAGAAGTTTAAGTCTATTGAAAGGCTCTCCATTCAAAGCTTCACTGAAAAGGTATTCTCTTAAGAACTATTTCTGGGTGTAGCTCCGTGACAGGTTCGGCCACTCACGAGCCTCCCACCCACCGCCGCCACGATGCCCAAGAGGAAGGTTAGCGGCGAAGGCCCAGAGCCCAAGCGACGATCCGCGAGGTTGTGGGCCAAGCTCCCCCTGCCAAGGTGGATGCGAAGCCGAAGAAGGCCACTGGAAAGGATAAGTCATCAGACAAAAAAGTAAACCAAGGGAAGAGGGGAGCGAAGGGCAAACAGGCGGAGGTGGCTGACCAGCAGACCACAGACGTGCCTGCAGAACATGGAGAGACTGAGAACCGGAGTCCAGCCTCTGAAGCGGAAGAGAAGAAGCCAAGGCCGACTTACCATCCATCGCGTCTGTCGGTGTCCCCGCCTCCCTTCTTGTACAATCCAGAGAAATAGTTTTATCAACTACGTTGTAAATGCGAGTTTTTTAGTAGCTCTAGAAACATTTTTAAAAGGTGGAAGTCCCGCCTCATCCCATTTTTTAAGTGTAAATGCTTTTTTTTTTTTTTTCTTTTTTTTTTTGGTTTTTCGAGACAGGGTTTCTCTGTGTAGCTTGCGCCTTTCCTGGAACTCGCTTTGGAGACCAGGCTGGCCTCGAACTCACAGAGATCCACCTGGCTCTGCCTCCCGAGTGCTGGGATTAAAGGCGTGCGCCACCACCGCCCGGCGTAAATGCTTTTTTTGAGAGGTTAAATCACTTGCTGGTTGTTTATTTTTTGGTACAACCAAAAAATGGCAGGATACTGAATCAGGAGAGGCTGTGACTGTCTCGGGGGTCCCCATAACATTCCGTAGAGGGGGCTAGTTTTATATCCTACAACACAAAGCATACTAAATGGTAATTTGTAATCTTGGTCGTGCATTTGTGTCTGGAATATTTTCAGTTATTTCTGGTCTTGTGTTTCTAGTAGAATTGTATCCTAAAATACCACTCCTGGGTCCTTGCCCTGTCAGAACTGTCTCTGGTCACAGCAGTCCATTTCTCCTAACAATTGTGATAATGTGCTGTGAAAGATTGAAATTTTGAATATGTACTGTATGTGGCATAAAATTGTGAGTCAGTGGAATTAAGGATTGTGAGCATTTGATTGTCATGTGAGGTCTTAGGGAAAACTTGCCAAGCTTAGGATGGAACATCACTGGGATAAGTTCAAAGAGAAACAACACTTGGCTCTTCTGGGTACGTGAACACAATGTATGACTCTTAGAGTTTGGGTCCATGTTTCAAGAATTGAAGTGTCTGTGTACTCAACCAATAAAGTCTCAGTTGTGAAAGAGTAAAAACAAACAAACAAACAAAAACTATTTCTGATCCTTATGATAGGCGGGTGGACTCAGGAAGTATTCTGTCTTCTTTCCTCCAGATCATGGAAACTTATTCTACACGCAGCACACCCCTCATGAATAGTAAATTATTTTAATGAAGTTCACTGCTAGTCCCCTCAAGAAAGGAGGCTTCATACTGTCAGGGGGCAGAGGAGTGCCTCTGGAGGTGTTGGCCTGGTTGACCTGCAGCGAGCACACAGCCTCTGAGCCAACCTGCTGCCGCTGCGCTGCCACAGAGGCTGCGGGCAGAAGCCACGGGGAGTGTGAGGTCTTTTTGTCACGTGGGTGCCACTTATTACAATCAATTTACATGAGTCTATTAAATGGGTAACAGAATTTATTAAGATATAAATTGAGGAAATACACTCACGATTACAGAACAGAAGCGAATCAACCTCACAAGCAGGAGCAGGGAGAAGGGCGTGTGACCCTTCTCCAACCCCTTATAAGAGGTCATGTACAACAGCAGGAAGCACCGACTCCTTTGGGTTGTATAGCCCGAGGTCATGGGCGGAGCAAATACCACTATGCAGAGGTTCTGAGATACCTGGGAGAAAAGTGGTTGTAAATGAATTCGTCTTTCCAAGTTAGAGAAGAGGATTTACCCTTTGTTGACCTTGGTTATTTTACCCAATATGAGCATGAAGGCCAACTGCATAGTAGTCAGATCTCAGGCAAACATATAAGAACTTTCTGATTTTCAGAAACATTTTAGTGTTTCCAGCATTTATTATTGTTAATGCCAGTTTCAAAAATTTGAACTTTAGCTAAGATAGGAATAGCTTTTCCAAACATCCTCATTTAATTGAATTTTCATGAAGCTAAATCTGAATTATTTTGGCCTTCAGTCAAACTAGACAGCTGCTGTTTGCCACAGTATATGAGTACCACTCTGGCCCTTTTGTGGGCTATGTGTGGTACTGTAAAAGTTAAAGCAGAAGAAGCAATATTTCAGGTCAGATCCTGATTAAGTCTTCGGAGTTTGTGTCTGAAGTCGATGGTGTTTTCAGCATTATGGACTTACCCTCAGCCTCTGAGAGGAAACACACAGCCATAGACTGTGCTCTTGAAGTCATTTGGTTTACGCTGACCAACAAATTGAATGGAGGTTTCTCATGCTTGGTCTTATGGTTTTTGTGTGATACCTTGTGACTCTGGGTATCATCAGAGATGACTCAGCTGTCATCCCAGCTCGTAGAACTACATATAAATATGTAGACACACAAATACACAGTATAAGTTTAGGCAAGTAGAAAGAAATTTCATTGCCTGAGGCTTTAATCAAACAAAATTGTTTGCCCTTCTTTCCTCTGCATCTGTAGTGACTGCCCTCCTCCCACAAAGAGACACCCCTCGCCATTTCCCCACTTTACCCTTCATATCAGCTGTATCTTTCTAGACCCCGGTCTAGCCCCTGCCCCTTGGTCCCTTTTTGCTCACACTCTGCAGTTAATCCATGTTATAGATTCATATCTGAAGAGTTTGAGCTTGGAACCACAGATGTGAGAGAACAAGTGCTGTCCGTCTTTCTGTGTCTGTTACCTAACACAATATATTTTTCCATTTCCATCCATGTAGCTGCAAAGTTCATGACTTCATTTTCCTTTACAGCTGAATAGTGTTCCCTTGTGTATAGGTACCACAATTTTATTATCCATTCATCTGCTGAAGGACGTTCCGGTTGCTCTGTCCCAGGTGTTGTGAATAGAGCAGCAATGAACACAACTCAGCAAGTGTCTGTGAAGTCAATTTTGAAGTCTTTTTGGTGTATTCCGGGGAGTTGTGCAGCTGGGCCTCACATACCTGGGAGAATTCTCCAGACTGATTACCAGAGTGGCTTCTTTAATTTGCATTCCTGCCAACAGCGAATGAGTTTTTCTGATTCCCCACGCTTTTGCAAGCATGTGATGCCTGCTGGTTTGTTGACCTTAGCCATTCTGAGTGGGGTGAGATGAAATCTCAAACTTGTTTTGATTTGCACTTCCCAAAATGGAAAGGATGATGAAGAGTTTTTGAGGTATTTCCTAGTCAAAATTATCTTATTTGAGTCTTCCTTGATGATTATACCACAGTGACTTTGGTAAACATATGATAAGAAAATGTACATATAAAATCAATATATATATATATGCATGTATATACAAACATACATATTTCTCAGCATGTCCAGCTGAAAAAAAGAAGCAAAATGGAAACAATGATTTAGTTGTATTTAGAGAACTGAGCCTATGAGTTTAATTTCATAGTACTCTTCACATTTCTCATAAAGTTTATCCTGTTGGCCTCTGACTATCCTGTTGATCTTGTTCTGTTAGTGTTTGACCTGTCACAGGAGAGGCCTGTTTTCTGAGATGGAGATTTTAAATGGGAAAGTCACAGCTTCGGACATCAAGAATCAAACCCTCATGTTCCATGGGCCAGTGGAACTCAGAAGAGACAGCATCAGTAAAAAGTGTCACCTCTACCTGTACAGAGATTTCTTGGTTGTGACGAATAGTCAGTACGTATTTACTTCAGACTCGTGATTATTAAAGGCAGCAATGTGTCACCCTGACCGTGGAACAACTCAAGGGGACTCCCCCTTACGTTTTTACAAATGTTTTGATTCCTTCATTATTTAACAACCTGTGGAGCTCCTATTTTGTCCAGTGCCCTGGTAGAAAATAAAATCGAGAATCTATAGTACCAGCCATACTTGATTGCACGTATTAGTAATTCAAACATTTTGGAGTGTGATTAACATAGCCTACCAGATCTGGTTATTAAGGGGGGAAGAAACATAGGACAACCTGGGAGCATATGTCTGATAATAAAAAACCTGGATTTGTACATTATTCACACTTCCAAGGTAGCTTGTAGAGTTAAAAATCCCATAACAAGTTCATGGAATTTGTCTGCACACTCCAATTGTAAAAGAACAATCCCAGAGCAAAGGCTGATGGCCCTTGGAAAGAGAGAGCCAAGCCTGAATGGAAGAGAGAACTACTTCCCAGAGTTGTACTTTCCTCACCAAAAAAGTGGGGATAATACAGATTAGCTGGTGTTGTTAAATATTAAATTGAACAAAGGTCATAAAATTTTTTAGGTTTCCTAGAAAATGGCACGTACCTGTTCATCACTTGAGAGCAAAATTAATGACCTGTGCTTTAAAAATAACTGCTGGTTTGGTTTTAAGGAAGCATGAAACCAGAGTACTTGATTGAAATAAGGTCAAATTATTGGAATGGATGTTCCCCCTCTCTCTATAAGAATGACTATTTAAAACAGTATACTTCAAATCCATAGTCTAGTCTATGCTCAATGCAGATATGGAAAAGGTACTGTCAGAGTCTTCCAGAGGCCGGCTGCCTTCAGTGCAGGCTTTGCTGAGTTCTAGCTGTCCACTTGCTGGGCTGTGTCTGTACTGACAGTGACAAAAGGGTCCAGCTTTGCTCTAATCAGGAGCACAGGTCCCTTGTTGAAAAAACAAACTAACGAAGACCTTGTTTAACTCTTTTTTTTAGGTATAACATAACCTTTAAGATAAAATACATCATCCCTCTGACTTCCCTGTGGATGGGGGAGTGTGTGGCCACAGACTTTGTGGGCTCCAGTCAGGCCAGGAAATCCATTCACCTAGGCTGGCCCATAGAGAACTTCATAGTCACCTTCCGGTAAGAACCAGAACTTGTTCCTTGGTTGGCGTTGGCTGTCTGTGGAAGGACACCATTGGATTCGTATTATTCAGTACACATAGACAATTTAAATGTAAAAACTGTTGCCCAGATCTTAAAAACAACATTCTGTTTTAATCTGATTGTATGAAAACTCTCTCGTTATAACCTGCCATATTGGCACCTGCTGGCCTAGTATTTTCCAAGAGACATTTCAACATGTTTCCATGCTAGAATGAATCTAAGTGGGAATCACTAGGGAACATCCTAAGATAGAGATCATTGGGTTTTTAGTGGATGCCAGTTTCCTGGTAGCAGGACTGAAAGAGTGCTCAGCTTCTAGAGGAGGAAGTAGAGGGAGGAGGGCTGGGGCTGCTTTTCCAGCATCTGAGATGGATGACCAGGTGTCATCCTACTACATAAATATGTTGGGTTTTTTTTTTTTGTTTTTTTAATTTATTTTATTTATTATGTATACAGTGTTCTGCCTGCATGTGTCTTTGCAGGCCAGAAGAGGGCACCAGATCTAATTGCGGGTGGTTGTGAGCCACCATGTGGTTGCTGGGAATTGAACCTCTGGAAGAGGAGTCAGTGCTCTTAACCTCTGAGCCATCTCTCCAGCCCCCATGTTGTTTGTTTTTATTCTTCAGTAATTTTAAGTAGGCCAGTTAGCATCAAAATTCCTGTGCTGCTGCAAAATGAACAGGGTCTCACTGTAGAAAATTATAATCATAAATGTCAAGAACCTCGAGTGTCTGTATATCAAGTTTACATTTTTGATGACTATAGAGGAGAGGTGAGGACTGGTGCACTGGACACTCAGAGTCAGAGGTGACTTGAGAGGAGCAGCCTAGGTTCCCACGCTCAGGCCGGCATGTAGCTAGGCATTGTCTTGGTGTCCTAGAGAGCTCTCAACTAAGGACTCCCAGGGATCCTGTGGCCACACCTGCTGCTCTGGACCGCCACACAGCAGCACTTACACTAGTTACCACATGAAGAGTTCACCCATGGCTCCTCGCTCTTCCTCCTCACCTCACTCCTCCCCCAAACATCCAGCCTCATCCCAGAGCTCCGCCAGCTACCACACATGCCTTCAGGCTTTGCAGACTTACTAAATGCAGCCTCCGCTGTTGACTTAAGGAACCATTTACAGAGTGTTTTAGAAAGAAATCCATGTTTGTGTCGTTCTCTCAATCTTTTATTTTTTATTCCTGATTTCTCTGCTTATTACATTTTTATGCTAATAGTTTCCTCGAATTTGCACTTGAGATAAAGCAGTTGAAGTGAAGACAGGTGAAGTGTTTGATGACAGATTTCCAGGGGTCCTTCCAGTGTTCAGAGACTGAACTGTAGAACTTTCCTTTACGTGTTAGGTAGGCTGTAAAGACCAGTTTAAAAACTGGGAATCAGCATCTGTAATAGTGTATGTCACGCAGTGCGCGTCATCCTTACCATTATATAGCTTGATGTGAGGATTTAGAAATGGTGTATGCATACATTGAGGGTGATAAGGATGGATGACTGACCCTTCTGATGAACACAGCCCCAGAATAATACAGATGGGGAGAACAGTTGGGGTGCAATTAGCAGTAAAAGCAAGAAATGTGCTCCGCCTCAGGAAAAAGGAAAACTGAATGGTTCTCTGGGAAGTTCAACAGCTATTCCACAGAACGCAGCAGCTCCAGTCCCAGGTGTAGACTCATTGACTATGACAACACACAACTCCATAAAAGTTCATGCATAAATATTTTAGTAGCATGGTTCATAACTACCAATAGTGTAAGAAACTAACTATTCAGGCATTACATGGATAAAAGAAATGAAACACTCTCAGTCGAAGTGTTCAATTTAATATATCCCTAGTATGATATAACCCCCTCAATCAGCAAGAGCACACAAGACTCACTCACCCGTTTATCTGTTGTGAAAATGAAGCTCAGAGCACTTGCCTTACCTGGCAGAGGTCTGCTAGCTTGGATTCCACAGCTACAGTCAGCCAGCTTTCACACTACTGTCCACTTCCTGTCACTAACAGGTCACCCGGCAAAGGGCAGGTCTATCAGATGTCCAGGTGTGAGGAAGACACTCACATTAGTAACCACAGATCACAGGCTTCTAATATGTTGGTCATGAAAGATACTCCTCAAATCCAATCATAAATGTTTTATATGATTTAATTTTTCTCCATCTTTATATTGCAGATCTTTGGACCAAAAAAGAGAATGGTGTTGTTTCCTTCAAAGGTATTTCATTGTTGTGCTTTTTTTTAAAAAACTCTTTAAATAGTGGTGAATGAATAAGAGTCCACCCCAGTCTGTTCCCCTTGTTCTGACTAGAGCTGGTTAGCCTGACTTTGACTAAAATCTTCTTGCTTAGATGGACCCTGGCTACTGCTGTAATTTCTCACTTCTCAGTGTTTGAGGACGTAGTGGCTGCTATTCTCACAATTTCCTTTTCTCCCACCTTTATGTCAGAGCAAAGATTATTCTAGAAGATAATGGTACTGTCAAGACAGGTCACTCAAACCAACTGCTACCTCCTGCTCATTGACTGTATAGAGCCATCCTCCCTAATCAAGCAGGAACGTTTGAGAACTAGCTCTGCTGCTTACATGACACAAATGAAGACAACTCTGTTTTCTAGAACTTACCCTGTTTTCCCAAACCATTTTTTTTCATTTGATCTGCCATAGAAAATTTTCTGAGTCTATTCATTTGCATTAAAATTTTTTAAACAAGGCTGGAGAGATGGCTCAGCAGTTAAGAACACTGGCTGCTTTCTCAGAGGTCCTGAGTTCAATTCCCAGCAACCACAGGATGGCTCACAACCACCTATAATAAGATCTGGTGCCCTCTTCTGGCCTGCAGGGACACATGCAGGCAGAACACTGTATACATAATAAATAAATCTTTAAATTTTTTAAAACATTGACAAACTTGATTAATGTGAAAATGAGCAAGTATAAGTTCATTTCATATTTTTTGTCTCTTTATTAAATTTGCCCAGATCCATTAATCAAACCAAGGAGAAGTACCACGGGATGAGTACCGCACTGGAGATATTCATAGAGGACAGCCCGAGCGGGAACACTGTATGTGCACATTAGACTAAGACGATATTGTACAGTAATGGCCGATGCAGCAAAGGGAGGGGGCGGGGAGGAAAAGTTGGTGGAAGAATGGGAAGAAACGGGACGAGAAGAGGAATAATTAGAGAGATAAAATGACAGAACATTGAAAGTTTAGTCCGTGCTACCAGGAAAAAAGTATTTTCTTGTCCACGAATGCGTCTTTGCCTGTATAAAACAAATACTAATTAACATGAAGCCAGAGTAAGCCATGCGAGCTACAGTGCAGACAGCAAACACTCCGTGCCAAGTCCCATGGAGGCTCCACAGGTGTTGGTCTAAAGTTCATGAGTTCCCACCTGCTTGGTTTCGTTGTCTCTGTAGGTTTCCCCATCATGATCTTGATGCCCCTTGCTCATAGAATCCCTCTTCCCTCTCTTCGACTGGATTCCTGGAGCTCAGCCTGGTGCTCGGCTGTGAATCTCTGCATCTGCTTCCATCAGTTACTGGATGAAGGCTCTATGATGACAGTTAGGGTATTCACCAGTCTGATTACTGGGGTAAGCCAGTTCAGGCACCCTCTCCACTATTGCTAGTAGTCTAAGCTGGGGTCATCCTTGTGGATTCCTGGCAACTTCCCTAGCACCCTATTTTTCCTATTCCCATGATGTCTTCATTTATCATGGTATCTCTTTCCTTGCTCTCCCACCCTGTTCCTGTTCTAGCTTGACCATCTTGTTCCCTCATGTTCTTATCCCCCAACCCCTACCCTCCATTGCCCACCCCTCATCTCCAGTTTACTCATAAAAGTCTCATCTATTTCCCCTTCCCAGAGCGATCCGTACATCCCTCTTAGAGTCCTCCTTGTTAGCTAACTTCTCTGGAGCTGTGGCTTATAGTCTGATTACCCTTTGCTTTACATCTAGAATTCACTTATACCATGTTTGTCCTTCTGAGTCTGGGTTACCTCACTCAGGATGACATTTTCTAGCTCCATCCATTTGCCTGCAAATTTCATGATGTCATTGTTTTTTTGTTTTTTTTTTTTTTTTTTTTACTGCTGAGTAGTACTCCAGTGTGTATATGTACCACATTTTCTTTATCCATTCTTCGATTGAGGGGCATGTAGGTTGTTTCCAGGTTCTTGCTGTTACACATGATGCTGCTATGAACATAGTTGAGCATGTGTCCTTGTGGTATGATTGAGAATTCCTTGGGTATATGCCCAAGAGTGGTATAGCTGGGTCTTGAGGAAAATTGATTCCCAATTTTCTGAGAGACCACCATACTGATTCCCAAAGTGGCTGTACAGGTTTGCACTCCCACCAACAGTGGAGGAGTGTTCCCTTGCTCCGCATCCTCTCCAACAGAAGCTGTCTTCAGTTTTTGATCTTAGCCATTCTGACAGGTATAAGATGGTATCTCAGAGTTGTTTTGATTTGCATTTCCCTAATGATTAAGGATGTTGAGCAATTCCTTAAATGTCTTTCGGCAATATGAGATTCTTCTGTTGAGAATTCTCTGTTTAGCTCTGTAGCCCATTTTTTAATTGGATTGTTCGGTGTTTGATGTCTAGTTTCTTGAATTCTTTATGTATTTTGGAGATCAGCCTTCTGTCAGATGTGGGATTGGTGAAGATCTTTTCCCATTCTGTAGGCTGTCACTTTGTTTTATTGACCATGTCCTTTGCCCTACAAAAGCTTCTCAGTTTCAGGAGGTCCCATTTATTAATTGCTGCTCTCAGTGTCTGTGCTACTGGTTTTATATTTAGGAAGTGATCTCCAGTGCCAATGTGTTCAAGACTACTTCCTACTTTCTCTTCTATCAGGTTCAGTGTAGCTGAATTTATGTTCAGGTCTTTGATCCACTTGGACTTCAGTTTCGTGCATGGCGACAGATATGGATCTATTTGCAATCTTCTACATGTTGATATCCAGTTATGCCAGCACCATTTGTTGAAGATGCTTTCTTTTTTCCATTGTACAGTTTTGGCTTCTTTGTAAAAAAAAAATCAGGTGTTCATAGGTGTGCGGATCAATGTTAGGGTCTTCAATTCGATTCCATTGGTCCACATGTCGGTTTTTATGCCAATGCCAAGTTTTTATTACTGTAGCTCTATATCCTGCCACATTACTGAAGGTGTTTATCAGCTGTAGGAGTTCTCTGGTAGAATTTTTGGGGTCACTTATGTATACCATCATATCATCTGCAAGTAGTGAAAGTTTGACTTCTTCCTTTCCAATTTGTATCCCCTTGATCTCCTTTTGTTGTCTTATTGCTCTAGCTAGGACTTCGAGTACTATGTTGAATAAGTATGGGGAGAGTGAACACCTTTGTCTTGTTCCTGATTTTAGTGGACTCATTTTGAGTTTCTTTCCATTTAATTTGATGTTGGCCGTTGGCTTGCTGTAAATTGCCTTTATTATGTTTAAGTATGTTCATTGTATTCTTGATTTCTCCAAGATCTTTATCATAAGGGGTGTTGGATTTTGTCAAAGGCTTTTCCAGCATCTAATGAGATGATCATGTGGTTTTTTTCTTTCAGTTTGTTTATATGTATGTTACACTGACAGATTTTTTTGTATGTTGAGTCATCCTTGCATCTCTTGGATGAAGTCAACTTGGTCATGGTGGATAATTTTTTTTTGACGTATTCTTGGATTCAGTTTGCCAATATTTTATTGAGTATTTTTGCATCAATGTACATGAGGGGGATTGCTCAGTAATTCTCTTTTTTTGTTGCATCTTTGTGGGGTTTGGCTATCAGGGTAACTGTAGCCTCATAAAAAGGGTTTGGTAATGTTCCTTATATTTCTATTGTGTGGAACAATTTGAAGAGTATTGGTATTAGCTCTTCTTTGAAATTCTGGTAGAAGTCTGCACTGAAACCATCTGGTCCTGGGCTTTTTCTCTTTTTTTTTCTTTTCTCTTTTTTGGTTGGGAGACTTTTAATGACTGTTTCTATTTCCTTAGGAGTTATAGGTCTATTTAAATTGTTTATCTGGTCTTGATTTAATTTTGGTATGTGGTACCTGTCCAGAAAATTGTCCATTTCTTTTAGGTTTTTCTAATTTTGTGGAGTACAGATTTTTGAAGTATAGCCTGATGATTCTCCAGATTTCCTGATTGTCTGTTATGTCTCCCTTTTCATTTCTGATTTTGTTAATTTGGATGTTCTCTCTCTCTCCCTTTTGGTTAGTTTGGATAAGAGCTTGTCTATCTTGTTTATTTTCTCAAAGAACCAACTCTTGGTTTCATTGATTTTTTTGTATTGTTTTCTTTGTTTCTATTTTATTGATTTCAGCCCTCAATTTGACTATTTCCTTGCAGGAGTTATTCCACTTTTTTTTTTTTTTTTTTTTTTTGTATCTGTTGAGATTTGCTTTGTGACCGAGTATGTGGTTAATTTTAGAGAAGGTTCCATGGGGTACTGATAAGAAGGTATATTCTCTTGTGTTAGAGTGGAATGTTCTGTAGATACTTATTAAGTCCGTTTGAGTCATATTAGATCCCCTATTTCTCTGTTAAGTTTCAGTCTGGCAGATCTATCCAGTGGTGAGAGTGAGGTGTTGAAATCTCCCACTATTAATGTGTGGAGTTGGATGTGTAATTTAAGCTTTAGTAATGTTTCTTTTACAAATGTGGCTGCCCTTGTATTTGGGGCATAAATGTTCAAAATTGAGACTTCATCTTCGTGGATTTTTCCTGTGATGAATATGTAATGTTCTTCCCAATCTCTTTTGATTGATTTTAGTTTGAAGTCCATTTTGTTAGATATTAGGATAGCTACACAAGCTTGCTTCTTAAGTCCATTTGATTGGAAAGTCTTTTCCCAGTCTTTTACTCTGAGGTGATGTCTGTCTTTGAAGTTGAGAGGTGTTTCTTGTATGCGGCAGAGGATGGATCTTGTTTTTGTATCCATTGTGTTAGCCTGTGTCTTTTTATAGGCGAATTGAGTCCATTCAATTTGATGGATATTAGTGACCAGTGATTATTCATTCCTGTTATTTTTTTGGTGGTAGTGTGTGTGTACTTCTCTTCTTTGGGGTTTACTGCTGTGGTGTTATATATTGCCTGTGTTTTCGTGGGTGTATCTAACTTCCTTAGGTTGGAGTTTTCCTTCTAGTGATTTCTGTAGGGCTGGATTTGTGGATAGGTATTGTTTACATCTGGCTTTGTCCTGGAATGTCTTGTTTACTCCATCTAAGGTGATTGAAAATTTTGCTGGGTCTATTAGTCTAGGCTGGCACCCATAATCTCTTAGTGTCCGCATTACATCTGTCCAGGACCTTCTGGCTTTCAGAGTCTCCATTGAGAAGTTGGGTGTTAATTCTGATGAGTCTGCCTTTACAAGTCACTTGGTCTTTTTCCTTTTCTGCTCTTAATAGTCTTTCTTTATTCTGTATGTTTAGTGATTTAATTATTATGTGAAAAATATTGTGGGACTTTGATTTGGGTTGTATTTAGTCTTTGAGTAGTTTTGGGTACAATGGTCATTTTCATAATCATTTAACGAATACATGAGCATGTGAAGTCTTTCCATTTCCCATGTCTTCTTCAATCCCTTTCTTTCAGAGATTTATACTTTTCTACTGGGGCCTTTAGTTTTCTTTGTTAGGTTTATCCCAAGATACTGGATTTGGGTTTGGTTTGTTCTTCTTTTTCCATACTCTTGAGCTGTATCATTAAATCGTTTATTTCTGCTCTTTTTGATTTTTCATCTTAAACGACTAGAGCAATGAATTCCCTCTTAGAACCGCCTTCAGTGTGTCCCAGATATTTTGTTGTGCTGTACTTTTATTTTCGCTTAGTTCCAAGGTTCGTGTGTATTTATTTCCTGATTTCTTCTTAGACCTATTCATCATTCAGTCATGAGTATTTTTTTATTTTTTATTTTTTATTTTTTTTTGGTTTTTCGAGACAGGGTTTCTCCGTGTAGCTTTGCGCCTTTCCTGGAACTCACTTGGTAGTCCAGGCTGGCCTCGAACTCACAGAGATCCGCCTGGCTCTGCCTCCCAAATGCTGGGATTAAAGGCGTGCGCCACCACTGCCCGGCTATGAGTATTTTAATCTTTATGAGCTTTTGTACTTATTAGGGCTTTGTTTGCTATTTATTTAAAATCTGTGTTCATTGTGCTCAGATAAGATACACTGAGTATTTACTTTTTCAGACTTTCTGAATATTTGTTTTGTGCCCCTTCATGTGATCTGATTTGGAAACGCCTCTGTGGGCTGCTAAATAGAATGTATATTCTTTGGTGTTGGGTGGAATATTTTCTATCTTTTAAATGAAATTTAGTTACTCTTAAATAGTTTATCTTTAGGTGGACATAATTAAATACATACATAAAAGTACAGCTCATTACAAAGGATCCCATGTATTCTACTATATTCACCTGTTTGTTAATATTCGTGTGTGTGTGTGTGTGTGTGTGTGTGTGTGTGTGTGTGTGTGTATGTGTGTGTGTGTAATCTGTTATATACACCATGGCTCTTGAACATTTAGCAATCTCCTAAGCATAAGAATATCCTTTTAGCTGGGTGGTGGTGACCCATGCCTTTAATCCCAGCACTCGGGAGGCAGAGCCAGGCGGATCTCTATGAGTTCTAGGCCAGACTGGTCTATAGAGCGAGATCCAGGACAGGCACCAAAACTACACAGAGAAACCCTGTCTTGAAAAAAAAGAAAAGAAAAAAAAAGAATATCCTTTTATAGAACTAACTACTGCTTGGCTGTGAACTTTTAAAATTGTAACATTGGTGTGTGTGTGTGTGTGTGTGTGTGTGTGTGTGTGTGTGTGTGTGTGTGTGTAGGTCACACGTTCACATGTCAGAGGACGACCAGATTTGGTTCTCTCTGCCACATGTTTCCCAGAAAAGCACTTTTGCCTGTTGCAGCTTCGTCCTCTCCCTGTTATATATTAAATGCACCAAGTCTTTTGGGTGACATCCATTTATATGTTAAATGCACCAAGTCTTTTGGGTAACATCCATTTATATGTTAAATGCACCAAGTCTTTTGGGTGACACCCATTTATATGTTAAATGCACCAAGTTTTTTGGGTGACATGCATTTATATGTTAAATGCACCAAGTTTTTTGGGTGACACCCATTTATATGTTAAATGCACCAAGTTTTTTGGGTGACATGCATTTATATATTAAATGCACCAAGTCTTTTGGGTGACATCCATTTATATATTAAATGCACCAAGTCTTTTGGGTGACATCCATTTATATACTAAATGCACCAAGTCTTTTGGGTGACATCCATTTATATGTTAAATACACCAAGTCTTTTGGGTGACATTCATTTATATATTAAATGCACCAAGTCTTTTGGGTGACATCCATTTATACGTTAAATGCACCAAGTCTTTTGGGTGACACCCATTTATATGTTAAATGCATCAAGTTTTTTGGGTGACATGCATTTATATGTTAAATGCACCAAGTCTTTTGGGTGACATGCATTTATATGTTAAATGCACCAAGTCTTTTGGGTGACATGCATTTATATGTTAAATGCACCAAGTCTTTTGGGTGACATGCATTTATATGTTAAATGCACCAAGTCTTTTGGGTGACATCCATTTATATGTTAAATGCACCAAGTCTTTTGGGTGACATGCATTTATATGTTAAATGCACCAAGTCTTTTGGGTGACATGCATTTATATGTTAAATGCACCAAGTCTTTTGGGTGACATGCATTTATATATTAAATGCACCAAGTCTTTTGGGTGACACCCATTTATATACTAAATGCACCAAGTCTTTTGGGTGACACGCATTTATATATTAAATGCACCAAGTCTTTTAGGTGACATCCATTTATATGTTAAATGCATCAAGTCTTTTGGGTGACACCTATTTATATGTTAAATGCATCAAGTCGTTTGGTGACATCCGTTACACTGAAACACTTCTTACTGGCCTCAGGCTATAAGAAGGAAAGGAAAATCATAACAGATTCTTATGCATCTATATGCTTGTCTTTGTCATGATTTTCAGTAAGCTTTGGTTTCATGGTATGGTAATAAGTGGGTGAATAACTACAAAATCAAGGGATTTCACATTGATAATTGACCATGCTTTTCTCTGTGTTTTCTACAGCCTTTCACCGTAACAGCAACACATTTGGACACAGTAAATGACATTGTAAAGAAGTTACAACCAGTGCTGGGAATACCTGTAAGTGACTCCAAAGTTTTTTACTTAAAAATCTTTTCTTTTTATACTCCATACATATTTAATGTGTGTATAAACATCACTGTCAGATACCTGCTTATTCTTTGTGTCAATTTCCCATTCTTTCATCTCTACTTGAAGAAGCACAGACAGCTAACATGTTACACTAGCCCATGTATAGACACTGCTCTTGTATTTCTTTTTTTTTTTTTAATTTATTTATTGTGTATACAGTCTTCTGCCTGGGCATATGTTTGGATAACAGAAGAGGGCGCCAGATCTCATTATAGATGGTTGTGAGCCACCATGTGGATGCTAGGAATTGAACTCAGGACCTCTGGAAGAACAGCCAGTGCTCTTAACCTCTGAGCCATCTCTCCAGCTGCTCTTGTATTTCACATCAAATTCCATGTGAATGAAAATCCTTAGCATGCCGGGAGTGGTGGTGCATGTCTGTAATACCAGTTCTTGAGAGGCAGAGGCAGGTGGATCTTTGTGAGTTTGAGACCAGCCTGGTCCACATAGTTCCAGGATAGTGAGGACTAGACAGAGAAACTCTGTTTTGAAAAAAAAAAGAAAATTCATAGCACAATGAAACCCATCTGTATGGTCAAGTGCAAGCAACTTGAATTTTGATGTGTACATTGTGTGTGAACATATTTATATACTAATATATTATTATATATTTATATTAATAATGATTATATATATGTTTATGTACCCGATGAACATTGTATAACATTGTTAATATCAATTTCCTGATGTATTTTTGGCTCATTTTTTCTGTATTTTCTTTGCTATTTCCTCTTTTTTCATACTAATTTATTCCTTGAGGATTCAGATACAATAATTGCTTAACAAAAGGTTTGATATGCAATGTGAATTAGAACAAGTGACTAGAGCCATATGCCCTGCATCTGGTCTTCAAAATCCAACAACTGATGCTGGAATTGACTGGTAAAGAGGGTGATAATGTTTGACAGAAACCAAGGATGTAGACCATTTAATTATTCATTCAAACTCACTCATTTTAAGTGTGTGTGTGTGTGTGTGTGTGTGTGTGTGTGTGTGATCTGTAGGTGGAAATGCATGCAAAGGACAATTTTGGGGATTTATTTTCCAGGTTCGGGGGCAAGCACCTTCACTTGCTGAGCCATATCTCCCGACCCACTTATGCCATTTGCTGGTACATGTGGTTTGTCGTGGTTTCTAGGCTGTGAGGGGACTGCTGTACTTGGTTGGCAGTGTGGGTAGCAGACATGGGTGTGTCTGTGAATTCCAAGCAGAAAAGAGGCAGGGCCACAGAGCTGAGTAATTTTATGAAAGAGAATATCAATCGGCACAATGAAAACCCCTTGTGCAGCACTATTCCTAGTATGAAATTTTCACTGTGAAAATTCCTTTTTATAACTTCAAATTTTGTCAGAGTGATAGGATTAAATGCCCTAGAAGCTTCAGAACTATCAGTATATGGCATAATTGATGACTTCTATATATGAGTATAATGAAATAGGCTTTTTTTTTTTTTTTTTTCGAGACAGGGTTTCTCTGTGTAGCTTTGCGCCTTTCCTGGGACTCGCTTGGTAGCCCAGGCTGGCCTCGAACTCACAGAGATCCACCTGGCTCTGCCTCCCGAGTGCTGGGATTAAAGGCGTGCGCCACCACCGCCCGGCAAAATAGGCTATTTTTAAGCATATAGATTTTATATTTTATAGCAGACATCTTTACATTCATATTCATCATGCATGATACACGCGTCTTTGTAAGAATTGACTGTTGGGTGAGTCATATGATTCTCCTTGAGTACACTCACTGACAATGAAATGAACTTCATCATGGTCACATTTGTGAATTTTTTTGTGTAAATGGCTCAGACTCACAAGAAAGAACAGGACTATTTTAACGTAAAGAGAAATGATTATTTGGTCATATTTGCGTACATGATTTGTGGTATTCTAGTCTCATTTTTATTAGCCTATTACAGGAGGGAATTTTATTAGATCTTACTTCCTTTCTGCGACCATTTTGGGTACATTAATTTCTGTTTCTCTGTGTGTGTGTCTCTGTCTCTGTCTGTCTGTCTGTCTCTCTCTCTTTGTGTATGTGTGTGTGTCCGTGTGCACATGTGTGTGAGTTGTACCTGCTAGCTCCCCTAATTGGGTGCTCATTCTGCAAAGCCAAGCCATATTTTAATCAGGAATCAAAACTACTTAATGTATTAGTAAACAATAACATCTCTGAGGTGCATTCTTGCCTCTCCAGTGGAGCTGTGATATAATTCAATAGCCTTTATAATTTACATTTGCTTGTTTCAAATGGATCCCAGGCTGTGGACAGTAAGTCTGTGGAACTTGTTTTCTGCATAGGGCCTATTTTCCAGGCCAGACCCCCGTCCCTTCCCTCTGCAGAATAGGGTGTCTCTGAAGGAAACCGGGTCCTGACTTTACACCCCAGTCTCCTCCAGGCCTCTCTGGCCTTTGTCTCCTTTGCTCAGACTTGCTGAAGTTCCAAGGCTCTCAGGGTTCGCTTGGCTCGGCCGTCATAGTCACGGTGGAAGTGTGGCTCTTGGGCAATAATTTGTCTAATGCAGGGACATGTGATGGCAAAGCTCAGTGTCATCCAAATGGTATAGGGAAGCAAGTGACAGGGATCTTGGGATTTTTCTCTCTCTTAGAGACAGGGAATGAACTGATTTTTTAAAAATTCCAAATCTCTAGCCAGGTGGTGGTGGCGCACACCTTTAATCCAGCACTTGGGAGACAGAGGCAGGTGGATCTCTGTGAGTTTGAGGCCAGCCTGGTCTACAGAGCAAGATCCAGGAAAGGCGCAAAGCTACACAGAGAAACCCTGTCTCGACAAAACAACAACAAAAAAATTCCTAGTCTCACAAAACAGCGACAACCATATTGCTTTGTGACTTCTCAGATCTGTGTGCACCAGGAAGAAGAAAGCAGGACCTTTGTGTCCCTGCAGACTCAGGGAGGGCACAGAGGCCTCTGAACTCACTAACCTTGAATCACAGTGGCAGTCACTTCGAGAGCAGGAACTCTGCTGACCACAGTATTTTGCAGCTTTAGAGACATGGAAGTGGAAAGGGAGTTTTCAGTTCAAGTGTCTCCTGAGAAAGGCTCTTTGTGACTCTGGTTCTCTTGTCTCCCAGAATGCTGAGGGGGATTACCAGCTCTGCTTCTCTTCTGGCCAGGAAGAAGCACCATGCCCTCTCCTAGGTAAGTGTGAGGGATCCACAGAGTTCTAACCTGTAACCCTAACCTGTCAAAGTTTTCATTGGTTGGTCTTCAGGTTAAATACCCTTAAAGTAAAAATCCTATGTGGTGTTCTTCCATCATCTAAGACACATTTACGGAGTCCTGTCTCTAGTCCAGGTATACGATAAAAGGACATTTTTGGTAATTTCTTTTTGTAGTTGGTAATTGGTTTTTTAAATATCTTTTTATTTAATTAAAATATAATTAAATCATCCCGCCTCCTAATCCTCCCCCCTACCCTTCCAGGTGTCACTCCCCGTCTCAAGTCAAGGGTCTCCTCCTCTTAGCCTCTTTGTTACATATGCACACAAATGAACAAACGTGAATACAATCTGCTTCGTCACTTCAGTGTTGCCTGCTTAAATACGATTCTAGGACAGGTCACTTGGTATTTGATAACCAATCAGAGCTCTCATCCCTGGGGAAGGCTAATAACTCCTGAAAGTTGTTCATTGATTGTAGCTCTTCCCACAGTTGTGTGGTCTCATGAGATTTCCCAGATTCACATTGGCATGTCAACTGTTGTATTTATATTTTTTAGGCAGTCGTGTTGCTGAGATTTCATGGGTGTGATCTTTTCTATAGAAAACGCAGTTTCAGAGCAGCATTCCTAATTATCTGGCTCTTACAATCCTTCCCCTCTTCTTCCATGCTTTCCTATGAGCCTTAGCCATAAGAGCTCTGTTGTAGGTGTCCATTGGGGCTGGGGCCCCACAATCATTTGTTCTTTACATTTGACTGGTTGTAATGGTTCCTGCCGCTGCAGAAGGAACATCTATGATGATGAGTGAGATCTATACTTATCTGTAGATGCTTAGATAAATGTTTAGAATTCAGTTGGCATTATTTTAGTTAAAAAAAAATGGCAACAGTATGTTCTCCTGTAATATCCATGACCACATTACTATGGAGCTGGCTAAGTTTACAGTATCTGGCACACTTTCCCTCATGTTTACCAGACCTTCGCTCCAATTAGACAGCCATTGGGTACCACCAAGATACAAGTGCTACTACAGCAGCCTTACAGATATCCTGCCATGCTGGTCATCGGTGTGGTTCATAGGCCTTTGGCTGAGTGAACTGTTGAATGCATGCCAGTACTACAAAAAGTCTAAACCAGTGGATCTCAGCCTTCCTAATGCAGCGACCCTTTAATACAGTTCCTCACGATGTGGTGACCCTCAACCATAAATTTATTTTCATTGCTACTTCATAACTGTAATTTTGCTACTGCTATAAATCATAATGTAAAAATCTGTGTTTTCTGATGGTCTTATACAAGTGCTCTGAAAGGGTTATCAACCCCCAAAGGGGTCCCAACTCCTAGGTTGAGAACCACTGGTCTAAACAGAGGAGGCTTTCAGGTCAGATGCATTTCAAATCCCCAGAGTCCCTTGTCCAAAGTGTAAGGTGGCTTCAGCAACAGGAACTTAACTTCAGCTTCTGAGAGGAATTGTTTATTCAGAATTTTATATGAGTAATGGATTTATGTCATTTTCAGCCCCTTTCTCTGGCTCCTCAGACTTCTGCCGTGTCCACTTCATTCCCCATCAGATACACTAACTTTTCTTCTTTAATTATTCTCGCCATATATATAAGCATACAAACCTAAATAAAGCCTACTTAGTGTTGCTCACATGTGTGTCCAGTCTACTTGAGATTGGATGACCTCTCAGGAGCTCATCCCTCAAGAACAGAGTCTCTCTCCCTCTGCAAGCATTCATTGCCTACGGCTCTTCCTCTAAGTGGAAGATATTACTGGATATTCCCCCACACATTGGCCTGTCAGGTGGTCTTTTCATTCTTTCAAGTCCCATTTCGGTGATCACGTTGTTGAGATCTTGTGGGTTCAGCTCCCCTCACATACAGAAGACACAATCTCCCGTCACCATCCTGCTCCTTGACTCTTAGAGTCTTTCCTTCTCCTCCAAGGAAGTTTGCTGAGCTTTAGGTGGAGGAGTCGCACTGCGCATGTACCAGGTGGGGTGGGCACTCCACAGTCATGTCGCACTGCGCATGTACCAGGTGGGGTGGGCACTCCACAGTCATGTCGCACTGCGCGTGTACCAGGTGGGGTGGGCACGCCACAGCCATGGCTTCTCTGACCAGTTGTGGATTTCTGTGTATGATAAATCTCTTCATGTACAACGTCTGGTTACTTACAGGGAAAATGTGAAGTTTTTTGCATTACAATAAAAAAAGCACTCAGAGATTTTCTATTCTTCTGGATGAAAAAACAAAAAAAGAAACTGTTAAGAAATTCACTTTCCACAATTAGTGTTCATGTTCTCATTATTGTTACATTTGCTTCTTAGAAGCTAAAACCCAGCCGTGGCCGTGAGTCTGTGATGGATCTTCATTGTACATCTGTTCCTATCAGGGCTTTTGCTCATCACAAAAATGAAATGAGATAATATTCACACCCTTCAAATATTTTCCGAATGAGAAACATGTCCTTTATTTTATTGTATTTTGCAAAATATGTTCTTGGTCAAATGTTATAAAATAACTATCAGAATAATTTAGCTACAACAAAGACTGACTTATGAATTGACTTCACTGTGATTGACTTCACTTCAAGACATTGGAACCGTGGTAGTGCGGTGAGGGCATCTGTGGGAATCTGTCTTCTCTTAGGTTTGCGTTGTTTGATTTGATCTCGACCTGAGATAAAACATAATTACAACATTTCTACCTTCCCTTTCCCACCTCCAAACCCTCCCATACACCAGTCCTTGTTCTTTTATATTCATGGCTTCATTTTTGTTGTTCTATTGTTAATTGTTGTTACTTGTGGATAGATAGATAGATAGATAGATAGATAGATAGATAGATAGATAGACAGACAGACAGATAGATAGATAGATAGATAGATAGATAGATCCTGCTTCTATTTTGTCCCTGAAACACATCTTTGCAGACATTGTAATACAATTTAGAAAGTTGTTAAATGAAGTGATACTGGATAATAGGATAAATAGAAAATAAATGTTTGCTGTCCCTCTTAGATACAAGCAGTACCCAGGACAACACTAAGGCAGACTGCACCGCTCAGTTCACAGCATTTTTGGATTTTGTTTTGGACAAGATGTTGTTCTGTTTTTTAGGGTGGCCTTCACACTTTTCCACTCTCTACCTCAGAATCCTGTGTTCTAGAAATACAGGCATTAGCCAACAACTTGGCTATTGTTGGTCTTTGTACTGTTGATACAATTGTAAGTCTAGTCAAAGGAAAATATGTGCAGAGAAAGCAAACACAGACGACAATCATATTAATGAAATAGTATGCATTAATTTGTTAAGATCTTGATAGTAAATCTTGTAGCAGCTTCATACACCACAGCTATCCAGAGATATCCTAAGAACCTTTTATTCACGGTGGCTCCTTAGCAGCCATTTTTAGCCACCTTTCCCAAACACCCTCAGTTCTCCAGTATGCATCAACGTCGGATTGACCTGGAGCCCAGGCTTCTGTCACTATGTTCATTCTACAGCTTCCTGTGCCCTAAACACTGAGTGCTGCTGCAATATTTGGCTAAATGCAGCATTGCATCTGTGCCAGACAGAAGGAAATGCAAGCGCCCACTGTGACAGCAGGGATGAAGGAGAAATGGATGAAAGAGAGTTTCACTCAATTCCTAAAAAAAGGCAATCTCTATTTTTAGTACAGCATCTTGGAGAATTCTTTGTACAGGGAGGAATAACAAGTGAAAACGAACAAACCCAATACTGCAAAGTGGGGTGTGGGAAAAATATTAGCCAATACAAACCCAACATGTTTCCTCTTTTTGTGAGTAATCACTGAGATGGGAAGGATGAGTATTTAAAAGGATTAGCACAGAGGGAGGAGATGTAAGTGATGCCCCTTAGGAGTAAAACTCCAGTGGATGTCGGGAAACTAGAACACCATAAAGAGTTTAAAGGACAATCATACAAAAACTCTGCTCTATGGTGCTCTAATGGTCTGTGCATTCCAAGCAAGCCAACATGTTCAGATTTTTTTTCCTCTGTGTTTTAAAGCTCTGTGTTTAGACACCTGCTTCCCTAGAGTCTCCTCAGTGAGGGCAGCAGATTCATTAGGAGCAGCAGCCTTCTTACTCCAGGAGCCTGGGGAGAACTGTTGCCCACCCCCAGTGTGTGCACACACTCGCAAGCAGGTAGGTGTGATTACTCGGCACAGTTTGCATCAATCTAAGCTGAGAATTTTCTCTGTATAGGACATGAGAATCCATATGCTATCAAGATGAGTGAACTTGGAAATGATGCATTTATGGCCCTGGGTCCAAGCAAATACACCGCTTATCTCAACATCCAAAAGGTGGTGCAGGAGCTGCAGGCCCATCACGTGCCAGGACGATTCATCCTAAAGCCCAAGGAGACACCCAGAGGCCATCAGCAGAGCAGTGCGTCTCTTCCCTGTAAGTGTTCAGGTTCTCTGGCTTTTAAATCCTTCTGTTGCCTTTTTTCTGCAATTATTACAACGAACCCCAACTGACATTACTTTTCCAATAAAAGATGGTAACAGTTTGGGAAATATTTTCACAAGAACAGAGATTCTCCTTAATATATTTTCGTCGTGACCATTATGTGTAAAGCAAAGCTAATTTAGATTTTTCATTCTTCATCTCTCAGTTTGCACAGTGGGAAGTCAATAAATTTTTCTAGGATTATTTAATCACCCAATGTTTCCAGACGCAGTAGCACATGTTTCCTTGGTCACAGGGATCTTAATGATCACCTCGCCTAAAACCTGTTCTGTCAGCCTGACGACTGGAGGTGTATTTCAGGAAGCACCAGTTGAGTGTTGTTTCTGTCTTTCTCAATTGAGGACTAAGTATTTGGTTCAAAATCAAGGGACAGAGCCTTCCTCTGAACACAATTAAAGCTAAGGATTAAAATACACTTAGGCAGATTAGAAATAATAAAATCAGGTTAAGAAGAAAGATGAACATTGCTTAAAAGTATTCAAAATGTCCTTGCCCATATCTAGTTATCAAACATCTGTACTTGTCAACATGAAGAAAATTCTCTAGGATGTGAGGGTGGCTGTGTTATCTCCTTTCACGTTGGTGGGATGTGAAGGCCAGTAGAATGATAGCCTGGCTTCAGGCCTATGGACCTTCTAGAGGCTGCTGTCCCAAATGGAGAATAGCAAAGTGTTCCTGTTCTATCCAATTTCCCTAAACCCATCTATGTTAGGGTTGACATTATTAGGGCTGACACAGAGTTCTGTGATGAACATTATTATAACAAAGAGTTCTGTGTCCATGCATTGAGCTGAGTAGTGCTTTTGGTGAACTGTATAAATAGTATACCATTTTATTAATTCTTTGATATTTTCATATAGTGTTTTATCACATTTAAACTATTCCAAGATCAACTCCTCTTCTATCAACACACTCAACTGTTTTCCTCTTCTTTCCCCGCTTAAAACAGTGGTTCTCAACCTGCCTAATGCTATGACCCTTTAATACATACAGTTCCTCATGTTGTTGTGAGTCCAACCATAAAGTTATTTAGTTGCTATTTCATAACTGTAAATTTGCTACTGTTATGAATCATAATACAAACATCTGAAATGTGACCCCAAGGGCGTCTTGACCCAAAGATTGAGAACCACTGTCTTAAAACATAACAATATCAAATCCAATCTGTGTTGTCTATGTGCCCTTTGGTAGGGGTCATTCCCTGGGGTATGCTCTACCTCTACTATAGGCCACACCTTAAGGAAAATAGAATCTCAACATTGTAGCAGCTGTCAATTGCCTACATTGCCTCAGGTAGGCATGGGCCTCTCTACATACCTCCTTCCTTGATGGGAAAGGTCCTTGGACGTACTCTAACAGCTGTTAGAGTTCACAGCTGCAACTGATGTACTGAGTATTGAAAAGATTTTGTTGACTCCATAACAAAACTGTTAATGGCTTTGACCATCTTTCTGCCCTCTTTTTGTGCTGATCCTTGAGGTTTGATAGGAGGGAATATAATATAGACCCCATATTTAGGGATCTGCCTTCCAAAGAGACTTATCTTCAGCACATTGGCCAGTTGTGGGAATCTGTGCTGATCACCATCACTTCTCTGACAGGGGTTGTGGGGTGCACTGATCTACGAGTATAAAATCACACAATTAGGAGTCACTTTAATACTGTTCACATTTAGCATCTTAATACTACTAATATTTCCACTATGGCCTCTGATCCATGTACCAAAACTGGTGCCAGGTAAAGGGTCCATCTTGCCCACTGAATCTGAAATCCACTCAGAACGTGGTTGGCGGGTCCCATGCCAGTTGTACCACTGTTGCCCCGCTGG
Source organism: Peromyscus californicus insignis (assembly GCF_007827085.1). Classification (NCBI taxonomy): domain Eukaryota; kingdom Metazoa; phylum Chordata; class Mammalia; order Rodentia; family Cricetidae; genus Peromyscus; species Peromyscus californicus. The sequence goes on along the minus strand of NW_026294458.1, from coordinate 6,035,072 downwards.
CTGTATCTGCCAGGCCTCATGCTACTGTAGTTCCCAGGGTTACAGCTGGGTATTTCTGTTGAGTACTTCTCTCTTCCAGTACTGTGCATAGCACGGTAGAGATCAGATAAAGCATCAGGTCCGTTTCAAATTGATGTATCTGTTTCTGGGAGCCCATCAATAGAGTCTATGTATTTCCATAGCACATCATCAAAGCATGTTTAGGATTAATTATCCTTCCTCATCTGCACACTCTTCTATCCTGCATTCCCATACTTACTCTATTCAAGCTTTGTGTTACATTATTACCTTTTCTCCATGTGTTCAATATCCCCGGTTTCAAAATTCCCTGCCATGGTCCTTACTTGCTTCTTGACTTCTGTATCAATTCCAAATAAGATACACTTATCTATAATTTTGGTTTTTTTTGGTTTTTCAAGACAGGGTTTCTCTGTGTAGTTTTGGTGCCTGTCCTGGATCTCACTCTGTAGACCAGGCTGGCCTCGAACTCACAGAGATCCCCCTGGCTCTGCCTCCCGAGTGCTGGGATTAAAGGCGTGCGCCACCACCGCCCGGCTATCTACAGTTTTGAGTAGCCAACTTACCGTGAGGTTCCAGAGCCAGGATCAGCTACACTCCTGTGTAGTGCCATGTACAGTGAGCTGAGTTTATTTAAAGAGTAAACTCCCCAAAAGCCAAGTGAACAGGTAAATAAAGGTATTTGGTGGAATTCCAACCGTCTTCTACATGACATGCCTGTTCAGGTTTAACTCCTTAACATATGTAACCTATTTATGCACGCGTTATGGTACTCTACTGAGAGACCATCGGACTATTGAAGTGATGATCTCCATTCTCCTCAGACTCAGAGAAAAGAGTTAGAAGACGCTCTCTCCTAAGTCGGATATTTCAATGGGGCACGCCCACCTGCTGTGACCATGTGCTTCCCAAGACTCCAGCCTCAACTACTGGTGGCCTCTTCTCTAATTCTCTCGGGGCTATTTGCAAGGATGGTAATCTGCCGTCTTCAATTCTGGTGAGCGTTATTTTTTTCTTGTGGCCATCTGAGCAGGAATATCTATGGATGGTAAAACATCCTCTTTAGGTTATTTCTCTAAGTGGAGGATTATTAGATAAACCTTTACTTAGCTGAGGGAGCTACTCTACATCTTTTTAGAAAAACATCCCAATATTGTTCTGATGAAACACAGAAAGCAAACAGGAAAACACATTCTAGCTCCTTCCACTGCTCAGCAATGATCACACTGACTTTCTGTAGGACTATAATGTGCTCTACAGATGCAATGTTCTCCAACAACTCTGCCCCACATCCAGTTTCTTCCTTCAGCTCCACACTGGCACCAGATATAATTTCATGGCCATTTCATCACAGTCTCATCATTCTGACAATCTATATATCTGGCATGTTTTGATTTACATTTCAAGTGCTTATATATATTTATAACAACTTTCCCTTTTTGAAGAATCGATTCTATAATCCTGACAAACGATGTCAAAGAATGACTCAGATTTTGGCCTATGTCATTACAAGTAAGTGACCAAATTGTCAGTAGAAACACTGAGTTTCCAACGTCTTCACCGTGGTGATGTCTGCACCGCATACGGAACCAGTCGATCAGATCAGGTTCACTGTGGTGATGTCTGCACTGCATACGGAACCAGTCGATCAGATCAGGTTCAGGAATGACAGAAGAGTAAATCTTAAATAAGTCATAAAAGCTGGCAGTAGTCACGACTCTCATACCCGGCCTCTGCCAATTCAATAACTAAAAGTCCCAGTTGGATTGTATCTAGTACCTGAGCTTCCATGGTAAATCACAGGCAGATGAGGTTGTGGATCCCTTGGCTTCATCCTATACTGAAAACTGAAAATACGAAGACAGATCAGAAGGAAATGAAAGGCTGATTCAAACGAATACAATTAGAAAAGGGACCGTGCAAATAACGATTTAAGCCTCATTATAGAGAGCCAGGGACATAATGGAAGTGGGAATAGGGTCCTAATCAGAGAAGAATCCAATAGGAAACGGGATGACATATTGGGGAAGGGCATTCACAGGGAGGACAGGAGAGTGCCAGGGACAGTGTCCAGGCCTAGAGACAGATTGATTTTAGAGCATCAATCACCATAGAGGGAAATCTGCTTCAAACCTGTTCCCAGTTCTCAGCATGAAATGATAGAGTGGTTTGGGGGTAGAACACGTGTAGAATCCTCAGATTCAATCAACATGTGTTCCCTTCACACAGCTCTCACTCTAAGCACTTGTACCTGTCTTAGTCACTGGTCTATTACTGGGGAGGGTCACCATGCTCACGACAACCCTTATAAAGGAAAACTCTTAACTGGGTTGCCTTACACTACAGAGGTTTAGTCCTTTATCATCATGGGTGCGTGCAGGCAGACATGGTGGTGAAGAAGGAGCTGAGATCCTTCATCTAGATCCACAGGCAGCAGGAAGAGAGAGAGAGTGGGCCTGACATGGGCTTTTGAAACCTCCAATCCCAACCCCAGTGACACATTATTTCCAACAAGCCACACCTCCTAAGCCTTTCAAATAGTGCCACTCCCTGGCCAGAAAGCAGTTGAACCATGGGGACCAATCTCTTTCAAACCACCCCACACCCCATTGCTCTGGTTCTCAGGAAGACTCACACTGAGCTCTGCAAGTGTGGCTTTATAATGACAGGTGCTTGTCTTTTCCCCTCAGGATATGCTGTCCCTTCTGAATGAAAACGGACCTGATGTGGAAGGAATATTTAGAAAGTCAGCCAATGCAGCCTCCTGCCAAACACTGAAGGAGAAGCTGGATTTGGGAAAGGATGTAAATCTAAGGGAGGAATCCATCCTCGTTGTGGCATCTGTTTTAAAGGTAGAGTCTGGCATCATCCACGATCATCATTTCTCTGAAGCTGCGCGTGAACCATTTAATTACGATTGCCCGAGAGTGACAACAGGATGGCATTGTTTACTTTTGCATTGCTGGGATGAGGCTCCAGGACCAAGGCAAATTACAAAAGAAAGAGTTTACTTTGGTTCACAGTTCAGAGGGGTGCGTGTCCATCACAGAAGGAAGGAACGGCCGCTGGAGCAGGAAGCTTGGAAACAACATCTGTAGCCTCAACCTTGAAGCAGAGTCAGGACACTGGAAGTCGGGGGAGGCTATGGACTGTCAGTGACATATCCCTCCAGCAAGGTTGCACCCCCTCCACAAACAGTGCCACTAACTAGGAACAAGTGTTCAAGTGCCTGAGCCTACTGGGACATATTAATTCAAAGCACCACATTTGGCCATCTAGGCGCCACGGTCTTATGTCCACATGGTAATGCAAACAGTCCAACATCCTTGTCACCACTGTCATTTACAGTTTATTCCTTCAAAAGTCAGAGATTCTCTTAAGACTCGGAGCATCTTTTAATTTTAGACTCCTTTAAAATCAAGAGACAAATCACATGCATCAAACATGCAATGTCACAGAATACCATTCCAACAGGGAGCATGAGGACGTAATGAGAAAACACTGGACTAAAGAAAGACCAAACTCTGGCAGGGAAAGAGAGAAATCCGGTAGCACTGTGTCCCCTCATGTCTGGTACTCCAGCTTCATTGGGCTAAGGCAGCTCCACCCCTCCAGCTTTTCTGCCTGAAACCTGCCGCTGTCTCTCCTGTGACCCCTGTTGTAGCTCTCCTTGGCAGATCTCACCTGGCTCTAGCATCCCCAGCTCCACTGCAGCCCAGGTTTCACATCCACAGCCTCTGCAAGTCTCTCTCTCCCTCTCCCTCTCCTCTCTCTCTCCCCTTTCTCTCTCTCCTCTTTCTCTCTCTCCTCTCCCGTCTCCTCTCTCTCACAGCCCCTTGCCCTCTCAGGACCTTCACACAGGAACTCCTCTGCCACACGCAATGGCATCAGCTGTCTGAAATATCGTGGGAAGATGATATTTCAGACACAAGTCCTCACCGTTGGATCCTTCATGCCTCTAAAGGTAGCGCCACCTGGTGGTCATTGCCATGGCCTGCTGCCAGTTTGGGATGGAATCAACAAGGCCCTTGAAGCCCAGCAGCAGCAGAGCTTTTTTTTCAGATCCTGGAAGGGGGATGCTGGAAGGGAGGATGCTGGAGGCACAGTTGGGGGCCCTAGCTGTTACAGAGCCTTCCCTATTGTTCCATGCCAAGCAGGAGGCCTCTCCTTAACAGGGGAATATCCCTGACCATTGGAGCTATGACAAGTAAGCTCCCCACCCGCTTTTCTCTCCAGCCCTGTGTTTCATACCATCTTCTCCTGCTTTCTCTTCATCATTGCAGACCCCCTTAAGCATTATTACCAAAAACCACATCACAGATTCAGTAATATTCTGTCTGTCATATTTCCTCCACCAAAAAAATGGGTACGTTAATTTTTAATTGCCCTCAGGCAAATTAGTAGGACAAGGACAGAAGGCAGCCAGATTCTTCTACAGAATGTCACAAGCATGTCTTCTAACCCAGTAGCTGTTATTTTTCCCACTGGTACCTTGAGTGAGGCCTCCATCATCCTTATCCTCTCGTAGTTCCAAGCATCTAGCAGAATCACCCCTTAGGTTCAGCTAGCGTTCTGTAGCTTTTGTAGCTTAAGGTCCAGAGACTTCTCCTCATATTCTTCTGAAAAACAACATAATCAGGTTTGAGAGCAACATCCCACTGTCTGGTACCTACTACCCAGTTAGTTACTTTTTGTCAATGAGATAAACATCATGTACAGTTTATTCTGGCTTCAGTTCCAGAGGATAAGAGTCCATCCTGGCAGGGGGACATGGCTGGTGACAGGAGCAGGAAGCAGAGACAGGGACGTGGAGTGGGGCAATGCCATGGACCCTCAGAGTGACCCCAGGCATATTTGCTCCAGGAATAGCCACACCACCTTCCCAGACAGTGCCAGCACCGAGGACCAAGTGTTCAAAGGTCTAAGCCTCTGAGTGCACCACAGGTACAGCACATAAACTGTCTGAGTGGTGGCACTATAGGAATCACCCACCGAGGCTCAGAGCACCATATGCCAGACCTCTTTTACTTTGCAACCTCATAGCACCCTTTCAATTTCACTCTGGAACAACTCAGTCATAATCATACCAAAATTTGTAATAGTAAGTATTTTGTAAAGTATAGACTTATTTTGCTGAATTCCTAACAAACTAGGCATCCTGACTTTGAGTTCAACACTGTCTTTCTCATGAAGACAAAATTTCCAACACTATAAAATTTAAATTTAGAAAATAGCTACAATCAATGAAGTCTGCTCGAGGGAACATGGAGTTTCCTGCTTTGCATCCTTTCCATCCCATCTCGAACACTTTTACTTTGAACTGGCCCTCCTTCTCGGCACCGCCTGTTCCCCGTCACCTTCGCAGCCTCGGGAGTCCTTTGCAGCTGTCCAACATTCCAAACGCCCACAGGGTCCTGACACACAGGAGGATCTTCATTTTCAAACCTGTTTTTATGAGTCCAAATTCTAACCTGCATGAAATAGGCAATAGCTTTAGGAATTCTGATATTTTAATTGATTTCTACAAAACAAAAAATAACAATTTTAAAAAGATAAACTGAAATCACAGATTTCTATGTAAAATTAGAGAAGGGGAAATTTTAGAGCAGAAAAGGAATCAACCCATCCTGGTGATTTTTAACAACTCCAACATATGTGATAATGTGGTAATGACTTCAAAAAGATCTATGAAATTAAGGATCTCTGTTACATATCATTTAGCTTCATGATGTATACTGGATGTTCAGAAATGGATAGTCACAGAAAAGTATCCTATGTTAGGTATTCAAAGAAGTGGGATGCTGCTCTCTCTGAGGTACACACAGGAACTTGATTTATTTTATAACAAGACTTCAGTTGCCTACCATCATGTTTTCTAACCAAGGCCTTCATAATAGCATGCCCAATCCTAAAGAATTTGCATAAATTACAAATGAGTATTCAGTCAGGAGCACACTGAACTTGCCACCGAGATGTTCATAAGCAGTGGCCCAATGGTACATTCCATGGAATAATTTTCTTGGATCAAGTTATAGAATCATTTCCTGTCTCATCAGTGCACTCTGGTGTCATGCCCTAAGAAGCCAGAGAAGGGATCTATGATTTCAGAGCATTTATGTGTGTCACATGATGCAAAATTACAACTGATGCCTCCAAAACTCTCAGAAGGTGCCATGGCTACAGCGTAGTCTGGCTCCAGACACTGGGACCTCCGATGGGGAAAAAAGTGGTACAACCATAACTTCCACAGTGGGTTTTGTGTGCCCATGTCATATTAATTGTAAATGAAGTCTGGTGTTGTTCATTTAACCTTCCATCCTTACATACCATCAGCTCAAAATTACTATTACGAATGAGCAGTTACTAAATTACATAATCATGGCAATTAACACGGGGGCATTGCTTGAGCTACTAAGTACTAAGCATTTCGGCAATATTTAGAAGGACCAGCATAAACAGGGTATCTGTAACAAAGCTAACAACCCACCAGGAAATCATCTTGTCATTGAAGATACAAATTAAGGTTAAAGCTTCTCTCATTATTTCCTTTTTTTTTTTTTTTCTCTGTGGAAGTCAGGCTGACTTCTAAGTTGAGCTCATCCTGCCTCAGCTTCCTGAGTTCTGGAATTACAGGTGCATGCTGCCAAGCTTGCCCCAGCTACATAGATCTTAGGAGACAGATTTGCTAATTTATGATGTAATCATCACTTTTACAAAGTGACACTTTTCCTCTCTACCAATGAAGCAGCCCTCACTCCATGTGTGTTCAAGACAGCGTTCACAGCGCTTGCTCCAGAACCTTTCTGACTAGGGGTGAAAACAGCATTCAAAAGGAATAAACAGAGTGTACGTGTTTCTTTCGTTGAAAATAATCGATTTTGAACTAGTACATCAGCATGTCTCACTTGGTACTTGACTGTGTAAACATCCTAGAGGAAGTCTGACCTGAGAAGAGCTCCATCTTCATCCCCACCCCCACCCAGACTCCGCCCTTAGCGCTCCAGTTTCAGTCCAGTAAATCCAAACCCCCTCTGCTGTGCCACTCAGCAGGTTACAGACAAAGTTTTGTGCGGGGTGCAGGCTTGGGGAGCTTTGGAGGGATTGAGGTCTAAGCTGAATTCTTCAGCTGAGGATTTTATCAGTAATTTTCCAGTATACATTTTCTACAAGATTAATATTTATTATTATTCTCTGTAAGGATTTCCTGCGAAATATCCCAGGAGGTGTATTCCCATACAGCCTCTATGATAGATGGCTGGCTGTCACTGAGCAAGAGAATGAGGAGGACAGAATCTCCACCATCCAGAGGTAACGATGCACTACCTGATCTGGAACAACAAAAATGCAGACAAAATATTCTGATGAATGTGACTAAAATCATGCCAAGCACCAAAGGATTCCTTAGTCCACACATACAGAGCATCTTTTTAAAGGAGAACTATGTCGAAGAACATCATGGTAGCGAAGCCTGTAATCTCAGGATGTGACAGGCTAGGGTGGAGATCATCGTCGGTAGTGGGCCACAGTCAGGTTACTCAGTGATTCTAGGACAGCTGTGGCTACAGTGTGAGACAGTCTCAGAAAACAAAGGCAATATCTTACTACTACGGTGTATTATTTTTCTCCTAATGCAATTATTAGGGAATGTATAGCAATACATAAACACTGAACACATGACATAGATAGAGGAAATTCACTGCCTTATGGGACATTTTGGTCATCCAGTCTATCAGTGAGATGGTTTCAACAGTCTTAAATGGTTAACTAACAGAGAAGTCCATATCCAGACATGAGTTGAATTCTATGAAACATTTCTGTGTCCATGAATTCCTTGAATGAACTCTCAGATACCAGGTAGGCTCTGAGTTCTAATCCCCACACAGAAATGCTTGTTACCTTAAAAATAAGGGTTTATTAAATTTTCATTCTTTCATTTATTAGTGTTTCTTTTAGTAAGTTTTGTGGTGTTGTGAGTTTTCAATATGTTTACATAAATTATATATTAATAAATTTTGCTCAAATTATACTGCAGAACCTTGGGTAAAACAATTAAAGCAATGTTTTTAGAACACACTATTTTCTTTTAACCTCAATTAACTATATTTGATATACAACTTTTTCTTTCCCTTTCTCCATGTTTAGAGCTTCATAAGTAAAATTTCCTGTTTCAAAAGAATTTATCTCTGTTCAGTCTTTTAGAGCAACTGCCAACACCGAACCTCGTCCTCTTGAGACAGCTGTTTCAGGTCTTACACAGCATTGAGAGACATTCATCAACTAACTATATGACATCTTATAACTTATCCGTGTGTATAGCACCAAGTGTTGTGAGCCTGCCTACCTCCCACAAGTTGGGACTAGGAAATGAAGTCTCAAAACAGGTAATGAGATGTATGTTTCTGTGCTTTGGTTTGGTACAACATTCTGCCCAGGTGTCATGCAAGGAGGTTTCTCTCATCCAGTTATTTCTATTTGGAGAAATAGTTGAGTAGCCATTTCGGATTCAGGCACCTTCCTCATTCCACAACACAATGGATGGAGAAACTACTCCGTCTAGAGATGAAATACTCATCTCCACCCGTTCCTGGACTTTCTAACTTGTCATTGGTTGGTCCCATTTCTTTTCAACCTATGAGAAGCACATTTTAATAGAGTGCCTGGTAAAACAAAATTGTTTATTTTTGTGAGGAATCAGGGAAAGAATAAAGAAAGGCTAGAAGCCTATCACCTCCCACAGAGGCACCTTAAACACCATATTATCCACCACTAGGCCTTGCCTCTACAAGCAGACCTCCAAATTAATCCTGGGGAACAAGTCTTCAACATATGAGCCTCCTGGGGAATATCAAACACTAAACTAGGGCACATTTCATCTTTGATCATGGAAGCCAAGTAAAAAGTCTAGAATTTCCTAATGGAAGTAAAAAATGGCTAATAAATCAATACAAGCTCCACTGAATAGGCAGGCTGTGGGACATCATGCACGGAGGCAATGATCTTGACTCCCAAGCATGCTCTCTCCAGATGCCTTCTTCCTACACAGAAGACCCAGAGAAGCTCATCTGCCCACAGTTTAGATGCTTTGTGTAAAACCTGAAGTTCTTTTATTTTTATTTTTTATTTTGGTGGTTTGTAAATCTGAATGACAAACTCTGTCTCTTAACCCCATCCATTTAATATATGTTTATTAGTTCCTTTTCTCACTGTAATGATAAAAACATCTGGCAAAGACAACTCCAGGAATGAGATTGTTTTAGCTCACAGTTTGAAGTGAGGCACGCAGTCCATCACATGTGAAGCACAGAGTCGGGGACGTGAATTATCTGTGCAATTGCAGTCAGGAAGTAGAGAGCAAAGGAAACAGTGCTCACCTGGCTTCTTCATTCATTCCCCTTCTATTCATTCTGACTTCACGTTCAAAGGTTGTACATCCTCATTCAGGATTCGTCTTCTATCCTTAATTACTCCTCTGTAGACACACCCTCACAGACATTCCTGGAGCTGTGCCTTCTGGGTGATTGCAAAGCCATTCAAGTGTAATGAACCTTAGTCATCATATTGAAGACCTTGAACAGTAACCAATTGTACTTCATTGACTGTACTTTAAGATCTGTTCCTGAATACTAATTGTAACTTTCACAGTTCTTTAAAAAAAAAAAGCTCATATATTTTATAGCAATTTTTATCAGAAGTTTGTATTTCAAATTTTCCTAGCTCTGTCTTCTATGCCAAATGCAATTCATAACTATATCAAATGACAACATGTCATTTTTGTCCTCTGTTGTTACAGATTTCTCTTGTGCAGTTTTTTATTGAGAATTTTCAAAAGATATTTGAAGACAATACCAGTACACTTTCAGGTGAAAGCTCAGTGATAAGTAATAACAGGGAGGAGATTTCAGATACCTTCAATTACTTCATTGATTTAAGTGCTGCCCAGGATGAGGAGAAAAGCTGTGTTAGTGAAAGGACCCATTCCAAGGGTGACGCTGTGCCACAACATCTGTCTGCTGCTCCTCACGAGGGAGGTTTCCCAGGTGAGAGAAGGTTTTTTATACTCTGAGAAGGAAAAGCAGAGTAAGAGAATATCCACACATTCAGATAGTTGCTAATCCAATCCGAGCAACATCAGGACATACTGTTATTACAGGATTTGACAAATTCCTCAAATAAAACTGTATGTGGAAGCTCATACTTGTACCTGATTGATATGCCCAAAAGAAACCCATGTGGGGTGCCCATTTTACACATGCTGTACTTATCTTCACTCTTCCGACTGGTCCATGAGACCACATAGATTGCTAGTGCTCTTTGAAATAATTTGAAAGGGCCATGATCTTTGGGAAAAAATTACTTCAGTTAACACCAAACAAACGTTCCAGAGAACAAAGCGCTGTGCCGCACCTTATGACCTGTGTTGTTAATTGTCACACTATTCTCTCAGCCCTTTTGATTCCATCTCGAATACAGAAAAATACTGTTATCAGGAAGATTAAATAAAATTTATTGCATTAAGTTTGTTCACTATTGTCTGGAGGCCAGCAAAGTTTCCCCTGCATCAGCAGTTAGCATCCTGCAAGGGCAGCTTTTAAAGTGGCTAGCAGCATTTCACTGTCCAGAGTGGAGATGAAAGTCAGATTTGGGACAATATTTACAAAATGCATTACAATCAGAATGGAGGTTAGTCTAGTATCAGGAAGGATGTGTACACCAAGATGACATGTCTATGTTTCATTCAACAGTGAGCATGGAACAACCTCTGGATCCTAGACTATTAAATGTCACAGTGTTCTACAGAAGGAACAACTGCAGCATGACATCTGTGGCCCCATCTGGATCCGCCCACCTGGACACCTGCCTGTGATGTCCTCACTGGAGACTATAGTCTCCTCCACCACACTTTGTTTATTTCTTTAGTGCTACATTATTCTACTCTGAATTATTTTTTTACCAACACTTCCAAGATTTGTTAGAACATGATTTAAATCCTGTTCTGTCTAGAAATAACTGATTCTTCAACAAAAGAATGGATAGACACCAAAAACTAAGCAGCTGTAAGATGCTCTTAAACTTCTTGGACCTGAATCAGCACCACTTGGGTACCAGCTCATTTCACGTGACTGTTCCTTTTCCTCCTTCATTGTTCATATAGATAAGACTTTTCTTGAAATCTCCCTGATTATATATTACTATGTTTATTGTATCATATCGATTCTATTTAGCATTTGTATTCAATTTTTTTGTTGTATTAAATATATTCCTTATTGTTATAGTAAATATTCTAGAATCTGATTGCTTAGACAATGTTTTGTTCATGACTTCCATGAACTCTTTAGAAGGGGCTCAAAAGGGTCTTATGTCTGTTCTCAGTTCTAATGAAGACTGCAGTCATCTGGGACCTTAACTGAGGTTCCTGTACATTCTGTCATCTGGAGCTGGCTTGTTACCTGGCCCTTTGTCTATGACAATTTAGTCCAGACTTTACGTTGCAGAGCAAGAGTGAACCAGCAAAGGAGGTCACTGATTTTCAAGACACCGCTCCCTTCAAGTTTATTAATATCCCATTGGTCAAGGTCAAGTTTACTAATATCTCACTAGACAAGGTCTATGATGAGAGAGTTAAGCCCAAAGTCCATGATGGTGCTCATGAGAGGCAGTAGAAGGCCAGCTACCAGGGATGAGAAATGAGGCCTTTATTGTCATGGGAGGCTCTTATTTGCAACATGTCCAACTGCTAAATCAAACTCAATGTAACTTCACTACAACACAACATCATTTCTTCAGCTTTAGGTATTCAATGAATGCATTGGAAATACATTCCAAAGGAACTGAGGCGCATCTTACCCTTGGGGATTAAGCTAAACAAAAGCTTATACAAAATTGGTGTGCTGTACTCTCCTGTGTTTAACAATCAAAATACAGAATTGTGTATAAATCTTGTTATTAGGTCATCAGCAGAAACAGCAGATCTTGCTGACATATGCATAATGAAATCTGAGAATGCTCAAATCATGAAATACGTGCTATGCATGTATAAAACACAAAAGAAGAAAGTGTGGTGTCATATTGTGTACCCTGATAAACTTGCCTGAAGATCAGAGGACAGAGCCAGCCACTAGATTGGACACAGAGGTCAGGCACTGGTGGCACACACCTTTAATCCTATCACTCAGGAGGCAGAGATCCATATGGATCTCTGTGAGTTCAAGGCCACACTGGGCTACAGGAGATTGATCCAGTATAGGAGAGAAACAGAGCCAGGCAGTAGTGGCACACACCTTAATTCCAACACTTGAGATCTCATGTCTTTGCTTGGGAAGCATACATGCCTTTAATCCCAGGAAGTAATATGGCAGGGCAGAGAAAAAGGTATATAAGGCATGAGGAAACAGGAACTCCTTCTCTTTAGGCTGAGGATTTCATAGAGGTGAGAAGTACTGGCTGTCTGTTCTGCTTCTCTGATCTTTCAGCTTTCACTCTGATATCTGGCTCGGGTTTTTTTTTTTTTTTTTTTTTTAAAGATCATCTAAGATTCGACCAATAAGAAAAGCATCATTCTTGTGTGTGTATCCAGTTATGGTGAAACTCTCCTTTTCCACTATTTGAAGAAAAGGTCACTAAGTAAAAGATTGAGAAACTATGATTAGAGTAAATTTTACTTCAGAATGAGCAATAGAAACCATTTCCAATTTAAAGTTGTAAGAATTGATAAGCCTGCACATTACATCCTACAGGCAGAATAATACAGTAGAGTAAGGTTTCATAAGGGAGCATCCTCTCAATGTGAGGTGATAATATTGATTAGTGAACCACTTCTTAAAATTATTAACTAAAATTAAATATTAAGTGTCTTGACAAAATTCATAAAATTGTGATTGCTCTGTTTTGGGTGATCAATCTTTTTGTTTGTTTGTTTGTTTTGTTTTGTTTTTTGTTCTGGAACTCGCTCTGTAGACCAGGCTGGCCTCAAACTCGGAGATCTGTGTGCCTCTGCCTCTTGAGTGCTGGGATTAAAGACTTGTGCCACCACCGCCGGGCTTGAATGATCAATCCTATTTGTTCAGGTAGGGTTGGTTGGTTTGTTTGTTGTTTGTTTGTTTTTCTCTTTGAAGAATTTCAGTCAGTGGAGAAAACATAAGTTTCCAAAGAAATTGGTGCTACTAGAAAAGGTGGTGGGCTTTTATTTTGGTCTGACGTGTTCAATGACTTGGCTCCTACCTTGACTTTCAGGCTATTACTGTGACTACTGTGGATCAGCCCTTCATTGGCTGTGTGGCTGATAAAATCTTTTCCCATTCTGTAGCCCTGCTGCTTTGTCAGTTTCATGAGATCCTGTTTATTAATTGTTGTTCTTATTGCCTGTGCTATTGATGATTTGTTTAGGAAGTTTTTTCCTGTACCAACAAGTTCCAAACTATCCCTCTGCCTTCTTTTCTATCAGATGAAGTGTATCTGGCCTTATATTGAGGTATTTGACCCACTTGGAGTTGTTTTGTGCAAGGTGATAAGTATGGATCTATTTACATTCTTCTACATGCAGCCATCCAGTTTGATAAGGAACGTTGTGGAAGATGTTGTCATTATTCCAGTGTGTATTTCTGACTTTGTTATCAATAATCAGTTGTCCATAGATGTATGAAATTATGTCTGGGTTTTCAATTCTATCCCATTGATCACGTCTGTTTTATACTAATACCTTGCTATCTTTATTATAAACTAGAGCTCTGTGGTGCAGTTTGAGATCAGAGATTGCAATACCCTCCGCAGTTCTTGTGTTATTGAATATAATTGTAGCCATCCTGTTTTGCGTGTGTGTTGTGTATTTCCTTATGAAGCTGAAAATTGTCCTTTCAAGTCCTGTGAAGAATTGTGTTGGGATTTTCATGAGGATTTTATTGAATGTATAGATTGCTTTTTGGTAGGATGTTCATTTTGGCTATATTAATCCTACTGATCCATGAGCATAGGAGATCTTTAAATCTTCTGATATCTTCTTCAGTTTCTTTCTTCAAAGACTTGAAGTTTTTATCATACAAACTTTTCACTTGCTTTGTTAGCATTCCCTCAAGATATTAAAATTTTTGAGGTTTTTGTGAAAGGTGCTGTTTTCCCAATTTCTTTTTCAGTCTGTCATTTGTATATAGGAGACTACTTACTGATTTTTGTGAGTTAATTTTGTGTGTCATCACTTTGCTGAAAGTGTGAATCAGCTGTAGGAGTTTCCTGGTGGAATTTTTGGGTCACTTATGTATAAAATCCTACCATTTGCAAATAAAGATGCTTTGACTTCTTCCTCTCCTATGTGTAATGTAATATTGCCTCCAGTTGTCGTACGCTCTAGCTAAGACTTCAGGTACTATATTGAGCAGACACAGAGAGAGTATACATCCTCATTTTCTCCTTGATTTTAGTGGAAAGGCTTTGGATTTCTCCCCATTTAAGTTGATGGTAGTTATGGACTACTTTTAATATGTTGAGGTATGTCCCTTGTATCCTGATCTATCCAAGACTTTTATCATGAAAGAATATTAAATTTCGCCGGGCGGTGGTGGCGCACGCCTTTAATCCCAGCACTCGGGAGGCAGAGCCAGGCGGATCTCTGTGAGTTCGAGGCCAGCCTGGTCTCCAAAGCGAGTTCCAGGAAAGGCGCAAAGCTACACAGAGAAACCCTGTCTCGAAAAACCAAAAAAAAAAAAAGAATATTAAATTTCATCAAATTACTAGATGTAAAGCAAAGGATAACCAGACTACAACCCACAGCTCCAAAGAAGCTAGCTAACAAGGAGGACCCAAAGAGGGACAAATGGATCACCCTGGGAAGGGGAAATAGATGAGCTCTCCATGAGTAAACTGGGGATGGGGGAGGGCAATGGAGAGTAGAGGATGGGGGATGAGAACATAAGGGAACGGGATGGTCAAGCTGGAACAGGGATGGAGTGGGAGAGCAATGAAAGAGATACCACGATAGAGGGAGACATCATGGGGTAAGGGAGAAACCAGGTACTAGGGAAATTGCCAGGAATCCTCAAGGATGATCCCAGCTTAGACTACTAGCAATAGTGGGAGGGTGCCTGAACTGGGCTTACCCTAGTAATCAGATCAGTGAATACCCTAACTGTCATCATAGAGCCTTTCTCCAGTAACTGATGGAAGCAGATGCACAGATCTGAAAGGATGATAAATGGTGCTGGTGGCGGCGCTGGTTAGGTCACAATCACGACAGAACCCAGGGTTAGTTTTCAGAGCTTTATTAGGAGAAAAAAGGGGGGGAGGGGGGAGGAGAGAGGACAGCCAGGTCTGGAGAGAGAGAAAGATGGTGAGAGGGAGAAGAGGGGAGCAGAGCGAAGAGAGAGAGGGTAGGGTCTGCGTCTGGCTTTTAAGGTGCGTACTTAGTCGTCAGTGCAGAATGATGATGTAAGATGCAAGACCCCGAGCTGTGCATGTGCCAGAGTGAGGGTAGGATCCTACCAAGATCCACTGCCAAATACCAGGCTGAGTTCCAGGAGTCCATTCAGAGAGAGAGAAGAGGGATTCTATGAGCAAGGGGCATCAAGATCATAATGGGAAAATCTAGAGACAACCAAACCAAACTAGTGGGAACTCATGAAATTTAGAGCAACACCTGTGGAGCCTTCATGGGACTGGACTAGGCCCGTTGCATAAACGAGACAGTTGTGTAGCTTGAGGGGCCCCCTGGCAGTAGGATCAGGATCCATCCCTGGTGCATGAGGTGGCTTTTTGGAGCCCACTACCTATGGTGGGACACCTCACACAGCCTTGATGCCGGGGTAGGGGCTTGGGCCTGCCTCTACTGAATGGACCAGGCCCTGCTGACTCCCCACGGGAGGCCTTACCTTCTTGTAGGAGGGAAAGGTGGGTGGGCTGGGGGGGGAGCTGGAGGGGTGGGAGGAGGGAAGAGTGGGATCTGTGATTGGTATGTAAAATGAATAAAAAATTTCTTAATAAAAATTTCATCAAATAGCTTTTCTGCATATAATGACATGATCATATTTGTCTGTTTACATAGTGGATTAAATTTATCAATGTAGGACGAATAATATTAATATTAATATAATCTTATTAATAAAAACAAATGAGGAGCCAAGTATTGGGGTGAAAGCAGAAAGATCAGAGAGACAGAATAAGCCACAGATAACCTCGCCTCAACAATTCCTCAGCTGATCTCATTTCCTCAGACTGGAAGCCTCTGAGTCCTCATCCAAATGGGTCTCAGCTGAACTGCTGCTCAAAAGGCTAAAAGCTTAACCAGCTCTAGTTCCTGGTTTTCATGCCTTATATACCTTTCTGCTTCCTGCCATCACTTCCTGGGATTAAAGGTGTGTGTCACCATGCCTGGCTGTTTCCAGTGTGGCTTTGAACTCAGATCCAGATGGATCTCTGCCTCCAGAATGCTAGGATTAAAGGTGTGTGTGCCACCATTTTCTGGCCTCTATATCTAGTGGCTGTTCTGTTCTCTGACCCCAGATAAGTATATTAGGGTTCATAATATATTGGGGAACACAATATATCACCACATATCAATTTATATATGTTTAATCATCCCTCAACTGTGGGCTGAAGTCTGCTTGATTATGGTGGATAATTTTTTTGATGTGTTCTTGTATTTGGTTTATAAGTATTTTATTGAGAATTTTTGCATATATATTGATGATGGAAATTGGCCTGTAATTCTCTTTGTTTGTTGGGTCTTTGTGTGTGGTTTATGTATCAGAGTAACGGTGCCCTCATAAAAAGATTTATGCAATGTTCCTTCTGTTTCAAATTTATGGAATAATTTAGGGACTATTGGCATTAATCCTTCTTTGAAAGTCTGGTAGAATTCTATGCTAAAACTATCTGTCCCTGAGCTTTTTTGGTTTGGAAAATTTGAATGACTGCTGCTATTTCAGCAGGAGTTTCAGGTCTATTTATATTGCTTATCTGATCTTGACTTAACTTTTATTAGTGGTTTGTACTGAGAAAGTTATCCATTTCTTTTAGATTTTCCAATTTGGTGGAGTACAGGTTTTTAAGTATATTTTTATGATTCTCTGGGTTTCCTCAGTGTCTGTTGTTGTATCCCCCTTTTCATTTCTAATTTTGCTAATGTGGATCTTCTGTCTCTGCCTTTTAGTTAATTTGGATAAGGGCTTGTCAGTCTTATTGTCTCAAAAAAAAATAACAACAAAAAACAAAACTCCTTATTTCATTGATTTTTTAAAAAGATTTGTTGTTGTTGTTGCTGTTTGTTTCTATTTTATTGATCTGAGCCCTAAGTTTGATGATCTCTTTCTGTCTACTCCTTTTGGGTGTGAATCTTTTTGTTCTAGAGCTTTCAGGTGTGAAGTTAAGTTGGTAGTATGAGATCTCTCCATTTTTTTTTTTTCTTTTTAACGTAGGCACTTAGAGCTATTTGCCTCTTAGAACTACCTTCATTGTGTCCCATAAATTTTGGGGATGTTGTGTTTTCATTTTCATTCAACTCCAGACAGTTTTAAATTTCTTTCCTAGTATCTGCTTTGACCCATTTTTTACTCACAGTATTGACCTGTTTCCATGAGTTTGTTGGCTCTCTGTGGTTTCTGTTTGATACGCAGCTTTAATCCATGGTGTCAGCAAGGCTGCAGAATGTTGTTTGAACTTTCTTCTATCTGTTGAGACTTGCTTTGTGACAAGAATGTGGTCAATTTTGGAGAAAGTTCTATGAGGTGCAGAGACATGGGTATATTCTTTCTCATTTTGGTGAAATGTTCTGTAGATGCTTTATGATGTCATTTAGCTCCAGCATTTCTTTGTTTAGTTTTTGTCTGGATGGCCTATGTCTTGTTGAGAGTGTGGGATAGTGAAGTTGTAATTAGGGTTTCCATTGCTGTGAAGGGACACCACGACCATGTCCATTCTCATCATGACAGGATATGGAGGCATGCAGACAGACATGTACTAGAGAAGGTGCTGAAAGTCCTACTTCTTGATCCACAGGCAACAGGAAGTGATCTCACTGTATGTTGAGCATAGGAGACCTTAAACCAGCCCCCACAGTGACACATTTCCTGCAAGAAGGCCACACCTACTCCTACACGGCCACTCTTCCTAATAGTGCCACTCCCTTTGGGGGCTATTTGTTCAAACCACCATAGCTACTATCAGTTTGTGAAGGTCAGTCTGTGGTTTAAGCTCTGGTAGTGTTTCCTTTATGAACTTGGGTGCCCTTGTGTTTGGTGTATAGATGTTTAGAATTGCACTATCTTCTTGGTGGGTTTTTTTTTCTTTCATGAGTATATATTGTCCTTCACTATCCCTTCTTAGTTTTAGTTTGAATTCTATTTTGTCAGATATCAATATGGCTGTAGTGTGGTGATATTTTATTTGTGCTCTAACAAATAAAGCTTGCCTGGGGTCAGAGGACAAAGCCAGCCACTATATTAAACATAGAGTGGAAGCACATGCCTTTAATCCTAGCATTCAGAAGACAGAGATTTATCTGGATCTCTATGAGTTCAAGGCCATACTGGGAACAGAGTGGTGGCACATGCCTTTAATCCCAGCACTAGTTAACTATCGAGGTCTGGAGGTCTGTACAGATAGGAAGTGATAGAGCTTGTAAGAAGAGGAAGTGATGTAGCTGGGCAGAGAGAGGAAGATGGCAGGACACAGAAAGGTATCTAGACATGAATATACAAGAAGTAGCTCTCTCTGGAGGCTGAGGAGTGGGTAAGGTGAGGTTGGCTGTGGCTTGTTCTATTCCTCTGATCTCTCAGCTTTCACCCCATATCTGGCTCTGGGTTTTTTAAATAAGACCTTTTAAGATTCATCTTACATTGCAGCAGCTTGCTTTCTATGTCCATTTGCTTAGACTATTTTTTTCCATCCTTTATCCTGAAATAATGTCTACACATGATGTTATGGTGTGCTTCATAGATGCAGCTGACAAATGGATCCTGTTTTCAAAACCATTCTGTTACCTGTGTCTTTTTAATGGGGAATTGAGACCATTAATATTGAGAGTATCAATGAGCACTATTTGTTGATTCCTAGTATTTTGTCCTTGTGGCGTGAGTTACTTTTCCCTTCTTTGGATTTGCTGACAGAGAGGAAGGGGAGGACGCAGCAGGTGGTCTGATACAGAGCTGGGGATGAAACTGGGGGACTGGATTCAGACAAGAGGAGGGAGAGTGAAGGTATGAATGATAAAACTAAAGACCTGCATTCTAAATAAGGAACCAACACACTAGAAACTGCTTCCAAACAGTAGTTATCATGCTGAGCCTATGGCTGCGGAATAGAATTTCTCTGGTACAAACACTAAAAGGCATCAGAATATTACCTCAAGACATCCAATGGCATTGCTGAATGCAAGGGGGGTGGGCACTGGGAAAATTGGAACCATTCATTACAAAACACAATATTTCAAGCATTATTAATTAGAGTCGATGTAACCTTGCCATTGAGTGTTAGCATTTAACATATTACCCATGTTTTGTATGTTTCCTGTTAAAATAATTAAAATTGTTTATAAACACAAGACACCAGCCGTTCTAACTGGCAGTGCTCCAAGATTTGCGGGACTGCAGCTTTCTGACCAGTCCTCGGACGTCCCCACCACACTGCCCTTTGTGTCACGAGGCACCTAACTGCATAACTGCATTACGGTGTGGAATCAAGATTACCTGCAAGCTCAAGTTGTAACCCCATCATATTAACTGCTTTTGCTCATAATATTACAGTTACCAATTTGTAATGGTCACAATTTAAATGAGTTATTTTTAACTAAAATATAATTCCCTTTCCTGTTCCTCCCTGGAACCCCTCTTGTATACCCTTCCCTCTCATTTCCATGTCTTCTGGATTCTATACTTTAATTGTTGTTACATGCATACATATATATTATATTATATTGATATCTATGTTGCACATTCATCCATGCAGGCAAACACTCACACACTAAATAAAAACAAATATATCTTGATGTTCACAAGCTGAGAGTAGGCAGGACAGAGCTGGAGAGATTGCTCAGTCAGTGGTGAAGAGCAATACGCCTCTTCCTGGAGGACCACATGAGTCTCAACACCCACACCCAGGTAACCCATGACTGCCTATAACTTCAGCTCCTGGGAATTTAATGCATGCTTATGATGGACAAGGGCAACCCCCTCAGAGGGGTGTGTGTGTGTGTGTGTGTGTGTGTGTGTGTGTGTGTGTCTCATGAGTAAAAACATAAATGACGTTGTGAAGAACTGTAGGTGTGGTAGTTGAGAAATCTCAGTGTGGAGTGGAGGGAGAGTGGCACACTGTCTCGTGGCACCGGAAATGTCCTCTTTCCCCCAACACAGTGTAATATTTGCTATGTTCTTGCCATACAGACCTATCTTAACGTCCGACAAAACTGACTTCAAACGAAAATTAGTAAGAAGAGATAAAGAAGGACACTCCAGTCTGTTCAACAATTAACCAAGAACACTTTATAATCCCAGATACAGTCACCAAGCACAGGTGCACTCATTTTCATGACAAGTGTAATACTGGACTTCAGGAAACAGATGAGGGCCAGGCGGTGGTGGCGCACCTTTAATCTCAGCACTCAGGAGGCAGCGGCAGGTGGATCTCTGTGAGTTCCAGGAAGCATGGTCCCCAGAGTGGGTTCAAGCACAGCCAGGACTACACAGAGCAACCCTGTCTCAAAATCAAAGACAAAAACAAAGAACCAGATGAACCCAACTCCTTAATAGTACGTGATTTCAGCACCCCATTTTCTCCAACAGATAGGTGATCTGGACAAAAAAATGGAGAAACATCACAACTAAATGAGATCACCCATCAAACAGACTAACAGATATATATACAACACACAAACACCGGAGTACGTGTTCTACTCAGCAGCTTAAGTTTATTCATAATACTGCAAAAAGCAAATCTCACCAAATACAGAACTGAGATAAACCTGTGTGTTCTGTCTTCCACAGTGCAGCAGAGCTTAATATTAGCAGAGTGATATGTAGTAACTGCAGGAACTCACACAGACTTAGCAACACACAATGGAACAGTACGTGGGTCAAAGACCTCAAGAAAAAATTTAAATGATCAGGAATTAAATGAATACACAAGGCCTACAAGGAAAAAAAATATATATCTTTAAGCACACACATAAAAAGCACCGATAAATGACTTAATGATATAACACAAGACACAAGAGTTTGGAAAGACAAGAACACAGCAAACCAAAAGCCAGCAGATGGGGAGATATAAAAAGAAGAAAAAAAATCAAAGCAGAAATTAATGAAACAAAACAACAGTAGCAGTAGGAACAATGTAGTTAATCATTTTAGCTACTGTTATCAACATATAAGTATGGGAATCAGGAAAGATTGAGAAAGTTTATAAAGTATGAAGAAGAAAGGATATATAGGAGGGTGAGATATGAGATCCAGGACACAAGACTATTGTAGGTGTTGAAATGTAATGAAATATTTTGTAGGCAAAGAAGGAAAAGGAGTGTCATAAAAGATCTTCTGGCAGGACACAATTAAAACAAAGTTAACAAAGTATAGAGCTATCAAAACTAATAAGCATAAAATTTATGAAATATAAACACTAACTAGAACAAAAGGATAATATACCCCCACACCCGGAGCACCACTCAGGAATTCTGACAAGCTGTCAGTGTGTCCTAGATGGAATCCCACGAGAATGCTCTGCTCTGAGTACAGACCCACCCCCATCCCCACCTGCTCCGCAAGTCACAGTCCTGTCACTATTGAATTAGGGATAATTTCTTTATGGATGGTGTTGTAGGATTCAGGCGCTGAAGGGGTCTGAAAGGCCCTTCCTGCTGGACATCTACCTGTGTGTGCCATCAGAGTGCTTGGCTGGATTCCAAAGCATACTTCCAGAGATCCTATGTAGCTTGCCCCATAGGTATGGGGGTGAGGGTGTGTCATTTTCTCTGGCTGGATGGTGTCAGAGACAAAATCCCTGGTCCTCCACCTGCCACTCCATCTAGTGCTAACTCTGCTCCAGCCAGCTAGCTAACTTTTTACCTGACTCCCACAGTAAAAAGAGGTGGCACCTTCTGGGAGTGTTCAAGGGAGACACTCTAATAGTTGGCCTCAGATAGTTCTCATTTGTGGATTCTTCAGGTCCCTGTTTGGGCGCCAGAATAACACAGTCCATGGGAAGGCCAGCTCCCCTGAACTGCTCTAGGATTGTGAATAGAAGACCTCAGAGTAGTGAAGGATTAGGAAAAAATTCTTTTCTATCTAGAGGCTAGACTTTTTCTATCTGAGGGGTAAAATAAGGAAACACACACACTTTCTGCTGGTAACTGAAGAAGAACAAGCACATGCTTTCCTGATGGTAACCTTCTCTTTTACTTCAACTTAAATAATCTCTCTTGACAATCTTTACACAGCTACATTCTTTACATACATACATCTTTTCATATGGCTACACATCTTTTTTACATTTCTCTTCTACATCTCTTTTCTATACAGCTTCATTTTCCTTGCCTCCATACAGTTACAAATCTCCACACAGCCACAGCTAAACATCTCATTTACATAGCTCTCACCATACACTTTACACAGCTCCTAGACACAGCTCTTCTATGTAGCAGCAACCCTCTCACACAGCTCTCTTACTCACACACACTTATTCTACATTATTCACTCACTCTTTACTCCTCACCCCTCACACTTCTTTCACACTTCTTCATCTCTGTCAGGACACGCACACACTTCACTCACATTCTGCAGCTGCTCTCACGTCCACCATCTGCCATGTCTGGTCCACGACACTGGTGCGCCAGGTGTGCACCACAGCAGGCTGTCTGTGGTGCTGGGATCCAAACTCAGCTCTAGCTCTTGTGGCAGGCTCTCCTGACTGAGCCGCCTGCCCAGCCCCTCTTCTCCTCATACCTAGAAAAGAAATCCTAAAAAATGTTCCTGGATGTGGCACTCACTGCCAGAAATGTCATCTAGGGAAATATTTGGAAGTGCTAAGGCTGTTATTTCAGACTTTTTCAGGGAGAAGGTGCCCTCAACTTTCTATTGTTGGCCAGTCCAGGAAAGGAAGTCAGAACCAATGATAAGTAGATACCAGGTCAGGGATAAGACCAAGGCTCCTCCAAGGTCCCATCAGATCCACTGAGGGTTCCTCACCAGGTTCTAGGCTTGAAGAATGCCATATTTAACCAAAAAAGCAAACTGCTGGAGAGTTCCAGAACTCCCAAGGAGCAAACACCATTTACAAACTAGAGATATAAACATTTATTTCACAACTTTCCCATAATTTTCTAAGGAGACATGTACTGGGGACATTTGAAACACTGGGGCTGCTGGATGCTGAGTCTTCGAGGAAGCCAGGAGCAGATGCACCACGTCGGCCAGCTCTGTTTCACTTAGGGCCGCCTCCTTTCTTGGGACCATTAGTCCTTATTTCATGCCAGATTTTCACTAGAGGCTCCCTGTTCTTCCAAATGAGTTCATGACCATAAGTGATGTACCATCTGGAGAAAGATAAATGGTCCAATGTTCAAATGGTGTGACATGCAAACACAACCATCATCACAGCACTAAGTGACACCAGTTTTTCTTTCCTTTTTGTATTTGTTTTCACTGAAAAGAATATTTGCTTCAGGCGAGTTGTTGTTTTGTCTGCATGAGGACACTGCATCCTCAGGAACTGGAGTTACACACAGCTGTGAGCTGCCATGTGGGTGCTGGGAACTCAGGTCCTCTGCAAGAACAGTCAGTGCTCTTAACTGCTGAGCCAGGTGTTCAGCCACAAGTTGACACTTTAAATAAAATGCCAAGGCCACTCCACAAAACTGAGTAAGACAGGTAATTTGATATAAAGCTTTAACATTTATGATGTATAGAGGATAAAAGCAGGATGGGCTTGACTGGCTGTTTGGAACTATGTGGCAGCTTTACACGGTTACTTAAGCATTTTTCTTTACATTTTATTTGTCTTGGCGGAGGAGGCATGAATGCCACAGTGTATGTGTGGAGGTCTGTGGACATCATGCAGGTCCCAGGGATGGGACTAGGTTTGTGAGGCTTTGTGGAAATGCCTTTACCCACAGAACCACCTCTAAGGCCCTGCACTTAACTTTTTTATTCAATGCAAGTTAACCATCATGTTTCCTTGTTTGTTTACTTATTTATTTTTGAGATAAGTTCTCACAATGTAGTCCAAGTTGGCTGGATACTCAGGACAGTTCTGCCTCCCAAAAGCTAGGAATAGAGGCATAAACAACCATATGTACTGTGGTTTTTCTCATTACAGACCAGAGGAGAACAAGTATACAAGAAAATAATTCGCTCAACATGCAAACAGCTTTGTGTGTCAACTAAGGTCTGATCAAAGGTACGCTGACCCTTTTTTACTATGAATAAGAAGAAGAAATGTCAGGTGTGGGATTTGCTAATATGTACTATAGTGGTAAATATGCCTCCTGCCATTTCTACTAGCTACATACAGTGGATGGCCTGTCAATCCAAACCCTGCCTAAGGCAATGAGCAGTGAAGGAGAAAGGTGTAACACCTTAATTTGCTCACCCTCTGACTAAGAACCTGAGATCCTGGGCTCCAGCACTGCACACAACAGCATGAAGGACGTCTCCACGTGCTGAGTGACACTGCCAACTGGCTTGGCATGCCGTAACCACCTGAGCACAGGCTGTGGGGTTCATTTAGGGCAGCTTCACCTCTCTTGGGAAAGAACATAACCTCCAGGAGACATGGACGGATAGAGACTGGCAGCCTAGAAAAGCACCTACCCTCGAAATCCTGACTTACATACTCATTCCTCTGAGCAGACTTCAAATTCCAAGGGGTAGATTCCAAACTTCATTGACCTCATTTTTACTAGACATCTGATTTTATTATGTAAGGGAATGGGCAGGATGGCCATGCTCTTAATCCTGGCAGAGGCACAGAGGCAAGAGGCCAGAGGTACAGTAGAGGCAGAGGCAGGTAAATCTCTGTGAGTTTATTACCAGCCTGTCTACATATCAAGATCCAGGCCTTCCATGTTTACATAGGGAGAACCTGTTTCAAAAAGAATAAAGGAATAAAAGATTTAAGGGGTGGAGATATTTAAGGGCTCAGAGGATAAGAGCATTTGGTGCTCTTTAAGAACTGGGTTCACCTCCCAGCATCAACATGGTGGCTCCCAACTATGTGAAACTCAAGTTCCAGGGGACCTGCTGCCCTCCACTGTGGGCACCAGCCATGAATGTGGTACACAGACATACATGTTGGCAAAACATTGATACACATAAAAATAAATACTCCTCTAACTGATTTACATTGGAACCAATACAACAACATAAAGTTTTAACATGTCAAAAATACCTGAATATGCATTTTTATTGTAAAGGGCTTGACTTATACCAGAATTTTAACTCCTTCTTATGAAAGCTGGACACAAGGGTACACATCTGTAATCCTAGCCCCCAGGAAGCTAAGAGGAGAACTGCCATAAGTTCAAGGACAGCCTGGGTGGGCTGGATACTGAATAAGAGGTCAGACAGGAGCTACATAGTAACAAAATTCTCTGAAGCTAAAGCAAGATCCTCTCATGAATGCAGAAGAGAAAAGGGATTGCCCCTTCGAATGTAAACCCTTAGAAGTGAGTCGCTTCCCAAGGACTCTCCATGAACCGAGGATCTTTCCAAATCTTTTGAGCCTTCTAACTTCATGCAGAACCGAACACTTCAGTCTGACAGGCAACGACTCCATTATACTCATGAATACAAATGAACCTGTGAGCTGGCTCAGCCCAAGTTAGGAAGACGACACTGCTTTGCTTTCAGGGGTTGAGTTCAGAACCTGCACATTCATTCAGCTGTGTCACCACCGACCACACAGTGGTTAGTGTCCCCTCTCCTGATGCTGCAGGGAAACAAGCAAGTGCCCTGCAGTTACTGGCTGGGAGACCTTAACCAAATTACCCATTCCTTCTTTTTTGGTAAAGGGGGGTATGATGTGTGTTTGAAACAGGGTCTCTCTAAGAACCCCTCTTTGGCCTCAAACGCATAGAGATCCACCTCATCTGTCTCCTGAGGTCTGAGATTAAAAGTGCAATGCCACACCTGCCTCAAACTACCCATTCTTTATGCAGTTTTCTTGTCTGAAGAACAGAATGTCTCAGGGTTTTAAGAAGTCAAATTAACCCTTGCATCATAGAGCTCTGTGAGAATCAGCTGTCACACAGCCGGGCTCTGAAGCTCTGTTGTAATTCCACAGTACAGTGTGAGGGTGTGCAAGCATGTGGGTATACACATGTGTGTGCATGGGGGTGTGTGTGTGTGTGTGTGTACATGTGGGGGGTGTGCATGTGTGTTTATGCACCTGTGTGGGTGTATGTACACATATGTGGGTATGTATATTCAAGTGTGTGGGTGCATGCACACGTGTGTGGGTATGTGTATTCACGTGTGTGGGTGAAAGGATAACTTGCAGGAGTCAGTTCTCGCCTTCCACCACATGCATGCTGGCGATTACATGTGGGTCATTAAGCTTGGCAGCAAGCACCCTTACTCACTGAGCCCTCTCGACAGCCCAAGTTTCTGATTCCTTTCTAAACACAAAAAAGATGAGTCCTGGACATGAATGAGATCCAGTACGTGTAGAGAGTTGAAATTAGAACAGTGAGGAGAAAGGATGCCTTTGCTTCTCAGATCCCGGATTGTAAAGTATATTTGACCAATTATTTTCAGAATAAAAGAAAGGTAATGTTTAGAACAATAAAAATCGGCCAGGGGAAGAGATGCTCTGAGAACACACGGAAAGTACAGATGAATTTAGAGTTCACAAAGCAGAGCTACTTTCCTAAGTCTCTGTGTCTCAGACTGTCTGTAATGTGCTGTGATCATTAGAGCTAAAACACGCGTATGCCATGCTTTAACCACCATGGACATCATAAACGGCAGGCACAGCTGCGCTCAGCTCCACCTAGGGCAGCACCGCTTCACTTAGACTCTCTATTCTGTGTAAATTCAGGCAAACCCAGTTTCCTCAAGTTCAACAGTGCGTGTGAGCACACACTCAGTGTGTTCAGTCGGTGTGGTGCAAACAGAGGCTGAGGGTTTGGATTTACGTCTCTGCTGTATTCAAAGCCATCAGTTACTCCTGAGACTCGGTTTCCTTCATTAAACAGGAACCAAGGTAACGAGCTTGGTACTTACATGCAGCAGGCGTCGGGTACCATCGTCCCTGGAACACAGTCCACACCAGCCTCTGCCTAGACACACGGTGCTCTCCCACACGCGCAGTGCAGGGAGAGCAATGGCTGCACCAGCTCTGTACACCAGGAACACGGGGGGGGGGGGGGGGGGGGGGGGGGGAGACAGCTCAGCACCTGATTATGCTCAAACTTACATTCCAAAGAGAGCTCCCCCAAGATGTGCTGCATGATCAAAAAATTTCCATCCCAGGATCATCCCAGCGGTATCCATGGCAATGATGGCTTTTAAGGCCTAGAAGCCAGGGAGAGAAGAGAGAAACGGTACAATTTTGATGCCCATTTCCAATTTAAGGGCAAGAGTTCAGCCACTGTTGAACACTGCTCCGGCCAGACTTCCACGGGTACTTACATTGCCTGCTGTGAAGGTGAAGACCGGGAGGAAGATGATGGCGAGCCTCCCGTCTGGGATCTTGGTGCAGACTGCTGCAAGCACAGTCATGATTGCTCCTGACTGCAAGGTAATACACACGGCGGTGAGGACAGCAGACCAGGGGGCATGGGCTGCATAGGCTCTGTAGAGGCCAATGCACTCCCCATCTGGAGGGCTCGGATCTTACCACTATCCACTGTGAATGTGCACAGTGTCAGGGGAAGGGATCCAGACTACACTACCACCACGGAGAACTCAACGGTATCACAACAAGCACATGAATGCATTCCAAGGAGAGCATTACCTACGCCACACACCTAAGCGAGGCTGTCCAACGGCTCTCTAACTGGCTGGAACGAGCTATGGGCAAGTCATTCTTACAGTTTAAATTTATAATGGCTGTGAGGTGTTTTTCTGGAAAACACCAATTTATCAAACCTTTGAATGCTATCACAATCCTAATTCTTCTGAATGGTGGAACATCTCAAGAACACGACCACAATTCCTTGTTTACATTAACTCTCATGACACACATTCATTCAAATATCTGACTCCAACACAGTAGACATGCTATTACATACTAGAGACACAGAGGTGAACAGACAGGCCACACCTTCATGGACCTTACCCCATGGTAGGAAAGACAAGTAAGAAAAATGCGCAATTCTGAGATGGGAAGGGAGGTGCTGTGTGCCATGGCAGCACATGGAAACCCAGGCTCAGGGCAATGAGGGGACACAGGAAGAGCATCCTGCAGAGCAGCACAGCAGAACCAAGGCTGGACGTGAACTGCACAGCCCGGCAGAGGACTGCAAAGCATCCAAGTGTGAGGTGCAGAGGAAAAACAGGGGAAAACACAGCATGGCAACCTAGTCTTTTTCTAACAAAGGTCACAGCTGAGACAAAGCTGTTTGTGAAAGAAATACTTTATTGAGAACAAATCTTAGTTATCTCCATGAGGGAAACTCTACAAAGTGCTTCCCCGTCATTCATCTCAAGTACTAGGTCAGGAAGACACATTGTGACAGACTTCAGGAATCTTCAGTGTGACATCCCAGCACACAAAAAGGATTGCACGGAAACCACCAACTCTGGCCAAATGTGCTATGTCAGTGCTGATCCCAGTGTGGTAAGGGACATGTGCTTACAGAAGACACTAGCTATGAGGATATGCATGTTACCTTTGCATAGGAATACAGTGAAAACTGACCCCAGCTAAAACAACAGTCTACGCCCAGTGGAACGCATGCCGGGGGAGGTTGATGGACATGGTATTTACACAGTCTAAAACGTCTTCTCACATCTTACACATTAATTTTAAAAGAAAACTATAGTATAGAAACTACACAACAGCTAAGACATTCACCACAGAAAGGGACAAACAGACACCACGTCCCTGTGGTCCTAGTACCTGAGGACACCACTGATCTATCTAACACTCCCACCCAGCCACACAAGCTGACTGAGTCTTGAGGAAAAAGACAAATCCACCAACAGCCACCCTGTACTGTCTGAAACACAAAAATGACCTGTGGAAAGGTGGCAGCTTTTAGAAGCCCAGAAAATCAGAACTAAATGCAACACGTGAGTTTCAGGGAAACATTACTGGAACAATTTCCATAACTGGATTTTATATGGATTATAAAGTTTAATGTAGCTATTTAATAGCGGTGCTGTGGGGTATGTAAAGATGTTTGTGTTTCTAGGAAATATATGCTGAAGTATCTACGAAGAAAGAGACACAATGTAAGACAGCTGGTCTTGAGGGTGGTAGCTCAACACATAGAAAGCATTTGACACCAAACCTGATGCCTGAGTCTAGTTCCCAGAACCCAAAGCCCAAAAGTCGTCCTTTGACCTGCATATGTACACCACAGCACATGTGTGCACTGTGCACTGTGTCTGTCTGTGTCTCTCTCTTTTGTATATACACACAAGAAAAGATAGAAAACAAAAGAAACCTGCTTAAATGGTTCTGAAAAAATAAGTACAGTCAGAGAGGAAATGATATGTGGCAAAGTGTTAAAAGTTAGTGGATCTGTGCTAAAATTCTAATACTGTTTTTAAGATTTATTTATTTATTTATTTATGTTTATTTCTTATGCATACAGTGTTCTGTCTGCATGTCTGCCTGCAGGCCAGAAGAGGGCACCAGATCTCATTACAGATGGTTGTGAGCCACCACATGGGTGCTGGGAATTGAACTCAGGACCTCTGGAAGAGCAGCCAGTGCTCTTAACCTCTGAGCTATCTCTCCAGTCCTGCACTAAGATTTAAAATGGTTTAAAATGAAACATAGAATTAAATAAATAAAGCAAATCATAGGGGTAAAATCTTTGTGATTCGGTCAGGCAAAACTTTCCTCACTGCAACACCAAAAGTGAGTTCTAATAAGTACATTAAACTTTGTGCAAATTAAAAGCATACTCTTTGAAAGAAATTGTTCTAAGAAATGACAAATAAACAAATGTTTGCTGGTTAAAATTCTGATAAAAGCCAGGCAAGGTGGCACATGCCTACAATCCCAGCACTTGGGCAGTACAGGGAGTGGGAAGAGGAGCTCAAGGTCAGCCTTAGCTACCTGTTTCAAACAACAACCCAACAAAGCACCTGCTTCCAAAATCTATCAAGAATATTTGACAAGTTCAATGAAGATGTTAGCGAGCAAGGATAATTCAAAGATGATGCACGAGGAACAAACACGAGATCATCAACATCACTAGCTATTGGGAAAACAAAGTCCCAACCAGGCCACAACCGTGAGCGGTGAAGCCATGGAGACGGGGACTCTCACGTTCTGCTGGCAGGAAAGGACAGAACACTGCTGGTCAATGTGCCACAGTCTGTAGTTCTTAAACAGTAACATCTGTACCATATGATCTGGTCATTCGACACTAAGAACGAAAGCACATTCCACACAAGGGGCTGTTGGTTTGTTTTGTTGCTTGAGACAGGGTCTCAGCATGTAGCCCTTGCTGACCTGGAACTCTCTATGTAGACCAGGTTGGCCTGGAACCCACAGAGATCCACGTCCTCTGCAACCTGAGTGCTGGTCTTAAAGGCATGTGCCACCATGTCTGGCCCAGTGACTCTATCTAGGTAGTGTCTGCCCAATGAACACTCTAACATAGTAGCAGACTTAAATGTGTAATGAGAATTATCTAATCCTAGAGGGGGCTCTCATTATTCTCACATACTCTTCCCAATATGTACTATATTCCAGCAAGTACATGCAAATGACCAATAGTTAAAAGCTACAGAGACAGGCCAGGTACGGCAGCACCCACCTTTAATCCCAGCACTCAGGAGACAGAGGCAGACAGATCTCTTGAGTTCCAGGCCAGCCTGGGACATACAGTCAGACCATCTCAAAAAGACAAACAAAACAAAAGAAGAAGGAAAGAACTAGCCCACCAAGCTGTACTCTGTCCTCCACACACAAGTCCCAAGGCACCCATGCGGCACACACAACCAACAAGTGTAAGGTAGAAAATCTGCAGTCTGAAAACTTCAGTTTTACAAATGTGTGCATTCTAACTTTGACAAAGATGTGTCAAAGGAATTGTTTCCATGTCAATTTACTTGTTTTTACTGTTACACTGAGTCTGTAAGACATAAGGCAAACGCAGGCTGAGAGTATACGGAAGCTGTATTCATTTGCAACTTTCTTATAAACATAATCATTCCTCAGTGAAATTTAAAATTAGATCAGAAAACATTTATATTAGATATACTTTAAAAAAGAAAGAAAAAGAAATACTTACTGCACCAAGTGAAGGTCCATATCTTCCTGTGGCAACTTTACACACATAACTGACAAAATTGGAAATAACACCTATGAAATAAGGCACATGTCAACAGTTTCAGTACAAAAGGTGCTGTTTTTTTCCCTTCAGATGTACTGGTGACTGAGCCAGGGCCCTCTGCACACCAGGCCAGCCCTCTACCACGGCCCTCTGCACACCAGGCCAGCCCTCTACCACGGCCCTCTGCACACCAGGCCAGCCCTCTACCACGGCCCTCTGCACACCAGGCCAGCCCTCTACCACGGCCCTCTGCACACCAGGCCAGCCCTCTACCACGGCCCTCTGCACACCAGGCCAGCCCTCTACCACGGCCCTCTGCACACCAGGCCAGCCCTCTACCACGGCCCTCTGCACACCAGGCCAGCCCTCTACCACGGCCCTCTGCACACCAGGCCAGCCCTCTACCACGGCCCTCTGCACACCAGGCCAGCCCTCTACCATGGCACTCCGCTCCTAGCCCTTCACGTCGGTATTGTAGTCTCCACTCCACAGTTTTAGTGACTGGTTCGCCTCTCTTCTTTAGATGGTATATTGCTTTGTAGTCCAGGGTGGCCTCAAACCTGCTATCCTCCTGCCTCAGCCTCCTGAGTGTTGGGCTTACATGCTATGCTCAGCAATAGTGTAAGGTTTCTATCTGGATCAATCTAAGGTCGTCAGTATGAACCTCACCCTACTATCACTTCAGCTAATTTATAGGGCAATGTCCTGAATGCGGTGTCCTTTCCAAGACCCCATACACAACTTACTGAGTGACATATGGTGTCCACTTTACCTCTCAGTTCTCATTTTCCCACTACAACAAATGAGACAGATGGATAAGATAGCTGGGAGGTCTGGAAACCATCATCTAGAAGATGGCTGATCTGAACTACAAAACCAGGGCCCAGGGAGATAAAAATGTGATGTTTAAGCAGTAGTCTATTCCTGAATGTCTGCTCGCTAATTTAAACCAAGCATCCCCAAGTAATAATTGGGAACTATCAGATGAGAAGCAGGGAAGGAACAATTCCATTTGTCTGTGATGCCCTTCTCTACACACAACTTGATAAACAAATCCATCCTGAGTATCTGCTGTGTCCAGAATATCACTGTAATCATTCCTCTGTCCCTTCTGCAGAGAAGTGAGGCTTATAATCCAACGTTCTCAGAGTGGTCATTACCTGCAGACAGGTACACTGCCACAAACTGCTCTTGACCCAGAATGTTCACGATGCTGGATGAGAAGCTCCACAAAACATACATGTTTGCTGCCATGTGGAATAGGGAGAAATGACTGAACGTTGACAGCAACATTGGAGAACAAAGAACCTCTGCAAGAGAACAAAGAATCTGGTAACATGCAAGCTAGGGTACTAAGGTTTTCATGTTAAGCTTGTCTCATTATTGTTATTAAGCCAAACCTAAGAATCCAAAACGGTTAAAAGTTTAAATAAGACTGTTTAACAGAGCATTTTTAAAAAGATTGATTGATTATATATGCAGTGTTCTGTCTGCATGTATGCCTGCAGGCCAGAATAGGGAGCCAGATCTTATTATAGATGGTTGTGAGCCACCACATGGTTGCTGGGAATTGAACTCAGGACCTCTGGAAGGGCAGCCAGTGCTCTTAATCTGAGCCATCTCTCTAGCCCTTAACAGAGCATTTTCAAAGGATAAAAACTACCTTAACAAATGTTTCTACTTAGTAAGCAGCCAGTGAACATTCAAAGCAATTTGTCATTATCACTAAAGCATGAGAAAATTATTTCAATTACAAACACAAAATTACATATAATATTTTCCTCAAAGAATAAGCCTGCAGTGATTTTAGATCTTAATTTAAAATTTTTATTTTTATTTTGTTTTTTTAATTTAACTGTATGGGTACTTTGCTTGCCTGCCTGTATGTATGTCTGTGTGCCTGGTGCCCAAGGTGGCCACAAGAGGGCAATGGATACCTTGGAACTGAGGTTACAGGCAGCTAGGAGACATCATGTGGGTGCTGGGAATCAAACCTGCGTCCTCTGGGAAAGCAGCCAGTGCTCTCGACTACTGGGCCATCTCTCCAGCCCCAGATCTAATTTCTTTTTTTTGGACACTTTTTTCTTCTCACTATGTAGCCTGGATGTCCCAGAACTCTCTATGTAGACCAGGCTGGCCTCAAACTCAGAGATCCTCCTGCCTCTGCTTTCTGAGTGCTGAGATTAAAGGTTGTTCCACCACGCCTGGTCCAGATCTTAAAAAAAGAAAAGCACCTACTATGTGTGAAGTACCTTTCAGGCCTCTGGGGATTACGGCAAAGGGGAGACAAAGTTCTTGTCCTCAAGGAGCTTACAGGCTTTACCTCTGTATTTGTGTATAATTACTGACAAATAACTCTTGTAACATTCTGATTAATATAAAGCCTATTTTCCATATTACTTCTATCTCAACATAAATTCACACAAGTTAGACTTACTTGATGCTGGGTTGGATGTAAAATATCTGATCATGGTTCGATGCAGCGATGGCACCCTCCATAGGCAGAATACTAGAGCATTTGCAGCTATGATGCCTACAACACAGAATTGAAGGACATTAAAATAAGAGCCGAGAAAGTCCGATCCCGTCTACCTGATGTTCCCCTGCCACAGGTGCATGAGTGGACTGTGTATTTGGTAAGGGGTAGTAGGCTGAGGAACACAAACCATGCCAATGCCTTCAAAGTGTCAAAAGGGTAAATCAGAGGTTTTGTGGAAAGCTGCAAATGCTCTAAGAACTGGCTACCTTTTTGAAAAGGTCTTATTTACGGTGGGCTGACACACACAACTTTCGGGGTCACTCTTGCCTTCCTTGCCGCCCCAGGATCGCTATCGCTTCTGCTGTGGTGTTGTGAATCCAGGCTGGTTGACCTGCCAGCTTCCGGAGCTTCCCCTGTCTCCAGCCCCATCTTGCTGTGGAGTGCTGACACACCCAGCCTCTCACAGATCTTCCCTGGTCCTGAGGACTGACTCAGGTTTTCAGGCTCAGGGGGGCTAACTGGGAGGTTAGCGTCCCCCATTTTCTCAGGCAAGGTTTCTCTATATAGCCCTGATTGATCTGGAACTCACTCTGTAGACCAAGCTAGCCTCAACTCACAGAGATCCTCCTGCCTCTGCCTCCTGAGTGCTGGGATTAAAGGTGTACACCACCACACCCAGCTAAGGTTATCATCTTTACACAGTCATTTCCCCAGCCCAGGAACTTTCTTCACCCAGATCAATATTTTTTTCCTTCAGAACAGTTACTCTTCTCAATAAATACTCAGATCCGTAATTATTGTTTGATAACGGCCAACCCAGAAACAGAGGCAGGAGGATCACAAACTACTAGGGACAAACACACAATAGGGAGGCAATGCCCACCCCAAGGGACCACTTCCTCCAGCAAGGCCCCACCTCTTAAATGTTCCCTAACCTCCCTCTAGCACCACCGCCTGCTAGGGACCAAACACATGAACCCATGAGTGACATTTCACACTCAAACCACACCTAGTGAAAGCCTAACAGACGCCCCTGAAAGCTGGAGAGGAGAAGTACTCTTCTTGGGGTTGTGATGCAGAATATTTGTGTACAATGTAAAGATGTGTCTCTGCCTAAGGTGCTTTCTGATTGGTTTAATAAAGAGCTGAATGGCCAGTGGCTAGGCAGGAGAGGAGAGGCGGGATTTCCAGGGAGAGAGAGGGAGAGGGGGAAGAACCTAGGTGGGTGCATTTCATCAGAGACTCTGAAGAAGTTGGACAAAAGGCACAAACCAGAGGTAACTGAGTCATGTGGTAGAATGTAATTAATAGAGACAGGTTAATTTAAGTTATAAGAACTAGTTGGATAAAAGCATAAGCTAAGGCCAAGTTTCCATAATTAATATTAAGTCTCCATGTTGTTATTGGGGAGCTGGAGGTCCCACAAAAGAAAGTCTGATGACATTTTAAAAAGCTTGTTACAATTAGCATACAATGTGGGGCATGTAAATCCACACAGGGCCTGAAAAGGCTGAGAAAAAAAACAGTGAGTAGGCTCAGTGCTTGTGGCTTAGAGACTCTTTTAAGAGACTGCTACCGAGCATCTGAATGGGGTTTATAAGTAGCTGACAGTCGCCACTTGGTGGAAGGAGACTAGGCAGAAACGCCTACCACAGCATGGACCCAGAAACTTCCCAGCCCTGGGGCAGATGGACCAGCTCCAGGCCAGGGCTCACAGACACAAGGCTCCACTATTCACAGACTCAAAGTGGGCAGAGGCAGACCATCCGCCTGGCATTTGAAGGTTCGGCTCACACGGTCAGAACATTGTACTAGTGTGCAGCTGCAGGTGCTTAAAAAGTTAGGTGCAGATTGAGAAAACCTCTGAACAGATATAGTATGCTTATAAATGTACTTAGATGCTAAAGAAAAAAAATGAGTATAAACAGTCATAAAAAAATAAATAGTTTAAAAATAATAAAGTCTTTAGAGAGACAGTAAAGTAATATAAAAGGAAAAAGCCACAACACGATGGAAAATACACAGGGTGTCTGGATCCTGTATGGTGCTTTGTTGACTTTAAATTTTTGAAATGCTGATAAACAAAAAAACTATAGCTGCTGAGAAACACTGGATTATGGAAACTGCTCAAAATGCTATTTTTGAGAATTGTAGATGAATTTCTAAACAGTCTTATTAAATAAGAAACACAGAGCCAAATAAAGGGGGAATAGCTGAAGAGATCAGAGAAATAGCAAATAGCCACCGACTAACCTTAGCTTACCACATCGCTGTAGCTTCCCAAGAGAGATTCTTCCTGTCTAACCTGTGCCTTTATTGCCTTCCTGTTCTGCCTTCTCATTGGCTCTAAGCCCAGCCACACCACTTCCTCATCACTGCTTGTCTATACAGACCTCAAGGTCTCTATGGTTGGTACTGGGATTAAAGGCATGTGTCACCAGCTTGGCTGTGTCCTTGACCACACAGAGACTCTGCCTGCCATGTGATCAGATTAAGAGAGTGCAACCACCACCTGACTTCTGTTTATGGCTCACTATGACCTCTGATCTCCAGGCAAACTTTATTAACATACAAATAAAATATGTCATTTCAGCACAAATAAAATATCACCACAGAGAATGTCTTAACTTCAGAACGCAAGTCAGAAAATGCATTGCATTGGGGGAAAGGTTTGCTTTGTTTCAACAGGAAACAAAAAAATATGGATTTCGTCAAAATTAAGACCAGATTTGATCAGGAGACCTTCTGAAAATCTTGGCTACAGACATGAAAAATAAAACAAGAAAAACTACAAAACAGGTGATATATAAGCTGATGCCTTGACATGGGAACAGCTCTGAGACTGGATGAGACATGATCAATCTTGCCGTCTACAGAGTCCTCATGACTTTTATTGCAAGCCATCCTTTTATATGACATGGATAGAGGTTTGATTATACAGTCCAAAGAAACTTATAAAGTTAACAGATGCCTTTTCCCCGTTCAAACATAAAACAAACAAACAAAAATCATCTTTAGCTGACTTGTGCACACTGCACATTCCATACTTATGTTACTACAGATATATCTGTTACCTTTAAAAGTTTGTGGGTTTAAAGAACAAAAGGACCAGACACCAATGAAGACAAGT
This sequence comes from Peromyscus californicus insignis, assembly GCF_007827085.1. Lineage (NCBI taxonomy): Eukaryota > Metazoa > Chordata > Mammalia > Rodentia > Cricetidae > Peromyscus > Peromyscus californicus. The sequence goes on along the minus strand of NW_026294458.1, from coordinate 5,998,022 downwards.
AGCCCAGGTGATCCAGCCTCAAAATGCCTCTGTTGCAGTTTCTTCAAAATTCTACAACCAGACTGGGTGGTGGCAGCACACGCTATTAATCCCAGCACTCGGGAGGCAAAGCCAGGCAGATCTCTGTGAGTTCAAGGACAGGCACCAAAACTACACAGAGACCATGTCTTGAAAAACAAAAAAACAAAACAAAGCAACAACAAAAAAATCTACAACCAGAACAACTTCAAAGCTGCTAGCTGAGATGGTCCGGCCTCACAGACTATCCAGCTAGGACTTCAGATAAGCTCTACACCTTCCCATCACAGAGTCTAAACAAAAAAAATAATACAGCTATCTCTCCCAGGACTTGACCATTATCCTCATTTTCTCAGGGTCCTCTGGAGATGCCATCACCCCCAGACAACAGGAAGCAGACTAGAAAACATGACACCCACATTCCCAACCGGTGGGGAAGGTGGGTTTTGGTTGTTCAATGGATTATGGGTGTCTATCATAGTTTAGGGGGGTTGGTTTCAAGTTATTGTTGGTCATGGTCAGGAAAAAAGCTCAACAAAGATTAGATGCAGGGATCTCTTTCTGAAGGAAAAAGGGGGTTTAGTATAAAATGATGAATTATTGAATCTACTTTTGAACTAAAAAACCACCACTTGTCTCAAATATTTTACACTGGTATTGATACAAATTTAAGGTTATCTTTGTTATACTGTAATCGTTTCTATTCTTGTTTAAGGCACTGTACCCATGCAGCGCATTTAAAAACGTCAAGTTTTAGTTCTTGAAAGCTATTTAGAATAACACAGACAAGTCAGGAGTTAGTCGTCTATAGCAATCAAACTGTTAGTCATGTCAGGTGTGTTTTCTGGGTGAAGCAGTGCAGAGGGCTGCTGTGGGGGTGCACAGCAGGTGACAACTAGTACTTAACAGGTCGGCCCGCCGGACGAATGACTCCCTGATGGGGAGCACCACTTGGCGAAGCCATGGGGTTACTGACTGTAAATGACTGGCTGCCTCTGTCAGTCATTTTTCTCATGGGCCAGACAGTCTCACTATATGGACCAGCCTGACCTTGAATTCAGAGATCTGCCTGTAAAGGTGCAGACCTCCATGCCCAGCTGAGAAAAGTTTTAACATTTGAGCCTGGGCCTTTTCTTACATTAAATGGGAGCAAACCTGATGGCGCTCAAACCCACAGCATGGCAAGCACCTGTGAACTGCAGTGAAGAGCCGAAGGAGGGCGGGTGAGACGGCTCTGGGCTGTGAGACCGGACAGCCTGAGTTCCAGCCCTGTCACACAGAGTTCAGTGACTCCTGACAGGTGTCCTCTGACCTCCACATACGCACTCACACACACAAACAGATGTCATTTCGAAGAAAAAAAAGAAAACATTGCAGGTCTGCTACCCTAAGGAAATGCTGTTAATTGTCGTTGCTTTTTGAAAACAAGCAAACAAAACACATTAATCTCAGTGGAAACAGATGTCTTTCTATAGAGCTTCTTTGAATTAACTATTTATTAAGACCATACTGCTGAAATCAGTTCTACAACCCTGCCTATGGCAACTTGAAGTCTTCCTCCATTGATTGTTCAACAGACCAGCTGCTGCTGCTGTGTACACAGTCCATGCTACTCTCACTGTTGGCCTCAGGATGCTGACATTTACCTTCAAGGTAGCTGGTGTTATTTCTCAGAAAATGTCGATGAATTCAGAAAAATAAAAGTGCTTTCTAAAGAAAGCATGTCAATCATAAGCTTCAAGAATACATCAGGTTCCAATAAAGTGAGGAAAAATTAACCTTCACATAGAAGAAACAGTCTAAATTAAGAAATATAAACACCCTTCTATCTACCAAGAAGTTAAGGGAAACAGAGTACCAATAAATATAACCCTGTTTGAGAGTAATTAGTATCAGGCTACTCTCCAGAAATCATGTTTACTATGTATGTAACTGTACAGAACTTACAAATCCATTTCCTTGAGTTTTTCAAGTCCATAAACTGTTAACTTTGAAAAATTAGATGTGTCTTTCCATAGAAATGTAGAGAAGAAGCAAGTGTGTGGTGGTGTACACCTATAATCCCAGTCCTCAGGAGGCAGAGGCAGGCAGATCTCTGGGTTCCAGGCCAGCCTGGTCTGCAGATTCTGTCTTTCACCCCTCCACTCGGGGGAGAAAAGCAGCACAAAATAAATCACCATGGTGGCATGGACGACATGACCACACACTCACGTTTAAGGGAGCCTTCTGAACATGGTTTAGTAGGCAGGGAGGTGGACTGGGGTTAAAACTCACCTCTACTTTACTAGTAGTTTGACTTCAAAAAGGTCTTTTCATACATTTTATACATGAACAAAATTCTCAAACAATTGAAAGGGAGAGAAAAGTTCTTTCTCTAGAAGCCAGCCTCCGTCTACAAAATAGAAACAATTTCCTTGCAGCCAGCTCGGAAAGTACAGAGACCCCTGTGACCTGAGCAATGTCTCCCTTGGCTTGTTTTCTGTATTCCAGGCTGGCCTCACACTTGTTATGCACCCTTACACTTCTGATCCTCCTGCCTCTACCTCCCAAGTGTTAGGTTTACAAGCATGGACCACTTTTCTGGGTCTGTGCAGTGCTGTGGCTGAACCCAGGGCCTTGCTAGGCAAGCACTCTACCAACTATGCTATATCCCAGCATTTCATCTTCCTTAATGGGGGAAACAACAATTACCCATGAACTATTTACAAGCAGTATTGTTTATTTGGTCAATATCATGTTATATACAAACTAGGAAAGTGATCCAGAACATCTTGAAAACATTTATGCCAGACTTTTTTTTGTTGGTATTGGCAAGACCTTTTGGTAACACTTTGCTATATAACACAGACTGGCCTTGAACTCTTTGTCCTTCTATTACAGACATGGGCTGTCATGCCCAGCTCCACACTATTTTATACTATTACATAGGCGTGTAGGTACAGAGACTCCCTGTCTCCTAAGCCACCAGTGAGCACGGTATGAAAGCCATTGCCTGTGACATACTGTACCTTTTGTTCTGATTTCTCTTCCCTTGAATGGCTAAAACGTGTAAGCTAACACAAACCTGTCACAGTCCGCTGGCCATCACTTAGGCTATTCCACCACTTGTTAATCTAAAACAGAAGGAAAATTGCATATAACTCTAGGTGAAACACTTCAGACTAAGGGGAAAGGTGGGTGCTTTTTCTCAGGACTGAAACTATTTAATAAAAAGAATTCTCTACCAAACAAAACATTTTTCTCATATTACATAATCTTCAGAATTCTTTAAAGTAATTGTGGCTGTGACCAAAAAAACCTATCAACCCAAATTTATCGACTGCTATGATGCCTTTGGTCACAACCCTGTTTCTCAATTTTAATTTAGAGGATCAGAAACTTCTTTAACAGTATTAATTTCATGTCTCCTAAGTATCATGATCCTTTATAATTTTTAGAGAAACAGTTTACTGCCCTTGATAAGTAACTAATTTCATCCAATTTCAGTATCTCCCTTGTTGTTCCCACACAATTTTCATTTTAACATTCCTCCTACTGAAAAAGTCTTTTAACAATTCCCTAATTATAGGTATAAATATAAATAAGTAATTACAGGGAAAAAAGAGCTAAATACTGAAAAAGACCTGAAATAATGTATGCAGTACAGAGAACATACTATTAAACATAAAACTGAGAATTTAATGATAGAATGTGTTGCAAGGCATGAGACTACAAAAAATGAATTGGAGGTCAAATCAAGCTTCTCCCGTCTGCCGTCTTAAGACAGCAGCTGCTTCTGTGTTATGCTCAGGAGGAAAAGGCTCGTCTGCACTGGTGTCTCTGTGTCCTCTCGAAAGCCCCTACTCAGACTCTCTCCACAGAACCACTGCTCAGACAGTTTTCTCTGAACAGAACGAGCTAATAAAGGTGAGCTAGCAGTGCTGTCGTGCGTGAGGCCGACCAAGAGAGTGAAGAACAGGGTCACACCGTAAGATGGAGGAGGTAAGGTCCCATCAAGTTTAAAACTGTTACCTAAGACTTGGCTGTGCTGGCAAAAGGCTTTCATGCTAGCATGTGGGAAGCAGAGGCAGGCAGATCTCTGAGAATTTCAGGTCAGCCTGGTCTACATAGTGAGTTTCAGGACAGCCTGAACTACACAATGACACTCTATATAAAACAAAACAAACTTTAATTAAAAAAAAAAAAATTCTAACTAAGGGAGCTGGAGAAACACTTACTTCAAAATTATGAGGACTGAAGTTCATTTCCCAGCACTTTTATAAAAAGTTCCAAGAGATCCAATACCCACTGCTGGCCTCTGCCACTTTCCACAACAGACAGACAGACAGACAGACAGACAGACAGACACACACACACACACACACACACACACACACACACACACGAGCTCTTGAGCATACACTCACATACTCTCTTCATGTGTGCTTTTATATACACACAAGACATATATCTTAAAATAAAACAAAACAAAAAAACCTAAGAAAAAAGTTACAACAGATACTAGGCATTAGGTATCATGGGCCTGAAGTCCTAGTTTTTCAAGAGGCTGAGGAAAAGAAATGCTTGAGCCCAGGAGTTGGTGGTAAGCCTGAGCAACAGGGCAAAACCATGTCAAAACAGAAAGAAGGGGCTGGAGGACTGCTCAGTGCTTAAGAGCATCAGCTGCTCTTAAAAAGGACCTGGGTTTGATTCCCAGCACCTACATGGTGGCTCACAACCACCTGTAACTCGGGTTCCAGGGGATCAGTGTCCTCTTCTGAGTTCTGTGGTTACCAGACATGCACATGGTGCACATACATACAGGCAGGCAAGGCATTCATACAGATAAATCTTCAGAAAATGAAATTCGAACTGTATTTTTCACTAAAATTGCCACTTTTTTTCGAAAGAGTCATTCTCACTGTTGAGGCCTGACTGCCCTGACACTCAGAGATCGCCTGCCTCTGCCACCGCACCTGGGGCCACGTTTTTAGGGACCAAATATGCTGATGGCTTCTTTCCAATAACCTAGTAAGGGAAGGGAAAGGATATGAAAAATGAAACTGGACACGTGCTGGGAACTACTGTTTGTACAATAACAGGCTTCTTTATGCTATTCTCTCTACTTCTCAATCTGAAATGTTTCCATGATTAAAATGTTTAAGTAAAAACTATTCTAGGGCTATGATGTGCCTAGCATGCACAGTCCTGGGCTCCATCCCAGCACACAGAAAACACTGTGCTAGTTCACACCTATCAGCCCAGCTCTTGGGAAGTGGAGGCAGATGGATTAGAAATTCAAGGTCATCTTTGTGCACATAACAAAGTCAAGGCCAGCCTGAGCTCGTATTTGAGATCTTGTCTCAAAAACAATTCTAATTATGAAACTGAACCAGACTTTCACATGGAAAGAAACTCAAGACTAAAAAGGAATGACACATTAGGATGTGTGTGATCCCATCTCTGTAATTAACTGTGAGTCCCCAGAGCTGCATGGACAGTGGTGTGAACCGGTTTCTAAGAATCTGCTTTCTAACTAAGAGCTTGCTCTGTCGTTGAGGCTTTCCTCAAATTCCCCAACTCAGAAATTTTCAGGTACCAGGGACAAAGGCCCGTGCTACTATGCCAGGCTAGGACTTCCTCTTCCATATTGTACTCATATTTGTTTCAATTTTCTTTAATGAACATAGATTTTAAATACCATAACCTGATAAGATAAAAAGGGAGATTATTGAATCCACTTTTAAAAAGGAACTACTTGTTTTAAATAGGATATGTAACGAAAATTTTTTGTCTAAATCTGTCAAATGGTAATGGACTAGACAAATGTTAATACAATTCTTGACTGTATATATTGTATATACTTATTGGATATAGTTTTTCTTGTATTAGTTATAAGCTTTTTTAAATTTAGACAAAAAAAGGGAAATGTGGTGATATTGTGTCCGCCAATATATTGTACACCTTAATAGACTTGTCTGGGGTCAGAGAACAGAACAGCTGCTAGATAGACATAGAGGCCAGAAAATGGTGGCACTCACACCTTTAATCCTAGCATTTCAGGGGTGGGGATTTAGCTCAGTGGTAGAGCGCTTGCCTAGCAAGCGCAAAGCCCTGGGTTTAGTCCTCAGCCCTGAAATAAAAAAAAAAAATTAAAATTAAAATTAAAATTAAAAAAAAAAATCCTAGCATTTCGAAGGCAGAGATCTGTCTGGATCTCTGTGAGTTCAAAGCCACACTGGAAACAGCCAGGTATGGTGACACATGCCTTTAATCCCAGGAAGTGATGGCAGGAAGGTATATAAGGCGTGAGGACCAGGAACTAGAGCTGGTTAAGCTTTTAGGCTTCTGAGCAGCAGTTCAGCTGAGGTCCATTCAGATGAGGACACAGAGGATTCCAGTTTGAGAAAATGAGATCAGCTGAGGAATTGGCGAGGTGAGGTTAGCTGGGGCTTGTTCTGCTTCTCTGATCTTGCAGCATTCACCCCAATACCTGGCTCCGGGTTTGTTTTTATTAATAAGACCGTTTAAGATTCGCGTTACAATAACCTACTATTTGCTTAGCTATTATTAAATGAATGCTATTTTTGGATTAAGGCTTTATATACACATCCCATGTCATTTTCCACATTTCAAAGCATTACAGAGCTGGCCAGCAGTTGAGCACACTTGCTAGACCTGAGCTCAGTTCCCAGAACTCCTGTCAGGTGTAGCTCCAGCCCCAGAGGATCCACTGCCTCCTCCAGCCTCCGTGGGCACCTGCAAGTATGTGGCATGCACATACATAAATAAAAATAAACCCTTTGGCTCAGCAGTTAGGAGCACTGCTCTTTCAGGACCACGGTTCAATTCCCAGCACCCACATGGTGGGTCACAACCATGTGCAACTCCAGTTCCATGGGAATCCAGAACCATCCTTTTTCTGGCCTCTGAGGGCGCTGAAAGCACATGCTGCACAGAAACACATGCAGCCAAAACCACAAGACACAGAGGCCAACAAACAAACAAGCAAAACCAGATGCTTTGCTGAGCCTGTACAAGGCCGAGTTCAGCTCCTAACACTGGTGAGAGGTGTGAGTGGTGCTTGAAAACAAATGGATGTGGAATCAAGTATGCCACCCACGGCCTCAGTACCCAGTATGTACTGACAAGTAAAATACTGTATCTAGAAACTTTAAGAACTTGGTTAAGAAGAAAGACAACCATCAGTTTCATATACAAAGTAAACACAGCTCTACAAGCTCTGAATTTGCACCTCCTTCTGGTATTCCATCCCGAAGCAGGTCAGAACATAAAGCAATGGGAATTTACCAGTCCACAAGCACCATGTCAGAGCAGTGTTTTACAATCCACGTGATGGCTGTCTATATGGCCCACAGGCACATGCCTCTGTGTGTGTGTGTGTGTGTGTGTGTGTGTGTGTGTACATACATATATACTTTTTCAGCCCTGTAGTCCTGTTACAAACTAATTTAGCAGGGTGAAGAAAGTGAACACTGGCTGCTATAGTAGGGTTAGAAAAGCGCCCCAACCTTTTTTTAACTCTCTGTGGTAACTCTTGAAGGACAAACTTGTAATGAAGTCAACTGCAACACTGCCAGACATGCACCAGTAAATGCCCACTGTGCTTAAAGGACACAGAAGAGGAATGGCATGTCTTCAACTTCACATCTGTGGATGAACACTGCCACTGACTAAGAACACTTGCTAGAGTCAGGCCTCAGGAGGGAAGACACTTGTTGTACAAGTCAGACAACTTGAGTTTGAGGCCCAGAACCCATTATAAAAACCTGGGCATGGCAGCACATGCCTTTATTCACAGCATTTGGGAAGCAGAGGTGGGTGGATCTCTGACTCCCAGGCCAGCCAGGACTATAGAGTGAGACTCGGTATTTTTTAAAAAAAAAAAAAAAAAAAAAAAAATTCTGTGACCTCCATTTGAATACCACAGCACTCACTCCCCCCACCTTTCTCCAACACACACAATAATAAAAGTTAAAAATAAATAAAAAAGATTGCTTTCTAAATAGTCAGACTTTTAAATTTGCAGTTAGGTGGAATAAAGAAAGCAATGTTTACTCTTACCTGCTTTCTGAAGTCTCCTTCCTTTTGTGGCCGAATGTGATCCAACCAGTCAGCTTTTACACCATCAAAATAACTCTGGACCCTGGATTTCAGTGATTCATATTGCCAAATAGCAGCTGATCCAAACGCACAGCCTGTGAACTAGAGAAAATATTTAAATAGTCTGAAAATGAAATATATTTCCCAGATAATATTTCACCTAGCATAGTAAAACCTAACATGTTGTCTTATAGTCAAGAGTCCAGAGGCCTGTTTCCAGCAACAACTCTCCAGATAAAATAAAAATACTAACTTAGCGCCACTTGAAATGCTACATGAAATAGGAAGCCCATAAATGTCTTCCTTAAAGCTCATACAATGGGACCAAATTCTGAAAGCAATTATTGGATTCATTCTTTAATCTGAATTCACCTGGCCAGCTTCCCAGTCCCACTGAACCCCACCCCTCTGTTCTTACAGGAAGCTGCCCAGGGTAGTACATGAACACAGAGCTAGCAGGAAGCTAGGAAAACACCAGTGGTGTGAGCTCTTACCCCAACAGTGAAGAAGAAGGGCTTCACTAGAGTTCTTATAGGGTAGGGGGAAGGATAAAAAACTGTCTCTTCCAGAGGCGGGATCAAGGCACTTCTCTTGCAGGCTTCACCACCCGACCCTTTGTCTGACCTTCGCGGTTCAACCTTCCTTGGGGCTTTTCTAAAGTCACATTTTTGCTGAAGAAATAAGTTAAACCTGTGGAGGGTGGGTAGGTATCTGATTAGAAACAGTGCATCTCACAAACCGTAATTCCTAGGAACCTCCCCTTGGCCTGAGTTATATTCATCTCACTTTATTTATAATAATCCAACAAGAGGCAAGATGCCTAATCTCTAGTAGGCATCTTTTTTTCCAACGTAATAATTTTATTGAGAGTTTCACATAATACACCCTGATCACATTCACTCCCCATTTTCCCATGTCCACATTCCTCCCTTATCACCTACCCCAAAGAAAAGGAAAGAAAAGAAAATGCACCAAGTCCAATTTGTGTTGTCCATATACCCACTGGAACATGGTCAAACTCCCAGCACCTTAAAGAAAACTGAGTCCTTGCCCACCCAACCCCCTGCCAGAAGCCATCAACTGTGAAGAGCTACGTCAAGGAGGTATCCTTAATCTTCCCAGGAAAAATAAACACAAACAACTGTAGGTTAGAAAGTACACCACTGGGCTATTACTTTATACCAATCAGAAAACTAACTCCTATGTAGTTATGTCTTCCTATGAGTCCTGTTGTCTGAGAAAAAAACTACAGACATTGTGAACTGTTTCTTTTTGTTTCTATTTTGTTTTTTGCGTGTGTACTCATACCCACACCCCAAGGTTAGAGGTCTTTTCTACCTAGTGGAGCCATAAACTGCCGGCCTCAATAGGCATAAAACAACTTTGTTTTGTTTGAATTCTGGTCAGTTTCCAAAAGAAACATTTAAGTGTGTTATCCTTGCAATTTTTCATTTGATGAGTGTTGATCATTATGAAGTGATGGACTCCTCCCACCTCTCCCCTTAACTCACTGTTTTAGGGACACCAACCAAACACATTCAATAAGGATCTTCTTGAGTCCTTATAACTTGGCCTTCTCAAAACATCTGACACTACCAATCACAGCCCCCAGTCCCAGCTTCTGTTGAGTCTGTGCTCTACTCTCCAAATTGACCTTTCACACTGATGGTTCTACTCCGGAACTCCTTAGGAGCAGACGTGCACTCACAGGCTCTAAGTTCCTTCATCTACGCAAACTCAATCCATGCAAGTTCCTGAAGGACATTTTTCTTTTGCTGCCATTCCCATCACACCCTAAACAGGAGGCTAAGGAAGAATAGTGAGTTCCTGACTAGCCCAGGCTACACCTGAAGGTCCTAGTTTTTTTTTGTTTTTTTAAAAAAAAAAAAAAAGAAAGAAAGAAAAAGAAAAAGGTCACCTTTTCCACATGCTATGTGCTACAATATGCAAAAAAAAAAAAAAAAAAAAAAAAAAAAAGGAAGAAAGAAAGAAAGGAAAATAAGGTGAGGGAACCAACATGTAAATCAGTACACCACTTGACTTACATGCATGCCTGCCTGGGCTCAATCCCCACCCACAACAGTACATTCCAGGGATGGTAGCACACACCTGTAATCCCAGCACTCAAGAGATGGAGGGAGGCAGGACTGCTACATACAGAGTTTGAGGTCACTCTGAGCTATATAAGACTATGTCTCAAAATAAAGAAACAAAGCTTTTTGTTCCTAGTCTAGTCCCCTTCTTTATGCCTGGATTATATTTAACAATTTGATTTCAGAAGATTATCCATTTATTCAACTGATGCTAAGGCTGCCCTAAATAGCTCTGAACTCCCTTCACTGATCTGAACTCTCTTCAGTGACAGTTATCAGTCTGATAAGTAAACACCATTGAACAGCCAAGCCCCTCCCTTCATTTTTCCAGCCTTCAGTATGCTGTGTCATATCATCTGGAATTTTGGCTAAATGAAACTTAAATACATATCACTAGTTTCTGTCTGTCTGTGACACACACACACACCCTTCTCCTTCTGGCTTGAATACGGATCTAATACCTAAAACTAGAGTAGTTATCTTTAAAGCCAAGAGAAAAGTCAAGGGATTTACACTTACACCTTAACATTGTCGAACTCCAGAGCCAAGACAGCAGCTACTTCCTTCCCTCAAAACACCGTAGGTAAGTACCTACCATGTATCTAAACTGCCATCAGTTTTATAGTCAAATGCATCCCTAAGTGAATTTTTTAAAACTTTATTTTTATTTTAAATTTAATTGTGTGGATGAGTGTTTTGTCTGCATGTATGTCTGTGCAATTCATGTGTACCTGGTGCCTGTGGAAGCCAGAAGAGGGTAACAGATTTCTAGGACTAGCATTATAGGCAACTTGTGAATCACCATGTGGGTGCTGGGAATTGAATCTGGGTCCTCTAGAAGAACGTCCAGTGCTCTTAACCACTGAGCCATCTCTCTAGTCCCAAAAGCTTTATTTTTATGTGTATGAGTTTTGCCTGTATGTATGTTTGTGTACCACATGCATGCCTGGTGCCAACAGAGGCCTGAAGAGGGTGCTGTATCCCCCGGAACTGGAATTCCAGACAGTTGTGAGCCACCATGTAGGTACTGGAAATCAAACCCAGGTCCTCTGCAAGAGCAGTGAGTGCTCTTGACTGCTGAGCCATCTCTCTAAAACCCAATGATTTTAAAGAACAAAAGTAGATCTAATAAATAAAGTGATAAGTAATTAAGATAAGTAACGTCACTTTGGATCAAACCAAAGGATCATTATCAGAGTGCATTCATTATATAGACCTAAAGTTGTAGTCCAGTAAGTACTATTGATTTCTCTTACTGGATCAGGAACTAGAAAGGATATGAATCCAACAGTTCAAATGTATCAACCATTCTTTCTCCTTTTAAGATAGGGTCTCACTGTGGCTTAGGGTGGTGGCCCTTTAATTCTTGACCCTGGAGTCTCAGACTCCGAGTACTGGATTACAGACTTGTACCACCATGCCCAGAAAAACCAGCCAATTCAAATAAAAGATAACTTCTGCATCTCATCAATCATTTAAAATTCTGAAGCTTGAAAATTACACTGAAACTCTAGAGTCAAAGCCAAGACATTTAGTTTTATTCATTCAGATGAATACAAAAGGTGGAAAATTATTTACCTAAACTGGTAACAAAGAGGTTGTTTGTTTTTAATGTTTTTGTATATGTGTATAAGTGTTTTACCTAAATGTGTATCTATGTACCATGTACATGTCTGGTACCTGAGGAACCCAGAGAAGGTGTCAGATTCCCCCTGGAATTGGAGTTATACACAGTTGTGGGCTGCCATGTGAATGTTAGGAATTGAACCAGGGTCCTCTAGAAGAGCGGCCAGTGCTCTTACACATAAACCATCTCTCAAGCCCCAAGGTCAAGCCCCAAGGCTATAATTTTAAATAGAAAACTCATATCCATGTATTGTTGGCTAAATGATGAGGTTACAAGTAATTTTAATATAAACTGTTTTCAAGCCTGTGAGTATAAACACAACTTAAACATACATACAGGTTGGTACTGTCATGATTAACAAAGTTGAGGAGCAATAACCTCGTACTCAAAAGGAGAGACGAGTCTAGACATGGTTGATAAGAATCATTCCACTTAAAAACAAGTTTTGGAGGGTTGGGAGGAATTCTTCGTACTTTGTTTTTGAGACAAGAGTCTTGCTACGTAGCTTTGCCTGGTGAGGAACTTGCTATATAGACATAGCAAGCCTTAAATTTGCAGGGATCTCTTCCTGAGGGCTGGAAACACTGTCATGAGCCACCAGGCCTGGCTCTTTGTCAACTCTTAAACGCCAAGATTATTTTCTTGAAACACATCTTGAGTTAACAGAGAGTGAAAAAGAATGAGCCTGACTTACTACTTTATTGAGTATCTTACCTAATTTTTTTTAAAGGCTGTCATTTAAACCTAACAAAACTAGCCCCCCACAGAAGTGCAAAAATCAACTATTTGCTTCCTTTAGATTTCATTCAACTGGAAAACTATGCAGGTTTCTACTTTCAAACTTGTTAAGTGCCTAAATGATTTTTTGTTTCCTGAGAAAGACTAAATAATAAGTACTTATGGACTACTGAAATCTTCTGTCATAAAATATCATAAAATCTTACAATCCTATAAATATGGAAACTATTTTTGGCAGGTGCCTTGGGCCTTTGTATTTTTTTTTTTTTTTTTCTTGAGACAGGGTTTCTCTGTGTAGCTTTGCGCCTTTCCTGGAACTCACTTTGGAGACCAGGCTTGCCTCGAACTCACAGAGATCCGCCTGCCTCTGCCTCACCATTGCTGGGATTAAAGGCATGCACCATCACCGCCTGACGGGCCTTTGTATTTTTATAGGCCTTTGTATCATCACACAGTGTTTGTAAAATGCAAATTCCTAGGTCCTCTTTAGAGCCACATGGCTCAGGTCATTCTGCATGCTAATTTTAGAACCACAGCAACTCAAAACAGACTAATGATCACAAAGAACTCCTATTCCTTACTAAGTCTGTACTTCAGGAGACAGGAGAAAAGTCAGGACTTCAGGCTCACTCACAATCAGGCAATGATGAGAATGTCATTTTCAAAGTTTCCATATAAATCATTAATACCACATATATTGAGGGGGGGAGCGTTGAGACAGGGTAGGGTCTCAAGCAATCTTACAGTTCAGATTCTACAATCTCCACCTCCCGGGGGCTGGATTACAGGCCTGAGCCATCATAGTGGACTATATTGAGGAGGTCTATGTGTGTGTGTGTGGCCTTACTAGAGATTGTGTATGCTAGACAAGCACTCTACCAATCCCCCGGCCTTTACTAGAGGCTCCTCACTAATGAAGCTCTCTTTGCGCCTTTTCCCAAAACTATTACAGCCAATCAACAAGATCACTGAAATCTTTAGTCACCTCCAATTAACCGCCCCAGCTCCATCTGTTTTTGTTTTGTTTTTTCTTTTATTAATAACATGATCTTATGCTGCACAGGCTGGCCTCAAACTCCTGATCATCCTTACAAGCATGTCAGACCACACCACCACACCAGGCTGTTTTGTTTAAGATTAATGCCTGAAGAAGGATGTTACCCTGTATCGTGGAAACTTCACTGTAGGCTACATTGTATGCAACTTTTTCGCAAATGCTGATAAACTTCACTCCAGGGAGCTTACAAAAGAAAAAGAGCCGGGCGGTGGTGGCACACGCCTTTAATCCCAGCACTCGGGAGGCAGAGCCAGGCGGATCTCTGTGAGTTCGAGGCCAGCCTGGTCTACAGCGCGGGCGCAAAGCTACACAGAGAAACCCTGTCTCGAAAAACCAAAAAAAAAAAAAGAAAAAGAAAAAAAAAAAAAGCCAGGTTCTTTCACTTTTATCATCTCCCTGATTCTGAGTCTGGGTGGCACCTGGGAAACGACAGCGTCTCCAAACAGTCCGGGTGACTTTTATTTGTTTTTAATGCAGGTCTTCCCCAGGCTCCAACTTAACCATCCTCCTACTCCAGACTAGTGAGAGCTGAGAGTGCAGGTCTGTGCCCACCTCAGGTGAATTTTAAGATCGAGTGGTAGCTTCACCATACTGAATCTTAATTATTTGCCACTAGCTGGCCCACACATTGATAAGATTTCAGGCGTACCATCAAATTAGGCAGAAATCGCAAAGTTGAAATCTTTGGTTGAAATTTCAAAGTCAAACTTAGTTCTTCAACTGCAGAATTCCTCTTAATTACACTTAATGTAAAATCGGCCGACCTGAAAGGCCATGCGCGTCCCACGTCAGTAAAAGGATGACTTTCTTTCCAAAGCCATCAACTCTTCAAAGAAAAGGCCTCTCGGGCGAATATGTATTCTCCCGACTCCGTGCTTTCTTTAATTCTTCTGAGCGCTAAGAAGGCACGCTGTGGTGCAACACCGGCTTTACCAGCCACGGGAAATGAAATCAGACTTCAGCTACCCTACCAGCTCTGCAACTACTTCACTAAAAAGCGAGTTCAGTATTTTTTTTTCCTCTCAAGAAAATGAACCGGACAAGCGCGACGAACCCTCAGAAGTTAGTTCCCCTTGCCACCACGTCCCTCGCAGAGACTAGGAAAGACACCGCGGAGACCCGGGCTGGGCTGGGCTCGGCCAGCCACCGCGCACGGCCCAGCGACACCCTCAGAAGCGAGAAGGGGACGAAGGACCAAGGAAAAGCGTGGCGGAGAAGAGGCAGCTCTGGGGAAGACCTCGTGAACAATGGAGAGCCGGAGCCCCGGAGCCCCGGAGCCTCGGAGCCCCGGGCCGCCGCCGCCGCCGCCGCCGCCGCCCGAGGATGCGCGCGACCCCGGCTCACGGGACAACCGGGGAGCCGGAAGCGGCAGCCATTACCTGCGTCCGAGCAGCCGTGGGGCCTGGGCCGCAGAGAGCTCCGGGCAGCCGCCGCCCACTGGAGGCGCCCACACCTGACCGCAGCTCCAGCCTCGCTGTGCCCAACCTCGCAACGCCATCTTCCCAACCTCGGCCCCACCATGGCCCGACCTTACCGACCCCAGCCCCGGAACCACTTCCGGGGCAAAGGAAGACCACAGAGCGCGGCGCCGCAGCCTAGAGCGCCACCTGGAGGCGGAGCCAGTTCCGGCCGGCCTCCTCTCCGAAGAGCACCTCCCGGGAACCCCTGGTGAAGAGTGGCTAGGGAAAATTTGAGCATTTGGGTAACGCTGTGTATCAGACACCCTCAGATTACCACATTTAATCACAAGACACCGTTTTACAGTGCTTCCGAGGCTCCGAGAGATGAAATGGCTTGCGAGTCTAGAGCTTGTCAACTTGTCCTGCATCTTACCTCTTCATGTTATTCTGATATCCTCATACGTAAGAGAACAGAGCTCATATCTTTAACCCGAACTGAAATTTTAGCCTGTAGGTCAGTTCTGTTTCCTGCCACTGCATCCGCCATGCCTTAGCTGCAGCCATACCCAGCCATGGGTCGTTTATCAAAGGCACTGATAACGGAATTGTTAGGGTCTGAGCCTTTACACTCGCAACCCTAGCAAGCGAGGCTTGGCCACCTGTCTTCAATATGCCGATTAAACAGTCAAACAGATAGTAAAAAGCAGGAAAAGATTTATTCAATGGGGCCACACTGGGAAGAACGTAGAGGTCCAGTGACTCTCCAGCTCATCTTCCAGGTCTAACATTAGGATAAGGCTTAAATAGAAGACAAGAAGTATGCAATAAGGAATTTGTGTTCCCTCACCTCTCACCATTGTCTGAGCTCCATTCTACAGGATGGCCCACTTGACAAGTTGCAAATCTTGGTTGTAGGAGACAAGCAAGTGCCGCCTTTCCCGAGAGCAGAAAAACACTTCAAAATGAGAAGAGATCTTAAAAAATTAACTTCATGCTGTTGACGAAAACAATTCTTCAAGAAGACATTACAGTTGTATTAATGTATTGTTATTTTGGAGACAGGTTCTCAATGTGTAGCCCTGGCTGGCCTCCTTACAGAGATCTGTTTGCCTCTGCCTCCTAAGTGCTAGAAGTAAAGGCAGTTCACAGGCTTCCTTCCTCTAAACAGGTCTTTGCACCCTGCCAGGGGTTGAGGTGGAGCTCCCACCCAAACATTCCAGACTCTTTGGGTATAGGGATGCCGGTTCAAGTCTGACTACATCCTGTGGGCATGGGGCAATGTGGGGAAGAGGAGTCGGGAATTGGTGAGCTCACATTTGGCAGGAGGTATGAATGGAGGAGCATCCGGTTAATTATCATCCTGGAGACCTCAGGCATCTGTTTCTTGAGGAAGCAAAGATAGCAAGTTTCTAGGAAAAAATAGATCATTAACATCTGCCCTAGTTGTACTGTAAAGATGAATGCACAGAGCAGAAGAGCAGATAGGCCCTTTATTGGGACATCTTGGAAAACCGGAGGGTGGAGGGTCCCAGCTGCTGGACAAACCATGTATCCTGAATAGGTGCCCGCTTGAGCCTGGAGAGATGGTACCAGCATGGATGTCCCAGTAGCTTGGCAGCCGAGGGGGTGGTGAGGATCACAGTATGAACGGAGAAGGGACCTCAGAAGAGAGAGGTAGGGGAAGCACCCGGCCAGTGGGGGAGTTTGGGCTGGAAGGTGGTGATTAAGGAAGAAGGGCCTTCCATAAAGGAGCTCAAAAGGGCTCAAACCTGTAGGAGAGCGTGGGGTGGCCCAGAGGTGGGTAAGGGCAATGGGGAGAAGGGAGGGCCAAGATAACCTGAGTTCAATGGAGAGCTTGGTGAGCTGTTGTTTGATGAGTCCTTTGGCCTTCTCAACCTTTCCTGAGGATAAAGGTGTCAACCATAGTTAGGAGGTAACGGAGTTCTTTAGGTGTGGGCATTTGAGTGAAGTTCACCTGCCAATCCTCGCCTGGTTGGTGTCCTCGAAGCTGGTGCAGAGACTGACATATCTGGAGGGTCCCTATAAATGGACCTGTGAGATACTCAGGAGAGTGTGGGGGCCAAGGTGAGTGTGGTCCCAAAAAGGCTGAAAACATTGCGACCAAGCAGAGGTGCAGGGCAAGCAGGTGTGACCAGAAAAAGAGTGTGAGAAGAATAGCCCTGCAAGAATGCAGGGAAGTGTCAGGGTCTTAAATGGGAAGGAAGGGATCATGATGTCAAAACAGAATAAGTAGCTCTCGTGTCCAAAAGAAAGTCAATGGACGTACGCATTACCTGCAGCATCACCCTAGGCTTGGAGAGGGCAATGGGAGTCAGCAGGTCTAGGCCATGTCAGTTCTCTGTCAGGCTTAGGAGTTCTCAGTTGCCAGTGTTGGTGAGGCTGGGCCTCCATGGCGTGGCATGGAGGACAAGCCTGCACGGGGGCATTCCGATTTCCAGTGCCCAGGCTGTCGGCAGATAGGGCATGGCCTCCTGGGCGGCTAGGGGTCAGGGCAATACCGTGACCAGTGGCTCTGCTTGCTGCATTTGAAGCAAGTTTTTGGCAGAGTTGACCTGGGCTCAGCTCCAGTGGGATGGAGCCTCCTGGCCGACTTCCCTTGTGGCCCCAGAGCAGCTGCTAAGGCTTGGGCTTGGAGCGTATTCTGTTGCAGCCTTGTCTGTCGGATTGACTCGGCTGTCATTCTCGAGCATTAAAAGCTTTAAAAGCTATTTTTGCCAATTCCTGTAGAGGAGTTTGGGGATACTCCTCAGCCTTTTCAATTTTTTTTTTCTAATATCTGGCACTGACTGAGAAATGAAATGGGTGGGAGGCAGGAGTCTGGCAAGACTGAGTCTAAGAAGAAACCGGGGAAGATTTGGGGACGTTAGGCCAGTGTGTAGGTTGAGGCATTGGGAGATGGGGGGGACAGTGGGAGGAGGGGAGGATAGGAAGGAGGAGGAATTTGGTCTTAGATTTGTGGCCGCAGAGGAGAGGGTTGGGCAGGTAGAGTTTGGGGGAGGTGGGGGAGAGGTCAGTGTCTCCACCAGTGAATGGAACATGTGGCCCCATAGGAGGGGGTTGAGCAGGTAGAGTTCAGGGGAAGTGGGGGAGGGGCCAATGTCCCTGGCAGCATGGTCAGAGTGGAATTTTTAGGATCCCAGTTCCCAGATAGGCGGGAATCTGGAGGTGCCATGACCCTAGCCAACAAGACCGGTGCTGTGAGACATTGGCCCCTGTAGAGAGGGTGAGAACGCAGAACCCAAAAACTGTGAACGTAGGGCAGTTCTGTCAAATTACACAGACAGCCCCAATTTGAATGTATTTTGTGAAAGGCCCCACAGGGGCATTTGGGCATCAGGCTTTTGAATGGCAAGTGCTGTTTCTCAAGTCTATGCCGAGGACCTGAAGTCTAGCACAAGGCGTCTGCTGTGTTAAGTCTTAGGTCAAAAACGAGGGAGGGGGGGTCCCTTCACCAGAACATTTTCTGGAGAAGGGGTCCCATGGAACAAAGGCAGCCCTCTGCACCAGAAAGGGTCGGGTGGAGCAGAGGCAGCTGTTTGCTCCAGAATGGGTTGGGGGCCTGGCGGACACCCTTGCCTTCCTAGGCAAGGACTTGGAAAGGAAACTTACCCAGCTGGGAGCTGATCTCAGTCTGGCAGAGAGCAGGTGTGGGGGAGAGGGGTGTTTTCCCACCTTGCAGGCCTGGACCAGTGGGGAAAAATCATCACCCCCTTGGTTGAACCCCCAGATGATGTCTTTTCACTCTGAAGGCCTCTCTGCCGACACAGCAATCCAAATTAAACTGAATCATACTGAATTGGAAAAGCCCAGGTTTAATGGGTAAAGCATTCCCTGGCCCCTCAGAGAGGAGACTGGGAGGAGAGACCAGAAGAACCAAATGTCTGTTTTGGGGATGCAGTTTGTATACCCTGTGGGAGTGGTCTTGAGCCTCTCTGGGGCGGGGGAGCTGTGTTTGGGGGGCTTTGAAGGGGCGGGTTTGGGGAAAAAGATGGGGGAGGGGAGTTGAGGTGGCTCTTCCACCAGAACATTCCAGACTCTGGATATAGGGATGCCAGGGTGCCAGGGCTTGAGGTGGAGCTCCCACCCAAACACTAAACACCTGTTTGTTCTCCATGTAATGGCAAGGTTTTCCTCCTGCCCCGCTAGTCTCTCGCAGATAGTCCTGGCCATGTCCAGTCTGCTGGGGGTTTTTGTTGTTTTTTTTTTTTTTTTTTTTTTTCCCCTCTGCTCTGGATTCTTCCAGAGGCCTCTGGGTATTCTTTCCCTTACACACAATAAACGCTCCCACCACCATGGAGTGGCCATTTCAGTATTTTTTTTTTTTTTTTGCTGCTCTGTCACTTACAATGTAAAGTTGGGATCTGATTGACCATGTGCTCAGATGGACTCTGGAAGGTAGGTACAGGTGATCTCATACAGACACCGGCATTTTGGTTCTGACAGCAGCACCATACAACAGCAGAGAAATTTTATATTTTTATCTATTTGTTTGGCAGTGCTAAGGATAGAAATGAGAATCTAGCACACTCCAGACCAACATTTTACCACTGAGCTACACCCAACCCTCCCATCTTTTAAAGAACATGAAAGAGAAAGGTAAAATACTGCCCCCCCCAATTTTTTTTAAAGATATATGCCCTTTGGATGGGTGGTGGTGCACGCCTTTAGTCCCAGCACTTGGGAGGCAAAGGCAGATGGATCTCTGTGAGTTCAAGGCCAGCCTAGTCTACAAAGTGAGATCCAGGACAGCCACAGCTACATAGAGAAACCATCTTGAAAAACAAACAAACAAAAATGTATGCCCTCTGGTCAGAAGGGGGCAGGAGAGGACAGAAAACAGTGTGCTTCTCCAGCACCCCCAGGATACAGTTGTCTGTGTCTTGTCAATACATTTCCATCATCCTAGAAAGTTCCCTCATTTTAAAAAACATTTAATATTTTTATGTTTATTTATTTTATGTATATGTTTTGCCTACATGCCTGTCTGTGCACCATGTGCATGTCTGCTGCCAGAGGTCAGAAAAGGATATCTGAGTCCCTGGAACTGGAGTTACAGATAGTTGTGAGCCACCATGAGGGTGCTGGGAATCGAACCCGGATCCTCTGGGAAGAGCAGTTGTTAGGAGGAGTCCACCAGCGATGACCACTCAGACACAGTTTATAGACAATTGAAAGTCTTTATTCCAGCTGGCTGGGACTTCACTCAGGGATCCAGGGATCCAGGTGTAGTCCTGAGTGTCCAGAGCACAGGTTGTTTGAAGCAAAAACCACATGAGGGGGAATACGTAGAAGCAAGCAGTTTAACAGAAGCCAAGATAAGCAGTTAGCTGGAGGGGGTTCTGCATACGCAGGCAGTTTATCAGAATAAAGATAAGCTAGCTTGAGCATCTTGACCTCTGGTCTCAGAATAGAGTTGGGTAATTTTCCAGGGCATTCTCCATCACAGAGATCAAATTCTAGCTAAAGCTGACATGGCCTCAGCAAGAATACAAGATGGAAGAACCTCTGCACTGTCTCTCTGTCACACAGAAAGTACTCTTAACCACTGATTTATCTCCAGCCTCCACTCATGTATTTTTAATGGTCAACCAACCGTATGCCTGACCTTGGCAACCACTTATCTTTTTTTTAAAATTACTTATCTGTTTTACTTTTTTAAAAAGTAGCATAGAAATGGAATCAAAAATGCACATTCATCCAAGTATGTTTTCAGCTTCACTCGATAAAAATGCTAAGGACCAAGAAGGCCGGGGTTGTGGTTCAATGTTTGTTTTGTTTAGTTTTTTTCAAAGAACAGTCAAATTCTTTTCCACCACAATTTTACCATTTGACAGTCACCAGCAGTGTGTAAGCACTCTGGCAGTCACCAGCAGTGTGTAAGCACTCTAGCAGTGACCAGCGGTGTGTGAGCACTCTGGCAGTGACCAGCGGTGTGTGTGAACACTCTAGCAGTGACCAGCGGTGTGTGAGCACTCTAGCAGTGACCAGCAGTGTGTGTGAGCACTCTGGCAGTGACCAGCGGTGTGTGAACACTCTAGCAGTCACCAGCGGTGTGTGAACACTCTGGCAGTCACCAGTGGTGTGTGAGCACTCTAGCAGTGACCAGTAGTGCTCTTGGGTCTTTGCATTCTAGTTCTTAGGATTGCCAGAGTTTTGTTTTTAGCGATTCCAGCAGATGTATAGTGGTTTCTCATTTTTATTTTAATATCTATTGAAAGCGTGTAATTCTCTTTAATAAGATTTGTTTGGAGACACAATATTTCAAAGCATTGGGATTGTTTCAAGAAAAGTAGATCTGGGGTCCCTGATGGAAAATACGATGGGAACAGTTATCTAGACAACATATGTAGCTACTTCTTCCCTTGGGTCCAAAGAGAGCAGGAAGAGGACAGAAAATGATGTGCGCTTCCCGCCCCACACACCCTACCCCAGCCTATCCCACCCCACCAGTTACCACTCCCCAGCATTTGCATGCACTACTGTTTATAGTATTGTGGGAAAGCCTTTCCCTTTGAATCTTCTTGGCTATTACATTGTGACATTGGACTTCCCCCAAATGATCTATGTGAACTGATTCAATGTCAAACCTTACCAAATATTATAAAACCCTCCCCTGCCAAAACATAATTACCCTACTCTAAGAACCAAACCACCCTCCCCAGTCACTACTGCTGGATCCTTGCTAAGTCCGTTTTCTGGGGTTAAGGTCAGAGCTTGTGTGAGAACTATGGGCAGCTGAGCTAGGTAAAAACCCACATCTTCCTAGTCTCTGATTTTTAGGGCTGGAGTGGCAGGTCTGCTTACTCCTAGGTGACTACAGGCCCTCCTCTCTAGGGCTGAGGCTGCTCAGGCGAAGCACGGCACGAATCTTCTGGGGTTGAGGCTGTAGTGTCCCCCCAAAGACATATTCCAGCCTGAGGCCCTGGCTCCCTTCTGGTAATTGAAACCGAAAGGTCCTGAGGAGGGTAGCAAACATCAGGAAGAGCTCCATTCGGGCCAGCTGTTCCCCAGGACACACCCGATGCCCTGGAGGCAGAGGGAGAGGTCAGAGGGTAGCCGGGGACTGTGTCTGTCCCAATTACCTTCCCACCTACCACTCCAGGACCCAGCACTGTGGCTGATACCTGCAGAGAAGGGCAGGAAGGCCTCATTGGCCACAAAGTTTCCATCCTTGTCTAGGAAGTGGCCAGGGTTGAACTGTTGAGGGGTCTCCCAGCACTCGGGGTCATACAGCACAGAGGCCAGATTGGGCAAGATGATGGTACCCTGCAGAGAAGAGCTGGTGTAGCTCATGGAGGCTCAGACTGCCCAGTACCCAGCTTTGGCTTGGGGCTAAAGGAACTGCAGTATATGGGTGGGGGTGGCCAGGTTGCCCAGGACTCAGGGAGATGTAGCAGGGAGACCCTGAGTGGCCCTCCCTCCAGGCACACACCCACTAAGGAGATGAGTCTCATGCCTCTGGATTCATGGCTGCCCTCCATGCGGGAAGGGAAGAAAAGAATGGGGAGATTGAAAAGGTGTGGGGGAGGGGAAGAGCAAGTATTGGAAAGACAGAAAATGTAGAGTCGTAGATGGAAACTTGACTGGTTAGTACTGGGGAGAGGAGACCATGGATATGTCCTCACCTTCACCTCCACCGTAGCCCTACTTGTGACCCTGACCCACCCTGCAGCCCTAACCCCAGTGCCCACTCTGTCTCACAAGTGAAATGGATGTGTGACTGGACAGAGAGTCACACTGAGCAAGGGGGAGCAGCAAGAGCCAAAGGCTTCAGCCCAAATAACCTAGGGTCCGTTCCATGTGGGCCCTGGGCTAAAGGGAAACCCCAGTTGCAGCTAAGATACAGCTCAGTGGTCTGGCCCTTGCCTAGCATGCACAAGGGCCTGTGTTTAACCCTGGAGTCCCGGCATGGGAAGGAAAGGGGGGCGGGGAATAAGAAGGGAGGCAATAAAAAGGTCCAGGCAAAGAAGAATGGGGATTAGTTATGGCCCTGGGTCTTCAGATACGCAGCTTCAGGATTCTGGTGAAGGCTTCCTACCCTATGGCTTATTTCTCAATTCCATAGAACTAGGCCAGATATCCCATGGGCACCAGGAGACAGACAGCAGGATTCTTGGTTTTGTCAAGGAGAGCTTTAGGTTTAAAACGAAACCAAAACAAAAAGGTCTGAAGAATTTGAACTCTGCATCCCAGGCAAACACTGATGGAGGTGCAGAGGGGGCTGACTTTGCAAGGGTTCCAGCGGGTGTGCGCTGTTGTGAGCTTGCTGCACTACCTGGGCTGAGGGACGAGGCCGGGCTGAGGCCATCGGGACCAGTAAGACACCCAGACCTGCTCACTCTGTGACTCCACACACAGGTGCTGGGGAGGCACGTGTTCCCACTAGTGCCTGAGTAAGCTGCACATTTTTCCTTAGAGTGCTGGGAATTTCCCTGGGTCTCTGCCTGAAATTAAATAGCCAGATGTATTGTGATCACCAAACACCCACCCCCGCGTGGTGTTGGGAAATTGGGAAATAAACCCAAGGCTTCACTCACATGTACTTTACCTCTAAGCCACACCTCAGCCAAATCATCAATTCTTGTTCGACAGCTGAGTCATCTCTCTTGCCCAACTCAACAGTTCTTAATAATCACCTTCAGATGAAGGGACATTTGCAAAGAGGCTATGATCTCTCATGTATCCCATCCCAAATGACATCTGGTGCCTTGCAAAGCACGGGCAGATCTTGGTTCGTGGGGCAGCAGTCAGAACACCCCATATCCACACATAGAAGGCCAGCATGCCTTTCCCCCGGAACCATCAGCCTCCTGGGGCCTCTGTGCTAGCCTGTCCTTGGGAAACGGCAGTTTGAAGCTCGTCACCACTTAGCATGTCGGAGCAGAGACAACTTGAAGAGCATCCGTGTGCTGGGCCCGCTGCGCTTACCGTCTCTCAGTTGTTGAAACGGCGTGTTGAGTAGTATTAACTGTCAACTCAACAAAATCTGGAATGACCTGGGTGGTGGGCCTCCAGCTTGGCTGTGGGGGATCTTGATTACATTAGCTGAGGTGAATAGACCCAACCACGGTGGGTAAGGTAGCACCATTTCCTAGGCAAAGGACCCTGGGCTGTGGAAGGGTAGAAAAAGCGAGCTGGGCACTACTGGGTATTGGTTCATTGCTCTCTGCTCCTGACTGGGTATAATGTACCAGTTCTCTCAGGTTCCCGATGCCTTGACTTTCCCTCAGTGATGACCACGTCCATCTCTTCAGTCCCTAGTTTTGATTTTTGAGACAGGATCTCATGTAGTCTAGCCTGGTCTTGACTCTGTAGCTGAAAATGACCTGGAACTCCTGATGTTCCTGCCTCTATTTCCTGAGCTCTGGGATTACAGGTATGTACTACTAACTTTTATTTGTTGGTTTATTTTTGTATTATTGGCTATTAAACCTAGGGCCTTGCGCATGGTAGAACTACGTAAAATATGTGTGGAAGACAAACACTGGAAAGAGGTATCTTAAAATACCCCTGAACCACAGGACACTCTAAGATTATAAGTGACTACATCCTGCCCTAGTCACCTCCCCAATGCCACAGGTGACTGAATGACGGCTAACTGTCAGGCTGACAGAAGCTGGGGCAAGTGACTGTGCTGGGCAGGAGTGCTTTCTGCAGGGGCTGGGTCTGGCATGGGCCCGTTCCAGACTACTTACCTTGGGCACGTAGTAACCGTGCATCCAGGTAGAAGTCACACACTGACGCACAGCACCCACAGCCACCACGCTGCTAACACGCTGCACCTCGTGGAGGACAGCTCGGGTGTAGGGCAGCCGTTCTCGGTCCTCATAGCAGACGGCCTGCGAAGTGCCCAGGACCTCGTCCAGCTCCTGCTGCACTCTCTCTGTGGATGGCTCAGTAAGGGTCTCGGGGAGATGCCCGTGCCCCACCCCATCCCACTGGACACCTCTATCCAGCTTTCCACCCAGAGACAGCTGCTGAAGTTCACAGTCCGAGGTCATACCCCCCACCCCACCTCCAGCCGTTCCATGGGAGAGGCCCCGGATGTGAGTCTCATCGCCTAGGAACCGTTGTCTTCATTTGACATGTGGGGAAACCAGGCCTCGACCGGGCAGGGACTTTTGCCCTCACAGCTGGTTACAGTCTGGTTTGTTCCCTGGAGAACTCCAGCTACCTTTGTTCCTCACAACTGTGATCTTAACGTTAACCTGGCACTTGGCAGGTGCTGAATCATTACCAAATGAGTGAAGCCACACTTCCCCAGCTGCACCAGTTCTGAGAGGCAGAATGATTTCTCAAGGTCATGGAGCAAGTCACAGGCTGGCAACTGAAATCCCTCATGTCTGACTCAAAGCTGTCAATGTCCCTGTGCCACACAGATGAGAACAGGACCCTCCCCCATGGCCACAGAACAGAGTGATGGGGTCATGGAGCAGGGTATAACTGAGGGCACCCTACCCTGGACGGCTCCGTGATGGACCAGGTGTATGAGTGCCCAGTGTAGTGTGGTAGCTGTGGTGTCGGTACCGCCCAGAAACAGGTCAATCACCACTTGGATCAGGTTCTCCTCGTTGAATGTGGAGACAGGGTCAGCCAGGGCCTGGTGGGGTGGGGAAAGGAGCAGCCTTGGCTCTAAGGGTTCATTGTGCACAGCCCTGGTGTCTTCCTAAGATCTGACTTGTCCCAAGACTTAGAGGACCAGGACTCCTTGAGGGTGAGACCCCTTGGAGGGAGGGCCCGAGTCCAGGGACGGGACTGGCTTCCATGGGGGGACTGCTGTGGAGTTCCGCCCCCTCCATCTATGCCCTCTGCTTTGCAGCCTACCGTCTGTAGAGAAGCCAGCTCTGGCCTGGAAAGACCCTTTCTTAACCCAAATGTCCAGGTGCCCAAAAGTTTGCAGAATGAGTCAAACATGAGAAACAGAGCTCATGGCTGAGAAATGAAGTACACCCCAGGAGCACGGACTCCCAATCCCTGCACTCCAGGCTAACCTTGGTGATTTGTGACAGGTAGCAGTTGATGAAATCCTTGGGGGCCTCAGGTGCCCTGAGCTTGTGCCTGATGATTTCATGGCGGATGAAGCCCTTCACAGCCTCATGGTACCGAAATATCTTCTGGTGGGGCCCTGAGAGGTAGCGGAGGGCCCAGGGAAACATGTCGTATAGCTACAGAGAGAATGGTCCACTCAGAGCCTACTCAGGCACCAGTCCCGAGTCAGGACAGCTGAGCACTGTTACTAGGGCCTCCAAAATGCGGTAGGCCTCTCACTTAAAAAGCTCAGGGCTGAGCAGAGCGTGGTAGCCCATGCCTTTAATCCCAGCACTCGGGAGGCAGAGGCAGGAGGATCTCTGTGAGTTCAAGGCCAGCCTGGTCTACAAAGCAAGTTCTAGGACAGCCACGACTCTATTACACAGAGAAACTATGTCTCGATAAACAAAACAAACAAACACACCTAAAAAAACTCAGGGCTGCCCTTTATGTGGAGAGCCCCAAATTGTCTAAACAGAAATGAGAGCCTGGGAGACTCAGACCCAGCCACACCTCCTGCCTGTGTTTACCCTCCCAGCCAGACCCTGGCTGAGGCTCCAGTCTGACTTGGATCCAGATATTCCCATGGCCTGCATACCAGCCTCCCTCAAAGCCAATTACCCGGCGCCAAATAGTGCTGGCAAAGGCTAGGCCTAGGTTGATGGCCTGAATTAGTTCCAGGAAGATGGGCTCCTCCGAGAGGAGGTGATGGCCAAACACCAGGGCCCCGATCACTCTCGTTGTGGATCGAACAATAGGAGCCTGAGGGTCGAAGGGTCTGCCTGTGAGGAGAGGGCAGGACTCAGCGGGAGGAGGCACAAAGATCTCTGCCTCAGCATTCATCCAGCCACCAACACTGCCATTCCTTTACTTAATCCATTCTCAGACCTCACACAGGTGCCTGCCGGCCGCTCCCCAATACCTTCTGTGAGCCATGTTCTGTGACAGACTGTGAGAGGCTGATTAGACACATCACATGCTGCAGGCATGTCACGGCTGGGAAGAAGGTGGGGTGGGATAGGAACTGGCTGTGCCTAGGATTCAGGGAGAACTTTGTTCCCCCCAAGACAGGGTTTCTCTGTGTGGCCCTGCTTGTCCTGGAACTCACTCTGTAGACCAGGCTGTCCTCAAACTCAAGAGATCCACCTGCCTCTGCCTCCTGAGTGCCGGGATTAAAGATATGCACCACCACCGCCACCACCCAGATTTCAGGGAGAACTTTTTAAGTCTTTTGTGGCCTGGAAGGGTATCAGTTCCCCACAGAAAAGGAAGTGTTGTGGCCTATGAAAGTCCAGAAGGGAAATCAACATTTGCACAAGGCTGGAAGGATGAAAGGCCATCGGTGTTGACTGAACACATCTGGCTAGCCACTTACTTCTGTATTCTTAGGTCTGTGTCCACTAGTAATATTCTTAGGTTTCAGGGACACAATACACACACACACACACACACACACACACACACACACACACACACACACACACACGCACACGCACACACACACACACACACACGCACACGCACACCTCTACAGGGATATGCATGAGTGTGGAGGGGCGCAGGGATAGGGCAGGCTTGCCCTGGCCCACTTCCTCTCACCCTGCTCCTGGTGGAACACCTTAACCAGTTCTGCTGCCTCACGCTGCAGCTGCAGTTCCAGCGCCTGCTTGCCAAGGCCCAGCTCTCGAAGAGTCGTCAGACAAAAGCGTCTCTGCTGCCGCCATGTGTGCCCATTGCTGCAGATAACACCTGGACCCAAGGAGGGAGAGAGGATGGTCACCCTCCCCCCACCCCGACAACTGCCACCTCAGGCAACTCCACCAGGCCTAGAAAGCAGACGCGGCTGCTGCTCTGACCAAGAGAAGAGGGGCATTGTGGGGTGGAGGCCAGTGAGCCTAGGGTTCTTAGGGTGGGCTCAGATACGTGTGTCCCCAGCTCTCCAGTCTGATTCTGCCCCAAGTGCCCACAGGAGTGAAGGAGGAAATGAAGGAGAAAGAAACAGAGAGGCCTAAGGGGAGGACAGGAGGGACGGGCACTTTCTGAGACAGCACAGTCATGGGTTTTCACAGGTATTCTGGACGGCTTATTCTCCAACACCCGGGGAAGTGAGAGCAGTTTCCTAACTAAAGACGAGCACATTGAGGGTCGGAGCATGAAACTGACTCGCTCAAGGCCATGAGGCCAGGAAAGGGCTAAGCTGGCTTGGATGCAATTCTTCTTCACGTCTCCCCTCACACGGAGGGGTTTGAGTATGTCTCCCTGGTACAGTTCTCAACGATCCTTGCCCTTTTGAATGCAGTGATGTATAGCCTCACAGATCTGCCCTTCCCTTCCCATAGGAAGGGCACTCACCTTTTTCTCCAAACAGGTCTCGGAAGAATGGGGTGAGGGGCCTCCCTGAGAACTGTTCTGAGTTGGAGACCAGTGCCTCCTTCACGGCCTGGAAGCCGCTGAGCACCACAATGGGTGTGGAACCCAGCCACACAGTGAACACGTTGCCGTGAGCCTGAGCCAGCTGTGGAGAGACCAGACATCTCATAGCTGTACATGAAGCCTCCTGGCCTCACTTGCTGGGATCACCCTCTTGGCATGAATCCCTTCCTTCCTGCACCCAACCCTCAACTTCCGGTGCACCTCCTCAGAGCACTTACCCACTCCTCAGGAACCATCCCAGGGGCACAGACTCCCTGGAGTTGGGGCTCAGCACTCACACCCTATCAGTCCTGGGAATGGGTGTGTTCTAGTATTGTACATGATATAAACAGCTATACTGCCGGAACCCCCCATTCTCCCACCTGGTCCTTAGACTCCATTTTACAACCTCTGTATGCCCTTGCATTTGGCAGGTGAAGAAACTGAGGCTCACAGCTTCAGAGCTGACAAGTGACAAAACCAGGATCTCCCCATCCCCACATCTGGCCCTAAATCTTGCTTCTACCTCCAATGTCCCTAGGCTGAGAAGATGAAGTTCTTCTGTCCATCCCTTTAGGACCTCATGCTTGTGGTCCTGCTCCATACCTGCAACAGTGTCTCTGGGTGCAGCTGAAAGTTTAGTTGCCATAAATTCCCAAGGAGGGGGAAAGGGAAAGGGCCAGGAGGAAGGTGGTTCCTTTTCCAGCAGAAGGCAGCAAGCTTCAGGAGCAGGAAGGAACCAGCCAGAAAAGCCAACCCACTGAACAGGGAGAACATGTCTGCGGCCCTGTGCCTCTTTTCCTTCCCTTTGCTCCCCAGTCACAAATCGGGCCCCCTTACTGCTGTCTCCCCTGGCTTTTATGCTCTCAGGCTGCTTGGTGATGGGAGACAAGCCAGTGAGCAAATCCACTTGGTCACACTACTCACACAGGAGCCACGTCACTCAGCAGGGCTGCAGGGCTCTAGTAGGGGACAAGTTGCAACCAGCCTTGCTGATGTCCCACATAGCTCCATCTTGGGGAGCCTCCACTCAGCCTCTGCCCAAAGGGTCTGTTAACTGTTAGCCAAAAGGACGGAAGCAGTAACTACAAATGGCAGCATCTCCTCTGGGGAGAAGCTGCTCCATCAGGATGTGACTAAAGCTGGGCTCTTATGCCTGCTTTCCACCCAGGGGCACAGCAGCTTCTGAATCTCTCCAGCCTGCCTATCTCCACCTGTTCTGTCCTCTGCTCAGCATGGTCCTTCACCTGTCCGGGATCCCCACGTCTGTCAGAAGTCAGGGTCCAGAGCCTTTTGTTTATTTTTGACTATCCTGGGAATGGACTTCTGGGGTTCCCTTGCCTCAATTTCTCATGTGGACTGGAGATGTACACTAGCATTAGCTAACTCCCTCTCAGAACTGTCACACCAGAGTCCAGCAACAGAACAATGCCACACTCCAGTTGGGAAAACCGAGGATCTCTTAGTCAAGAGACTATTGGCAATGGAGCATGGATGGGGTAGGGCATCCAGATAAAAGGTTAGCCACAGTGGGAGTCCCTGCCACTCCAGGCCTCAGTCTCAGAAGATGGAAGAGCCCTGGAGATGGACCGTGGTGGTGGCCACACAGTGATATGAAAGCACTTACTACCCTTTACACTTTTTTTTTTTTGAGACAGGGTTTCTCTCTGTAGCTTTGTGCCTTCAGGAACTCACTCTGTAGCCCAGGCTGGCCTTGAACTCACAGAGATCTGCCTGCCTCTGACTCCCAAGTGCTGGGATTAAAGGTGTGCACCACCACTGCTCGGCCGAATCATACATTTAAGCGTGCTAAAATTTATGGTATGCATAGTGTTTTACTACATTTCTAGTATTACTTTACACTTTTCTTGAGAATGTCATACATACATACTTTTTTTTAAAAAAGCATACCTACCCCTACTCTCACCTTCCAACTTCTCCTGGTACCTCCAAACAACTTCATGTCCTTCTAAAAATGATTTTTTTTGATTAACCTACTGTATCCAGTTAGTGATGCTCATGTGTGTGTGGATGTGTGACAGACTGTGGTGCACAGGTAACCTGACAGTGGTCACACTCCCAAAGAAACGATTCTCTTCCCCCAGCAGCCATCAACTGCCAATAACTCCTCAACTAGAGGTGAGGCTTCCTGAGCCTGGCCCGTATTCGTGCTGGAATGGCTGGATTGCGCAGGTCGCCACAGTGTGGTGAGGTCATGACTGCAGTAGTCACGCATATCTAGAAGTTCACAGCGCGGCTCTTAAAAGCTTTCCACCTTCTCTTCTACGCTGTTTGCTGGGCCTTGAGGGCTAAGGGGCTGATACAGACGTCCCGTTTAGGGTGGGGCACTCACCAGTCCCTTGTTCTTAGCACTTTGGCCAGTCATGAGCCTTTGCATCAGCTGCTGCCCCCGGGGTGGGGGGTGGGGGTGGTGAGAAGCTTCTCTGATTAATGTGGTTTGGTTTGGTTTTGAGAAGGAATCTCAGGTAGCCGGGGCTGCCCTCACATTTGCTACATGGAAGATGAGCCTCCTAGTTCCACCACACAAGGGCTGGAATTGCAAGTGTGTGTGTCCAGCTTTTGCTACGTTTTTTTTTTTTTCCTTTTTTGAGACAATGTATGTAGCCAAGGCTGCCCTCAAACTCTAAGTAGTTGAAGCAGGCCTTGAACTCCTGATCTGCTTGTCTCTACCTCCCCAAGTGCTGGAATTGCAGGCAGTGCAGCCATGGCAGGCTTTGTATTACAGTTTTCAAAAGGTCAGGAGGCCAAACTGGGAGGAAACTGGAGTCCTATAGATGGGTAGACTCCTAGACAAGCCTCTGTGCCCAGGACTTCCCTGGCATCTCCACCTCTGGGGGCTCTGGCTCCAGGTTCTCGACTGGATGTAGAACAATGTTCAACTCGATGGTCCACTGGGAGGTGAGCTGAGATAGTGAGGTGTGGAAACACTGTTAAACAGTTAACACTGTGACTTCATGGACTGAGTTGCCTTCCGCTAACAAGTCCTGCTTCCCTTCCAGGAAATGTTTCTCGAGAGACTACAGGTCTTCACTGGCTAAACTGGCACATTTGGGAGGCTGAGGCAGGAAGATTGTGAACTGGAGGCTATCCTGAGCTACATACTGAACCCCCTTTCTAAAAACAAAACAAGGAAGAGACTTCCCTCTGAGGCCTTCCCGGGTGGATTTCACCAACGGTTAGCCAACACTTCCTTACACTGCATGTCTCCCAAGGAGTCCCTGGCCTCACTCAGGGTTAATCTCAGGCTCTGTCAGCCTTGCCTGTCCACCCCAGTTTTTTACAACGTGGCCAGCTCAAGGGATAGATAGCATCAAGTTTCCTTTTCTTTGGGATTGTGTCAGAGGTTGCTTAGTTTTAAGTCATCGAGTGATACATTTACTGAAGAAGGACGTGATAGTCCGAGTCCCTGGCTCTCTGTGTACTGTTGTACATGAGAACATGGCAGTCCTTTCATGTGACAGCCTCCTCCTGTCCCTACCGCAATGAGAACTCCTTGAGCCTAAGACTTGTTCTCAACTGTAGTATCTTGTCATGGCCCAGTACACAGTGCCAGCATTCAACTGAACTTTTATGCTGGCAGTCTGGGGGTGTCATGAGGGGTCCTGCGGAAGGACATCAGAGTTTCATCAGAAGCTTTAGTGTAATGAAGATGTCTGTAGATGAAACCAACCTTCTTATTAAATAAGAAACACAGAACCAATGCAAAGAAGAAAGCCAAGAGGTCAGAGCTAAGAGCTAAAACCTTACCCTTCCTCCTGCAGTGGTCCTACCTCTCCGAACCAGAGCTACCCCTGTGTTAAAGTCTTTATATAGAGTTCCTGTTCTGCCTTCTCATTGGTTGTAAACCCAACCACATGACTGCCTCCTCACGGCCTGTCTGTATAGGCCTCCAGGTTTTCCATGATTGGTACTGAGATTAAAGGCATGTGTATCCAATACTGGCTGTATCCCTGAACACACAGAGACTTACCTAGTTCTGCCTACCAAGTGCTGGGATTACAAGCGTACGCCACCACTGCCCTGCTTTCCTATGGCTTGCTAATAGCTCTGACCCCCGGGCAACTTTATTTATTAACATACAAATAACATTTTAATACAAATAAAATATCACCATAGATGTCCATGCTGCCGCTGAGGAGATGTCTGGCTCTAAGGATAGAGGTGAGATACAAAGATGGCTCTGCCATACGCCTGCATGTTCTACCTGGGCCCCATCTCTCTAGCTATATGGAGCAGGCATGTTTCTCAGAGCCTTCTCAAATCAGATACAACATTTAAAGGCTTTTCTTTAAAGGTGGGAAACCTATCACCCTACCGGGAAACGTCGCCCCAGCCTTCCCTAGTATGTTGACCTGTGGCAGGCTTCCTCCCTCCCTAGCCAAGGGTTACAGTGTTCTGCCCATTGGAAACAAGTCTGCCCAACCCTCCCAAGTGTGTTAACCTATGGCAGGCTTCCTCCCTCCCTCACCCAAGGGATACAGTGTTCTGGATGCTGGGAAACATGTCTGGCCAACCGTCCCTAATTAGTATGTTGACCTGTGGCAGGCTTCCTCCTTCCCTAGCCAAGGGTTACAGTGTTCTGGCTGCTGGGAAACAAGTCTGCCCAACCCTCCCAAGTGTGTTGACCTGTGGCAGGCTTCCTCCTTCCCTTGCCCAAAGGTCACAGCGTTCTGGCTGCTGAAGGCTGGACTCAGTTTCTAAAACAGAGACACACCCAGCACGCTGGGCCTCCATATTCCGGAGATGGCAGGCAACAGGGACATGGAGGCCCCAGGAACAAAAGCCTTTATTACTCAGCCTCAGTGACTAAGCAGTGGCCCCAAGGTTCTCTTTTAAAAGACTCCGCATGTAGCAGGTGGCTGACGTAGGTACAGCTGCCAGCAAGTTCTACCAAGCTCGTGGGGGACTTTTAGCTGTCATTGCTACCCAGGCCGTGGGGCTATTTTCTTTTTAGAATTCTGCAACAAGAATGGACAAAACTCAGACTTCCTCCTATGCCATTACTCTAAAAACTTGCAGTAAAACAAGAGCCCTTTTTGAGGCATCCACGTATATTTCCAAACTACTTCTACCTGAAGGACTGGGAAGGATGCTTCACGTCTACTTAAACTCAGCGAGGTGATGCCACTTGCAAGAGGAGGGAAGGCTGTAATTCAAACTTCTGTCTCTAATTCAGTGTTCTCTCTTCATGGCTGCCTCCAGCTGGGGCAGAGAACCAGCACTGGTAAAGGGAACTCCTGATGACATAGAGGAGCCGAGAGCCTACCATGCTTGTGGGGTTCTAATCCAGCCATAGAAGACTCTCACAGGCTGCTGCCACTAGACAACCCTCCTAGGAGCAGCTGCATCCAGAATCTCTCGTCCAGTGCCGGGAGGTGCAGGGTCCTGGGGATGACCACTCCTTCCTCTCTGCCTACAGACTCGGTCAACCAAGAGCCCTTTCCATGGCACTAGATAACAGTGGATATGGAAGTACAGCCTCAACCATGGCAACAGAGTCTCTTCCCTCTACAGACTGTCTCTCACTGTAGAGGCCCCCAAGTCGCCCCCACCATCAAGCGGGAAGGGGATCAACAGAGGTGGTACAAAGGCAGAGGGGTAGGCAGATATCCCTATACTGGCCTTCACACACACAAAGAGGAGTTATTCCTCCTTTGAGCTTCATTTGTATAATGCACCCCTGTGCTTCTTATGAGTTCTGAGAACAAATCCAAGGGGCCTGACTCCTCTGGCTATGACGTGAAGTCTCCAGAGAAGAGAAGCCATTTCTGGAGAAGGTTTGGAGACCTATGGATTCCTAACTTAGGAAAGGACAAACTCAGACCAATACTGGTCTATAGACTTTATTTCCAGTGCTTTCTTTGCCTCTCAAACACACTCATAAACACTACCACACCAACACCGAGTGTCCAGCTGTAGAGTTTGGAAACATGCCATGAAGCCTGCCAGTCTGTCGTGAATTCAGTGCTGAGACTCTACAGGGTGTTTCAGTGGAATTTCAAACTCACTATTGAAAAAAGGGACCCAAAACAACAAAAGGCTTCTCCATTAGGCTATGCTCCAAAGTATATGAGCTCAGGGCTCAAAACAAAATTCATGTCTGAAGGTATGGAGAGGAGTCACCAGCATCCTCCTTAACAATAGCCAATCCTACCCACAGTGCTTTCTGCTGTTGAAGAATTCCTGGGCTTGGGGGCTGGAGAGACGGCTCAGCAGTTACAGTACTTTCCCAGTGGATCTGAGTTCAATTCCCAGCACCCATATTGGGCAGCTGCCCCTAACTCTGGCTCTGGGGGATCTGAAACTCTCTTCTGGTCTGGAATCAGATTCTGAAAATGGATTGGACTAGGTCTGGTGGTCTCAGCAGAGGATACGATCATGTAGGAATTCGAGATGGTGTACATCTTTCCAAGGTATCCTCTCTCTCTCTCTCTCTCTCTCTCTCTCTCTCTCTCTCTCTCTCTCTCAAAACAGGGTTTCTCTGTGTAGCCCTGGCTGTCCTGTAACTCACTCTATAGACCAGGCTGACCTCAAACTCAGATTCAACTGCCTCTGCTCCCGAGTGCTGGGGTTAAAGGCATGTGCTACCACCACCTGGCAAGGTGTCCTTTCTTTCAGCCAAACATTGCTTTGCCTAGCTAAATACAAATGCCAGTATAAATGGTACATGGCTGACCCAGGCCTGCATCTCCACTCATGTGGGAAGGATGGACACAGAGGTGTTTTGTCTCCAGTGCTAAACAGTGCCTGACATTTATCGGATGTTCAATAAATATTTCTCAATAAGTATTTTTCGGGGGGAGGGGGAGAAAGAATATACTAGGGGTCCAAGTACTGGGAAACTATGAGAGCAGAAAGTGGTGGAATGAGAAGTCAGGCAGCTGAGGGTCCTGAGGACTGAGGGGAAGCCCAGAGGGATGGGGTGAGGGGTAGGGCCCAAAGCACACTGTTCTCAGCAGAGATCAGAATGACTCCAGGGCAGTGGCTTGCTAGGTTCTGTCGAGGCCATAAAAATGGGCCAGAGCTGTGTCCCCAAACCGTGAAACCAATTGTTCTATGCAAAGTCAGCATATTCACCCCAAGTATTCTGTATCCACAGGCCTACCTGGATGGTACTGGGCCTGTCTCACCTGGGCAATGGGGCTCCCCTTCAGGAAGACGCTGTACCAGAGCTGTGGGGACCCTGTTCTCAATCTGGGCAGCAGCTAGCCAAGCTCTCCAAAGGTGAGTCCACCTGAGGCGGAGGAAGGGAGCTCGCCTGAGCCAAGGGTCATGCTCTGCCCAGGCCAGAGGGAGATTCTGGGTACAGAGAACATTGCATGGAAAAAGGGAATCTGTCCCCCTTTCTCCTTCCTGGGACCTGAAAGTGACCTCAGCAAGATCCAGGCTTTGCAGGTCATATATACTAACATCAGTCAGACTTAGAGGCGGACGAAACTGTAGACGACACCTCGTCGAGCACTGGCTCCTGATTACTGAAGCTGAGATCACAAGATGAAAGAACAGGCTGGACTTTGGGCTTGGCTGCTTCGGCATGGCTTCCATGTGCTTCGATGTCTGTTGGAAGTACGGCCTGAAACGGTGTCTTCATTAAGTTTTATGTCGTATAAGTCACACTTGTAAAACGGTTGAGAAAGTTCAGTCGGTCAGCCCCAAAATGCCCAGGACAGGGTTTACCACATAGGGTTCACACAAATTGGCCAGCAGAAGCCCCGGCGTACAATCTCCGGGTCTGGCCGAGACACGTCCTGCTCAACATTTCACTCCCTTCCTAGATCTACAAACCAGTCCAGAGGATCCTCTGAGAACTTCAAGTTTAGAGGTTGGGAAGGTGGCTACATGAGCAGAGCCTCCATTCCATCATGGCTAACTGCTGAGAGCATGGGGCCACGGTCACACTGGCAGCCCACTGCACCAGAAACAGAGTAGAAATTGCCTTGAAAATATCAAATTTAGCCAGGAATGGTGCTGTATGCCTTTAATCCCAGTACTCAGGGGCTGAGGCAGGCAGATCTCTATGAGTTCAAGGCCAGCCTGGTCTACAGAGCAGGCTCCTGGCCAGTCGAGGCTATACAGCTGGACACTGTCTCAAAACAAACATGCAAAAACCAAACAACTCAAATGTAAAGCCATCCAAGAAAGAAAAGCTGGAACCACTCACTAACAGGCAGAACTGGACTGGGCTTACAAAGAGCAGTCAGGAGCTCTTTTGTCAGTGGGTGTTTCCTGCCCAGTCTAAGATTTTCCTTTCTGGTCCCAACATTCCAAATGCTCTTCTCTGCTTTTTTTTTTCTCCCTCTTGGGTTCTATTACCTAATATACTAAGCAGCTGTCCCTTAAGGTTTTAGGCGGTGGTGGCACACACCTTTAATCCCAGCACTCGGGAGGCAGAAGCAGGTGGATCCCTATGAGTTCCGGGCCAGCCTGGTCTAGAGTGAGTTTCAGGATAGCCAAAGCTGTTACTTACACAGAGAAACTCTGTCTCCAAAACCCAAAACAAGTAAATAACATTTTTGTGAGGGTGAAATACTTGACCAACCAGCATTTTTTTTCTTG
Organism: Peromyscus californicus insignis; assembly: GCF_007827085.1. Lineage (NCBI taxonomy): Eukaryota > Metazoa > Chordata > Mammalia > Rodentia > Cricetidae > Peromyscus > Peromyscus californicus. The sequence goes on along the minus strand of NW_026294458.1, from coordinate 5,960,948 downwards.
CAGTTTATCTGATGGTTCAGGAAACTGAGGCAGTTTAGAGGCTGTAACTGTAACATGAAAAGGGAAGGGAGGGGACCTTAGTCAGGGCAGAGAGAGGGCAGAGGAAAGAGTGATAGTAAGAGCATACAGCTCCGGGAAGTGATTGAATCTGGAGCAGAGTGTTATGGATTAGCTCAGCAGTATAACATTTTTCTGGCATTCGTGACACCCAGTAATACCTCCACCCCCCACCACACATGCACCCTTCCTTCTGAAGAAGGGTCCAGAGAGGTGGAAATGAGCTGAGGGCTGCCAGTCAGGAAGCCGAGGCACTACTAAAGCAAAAAAATACTGTTGAGGCGCCTGGTACGTGGGACATGCGCAGTGGGGTCCCTCGGCAGCTGGTGAGGGGCGGTACCAAGCAAGCCACACTCACATCTACAGGTCTGTTCCTGTACTGGGGAGGAAAGTGTACAGATACAGAAGCCAGGAAAGCACTTTCTTTTGTGGCGTGAAGCAGGAGGAGTGAGGGAGGGGGACCGAGAGATGAGAAGGAATCAGAAGAAAGTTGGTGTACGCCGCAGCGGCAAGTGGAACACGAAGGGGCCCCTCTGACACCTGAAGGTGAACACAGTGCACGGCGACCGTGGTTTTGGTCTAGACCAGTGCTGTCCACACGGCAGCGCTTTTGCGGTAGTAGGGAAGCCCCACACCTGCACCATGGAACACCGGAGTCACAGGCCATCTGTAAAATGAGCGCTTGAAATGTGACAGTTAGCTGGGTGGTGGTGGCACTCAGGAGGCAAAGGCAGAGGCAGGAGGATTTCTGTGAGTGCAAGGCCAGCCTGATCTACAGAATGAGTTCTAGGACAGCTAGGGCCACACAGAGAAACCCTGTCTTGAAAAACCAAACCTAACCCAAACAAAGAACCGCCCCTCGGGGGTGGGGGGAAGAGAAGAAGAGAAGAAAAGAAAAAAGAAAACAAATGTTACAATTTTGATTTTCCCTTCTTGAAATAGGGTCTCCCTAAGTAGCCCAAGCTGGCATGGAGCTTGAGATGCTCCTGCCTCAGACTCCCAAGTGCTGGGACTGGAGAGGGGTACCGTCACACCCATTGAAGGACTGAATTTTTAACTTTTGAGCCATAGAGGTAAGTCCTCAAAATTTCAAGACAGCAATAACTTATTTATTTTTATATATTTATTTTTATTTTTTATACTTTCAATTTTTATTAAAAACAGATTTTTCATACAATATATTCTGATCATGGATTCCCACCCCCCAACTCCTCCCAGACCCTCCCCACTTCCCCACCCACCCAACTCCACACCCTTCCTTTTTCTCAATTGAAAACAAACAAGCAACAACAAATAATAACAACAAACCCAGACTAGGACAAAATAAACAAACAGGGGAAAAAGAGCCAAAGAGAAATCACAAGAAACAGAGAGAGACACAGACTTTCACACATAGAAATCCCATAAAAACACAAAATCAGAAATCATATATATAAGCAAAAGATCTCTAAGGCTAGAAAAAGAAAAGCCCAGACAGAGCATTATGTTTACCTTTGTCCCATAGTACTGTACAGATAAAGACCCTCCAAAAATACCACTGACTTCGTTTTGTGTTGGCCATCTAATGCTGAGCATGGGGCCTGCCTTTAAGTGTGGTTTGTGTACCCAGGGATACTCTGTTGGAGAAAGCTAATTATTCCTTTGTGAGCAGATGTCAACAGATAGCCTCTGGTAAGTGACGGGGGCTGGGGGTTGTGCTTAATTCCTCTCCCCATACTGGGACCCCATCTGGGTTACACCTGTCCAGGCCATGTGCACGACACCAACATCTCCGAGTTCATCTGTGCACCTATCCTGTTTGCTTGGCTTCTTCCATCCCCACCGGCTCTTAGCTCTTTCTGCCTCCTCTTCTATAGGATTCCCCAGGAGAGATTTGATGGAGGTATCCCAGTTAGGACTGGCTGCTCCAAGGTCTCTCACTCTGTGGAATACCCAGTTGTTGGCCCCTGTATTTTTTCCCTTCTACTGCAGGAGGAAGGTTCTCTGATGACGGCCAAATGAGACACAGAACTATGAGTCTAGCAGAATGTCATTAGGAGGCATTTTACTGCTACGTTCCCTTAGCAACACATTTGGCTTCCCCCTAGATCCCTAGGCTATCTAGTCTCAGGTTCTTGGTCACCCAAACAGTGCCAGGGATAGGTTCCATCTCATGGAGTGGGCTTTAAATCCAACCAGATGGTGGATGGTTAACCTCACAACATTGTGCCAGTATTTCACCAGTTTATCAGGTGACTATTCAGGAAGGTTGCCATTGTAGGTCAAAGGTTTTGTAGCTGGGTTGGTGTTTACCTCTGTTCTCTGATAACGTACAACGTGTCTTCCAGGACCATGAACACAGTCAGTAGGGATGAAGGATCTAGTAGGCATCAACTCAGCTTCTCGTCTATCAGAGTCTGGGTATCTGGCCTTATGCTGAGGTCCTTCATCCATCTGAAGTTGAGTTTGTGCAGAGTGATAAATATGGATCTACTTGTCTTCTACATGTAGCCATCCAGTTTGACCAGCACCATTTGTTGAAGATGCTGTTTTTTTCCTAGTGTGTATTTCTGGCTTCTTTGTAAAAAATCAAGTGCCCATTTATGTCTGGGGCTTTGATTATATTCTATTGATCAATGTGTATGTTTTTATATCAATACTATGCTGTTTTTATTACTATAGAACTCTAGTACAACTTGAGATTGAGGGTGGTGATGCCTCCAGCAGTAATTTTATTGTTCAGGATAGTTTAGCTATCTTGTTTGTGAGTGTGTGTGTGTGTGTGTGTGTGTGTGTGTGTGTGTGTGTGTGTGTGTTTCCATATGAAGGTGAAAATTGTCCTTTGAATTTCTGTAATTATAATTGTAATTTTGATAGGAATTGCCCTGAATCTGTAGATTGCTTTTGGTAGGATGGTCATTTTTACAATTCAATCCATGAGCATGGGAGATCTTTCCATCTTCTGTTATCCTCTTCAATTTCTTTCTTCAGTGTCTTAAAGATTTGATTATACAAATCTTTCACTTGCTTGGTTAGTTATTCACACACACACACACACACACATATATAGTGTATCCACATACATACACACACATATAGTGTATACACATACATACATACATACATACACACACACCAACATATTGAGGCTATTGTGAAGGGTATTGCTTCTCTGATTTTTTCTCATCTGTTTGCCATTCGTATATAGGAGGTTACTGATTTTTGTAAGTTAATTTTGTATTCTTTCTGAAAGTGTTTATCTGCTGTATCTGCAAGTGTTTATCAGCTGTAGGAGTTTCCTGGTGGAATTTTTGGGTCACTTATGTATAAAATCCTACCATTTGCAAATAAAGATGCTTTGACTTCTTCCTTTCCTATGTGTAATCCCTCGATTGCCTCCAGTTGTATGTTCTAGCTAAGACTTCAGGTACTATATTGAGTAGATATGGAGAGAGTGTACATCCTTTGGGAAATGCTTTGATTTTCTCTCCATTTAGGTTGATGTTGCCTGTGGGCTTGCTGTATACTGCTTTTATTATGTTGAGGTATGTCCCTTGGGTCCCCAGACTCTCCACAACGTTTATCATGAAATGGTGTTGGATTTTTGTCAGAGGCCTTTTCTGCATCTAATGAAATGATCATGTGGATTTTGTCTTTCAGTCTATTTACATGGTGGATTACATTGATCAATTTATGTATGTTGAACCATCCTTGCATCTCTGGAATGAAGCCTATTTGATCACTGTGGATGTCACACCTCCTGCCAGGACAGGGTTTCTCTGTGTAGCACTGGCTGTCCTGGAACTCGCTCTGTAGACCAGGCTAGCCTTGAACTCAAGAGATCTGCCTGCCTCTGCCTCTCAAGTGCTGAGATTAAAGGTGTGTGCCACCACCGCCCAGCTTTTCATGTGTTCTTGTATTCAGTTTGCAAGTATTTTATTGAGAAATTTTTCATCTGTGTTCACAAAGGAAACTGGCCGGCATTTTTTTTTTTTTCTTTGAAGGTTTGGGTCTTTGTTTGGTAGGTATCAGGGTAACTAGCCTTGTAAAATGGGGTAGCCAATGCTCCTTCTGTTTCTTTCTTTCTTTCTTTCTTTTTTTTTTTTTTTGAGACAGTGTTTCTCTGTGTAGCAATGGCTGTCCTGGAACTCACTCTGTAAACCAGGTTGTTGTGGAATAATCTTTTTGTACACTGAAGATGTGTCACTCTGGTGTAATAAAAAGCTGAACGGCCAATAGCTAGGCAGGCTTTCCAGGCAGAGAGAACACTGGGAAGAAGGTGGAGACACAGAAGAAACAGCATGAGCAGTACAGAGTAAAGGTAACCGAGCCACAGAAAAGAATGTAGATGAAAAACATGGGATAATTTAAGTTATAGGAGCTAGTTAGAATCAAACCTAAGCTATTGGCCAAGCTTTCATATTTAATAAGTCTACTTGTCATTTTTGGGGAGCTGATGGTCCCAACCAAAAAGTTCAACTATACCAGGCTGGCCTCCAACTCAGAGATCCCCCTGCCTCTGCCTCCCGAGTGCTGGAATTAACATTGTGAGCCACCACACCCAGCTTCTGTTGCTGTTTTGCAGAATATTTTGAGTAGTGTTGGCATGAATACTCCTTTAAACGTCTGGTAGAATTCTGTGCTACATCTATCTGGACTTGGGCTTTTTGTGGTTGGGAAACTTTTAATTTTTTTTTTTTTTTTTTTTTTTTTTTTGGTTTTTCGAGACAGGGTTTCTCTGTGTAGCTTTGCGCCTCTCCTGGAACTCACTTGGTAGTCCAGGCTGGCCTCGAACTCACGGAGATCCGCCTGGCTCTGCCTCCCGAGTGCTGGGATTAAAGGCGTGCGCCACCACCGCCCGGCGGGAAACTTTTAATTACTGTTTCTATTTCACTAGAGGTTAATGGTCTATTTAAATTGTTTATCTGATATTGATTTAATATTGTCAGATGGTATGCATCAATAAATTTATCTATTTCTTTCAGGTTTTCCAATTTGGTGGACCACAGATTTTTTTGAAGTATGTCCTTATGAGCTGTCCTGGAACTTGCTCTGTAGACCAGGCTGACCTCAACCTCAGAGATCCACCTGCCTCTGTATGGGATTAAAAGGATGTGCCACCACCACCCGGCTCCAATTTCTTTTATGTAGGAACTTAGTGCTATATGAACTTGCCTTTTAGAACTGATTTTATTGTGTCCCACAGGTTTGGGTATGTTGTGTTCATTTTCTTTCAATTCTAAAAGTTTTTAATTTCTTAATTTCTGTCTAGACTATTTTTTCTTTTTTTTTTAGACTATTTTTTCATTCAGCAGTGAGTTGTTCAGTTTCCATGAGTTTGTAAGCTTGATTTTTGTCCAATCAAAGTGGTCAATTTTGGAAAAAGTTCCATAAACTACTGAGAAGATACATTCTTTTATGTTTGGGTGAAATGTTCTGTAAATATCTGCTAGGTGCATTTGATTTATATCATCATTTTAACTACAGCATTTCTCTGTTTAGTTTTTACTGGATGACCTACCTATTGTAAAGACTGGGGTATTGAAATTTCCCACTATCACTATATAATGGTCAATGTGTTTCTTTTATGAACTGGGGCATCCTTGTGTTTGGTGCATAGATGTTAGAATTACAATATCCTAGTGGTTGACTTTTCCTTTGATGAGTATGTAGTGTCCTTCCCCAGCTCTTCTGATTAGTTTTGCTTTGAAGAATACTTTGTCAGACATTAAAGTAGCTACACCTGCTTGCTTCTTAGGTCCATTTACTTAGAATATCTTTTCCCATCCTGCTCCCCTGATGCCTATCTTTAATAGAAATTAGTATTTCTTGTATGTAGCAGAAGGATGGATCCTGTTTTCTAATCCAGTCTGTTTGTCTGTGTCTTTTTATTGGGGAATTGAGACCACTGAGGTTGAGAATCATCAATGAGTTTGTTGATTCTGTTATTCTGTTGTGGTGGTGGTTTTCCGCCTTTTTATTTCCTGGTCTGGGATTAGTTACTTTTACTGCTGTGTTTTCTTGGGTGTGAATAATCTTTTCAGGTTGAATTTTTCCTTCTAGCACCATATCGTAGAGTGGACTGGTAGATAAATACTGATTAAATTTGGGTTTATCATAGAACGTTCCTCTTTACCCACCGTGATTGAAAATTTTGTTGGTAGAGTAGTCTGGGCTGGCATCCGTGGTCTCTGATTAGTTTGCAGAACACCTGTCCAGGACTCTCTGGCTTTTAGTCTCCATTGAGGAGTCAGGTGTTATTCTAAGGGGTCTGCCTTTTTATGCTATTTGTTTTTCCACCTTGCAGCTTTTAATGTTGTTTGCTCTGCATGTTTAGTGTTTGATGATTATGTGTCGTGGAGAATTTGTCTGGTTCTGTCTGTTTGGTGTTCTGTATGCTTCCTGTACTCTGATAGGCACTTCCTCCCTTCTTTAGGTTAGGGACATTTTCTTCTATGATTCTGTTGAAAATATTTTCTGTGACTCTGACTTTTTCCCGATTACTATTATTCACAGATTTGGTCTTTCACAGTGTCCCTGATTTCCTGGATTTTTTTAGGTTCAACATTTTTTGATTGCCATATCCATTTCTTCTATCTTGTCTTCAATGCCTGAGATTCTCTCTTCCATCTCTTATGTTCTGTTGGTGAGGCTTGCCTCTGAGGTTTTTGACATTCCAGATTTTTCATTAATAATGTTATCTAAGTTCATGATAATCTCAGTTTAGTGATTTTATTGTTACTTTCATGTCTTGAACTCTTCATTTCATTCACAGACTTCATTAAGGTATTTACTCATATCCTTTTTAAGGTCCATGAATATATTTATAATAGCTATTTTGAAATCTTTGTCTTGTGGTTCAGTTATATCGAATTTCTCATGGACTACTGTGATACACTTGCTAGGTCAGTGGAGCTATATTGTCTTGGGTGTTAATGATGATGTTTTTCTGCTGGTGTCTCAGCATCTGGGTTTTGGATGACTGTGATTCTAAGTGTTGATATCTGTTCTTGTCTTTGTCAGGTGGGTATTCCATTCCTTGGTTTCTGCTGCACTTTTTGGATCTCAGGAAAGTATGGTGGCTGTGGGTTGCTTCTGAGTCCCCACCATGTCTGGCCACCTGGGGTCCTGGGTAGAATGTGTTTCTAGGTATTGGGGGCTGACACAAAGGAATGGGGATGGACTAGATGAGGGGGACTGAGAAGGTTCTCAGGAAGGAGGAAAGGTGGGTCTATTGCAAGGTTTGGTGGAGTCCCCAGGGAGTGAAGTCAGAGAGGGAGGGCAGGCCCCTGAGAGTGGTCTGCTACAAGGCTAGGGATGAGACTGGGGAATCTGCAATGGAGAACAGGAAAGAGAGTAAAGATCACCTACCCAATGTCTATCCTGGTGTGGCCAGTAGGTTCCCAGGTAGACAGTGTGTCTAGCTTTGACAGTTGACTTGAAGGAGGTGCTGATAGGGTCCACAGAAGGAAAGCTGGGTCCACTGAGAAGTATGGTGGAGTCCCCAGGGAGTGGAGGCAGAGAGGGAGCATAAATCCCAGCAAGCGGTCTGTTACAGGGCTGGAGTTGAGACTGAGGACAGGAAGGGGAGTGAAGACCGTCTACCTCATTTCCAGGCTGGTATGGCCAGCGGGGTTCCCAGTAGTGAGTGTACCTCCAGGTACTGGAGCTGACTTGTGTCAGCTGAGATGGGTATGCGCTGTAAGGGGTAGTGGTGGTGAGTGAACATGTTCATAGGAAGGAGCAAAGCTGGGTGGGCTGAGAGGTTCAGCAGAGCCCCCATAGAATACTTGTTTATTTACTTAATTTTTTAAAAGACAGGGTCTTGCTGGCTGAGATGGTCCAGCCTCACAGACTATTCTAGCCAAGACTTGACCATTATCCTAACTTTCTCAGGGTCCCCTAAAGATGCCAGTGCCCCCGGACAGTAGGAAGCAGTCTAGAGAACACAATGCCCACATTCCCAAGAGATGGGGTGGATAGGTTTTGGTTATTTGATGGGTTATGGATGTTTGTCATTGTTTAGGGGAGATACAGAAATATAATATAGGATAAAAAGACAACTATTAACCTCAAATATTTTACATTGGTATGGATTTTGGTATATTAATACAAATTTAAATTAATTTTTGCTATACTGAGTGTATGTTTCTACTCATTAGGGGTATTCTGCTTATGCAGCTCATTTAAAAGTGCAATGTATAATTAAGAAATGCAGATTAGTAGTCACCTATAATAATCAAATTTGTAGTCATATTAGGTATGCTTTCAAAGTTAAACAGATATATTTTAGATAGATAGATAGTCTTCAGACACTTCAAAGACCTATAGAATATGGCATTTAAGATGTTTAATAACCTAAGGCTTTTCATGACAGTGAGACACATCTGCTCCTCATAGCACCAATTTACTTCAGAGAAGATGATGGGCATCAAAGAAACTCCACATGGAGTTTGCTTTCATTGTGGCAATGTTAGTCACTGGACAAAGAAACTGTTCTTGCCTTGACTGTTGATAGTATGCTGTACAAAATAGACAAGCAAGACACAAAGGGAAAAGACTAAACTTTGCCAAAACAAGGCGAGACAGTCCTTCAAAACTCCTGCTTCATAGAAAAGTCTGCCAGCCGGGCGGTGGTGGCGCACACCTTTAATCCCAGCACTCGGGAGGCAGAGGCAGGTGGATCTCTGTGAGTTCAAGGCCAGCCTGGTCTACAGAGCGAGATCCAGGACAGACTCCAAAGCTACACAGAGAAACCCTGTCTCAAAAAACCTAAAAATAAAGAAAAAGAAAAAAAGAAAAGTCTGCCAGATATTCTAGGCCTGTAGGCAGAAGATGGATGCTCCAATGTTGCAAAAGAACCTTGGGTGACTGTCCAGGCAGCCAGATGTCTGTTGTTTCTATAGATATGGAAGTGGCTTGCTCAGGTAATATTATATCCTTCTGGGGTCTTTGATGAGGTTGAAGACTAGATAGTTATAGTTATACTTTTCATTAGTTATGATATAAGTAAATTAGGTACAAAACTTTGGATTCACCAAGATAGGATAAATAATGGACTATTTTCTTTGAATCTGCCAAATACAAATGGACTGGATATGGTAAATGTAATCCTTATTTGATAATTGTTCTTATTGTATATAGTTTTTCTATGTTAGAGTTAAAACTCTTTCCTTTTTATTTAGACATAAAGGGGGAAATGTGAGATATTTGATTACAATGTATAAAGATATGTCACTCAGATTGGTTTAATAAAAAGCTGAATGGCCAATAGCTAGGCAAGCACAGAGGATGTTGGGAAGAAGGGCAGAGTCATGGGAGACAAGGAAGAAGCAGGAAATCAGGGTGGACAGTACATAGATGAGGTAAATGAGCCTCGGTACAGCATATAAATTAATAGAATGGGTTAATTTAAGTTATAAGAGCTAGTTAGAAACAAAGCTAAGCTATTGGCCGAGCTTTCATAAATAATAACAAACCTCTGTGGCATTATTTCAGAGCTGTCTGGCAGGACAAAGAAAGACTCAGTACAGGGTATCACAATGTAGCCTTAGCTAGCATGGAATTCACTATGTAGACCAGGCTATGTAGACCATGGTCTCAAACTCACAGAGCTCGACCTGCCTCTGCCTCCCAAGTGCTGAGATCAAAGGTGTGTGCCACCACACTTTCTCAATAGTAATTTATTTTAAAAAGCAATTGGGCTAGATCTAAGAGATAATTTCTATTGGTTGGTGGCAGAATCAATATTAAACTAACAATTTAAATTTTTTTTTACTGTATTCAATACATCCTTCTGAAAGGAAACCAGCTCTCATTGGGTTGGTCTGAATGAAGTGGATGAAAAGGCAGTTACCTCACTTCAGCTGCCACACGCCCTCAACGGTTACTTGACTTTAAACACACACCTCCCCGCCTGCTCACTCTTCCCACTCTGGCCTCTGACAGCAGCGTGATGCTTCACTTGGTGGCCACACTGAGGAATGCAGGCTACAGAGAGAGACTTAAGGCCCTTCACACACAGCTGGGAGTATCTGGGTCCCACCGCCCCTTGCAAACAACCCTTTGCAGATGTAATTTCATCAGTAGGTGCTGGGATCCAGGGCTCTAGTTCTACAGAGCCATTCAGAAACACCTCACTCCCTTCCCAGAGAACTATTTTATACAACCAGAGTTTTACAAATCCAAAATAATTTTATTCACTTTTTCAGATCTTTGCTTTCATAAGGTGTTTAGCAAACATGCTAAGGCGACCGAATGTCTAGTTGGTCACGACATGCAGCGCTGACCAGTGGACGATGACAGAGGCAACCACACCCACCCGAGCTACGGCCCCAGAGCACAGGGGGTCTGCAGGAGCACACCAAACCACACAGCAATCAGCAACCTGAGGTAGGTCTCTTTACAGTACAAAAGACTTCTACACCAGTGAAGCCACTGGCTAGCAAGAGCTGCTGAGGGCCGCAGACTCTGCAGAGGAGACTGACATGAGGAAGGACGGACCCCACAATCCTGAGCCCTGTCACTGAACTCTGGAGGTGTGGGATCAGGTAAAAGAAAATGCCACCTACAACAGCAGCAGTGGACCCCAGGGCTGGGAACCAGCTGGCCAAAGAGCCGGAGCTCTGTGGTGGCCAGCGTTAGGAACCTGAAGCGTGGGACGCTGGGAGCAATCTGGATCTGGTTTAGAAACAACAGCAGGAGGAGGAAGGCGGAAAGAAACTCTCCTCTCCGAGGAATGCCGGGGTTCTCATTCCTGAGAGGGGAAGGGTGGGCTTTGCCCCACTGCTCTAACAGAAACGTAAGAGACACCAGGACAGGAAAGCAGGAGCCCTGAGAATTCACGGTGCTCTGCAAGGCCTCCCACGGCCCAGCTGCACTGGGTTCCCACTGCGGAGCCCGAGGAGCAGGCCTGGAGGGACCGCTGCTGCCATGTGTCCTCCGGACACCTCGAAAGCCCAGCACCGTGAAACGACCAGCTAGAGAAGGAAACGCTGCCTTTCCTACAGCTAAGAGCAAACGAGACCTCTAGTGCAGTCAGCTGTACAAAACGGTAGAAATGAATGTGCACTGCTGTAAGACAGTGCTCGCTTTTAATAGAAAATAAACCGCTTACATTTTCCCTGTAAATATAGGCTATGTACAGAATTATATATAGACATAGCTACACATATAAAGCTTCATTATAGGCCACTGATACATTTATAGTAATGGTTCCCTGAACCTCTTAAGAGTGCAATTAAGAACAAAAACTAAATTTCATTTACGTGAATAGGGAATAAATACAATAATCAAAATATGATTTTCCCTAAAAGTGAAACACACAGCTAATCCTGAACTGTCGTGTGAGAGATAAAACTGGGAAAGGCCAAGTTTCAGCAGGACAGGATGAGGGGTCCAAACCAGGAGGAGAATGGCTATGCTCAGAGGAAGAGACTTCACCGAGGGAGGAGTCAACCCTTGACAGCCACCTTGTTCTCCGCGGCCGCGAACATAGCATAGAACCTCGAACTGTCGTTGGACAGAAGGACCGATGGGGTGTCAAACTCCACCACCTGCAAAGAGGAGACAAGTCAGGGTGTGGCTGGGGGAGGGTCTCATGGACTGGTGCTGAGCAATGGCGGCAGGCCTCAAAGTCCTGGGGGCGGAGCAGAGAAGCACTGAGCCGGCCTGCAGTACCCGGGAGTGAGGGGAAGGGTGGAGAGAATGGAAATCCATGAGGATGGTTCTATGGTTCTATAATATAAAGTACCGGGGGTCGGGGACTACAGCTCAAGTTGAGGCAAGCTGATCTGACCCCAGTCCGAGAGGAAGAACCCAGGATGTATGGGTGGCAGAGAGAAAAAGCAAGCAAGGGGTCAACGCATCCCGTGTCCACTCCTATGGCGGGCTTTGGATAGCAGAGTTCTACTTCACGTGAACGAGCCCATCACCAGCAGGGCCCGCCTCTTGTTACGGGAGCGATAAACCTGCGTTAGCTTTGCCCGTCTCCTCTGCCTGGAACGAAGGCACGGGACACAGCCATGGCCTGAGAGGTGGCAGGGGATCCCTGCCAGGGCCCCTAGCAGAGGCCAGCATGTTAATGGGGAGGAGCATCAGGAGAAGGGGTCTATCATTTAGACATGGTGCTGAGGTGTGGAGCCGGGTACCAGAGATGGCATCCTGTTCCTGGAGACGAAAGACAAGCACTGGCTGCGGGCGACTGCAGAGCCTGGCATGGCTGAGCTGCAGGCTGGCCGTGCACCCACCGCCCCTGACGCTGAGGAACTCCTCCTCGCCTGGGTATGTCTACGTCTAGGGCAGAAGCATCTCACCTGTTGGGAGTCTGTGTGAATGTGTGAGAAAACCGCTGGGACAGACAATGTGTCACAGTGCTGGTCTCCTCTCGGGGGTGCTGCTGGCCGCGGTGGCAAAGGTGTATCAACGACCTGCAATCTTGGTTTTGCCTTTACACTTGTATACTCTTAAAATGCATCATTTGGCAGAAGTAAGAACCCACGTATTATGTGCATGGCACACAGTACCAACTTTTGCTGAATGTCTGTGCTGGGTGCAATGGTTAGTGTCCACATCTCATTGCTCAGTCTGGGCTCCATCCTTAAGACTAAAAGAGCTGACTGCTTTCCAGCAAGGAGACCAAAGCTCAGGAACTTGACCTCTGTAGGGTCAGAGGAAACAATCCAGGGAAGAGAAGGACAGAGTTCCTTTGATTTTTTGAGACAGAGTCTCTCTTAGTCCAGGCAGTTGAATCAGATTCAATGTGTAGCCGAACCTGAACTTCTACCTCTGAAGTTCTGGGGTCTGTGCCAACATGCCCACTTTATTCGGCAAACTCAGACACTTCTGAATGTTGGGCAAACACCTACCAACTGCCATGCCTCCCTGGCCCAAGTCCCTCTTAAAGAACCAATCACTTGCCGGGCGGTGGTAGTGCAGGCCTTTAATCCCAGCACTTGGGAGGCAGAGGCAGGTGAGGCTAGCCTGGTCTACAAACTGAGTTCCAGGACAGCCAGGGCTGTTACACAGAGAAACCCAGTCTTGAAAAACCAAAACCAAAAACCAACCAATCACTCTAGGACCAGACATGGTGGTACTCACTTTAATCCCAGCACTCTTGAGGCAGAGGCAGGAATCTCTGTGAGTTCAAACTAGCCTGGTCTAGAGAGTGAGTTCCAGGGCCAACTAAGGCCTTAAAAACAAAACAAAACAAACTCTAAAATAGTAACAAGCTTCTCCTGGAGACAAAACAGTCTGGATCAGAGCCTTTAAAATGGAATTTCCCAGGTTTTCTTGTCTACCTTTTAAAAAAGGTGTGTTCTATTTAATATCTACACACACAGTGATAGCTCTTCATATCAATGTATGGGGGAATCTCAGTACAAGAATAATTCAAACAAGGATAGTGTCCTGGGTAGTCTGATGACATAAGCTAGAGTCATCTGGGAGGAGGGAACCTCAGTTGAGAAGAAGCCTCCATAAGATCAGTCTGTAAGAAAGCCTGTACGGCATTTTCTTAGTGATTGATGGGCCCAGCATTGTGGGTGGTGCCATCCCTGGCTGGTGGTCCTGGGTTCTATAAGAAAGCAGGCTGAGCAAGCCATGTGGAGCAAGCACCCTCCATGGCCTCAGCAAGCCAGTGAGCAGCACCCTTCCATGGCCTCGGCATCAGCTCCTGCCTCAGGTTCCTGCCCGGTGTGAGTTCCTGTCCTGACTTCCTCCAATGATGAACTATGATGTAGAAGTGTAAGCCAAATAAACCCTTTCCTCTCCAACTTGCTTTTGATCATGGTGCTTCATCACAGCAATAGTAACCTTAACTAAGACAAATAATCACAGAATATTAATGTTAAAATGATTTCAATATAAGGAAAAAATAATTTAAACTTTCTCAACTCAGCTTTCAAGATTAGGCAGGACCTGCTCTATCAATGCTTCTCTTGACATGTCCCATAAACCACGAGACGGTGTGGCATAGAGGGAGTCACTGGTCTGAGTTTGGTGCAGCCTTGGACCTCTCTAACACACAGTGAGAGAATTCTCTCTGCTCCTTCTCATTGTGAGGAAGAACTGACCACTGAAGATGAGACATAACTCACTGAGCACTGAGCATGTCACAGACTAAACACTCAGTCAAAGCAGATATTGTGGTGCTATTATTACTGTATTTTATAATATGTATATTATTATGTAAGAAGCCAAGTTCCCACCACACATGGCTTATTTCACACATACACAAAAGAGGTATTCATCCACATAACTGTACTTAGCAACTAGCTGTTGTGCAAAGAACTACAACAGTGAGCACTAATGGGGACCCGAAGACGAGTGAGACCGAGTCCCTTCCTTGGAGAGCTTGTAGGGGCTCTGCAGAGTACCATACAAGTGGGGTGAAAAGTCTACAATGGACAGACAGATAAGGCCCCAGGGGGGGTTGTGGAAGCTTTGACATTTAAGTCATGTCCTCTCTAGGGACAGGCAGGTTTTAAGCTGGCAGATGAACAGTCTGTGTAAAGACAAAGAGGAAACCACACAGAGGATCCACAGGCAATGGCATCCGAGTGTGACGTGAAGAAGGCTGGGCTAGGACCAGACCACGGGAAAGTGGAGGAACTGGAGGAGAAGTTTGGCACCACCACATGGTAGCAAAAAGCAAACCAAGGTTGTTTGCTGTTTTGGGTGGCTCTGAGAAATTCTTGTGCGTGTGACGAAGTCACTGAAGAGCACGTGCTCTCTGGCCTATCTCACTCTTACAAGCCACAGGACAGTAAGTCATCAAGGCATCACCTGAGGCAGGAGGCACCCGTCTGATCAGCAAGAGCCAGAACGAAGTTCTATGGCTGCTAACTGAATGCCCAGACACATGATGATGACAGGTGGCCCCTCCATGACAGGAGCCTCTTTTCTTCCCAGACAAGGCCCCACATCAAGCTGAAGCTCCTGAGGAGCCTACTACCTGTCCCTGGGCCAGCACCATAATCCTATCAGAGCCCAGAACTGTGTGCAGGCGATGGGCAATGGTCAGCATGGTGCAGTCTGCAAACGCTTCCCGGATGGTCTCTTGAATCAGTAAATCCGTCTCTGTGTCCATAGCAGCTGTAGCTTCGTCTAAAATCAGAATCTGCCAGGGAAGCAGAGGGCAAACAGATCCAATGACTTCCTTAAGCACTGTTGTTTATCTCAGTTTCCTAAAGTGCATTTCAGTATTTAAATCCGATACCATGTACTATTACTAATTAGTAGGTTCACACATATTTGTGAAAATGCCCTTTGCTTAGAATTCACATAACCCAGGTTTTGCTCAGTTTCTACAAACGGAACAGACACGTGTGACAGGGTCTGATCAAACACTCCCACTTCTCTGTGGCCTTCATGTGTAGGTCAGCTTTTCTAGACATCCTGTCCTATTTGTAAAATGAGGGTCCAGGAGGGGTTCCACCTGGTGACGTCTCCTGCAGCCTTTATTCTGCTGGGTCTGTAGTTCTGTATGTATTCATTAGGCAGAAACAAAGTTGTCCTTCAATTCCAAAGGCTTGGGGGAAGTTGAAAATACACCAAGGGGCTGTGATGGAGAATGTGCTCAACATACCACACACACACACACACACACACACACACACACGCACACGCACACGCACACGCGCACGCACGCAAAAGCTTGAAGATGATCCCTCAAACCAGTATGCCAAGTGGTGTTAAGAGTCACTGAGACACTGTGGGTTAGGAAGCACCACTGGGCTCAGAGTCAGGGCCCCGAGGCAGGGCTGCGCCCCAGGGCTCCAGCTCTTCAGCACCTCATGCCACCTGCTGTGCACCTCACCTTACAGTGCCGCAGCAGGGCCCTGGCTATGCACAACAGCTGCCGCTCCCCAACTGAGAAGTTGTCTCCATTCTCCATCACTTCAGATTCCAGTTTCAGAGGTAGCTGGGCAATCTAGAAAGAGACAGAGGTCAGAAGTGTGAGGCTACCAACCACACCATGCAGAAATCCAGGGTACCTAGCCAGGGGTGGCGGCTCACATCTATGACCTAGCACTTGGGAGTAAGGCAGGAAGAGTGTAAGTTCAAGCCAGCATAGACTACATGGTGAGACCCTATCTTAAACGGTCCCGCCCTTACAAGGAAAGAACTTATTCTGAAGGAGATGAAAAAGAATTACTTTGGTCATCTGAAAGATTCACGTGGTCACACATGCACCAGGACCTGTATTTTCTAAGGCAGTTCATTTTGCGATATATGATTCTGTTAGTTTCATTCCATGAAACTATCCCAGAAATTCAAGATCCCGTTGGATGGTGGGCCCTTATGTTTGGTTCTAAAAATACCGTTTTGCAGGAGATGGGGTCCCACTCCTGAACCCAAAGCCTGGCCCATGCTGGCAGCCTTTTCTTCTTCTAAACATCATGGAACCTATTCTTCATATGAAATTGAGGCTACTTGATGGAGGATGGAAGCAAGGCTCATCTAACTGATCGGGGCAGTGGCCACTGAACTCAGGCTGCCCTGCCCCGCTCAAGATCAGTGGTGCCCATCTGCAGACTGGCTGCTGGCAAGGCTCTGCTGGGTTGCTCCATGACATCCATGATCTATGGTACACTGCAGGTTACAGAATCAGCAATAAATTACAGGTCTTTTGTGTATATGTGGATGCTATACTATTTTTGTTTGGTTGGATTTTTTCATTTTTTGAGACAGGGTTTCTCTGTGTAGCCTTGGCTGTCCTGGAACTCACTCTGTAGACCAAGGTTGACCTTGAACTCAGAGATCCGCCTGCCTCTGCCTCTCCAGTGCTGGGATCAAAGGTGTGCACCACCACACCCAGCAGATGTTATACTATTATAATTGATAGAAATTAAGTTCTGACTAGCAATCATTAATATGTTCTTAGTCAATGGAGAGTACAGGGCCAATATGGCAATGAGCAATGTGGGAGGTGGGGCTAAGAGACCAACTTTATTGTGTGTGTGTGTGTGTGTGTGTGTGTGTGTGTGTGTGTGTGTGTGTGACATTCTGCAAGTGTGGAGGGAGTTGGTTCTCTTCTTCCTCCCCGTGGATCCTTGGCCTTGAACTCAAGGGTTAGGTTTGGTGGCATGCACCTCCACCAGCTGAGCAGCTCTGCGGATAAGACACTGACTTTGGGATGCACGTGGAACACCTGCAGACTCCTGCTTGGAAGTACTCTTCTCCAGACCTCCTGGAGTGGGAGAGGCATGGCTGCTGGAGAAGCGGGAGCAGAACAGAGCGAACAGCGCTCCCACAGCCAGCCCTGAGACTCCAGCACAGCCAGCCCTCCCTCAGTTCCACTTACACATTCCTTCATGTGTGTCCTCTCCAGAGCATCCCAGATCTGGTCTTCCGTGTACTGGTTGAAGGGGTCCAGATTTGATCTAGGGAGAGGTGCAAGAGCAACTGCTCAGAGGGCAGGTTTAACAAACCTCACTCCAACGGCTGTCTGTGGCTAAACAAGCGCGCACAGAAAACTGGATTCCAACTCCACAGGTCACAGGACAACACCTGGGCTCCCTGCTCTATAAATCCAATTTAAAGTCTATTATTTTTACTATGCAAAGAGTATAAGTTAGCTGTAAAAGAATGTATAAATACCGATATGAAAACACAAAGAAACACCAGTCTGATGATGGTATAAAACCTCCAATGACACCTAGAAACATGACACCCTTCAGATATGTCTTTATGTACAAATGTAGAAAAATGCCTTCTTTCCCCTTACTTTTTATTAGTTCTTTGAGAATCTCATATAATGTATCTTGTTTGATCATATCCACCTCTTCACCCCAGCTCCTCCCAGATCCATGCCCCATTTACAACCCAGCCACGTGTGTCCTGTAAGTCCATCAAGTACAATCGGTGTTGCCTACAAACTCTTACAAGTATAGCCTCCACTGGAGCGCGGTCTCCCAGGGGCTCCTTAGCTGAGAACGGGAATTTTGTGCCCACCTCCCCTCTCCACATCTCCAGCTCCCTGAGGACCACACAGCTAGGTGTGAAAAAGAACCATCCAGCTCTTTCCCGAGGCCCTCTTAGCTCAAGTCAGTCCTCTCTGACACCCACTGACCTGAAGAAACACTCTGCACCAGGCAACCCACAGCCATTACACTTTCCTACGATCCAGAGATGGCAGCAGAAACCAAGAACAGGAACACCCAGCAAAGACAAGACCAGATAGCAACATCTAATTTCACCTTAATTATCCCAACCCCAGATGCCTACACACCAGCACAAAACTCAGTCATTAACAGCCAGGACAGTACGTCTCCACCAGAATGCAGTGACCCTAATACACTAAGTC
Source organism: Peromyscus californicus insignis (assembly GCF_007827085.1). Classification (NCBI taxonomy): domain Eukaryota; kingdom Metazoa; phylum Chordata; class Mammalia; order Rodentia; family Cricetidae; genus Peromyscus; species Peromyscus californicus. The sequence goes on along the minus strand of NW_026294458.1, from coordinate 5,942,605 downwards.
CTGAGACACGCAATACAGCTGAAGCCTAAGACAAAGTCTTCAAAATAGTAACTGTGAATATGCGCAAGGACCTGAAGGAGGATATGAATAAATCCCTCAATGAATTGTCTGTGCAGACACAAATGCTTGAATGGGACAATAAAAACAATTCAAGATATGAAAGTAGAATTTAACAAAGAAATAGACTAATTAAAGAAAGCCCACAATGGGATAAAACTAGAAATTTAGGAAGTCAAACAAAAACTTCAGAGGCAAGCCTCACCACAGAGCACAAGAGATAACTCTCAGGCATTGAAGACACGATAGAAGATAACGCTGAATGCAGGTACAGAACAAGAAAATTCGAAATCTGGGACACCGAAATAATCCAAACTATAAATAACAGGAATAGAGGAAGGAGAGAAAACCCAGGTCAGAGGAACAAAAATATTTTCAACAAAATCATAGAACAAAATTCCCCTAACCTAAGGAAGGAGGTGCCTCTAAAAGTCTAAGGAGCATACAGACCACCAAATAGACAGGACCAGACAAGAAAGTCCCCACGACACATACTAATCAAACATTAAACATAGAGAATGAAGAATATTAAAAGCTGTAAGGGGAAAAAACAAATAACATATAAACGTATTAGAATAACACTCAACTTCTCAATGGAGACACTAAAAGCTAGAAGTGCCTGAATGGATGTTCTAAACTCTAAAAGAGCACAGATGCCAGCCGCAACACTATTAATCACAAGATGAAGAAAGAATGAAGAAAAACATCCCACAATAAAGCCAGATTCAAGCAGTATCTATCAACCCAGATCTACAGAAGGCACTAGAAGGAAAACTTCAACCCTAAGAGGTTAACCACACCCAAGAAAACACAAATAATAGACAATCCCAGACCAGCAAATCAAAACGGGGGGGGGGGGGGGGGGGGGTGGGGGGGGGGGGGGGGGGGGGGGGGGGGGGGGGGGGGGCAGGGACGATGACCCATACCACAACAAAATAACAGGAATTAATGAACACTATCATTAATAACCCTCAATATCAATGGCATCAATTCACTAATAAAAAGAAATAGACTAACAGAATGAATTAGAAAACAGGATCCATCCTTCTGCTGCCAACAAGAAACAAATGTTAACATCACAGACATCACCTCAGGGCAAAAAGACAGCAAAAGACATTCTAAGCCAAAGGAGCCAAGTTGAAAGCAGGTGTAGCCACTTTAGTATCTGACAAAACAGGCTAAAAGCCGAAACTAATCAGAGAGAGAGGGAAGAACACTTAGATATCTCACTGAACACAGGAGTCGAGCTGGTGGCAAAGCAGAGCCTTTGCCCTCGCTGACTAGTGTCCATGGTACTAGAACATTCTCTGCACAGTACCAGAGGAGAAAGGTAAACAACAACCTAGCTACAAACCCTTTGGTGACCTGCTTGCATGATATGCTTGTGGTAGTTTGTGCTAGTGGCACAAACATTGTGGGAGTAACCAACCACTTTCTGCTTGGATTTAAGGCCCCCTCCATGAGATAGGACCCATGCCTGACACTGCTCAGATGGCCAAGAACTTGAGACTAGAAAGACCATGGACCTAGGCAGAATCCAATTACTAATGTTCTGCTAAAAAGATTACAATGAAATGACTCCTAAAGACATTCTGCTATATCTATAGATCCATGTCTCACTCAGCCATCATCAGAGAAGCTTCCTCCTGCAGTAGATGGGAACTAATAGTCTAGATAATGAATGTGCAGAGAGTGAGAGATCTTGGAACATTCAACCCTAAATCTGATGCCTTCATCAAATTCCTCCCATCAAGGTTCAGGGAATTATACAGAAAAACAGGCAGAAAGATTGTAAGAGCCAGTGGGGTTGGAAGACACCAAGGAAACTGTCTTCCAGACACAACAGGACTGATGCACATATGAATTCACAGAAACAGTGGCAGCATGTACAGGACCTGTAAAGGTTCAGGCCAGATGGGGTCCTATTGCTGAGATGGGGAAATAGACATAAACTCCCATCCCCAACCAAGAAGCTATCTCCAATTGACAAAGTTTCTCCAAGGGAATCTCAACCAGCACACAAACCACACTCAAAGGCAGGCCCCATGCCCAGCAGCAGATGGCCAACACAAAATGAACTCAAAGTTATTTTTGGAGATTTTTTTTGTCTCATAGTACTTTGGGTTTTTTTTAATCTTACAGGTCTTTTGCCTACAGTTTCCAATTTAGTATTTTTATGGGTTTTGTGCATGTGTGTATGTGTGTGTGTGTGTGTCTGCTTTTTTCCTTCTTTATTAGTTTGTTTTGCTTTATTCTTATCTTTTTATTGTCCATTTGTTTTGTTAGAGAGAGAGAAAAACAAGGTGTGAAGTTGGAAAGGTAAGGAGGTGGGGAGGACTTGGCAGGAGATGAGGGAGTGGAAACTGATCAGAACATGTTGTATTAAAAAAAACTTTATTAAAAGCCACATACATCACAGAACTCATGCTCACAGACTATTCAAAATGAACGCTGTATGGTTTGATCTCACAGAGCTGCAGGGAACCAGCAGCAGCAGCAGAGACCAGTGTCAGGGCCGCACTCATTCCCTGTTCTACATCCTCAGAAGGATCCACTGTGATATGTGCACAAACCCTAGAGACACCTGAGTAGCATACTTCTTGCTCCACTCCGATCTCCCTAAGACCCACACCCCAGTCTTCTCTCTGGCCAGGCGTATCTTCTGTTTATGATACATCTCAATTTTGCCTGCCATTCCCTCTGCACTAACAGTAATGTTCAGACCTCTTTCCTGTGGCAGGAAAGCCACCTCTGATCTCACAAGGATACCTTTAATTCTGTCCTAGGCGTGGGGCCAGCTTTCTGGTACGAAGGAAGGATGCTCTGCACTGGGTGGAGGGTCAAGTTGCAATGGTCCTTTACTAACATTTGGGCTGAGAACCCGCTGAATCTTCAGGGAAATTTTCTTCAAGGGACAAAGGTGATAGGTGATAGACCTATAGGTGATAGCTGAGTTAAAGCATTTGTGATGGTTCCACGGTGGTGGGCAGAAGCCTCTAAAACTAGCCCCCAATAAAATACCTAGTCCTGAAAAAGACCTAAGTTCCAAACTCCAACCATGGCAGTGAAGTAAGACAACCTTCATCTCCTTTGGTGTCACTTATATGAACTTGTTACCAAGTACCCAAGCTGATTCAGTATAATCAAGAGCTCCAGGACATGACATCCAAATTCAATAGGATAAAATGCTAAAATAAGCACCCTTAGACTAGTGTTGAGAACTTAACTTATTTATCGCCTACAGTAAATGTTTGCATGCCTACAGACTTTGTTTAATCTATCACACCTTCAATGTGAAGTGACCTACAGGAACTGATGAGGATTTTCATTAAGTATGAGGCATGGTGGCACGCACCTTATCTCTGAGTCGGAGGATAGCCCGGTTTACAAAACCAGTTCCAGGCCAGTCAACACTTCAAAGTGAGATGCTATCTTTTGAAAAAAGAAAAGACAAAGAAAGAAAGAAGAGAAGAGGAAGATTCAGTCATGAGGCTGGGGCTTTGATGACAGGATTATCATCCTTTTAAGAGGAAGACTCACACTGCTCTCCTGCATGTGCACATCAAGTCCATGGGAAGACAGGGCAGGACAACAAGGAAGATGGCCCTTATGACACACCAATCTCGGACTTCTCAGATGCCAGAACTGTGAGAAATTTCTGTGAATTAAGCTTTCTGGGATATGGTATTTTATTACAGTAGCCTGCATACCTTCATTCAAGGTACAAAGCACACCTTGAATGAGTTCAATGCTATTCTGAAGAATAAGACATCTAGTTTCAAAGGCAAGTCCAAAATTAAGTTGATACCTTTTTTTTAAAAAAAATAGGAAATGTAACATTACTTTTGGATGATTATAAAATAAGAAGCACCACCTAACTCTTCTATATAGTTTTTATTTCCAAAAAAAGGCAATTTGATTAGAAATGGACACAAATCATGGGAATCCCTAAATGTTAGGCAGCAGTTTAAGGATAAAGATAGAAAAGATGATTTTCTTCCTAATTTCAGAAAGAATGTAATTTGAGACTAAGCATCAAAGATGGAAACATCTCAAATACATCAAACTCTGTGCCTGCCAAGGGAAGAATGAGGAAGAGAAGCACTGCTCATGGGTGGAGTGGCAGCCTTACACAGTCCTGGGCTTAAGCAGCATGAGGTGGACAAGATCAACTCTCAGATACGGGCTCACTGACTTATTCACTTGAAGTACCGCTTGTACTGCCCATTGCCAAGCATGGCTTCACTTCCTACCTGAACAGAATGACCTGGAGAAACAGCTGAAACCATGGGTCGCTGCCCTCAGTACCTGACCACAAAAGCTTACACCTGTCAACTGTAACAGACGCCTTTGAAAACCAATAGCCCCGAAGCTAACTGCCATGCAAGCTTCTGTTTGCTAGCCTGCTGGCCTCACCCTAAGGTTATAGCATATAAAATGAGCATGCAAACTGGACTCAGGACCAAAGCCTTTCAGGAGCTGTCCTGGCTTGGTCCACCAGTGAGTGACATTTCCTCTCTACCACTCTCACTGGTGTTAGGTTCAGTTCCCCGGCACCAGAAAGACAGAAAAATAAAAAATAAAGTTAGTTGAAAATGAAAGAGCGGGTGGGTGATGAGTGGTAGCAGTTCCGGAAGGCACCACCCTAGCAGCTCTCGGCCCGCAGAGCAGAGGTGGCATGACAGCGGGACACAGAGAACGATGGCGGCATACCATTTGAGCTCGTATCACTGACTAGGCTTGGAACTCACAGTGTGCTTAGGAATTTATCCAATCTACACCACAACAGGTCTTCAAAGTATCCCCATTTTAGGGGTGAGAAAACAGGCTTAAGAGTGGTAACCTGTTAAAAGTTCATGGGACAGAAATCTGAGCCACAATCTCTCTGACCTCTGGACCCCTGGGGCAGAGCCTTGCTGTGGCAGTTAATTAAGCAGCATGTATAGCAGAAGCTGGTTCGTCACTGCAATAGAAATCATAGAATCATGAGATGCACTGGACCCAAGGAATGGGATTTCCATCCGGGTGATGGCTCTGGATCCTCCAGTCCTCTGAGAGGTCAGGTTCTCACCTGACAGTGCCACTGAACAGTACTGGCTCCTGAGGGATGATGGAGAGTTTGCTTCGGAGGTCGGCCAGGCCGATGTCACTGATTCGCACTCCATCGATCTTGATGCAGCCTCCGGATAACTCCACCAGACGGAAGAGGGCCATCCCCAGAGAGGACTTCCCTGGTGAGTCAAAACAAGCAAACAGTAGCTCTGTGAGTAACTTCTGGAAGACAGAACTAGCTTAGTGTGATGGCTAATGTCAAGAACATCTGGAGTCAACTAGAACCTAAACAGCTGGGCACCTATGTGAGGGGTTTTCTGGATTGGATCCTTTGAGGAGAGACCCACCCTAAATCTGGGCTACACCCTCTGGTGGCAGCCCACATAAAAGGACATGGAAGAAGGAAGCTTTTCCTTCTTGCCTTCCCTCTCGATGGCAAGTTCATCTACCCAGCAGCTAAGACACCCCTTCGCCTGTGTCAGAGCCTACTTTTTAGGGGGTTCCATGTAGACAGACAGCCATCTGAGCCTTGCAGACAGAAGAACTCCCAGATTCTTGGCCTTCCTACACTGTAGCCATTGTTGGACCAGCCAGACCACAGCTAATACCGCTCTTAACAAACCTCGTGTACACAGATGCCCACTCTACCACCTCTATTCCACTAGAGAACCCTGGCTAATGCAGGCTGTCGTATCAGGAGTGGCTCTAGAGAAACAGAATCCTAAGGATGGACTTCTTCTAATAATTTATTCATTATTTTTATTTCATGTGCATTCATGTTTTGCCTACACGTATGTCTATGTGAAGATGAGTCATGAGTTGCTATGTGGGTGCTGGGAATCGAACCCAGGTCCATTGGAAGAGCAGCCGGTGCTCTTAACCACTGAGCCATCTCCAGCCCCAAGGATGTATTTTTTAAGTATCTGAATAGACTATGCAATTTGCCAATACCTACAGTTACTGAAGGCTCTCCTAGAGGAATGGAGCTAGAAGTCCACAGTGTAAACTATTTAAATACACCACCTCCACTACCCAACTCTACACACAGACTTCCCACATCTTCCTCCAGGGTCTAGCCTGGTGAGCTCCCCTGACCAACTCAGCCACATCTTTTCTGCAACCCTGCAGATCTAGCCTGGGTCCCACACCAGTGCAGCAGCCTAGTCTGGGGTTAGGATCCTCCTTCCCCAAACCACAGGACTCTCCCATGTCATATTCAACCTTTCCACACAGACCTATCCACCCCACACTCCTGGCTGGGGACAGGAAGCATGTCCTGTGTCAATGCCAGTCTCCTCTGCCTACCTGATTTCATCCCACCCCAGCCATTTCCAACCTCCAGATCCAACTCAGCTCCACATCATCTCTTCTCCCCAAGCCTGTGTCATCTGCAACAAATTCAGAACCACCAAAATAATAAAGGATGTTCATGTGGCCAGATCTCATCACAGGAACACCAATGATATGAAAAAATCAAGTCTGTGTCTTCTTTCCAAAATGCACCAGTTCTGCAGAAATGCTTGCCAGTGAGAATTCCCAGTGAACTACAGGACACAAACTCACAGGAGCCATTATAACCTTGTCGAAAGAACGGAATTGAAGGGAAAGGGCTTGATAAATGCCCGAGTGAAGACCAAGGAAACACAAACAGGGCTGCTGTAAATGATAGAGACAATTTAAAACTAGAGAATGGAATTCAATTAGCAAATAGAAACACTGAAGAGGACCCAATCCACAACAAGGATGGAACTGAAAATCCCAAAAGCCCAACTGGAAAATGCAAAGGAAACCCTTACAAATAGAATGAATCAGGCAGAAGACAGAATATCAGAATATCTCAAAGATAAAATAGAGGATCTAGACCAAATAATGGATCTGTTCCCTGAGAGGACCAAGAAGATGCCATAAGAGGCTGCTCAATCTTCTGTCAGAGATCAGGCCTCAGTTTCACTTTCCTGAGACGAGCAAGCAGTTACTGAGGAAACCATAAACCAAGGACAATCAAACTTTTTTTTTTTTTTTTTTTTTGGTTTTTCGAGACAGGGTTTCTCTGTGTAGCTTTGCGCCTTTCCTGGGACTCACTTGGTAGCCCAGGCTGGCCTCGAACTCACAGAGATCCGCCTGGCTCTGCCTCCCGAGTGCTGGGATTAAAGGCGTGCGCCACCACCGCCCGGCAAGGACAATCAAACTTTAATGAGAGGGAGATAACATGTACCAGGCCTGAGCCAGCCTCCACAGTCAGTGCATACTAGGCCAGCCAGCCTCCACAACAGCTCAAGGTAATAAGCAAATAAGGACAAAGTCTACGACTGGTCCAGGCCTGTCCCCAAATGGAAAAACTGTAGCCTTAACCAGCCCCTGACTAGCCCTAGCCAATTAGAACATACCAGTATGACTGCCACTTGCTTAAGTCAATCATATCTGAGATGACCTAACTGCCCTAGCAGCTCCCCTTAGCTGCTCTTAAAAGGAGTCTGCAAGCCTCTCCTAGGATTGTCATCATTTTGCCTCTGTGTAGGAATGATTGGTCCCAGCATGCTGGAAAAATAAACACTCTAACTGATTGCATATATGAATGGTGGTCTTTTGTGGGACTTCTCCAGGACTCTAAAATACCCCTGCAGGAACAAAATCCATCTGTCTGCAGCCTATTAGAAACACATCTTAGCTTTAAAGAGAGGCACTGCCTTACAGTAAAAGGATGAACAAAAGCACTCCAATCAAATGGGACCAGGAAGCAAGAAGGCATTCCTATCTTTTTTTGTTTGTTTGTGTTTGGAGACAGGGTTTCTTTGTGGAGTCCTGATTATACTGGAACTCAACTAACTCTGCAGACCAGGCTGTCCTTGAACTCAGAGATTCACCTGGCTCTGCCTCCCCAGTGCTGGGAATAAAGGCGTGTGCCGCCACTGTCCAGCTGTCATTGCTATCTTAATATCTGACAAAATAGACTTCAAACTAAAACTAATCAGAAGAGGACAAAGAGACACTTCATTCTAACCATGGAAAATTTAACCAAGATGACATCAATATCTTAAACATGCACCAAACAATGGAGCACCCAATTTCATTAGGAAAAAAAAATCTACTACTGGATTTAAAGAGACAGATAAACACTGTCCATTAATAGTAGGTGATTTCAATACTTAGAAGGTCAAAGAAGTCATGGAAGAAACAATGATGTTTCTGTACCAACAAATCCAAACTGCTTCCAGATGAGGTCCAAAGACCTAGGGACCAGACAAAAGATTCAGTACGAGCCTCGTCCTATGGATGGGCTTTTGCTTCTCTCTCACTCTGGTTCCTTCCTCCATCGCTCCTTCCTTCTTTATTATCCTCATACATAACATTTTGCCCTGCTGTTTAAACTTTTTAATGAAGTTCCTCCTGGATAAAATCATTGACATTACTAGTTCTACATTAGGATGCTGGCTACCCTGGCTAGGTCCCCCACAGGGTCCTGTAACTCTGATCTCATTTTACTCTCTTATCTCAGCCCCTTGTCTAATTGACTATTTCCAAAGGTTTCTCTGGAGGGAATGAGGGCAATTGCATAAGCCACCACAGCCAACAAGCTGAAACTCTCCTCCTGCTACCCAACCTATCCCTCCACAGATCTTAAAGACAGACCCCAACAACCCAACTTTGTCCCCACTCAGCAGGAAACAGAAAATAAACACAGCATCCTCCTTTCCTTTTGACGCCCTCTGGGCCTGGAATAAAGTGCTAATAACCCAGAAACCTCAGGTGAGCCAAGAGACTCCAGAAAGCAGTGTGCAGATGATAACATCTACAGGCAGTTGAGGATAGAGGAAGTTTCTGATGAGATCATCAAATACTTCCATTGGTATTTACAACATCGAGACCAAGGAAAACAGCTGCAGAGGGAATCTTCCACCCCCAAATTTCCCTTTTCTGCCTATGGAACACCAAGCCCTCCACATCTGGGCACACGATCTCCACTCCTGCCAACAGACCGTCTAACAAATGATAAGGTGCTTCTGTAGAGGCCAGTCTCCTTTTATCTTCATGTGCACTGGCTGCTTTTGTGTGTCAACTTGACACAAGCTAGAGTCATCAGTGAAAAAGGAGCCTCAGTTGAGGAAATGCCTCCATGAGACCCAGCTGTAAGGCATTTTCTCAGTTAGTGATCAATGGGGGAGGGCCCAGTCCATGGTGGGTGGTGCTATCCCTGGGCCAGTGGTCCTTGGTTCTATAAGAAAGCAGACTGAGCAAGCCAGGGAAAGTAAGCCAGTAAGCAGCTCCCCCAACCTCCCATGGCCTCTACAACAGCTCCTGTGTCCAGGATCCTGTCCTGTTTGAGTTCCTGTCCTGACTTCCTTCAGTGCTGAACAATAATGTGGAAGTGTAAACCAAATAAACCTTTCTTCCCCAACTTGCTTTATGGTCATGGTGTTTCACCGAAGCAATAGAAACCCTGACTAAGACATTCATGTCACCTCATCAACCCCAATCTAACCACCTGTACATCTAAAGACTTCATCATTCTTCTTTCCCTGTAGCAGACCTTAGGGCTGGAGATGGGGCTACTGAACTGGATGAATTAAGTCCCATGGGTTTAATTGGGCCCCTAAATAACAGAGGCCAGGTAGCAGCACAGACTGCCAGAGACAAGGGCAGTGCAGTTATCTTAATAGGCAGCACAGACAAAGCCAGTCCATAATGGCCTGGCCCAGTAATGGGCAGCACAAGCAAAGTAATTTTTATGGTGGCATGATTTGTATGGACCTTTGGCTGATCAATCATGGTGTTTCTAAATATGAAATAGATACGAAATCTACTGCATTTTTGTCTGATCTGTAGAGGCAGAAAAGTCTTGAACAAATGGAAGAAAAGCTATACTGCATCACAGCAATAAGGAATCTCAGCCTGTGAATCAATCCAGACGTGAGCCAGTTTGAAGACCCAGAACCCAGTGAATGAAGGGACGGCCAGGTCCCTCTGAGGAAGGGCCTAGAGGCTGACTGTTAGCCTTTCTCCCATCCTTGCCCAGAGAGACCTACAGCCTTCTACAATGGTAACTGTACATTGTGGGAAAGGAAACAAACTTTCTGGGGTCTATTAGATACTGGTTCAAATTGACACGGATTCCAGAAGACAACAAGAAATATTTTGGCCCTCCAGTTAAAGTAGGAGTTTATGGAGGTGAAGTGATTAGCAGAAGTTTGGCTCACGTCTCAGCAATGTTCCAAAATAGAAAGTGGTGATGGTGTCATGGGCCTATGAGGATGCTGGACTAAAGTCTATCAAATTGTGCAAACAGGCAAATTGTATACTATGTGAATTATTTGTCTATAAAGATTTTATAAAACATAAAAAAAGAAAGAAACTAAGACAGAGCAGCAGGCTGGTGGATGAAATGGTAAGTTCAGTGCTGAGTAACAGGCAGAACACTGTAATTCTAGATTGACTTTTCTCTCAGAGTTAAGATCATCCCAGACATGGTTTGAAGCCAGGAAGCATGGAGCCTGGAAATAAACAGGTTAGAGAAGACTATCTTTGAGTGTCATTTGGAAGGAAAGGTAATGGAGAATTACTTCAGCTTGTCTGTAGGATAGACGGGGAACCAGGTACTGAATTTATGACTCTTACTTATAGGGTAAGCATCTGCTACTAAACTGCAGTTCCAGCCCTTTGAAAAATGCTTTACTTTGAGCTAGCCCTTATCTGGGCTGACCTTGAATTCAAAATGCCTCTTCTTCGATCTCCCTAGTATCTGGAAACACAGACCTGCACTTAGGCCTGGCATTATTTCAGTCTCTACTAGAAACCTAGTGCGGTACTCTTCACGGTTATCTCCTGAAACGACTGGAGAACCTGGCCAAGGTGGAAAGACCGGTCTCCTAGAACCGAATGACTGCTCCAACCAGAAGACGTGCTTACACTCCCCTGGCCGTGGTATAAAGAGGAAATGCTGCCATAACACAAAGTAACACATGTCTAAGAATAAAAGTGATGTAAAATGCTACACAAGAAAGTCAATTTATTTTACTTCTGTTGAGACAGGGTCTTTACAGCCCAAGCCTGCTTTGAACTTGCAGTGATCCTCCTGCCTCAGGTTCCTTAGTGCTAAGATTTCAGGTATGTGCCACCAGGCTTGGCTCCAAATCGAGAAAACCATTTCTGCCTTGAAGGGAACGCAAGCCCTCCATGCTTCTGACAAATGGGGGCCACAGTGACGTCTTACAAAGGCCTGAAGACTCTTCACATGTTCTGACTTCAGTGCTACTCAAGAACAATCAGAAATAGTTCAATTCGCTACAAATTTGGGATGGTTAAATGTAAATTATGGTCCATCCATTAAATAGAATGGGGTGTTATACTACATAACAACCATTAAGTATCAAGGCAAGACACTGATGGGTCTTAATAAAATAAATAAATAAATAAAAGCCACAAAACCCGTGTACAAAATGACCACACTTACACATGTGGTACTAGGAAATCACTAACCCGAGACAACCACATGTCATCAGTGCTTATCTGGGGTAACTGGTTCAGGGTGCTTTCTTCCACTGTACTGTGCCATGCGCTCCAAGTATTCTGTTCTGAGAACGTGATGAGAAAGGACTGTCTGTCCCAAGAGCAAGGCTAAAAGCAAACTTCGAACCTTGGTTTCAGAGGGGCCTAAGACGATAACGACTCGTGTCTCAGGGGTTTGGCTTGTGAAGATGAAAGTGATCTTTGACAAGCCGCTATGCGCTGACCGAAGATTAAATCTGGATCACTTCAAACACTTCTTCAGAGACCAGTGCAGTCCTTACCTGACCCTGTCCGTCCCACAATGCCAATCTTCTCCTTGGGCTTGATGGTGAAGGACACTTTCTTGAGGACCAGAGGAAGATTTTCCCGGTATCTCATCTCTGCGTTCTCGAAGGTGACTTCTCCCTCCTGAGGCCAGTCAGGGGGAGGAGCCTTGTTCTTGATTCTGGCAGGTGCTTCCAAAGACAGGGTCTGAGGAAAGAGGGAGCGCTTCAGATTCCTGTGGAGCAGCAAAGCTGAGCAGAGAGGAAAACAGGGCAAGCAGAGCAGCCAAGGCAGCTGCCACCATGTCTAAAAGACCCCTGTCTGAAAGAATATGTTGACAGTAAATGCTCACAGCCCAACAACCAAGAGGGAGACACAGCACATGCCTCCTAAGCCGTGGTCTCCAAGTGCCAGCTTGCACAACACTGCACGGACCGAGGGAAAACCTAAGCGTGGGGCGTGAGGCCTTCCCACTCTCTGACACATTTTCATGGGAAGTCGTTGAAAATATTCCACTTGAAACAGAATTCCATGAACTGACTACCACTAGCCTGAACTTAAACTGAAGTAAGGTAATTAACATTTATTGAACATCTTAATATACTGGCCAATCCAAGAAATACAGACTGCAGTTCTAGCTTGCCACCCACAGCAGGGTGACCTAGAGATGCCAACCACACAGTATGACCTGCATAGACCGTTTCACCTCTCTGTCCCTCACTTTCAAACTGTGCAGAACTGGTTTGGCTCTGGAAGGCCATTCCTGACTCAAAAGCTGTGTTATAACTTCTGTGTAATTGTGTCCTAGCGGTCATCCCTCACGTCTTAAAAAATTCTCTGGCAAGTACTCATTGGTTTTATACCTTTAAGGTGAAGAACACCAAATCAGTATTTGGGGTGTGTGCGTGTGCTTGTTTGGGGGGGAGTTGGGGGTGTGGCTATGGAGTCTGACATTCCAGCCGGAAGGACAGTGTTGCTGTGTTAGGGCAGGCATCTGGGCTGTGCTGTGGAGTGACATCAGGAAGACAATCCAAAACCATCACTGGTTTGAGCAGGGTTCACTGCCCACCGCTGTCTATCATCCTGTTCTCTCCAGCAAAGGACTCACCAAGAGCAATATTTACTCAATGCTACATTATACACAGATGCTCTCTGTAGACCACAGCACTGGTCAAAGCACCAGCCAAACATAAAGAACAGAAACAGCACACAGCTATCTGAACTCTGTATGAGAACAGTCATTTGTTACGTTTGAGAAACATCTGCTAAAGCCGGGCGGTGGTGGCCCACACCTTTAATCTTAGCACTTGGAGGCAGAGGCAGGCAGATCTATGAGTTCAAGCCTCATCTACAGAGTTCCAGGACAACCAGGGCTACACAGAGAAAAACTCTGTCTCGATAAATACATACATACATACATACATACATACATACATATGTGAATAAATTAATACCTGTCTCAATAAATAAATAGAGAAAATAACAGAAAACGATGAAATGTCTGATAGTGGCTGGCAAGACAGTTTGGCAGGTAAAGGTGCTTGCTGCCAAGCTTGACAATCTGATCGGATCCCTGGAACCCATACAGCAGAAAGAGAGAACCAATTCCCACAGGTTACCCTCTGACCTCTACATGTACACTGTGGCATGTGTACCCACACACACATATACAAACACAAATAAATAAATAGATAAATGAATGAATAAATAAATGTTAAAAAAAAAATCTCTTAAGTAAGTCAGGTATGGTGGTGTAAGCCTGTAAAGCCCACACTGGGGAGGCTAAGGCAGGAGCATCATGACTTCTGGGCTAGCCTGAGCTACACAGAAAGACCCTGTATCAGAAGAATAGCAAGTAAACAATATCTTCTGATAACTAACAAAGTTCATTTTCAAATCAGTGAAGACACACATCTCTGTTGGAACATGAAGTTTTCAAGTAGAAGAGAGTTCTTCAAACTGCCTGAATACCAGTTATTTAGAACGTGAAATGTTTCCTTCACTGTGGACAACTGTGTGAATGCTGTGGTTTACAAAAATAGGAGATCTTGATAAACGAGCAGCCCGGGAAATCCTCACTACCACCTGCAATGCTGCTTTCTACATAAAATCACATTTAGAGTTCATCGAGGACACCAGCAAGACACAATCTCACGGCATAACTGAGAGACTCCTGAGGGAGGGTGGGAAGAGCCGACATTCTCAGTAACAGCCAAACCTAGTTTCTAACCTGTGAGTACAGATTAGAATTCTCCATGCAACTTTACACTATAGAGCCTAGCCCCGACCTCAGACCAATGACATTCACCTCCAGAGAGACCCATGCTAATCTCTGCCCAACACTTGGCGAGGGACCTTCCACCTTGGTGAAGGACAACGAGACCAGACTAAGTAAAATGATGTTTGGTTTGCACTTCAGAAACAGGGCCCAGAGGCCCCTGAGCTGAAACTGACCTGAATGCCCCCTCCCTGAGGACCAGCCCCAGTGGGCACATCTACAAAACACGCCCACACCTAAGCCCCGGGGAACACTGTGGAGGAAGAGGCAGAAACTGAGAGCCAGAGAGGACTGGAGGCTTTGCTGTGAGGCTGTGTCTCCAGAAACATCAGAAGCTATGCCCATGAAGTCCCACCGATATGACGCCCCAAACATGAGCTGAACAAGGACAACACCAAGACATGCCTAACTGCACAGGGAAAGCCCAGGAGGCCTCAGCCCTCCACCAAGGACTAGAGGCCATGGAGGGAAGCTGGTAGTGTGAGGTGGCCCTCCCTAGGGAAGAGCACACCAACTGGGTTTCCAGTGCCCAACAGTCAGTCCTAAAAACACACACAACTAACATTATATGAACCCAACAGGTTCTATTTGGGAATATATATGTACATACAAATACATATATGCATGCAATTACAACTGATGAAAAAAGATACCATGAGCTTGAGGGAGAATGGGAGGGGTGTATGGGGGGAGAAAAGGGAGGGAGAAATGTTGTAATTAAAATACAATCTCAAAAATAAATATGAAAAATGGTGTACTTTTTCCTTTGAGTTTTGGAGACAGGGTTTCTCTGTGCAGCCCTGGCTGGCCTAGAACTCTCTCTGTAGACCAGACTGGCCTTGAACTCAGAGATCCACCTGCCTCTGCCTCCTGAGTGCTGGGATTGAAGGTGTGTGTCACCACTGCCCGTTATTATTATTATTATCATTATTATTATTATTGTTGTTATTATCTTGTCTTTCAGTTAAGCTAACATAACATTTTCCTTACACTGTTTAAAACCATACAAGATTTCTGAATGTGTCCCTGTTAACTATAGAAATCAGCCAGGGAACATGAGTTTTCAACTAAACAGAATTTATCATTCTATTTGGGAACTTTTAGGGTATTCCCTGTTCTATTCCAAACATACTGTTGAGACGCTGATGCTCTTAAGTGGAGATGAGACAGGTGGAGGAGGTAAGGCTCTGCCTTACCCGCCATCCATGACAGACATCCATGACCAGAAAGGCTGCAGCATCCTCACCTTTATGTAGTGGTTGATTCTTTCCACGGAAGTGAATCGGGCTTCTGTCTCAGAGGCCAGTCTAACTGTAAACTGGAACAGTCCTGTTAACTGAAAATGGGAAACAAAAACCAAGAGACTGTGTATCAATCAGCACAGGGCAGGCGGCGAGAGGGAACTCCTTACCCCCGCAGGGCTGACATACAACCCTCCAGAGCTCATGCAGCACGAGGTTTCAGGGCCCAGGGGTTTTCTTCCACTGAACACCACACTCCACCTCATCAAATACAGCACTTAGCGCAAACAGGCGCACCATACTCTTGGGTCACTGTATTCTTGGACCCAAAGGCCTTCTAGCCAGCTACTTTGTTTCCAGGAACACAGGTCTGAAGCTGTGTAACTTCTGAACCACCTACTTTACCTCAGTCAGTTTGTGGCAACCAGAACAAATGGAGATTCCAACCTGTGAGCAACTACTGAAAATGCTTCTGGAAAGTGCCATAAGAGACAACACCATGAAGAAAGAAAATGCACAGCCCCATGCCCCTCAGACTGCTGACTACATGACACACTGGCAGCTGGCAGGTCTAGGCAGACACCAGGGCATCCAGGGAGACCCAGCACTCTGAAGCTCATCTGCTGCCTTATTTTTATCTTTACAATATGGAAAAGAAGCCAAAACCACACAAGAGTACCGTAGTGTGATAAACACCTCTGTGCCGAAACTCTATCCTAATAAATTATCTATTTATGGTCACCATTGCTTCATGCACAGTCACTCCTCCCAGTTCCATCCCCCACAGTATGAGGAAGCAGAGCCCCAACATTCTACCATGATAGACTAAATGGTACAGTTCCAGGGCTGGAGAGATGACTCAGTGAGCGCTGGCTGCTCTTCCAGAGGACCTGGGTTTGATTCCCAGCACCCACATGGCAGCTCACAACTGTCTATAACTCCTATTCCTGGGGATCCAACACTGCATACAGAAACACATGCAGGCAAAATACCAACGTACATAAAAATTAAAAATTAAAAAAAAACAACAACTCCAATACCACTTTTAAACTTTAATAGAAATTACTTGTGTGGACTGACGTCAAAACATCTTTAAAGAGTCAGTGGTCAAATTCTCAAATTTATCTTGAGCTATTTGAGCTTTAATCATCCCTAGGGTTGAGAAAGCTTATGCATATAATATTGGGAAAAGCAAAAGTCCAAAACAGAAAGTAGATGTAAGCAGCAAATGGGGAATGATATAACACTCAGAAAACTAGCAGATGCCAGAGATGAGATGGTGGTGGACACATCGGTAATTACAAAGTCACTTCTAAATGTTTCTTTACGAAGATAACATCTACCACCACCCCCCCCCCCCCTTTTAAACAGGGTCCTACTTGGCTGTCCTGGAACTTGCTATGTAGACCAGGCTGGCCTCAAATCGAGATCCAGTTGTCTCTGCCTACCAACTGCTGGGATTGAAGGTGTATATTTCTGCCAGATATGGTGGCACACACCTTTAACCCAGCACTCAAGAAACTGAGGCAGGCTGATCTCTGAGTTCGAGGCCTGCTCAGTCTGCATACTGAGTTCCAGGACAGCCAGGACTATACCGAGAAACCCTGCCTCAAAACCAACAAATGCATGTATTTCTTTACTATACACAGCAGATTGTTTTAATCTTGGAGTCTATCAACAGCACTCCTCCCCACACCCTTCCCCAGTGTTAAACGCCTCCAGACCAGACACTGACCTGCACAGCATAGGAGATGGCCAGGCCCGCGTAGGCCGAGGGGATCTGCCCATGCATGAGGACAATCATCAGCCCAGTGGTGGTGATCAGGGCGATGCTGATGAGGTCCAGACGCACTGCCAGCCACCTCATCGCACAAGTGAACAAAAAAAAAGGAGCCTGGTTGTCGTCCAGCAGCTCCTGATACCTGTGAGGAAGAGAACGGCAATGGGCGAGTGGAGACCATACGATCCAACTCACGGGCTGACGTCAAACCTGTGGAGGACCAGAGTGCAGGGCAAACAGGGCTCACACAAGAGGGCGCGGGTGCTCTGATGTGAGTTACCCTTTGAGAAGCACTGAAACCCACACTAGAGATGTTAGGGAGGGCGGTGTGGCGGTGCTGCCTCTAATTCCAGCACTTAGAAAAGTGGAAGCAGGTGGATCTCTGTGAGTTTGCAGTCGGCCTGGTCTAAATTGGGAGTTCCAGACCAGCACACACAGTAAAGACTGTGACTTAAAAAAGTAAAAAACGCCGGGCGGTGGTGGCGCACGCCTTTAATCCCAGCACTCGAGAGGCAGAGCCAGGCGGATCTCTGTGAGTTCGAGGCCAGCCTGGGCTACCAAGTGAGTTCCAGGAGAGGCGCAAAGCTACACAGAGAGACCCTGTCTCGAAAAACCAAAAAAAAAAAAAAAAGTAAAAAACTAGGGCCTGGAGAGATGGCTCCGCAGCTGTTCTTGCCAAGGAACTGGGTTTGGTTCTCAATACCCATAAGGCAGCTCACAACAATATGTAACTACATACAGTTCCAGAGGACCTGATGCCCTCTCTGGTCTCCTGGGATTCCTGCTATGCATAGGGTATACATAAACTCATTCAAACACACACACACACACACACACACACACACACACACACACACACACACACATACACACACACACACACACACACACACACACAACACACACACACATGTAAATAACATAAAAAAACCAAAAAACAAAAAAACAAACCTGAAGACTTGAGAGAGAAAAATCTACCACTGAGAAACATGGGCAAAGAGGCCGAATCCAAAGGCTTGTGCTGAACTTTAGAGAAAGTTCAGGTCAGGGGTCATTTCCTCAAAGCTGGAGGCTTTAAAGGCGAGCAGCAGACATAGTCCAAGACCAGGAAAAAGAAACTCTCAGGGCGACTGCAGGATCAATGCTGAGTGTGCAGACACACTCCTGCAGAGGGAAATTGCTTCCCAAGGCTACAGAGCCAGAAGCAGTGACTGAAGTTCAGCAGGAGAGAGGCAGGCAGTGACCGTCGGCCAAGGACACAGGTCACTGCAATCGCGAGGAGGGCCAGCACCACGGGGAAGCAGAGCTCCACATAGGAAGTTCTGCTAGGCACATGTGCATTGCTTAAAAAACAAAACAAACAAACAAACAAAAACAACTTTCTTCCTTATAGTAAAATATAAAATCTTCAGAAAAAATACAATGAAGAAAAAAAAAAAAGAAGAAAATGTAGAATTTCAGATGTTAATACTGTACTGCTCCTCCCCATGAAAACACTTGTACAGGTCATTATCTTCAGTTAGGAAGGCTCTTTGTGAGTCATTCAGAGTAATTTTTTCCAACCTGTTTTCCTCTACCATTTTCATGAGAAATGACTTAATTTTTACTTTAGTAGGCAATATACACATGCGCGCGCACGCGTGCGTGCATGCTCACACACACACACATACACACACTCACGAGAGAGAGAGAGAGAGAGAGAGAGAGAGAGAGAGAGAGAGAGAGTTTTAAGTGTTTTCATGTGTCTGTGTACAGAGTGGGTATGTGTGAGGGCATGTGTGTACATGTGAGCCTGTGGAGGCTTGAGGAATCTTCCTCAATCATTCTTTCACCTTATTTACTGAGGCAGGGTCTCTCAATCAAACCTAGAGCGTTCAGACATGGCTAGTCTACCTTACCAGCTTACTCTGGGATCTGTCTTAGCCTTTTAAGGCTCACATTCCAGGTGGCTGCCATGCCACGCTCATCTGGCAATTACAGGGTTCAGGGGATCTCAACCCAGTCTTCACCCTTGTATAACAAGTGCTATACAAGTTTTAAAAGGCTCACTACAAAAAAGTCAGTCTTTTTCTTACCAATCTCTGGGTCCCCAGTTCCTTCTTCCAAATTCCTCCTATTCCTTCCATATGCTTTCAGAGATATCTAAATGTGCACACACTTTCTCAAAGGGCAGCATGTCATAGATCCACACTTGCTCTGGTCTGTGTTTCTGTTGTCTCATTTTCTCAGAAAATCTCTTACCAAGTGGCTGAGTTTTAATCAGAGACAGTTTGGTTGCATCAATAATACCTTTTGGGATGAGTTTTCTGACCCCAAGCTCTGGCCTGGAATGGCCTCTTATGGCAACTGTAACAGTTGAGACGCCAGCTCCCCTCCAAAGCCTGAGGCCCCCACCAACACTCACCTGTGTAGAAACTCCTGCCCTTTGTTGTAGGCGTGGATAGTGGCAAGGCCCTGTATGCTGGACGTGATGTGCGAGAGGAAAGGAGACTGTGTGATGTTGTCCAGGCGTTTCAGCTCGCGAATCAGGACCCTGTGAGAGAATGGGTGCTGTGTCACCGTAGGAAACTGGCGGCCACGGCCTCGTCCCTGGCGATGCACGCGTCCTGTTTACCTGGAGACGATGTGGAGGACTGAAAAGAGGATGAGAAGAGGCCCCACTGCCACCAGGAACCACGGGAAGATTCCTGCGATCATTCCGACACAGAAGAACACCAGGATCACATTCTGGATGAACATCTCGGCCTGGAACGGCAGACGCACGTCCACTGTGGAGACCGCGAGAGAACAAGTTTCAGACTCTTGGGACCCACAAACACAGAAGACGGAGCTAAATAGTTTTAAAAATGGATAATAAGGCTCCATGAAATCCCCGAGGTCTGTGAGAAAACTTTAACAGTTTTAGCTAGGAAGAATAAACTCGGTGGCCATCGCTTGTGTTTGAGTGGTCTTCTCCTCCATCGTCCTGTTCTGGCTCAGCTGTCCCTACTCCTGCTAAACTCTCCCTCTATGAAGGATTATATGTGTATGTAAAATACTTGGAAACCAACATGACAAGAGGAAAACCAGGTCATCTATGTTCTTACCAACACAAGAAAAGTTTAAACATATGTAAGCATCAGACGTGTGCAGAACCTTCAACAACAACAGCGTCAGGTCTTTCTGGCTACTCCCCTGCACTCCGTTCTTTGGGCAGAGGCACTTTCGTGAGGACACAGCTATGTCAGGAGTACTGCTGCTTTTCTTCCCTTCTTTTTTTTTTTTTTTTTTTTTTTTTTTGGTTTTTTGAGACAGGGTTTCTCTGTGTAGCTTTGCGCCTCTCCTGGAACTCACTTGGTAGCCCAGGCTGGCCTCAAACCCACAGAGATCCGCCTGGCTCTGCCTCCCGAGTTGCTGGGATTAAAGGCGTGCCCCACCACCGCCGCCCGGCCTTCCCTTCTTTTTGAGAAAGGGTCTTAGTATAAAGCCAAGAGAGCCTCAAACTCAAAACCCTTTTGCCACAGACTCCAGTCAAGGACTAAACTGAGAGCTGTAGCTCTTTTGTCTGCTTGTGTGTGTGTGTCTGTGCATCTGTGCATGTATGTACATGTATGTGCTCATGTGTGTGTTTGTACAGGTGTGCATGTCAGAGTGTACATGTGTCTGTGCAAATGTACACCGTGTGCCTGCATGTGTAGAAACAGAGATTCACCTGGCTCTGCCTCCCGAGTGCTGGGATTAAAGGCGTGCGCCACCACCGCCCGGCTCAAAATATTCTTGATGCAAATGCCAGACTCTGTTCTCAGTCTCAGGAGAGACAAAGCTGTACGTTTATTTTGGGGGGTGGGGAGTGGGATGGGTGTGGGGTGGTACCCAGAAAGGCTAGAGGCAGTGAGCACTGGCTGGACTCCAGAGCATAAAAGAAAGGATCAGTGAGAGATACCTTCATCCATGTCTTTGGAAAATCTGTTGAGAATCCTTCCTGTTGGGGTAGTGTCAAAAAATTTCATGGGGCTCCTAAGGATCCTTCGGAAAAGCTCGTCATGGAGCCGGGAGGATGCTCTCAGTGTGCCCTGGAGAGCAGAGACAAAATGATCAGGGCACAGAGACCTGGTTACTCAAGGAAGGGTCAATTCCTACTCCCGCAGGTGACCACCCTGCAGGACATTCATTCCCAGTGCTGGGGTAAGTACAAACAGTCAGAAGACACGGGCAACTAACAGGAAAAGCCCGAGACCAACGAGATCCAAGTCATTTCATCAGGCCACCCACTGCACACATATGCCACACCAAGCCTCTCCCATGATCTGGGGAGGGGTACATACACCACAGCCCACCCACTGCACACATATACCACACCAAGCCTCTCCCATGATCTGGAGAGGGGTACACCACAGCCCCCACTGGTATACCTTGACAAAGACAACTCCTCGAATAGCTTTCAAGACCAGCATGACTGCCATGGAGAGGGCGTAGATGCTGGCATAGTACTGCATGAAGGGGTTGTCCCTCATGCTGTCACTCACGGAGCTCCTGTTCCCTTGAAATACCGTGGTGTTCTGTTTGGAGATAAGGTACCACAGGGTGAGATTCCTGAGACACCTAGGTCACTTTCAGCTCCAGGACAGAAACTCAGGGAATGACCTCAGACCTGGTCACGGCCAACACGAGACAACCTTGCTACCCACTTCTCTTCTTACTAGTGGGTGAACACAAAGAACCGACTTACTGTCCACCACGGTTCTACATACTGACTAGCCGGACAGCGCTGGGGTGGCCAGGGACTTTTCCATTCTGTCAGACTACATTATGCATCCTCATCTGGGAGCATCCCTGCTCACTGCCTTCTCGCCTTTAAATTATCTCTTAACTGATATGCAAAACAAAGCTATGCACTTTGCTGGGCTATCTCATGACGTTTCTGATGCTTCTTTTGAGTGGAAAGCACAGGAGTTCCCTCGGAGCAGTCAGGGACGAGGGAGGCAAGGCCACATTATCAGACACAGAACTCCCAGTAACGGACATCTCACCCCACTTCCTTGCTTGATCCAGTAGCTCAGCCACCAGGTGCTGAAGGCAGTGCTGCCCACGTTCAGCATGAAAAGGACCATGATGACCAGGAAAGCCAAGGGCCCCCCTGCTGCCTGGATGTAGACGCCATAGACGGACCAAGGCACCGAGCCCTGCCCTTTCTCCTCCACCTGCACGAGCTGCCCTGGGAAAGACGAAAAGAAATACGACCTTAGAAGGGAGTACAGCTGGTCGGGTGGCGGTGGCGCACGCCTTTAATCCTAGCACTCGGGAGGCAGAGCCAGGCAGATCTCTGTGAGTTCAAGGACAGCCTGATCTACAGAGCAAGTTCCAGGACAGTCATGACCACACAGAGAAACCCTGTTTCGAAAAAAATAATTACCTCCTCTCTATCCTAACACCCATTTATTGAACATTTCTTCAGCACCATCTACAAGATGAGGCTACAGAGGTCCCTGCCTTTCAGAACCTCACTGAGGACAGTGTCACAGTCTGGGGGACAGGCTGATGAAACATAGAAACATGTACTAAATGCAATGGCAGAGCCAATTTCATAACCCCTCAAGGCTGAAGGCACAAAGATTAGGCCACTGGCCTAAACCTTCACTGATGGCTAACATTATGTTTTAAGTTTAAATTACTATGCTCAAGAAGTCTATAAAACAAAATTACCTCTAATACAAAAGCCACACTGGGCCAAGGACAGATGCTTCCTAGAATGTTAAAGAATGTTAAGGAATGTTAAGGGCCTTCCTGTTTTGTACAATTTTAATGGAACTGCTGTTTATGAAAGAAAATAGTCACAATGTTAACCACTGCTCTGCTTCTGTAAACAAAGCTGCTTGTTAAAGAGTACCAGGACACCTGAAGACGTATGCTTGCTAAGGGCTTATGACTGCACTTAAACAAAATATAACCTTCCGATTGCAGGATGTATGCCTGCACATGGATGTAATGTGACCTCATGTTTCTTTGCCTTATAAACCCCTGACTCTTTGTGACTTGATGCTACATCCCAGGAATTCTGAGTCCCAGGAGCAGCCCTAGCCATCTAGTATCTAAATAAAAAGCCTCTTTGTTAAGATTATTCTTGGTCAGACTGGTGAAGCTCTGAATGACCCTAGACCTTTGTCCAGGAAGAACAAAACCTCACAAGACAGACAGTTCCCCACCCAAGAGGGTAGTTATCCGTACATTCAGGGCTGTGCCACGGAACAGAAATGACCATCTTGTAAAAACCAGACAGCTCCCCTCAAGAACCAGGACAAGGATGGGCAAGAACCACTGACTGAAATTGCAGACCACTTGTTCCATTCTCCCTCTGTTTAACCGAAAGCTCATGTCAGGACCCTGGGGGTGGACTTGGCATCACTCAGTGTGGAGGCCCATAAAGGTTTCCTGGGGAGATCTGAGCTTACTCAGCAGGGCTGCATTAGAGGATTGCTCGACCACGTGTGTGGTTGGTTACCAGGTGATTCGAAGGGTCTGCACTTGGCTGTGCTGGGAGGAGGTCTTTTGCTCCACCCCTTGGCATTCCTATAAATAGACCTTTAGAAGCAACAGGAGGGACTGGTGGATCCAGGCCCTCCCGAGGCTATCCTGTGTTTCACTGTGTTTCCCTTTCCTCTATCTTTCTATCTAAATCTCTTATCCTCTCTCCTCAAGAGCACCCTGGGGTAAAATGTGGGCCCTGGTCTCCCAGCTGGCCTCCCACAGCTCAGTGCCTCTTCTCAAGGTAGCCATGCTGAATAAATGTCCTTTCTTTGTTTTCATCGTGCCTTGGTGTACTCGGAACTGGGGGCTCAATAGTTTACTGGGGCTACCAGAACCCAGGCTTTTAACCTAAAAGATTCCGGTTACTAGGTAGGAGGTGACTCAACAAAGAGATCACTGGACAAACTGCCTGTCCTTCTGATCTCAAAGGAGACACATGCTTCAAATTCACAAACATGGCAAATAGCTTCTGAGACTCTCAAGACCCAGGCGAGGAAGTCCCAGCAGAAGAACTGTTGCCTGTGACTCCTCTAGAGCTCTGCAAACAGCCCCAGGACCAGGCAGCAAGCTTCCCGGCCTGGCGCAGACTGAGGAGGAGGCACACTGGACCCCCAGCTTTAACTGGGATTTCAGTTCAAGGACAGAGGTGACTGGAAGGAAGGCAGGCCCACTCAGAATGACTCAGCTCTCATTACCCACAACCGACTCCACCCTTTGTCTGCAGAAAAGGCAAAGGATCAAAGGTTATCTGACTTCCCTTGTTGGGGCACACCCAGGGCCCTCACTTAATATTACCTTGGAACTTCGTTACTCTAGAAGTGTGACACACCATGGCATCAAACACCATCCATCTCCACACAGCACTATTCCTGATAAATGACAAACAGAACTCTCACAAATGTCCTTACCTTCCTCTGACTTCACTGCCTTCTCCTTCTTCACTGAGCCTGGTTTGGGGCCCTTGTCTTGTGATTTCTTCTGTGAACCACTAGCTTCCTTTTTTGAATTAATCTAATAACATTAAAAAAAACTCCAGTCATAAACGTTCATTCAGATCAATGTCTACAGGAGATATACTAGAGAACCATTCACTGAGCTAGAAATATAAATAAAAGATACACCCAAGTTCTTATTTACTTTTGACACCAGGTTTCTGTGTCTAGCCCACACTGACCCTGGTCTACTCAGGATCCCAGGCAGGACACCATGCCTGGCACACCTACTTTCTCAAGAAAGCCACCTACAATAATCTACACGAATTTCTTGTACTATCTCAACCCCTTCACTCTTTTGGGATTCAGGTTCCTACCTTGTTAGTCCACTGACTTATTCTCCACTAAGCCAGCCATTCAGGACCTAGCCTGCAAACCCAGGCAGGCGTACTATACTATTCTTCAATTTGCCCCAGTGATTAAGTAGCACTGAAGTCACTTCCATTCCTACCTATGACCTGCCACATACTCACTCAGATCCAGAGATACCACCATTTCCCTCTGCCACCACAGAAGAACCCCAAACTTCTCTGCTTGCTTGTGCGGGATCTCTGTGTTTGGCCCCAACCCATGGCTGTCAGTTCCTCTCTCATTTCACTACTTCTCATGGCTCCTACTCTCCAGCCACACTTGACCGACCTCACACCATTCCTTAACCTCTGTCCAAGCTAAGTCCCCTCCTTGTTCCAATCTCAGTCACAGGTGTCCCTATTCAGATGGGTTCAAATATTATGCCTTTTGAAGGCAATTCACATTCCTCTGCAATAAAGCTCAGTTCCCTCAGTACTCTTTCAGCATGCTGCCTTATCTGGTTAGAATTACCTGTGAGATCACCAAAGCACCGGCCTGCCCTACAGTACCTAACTGACGTCCTTCCAAGACAAGGAGAGTCCCACACAGGGTGACCCTCTACTCAGCGCCTACTGCCATAACTACCCAGAGCAGGGCACAGAGTTAATAAATCAGCAGTCATCAAACTGAATCTGAGGCAAAAAACAAAATAGAAAAACACCACCAACAAAAAACCCTATTTAATGCCCCTTGCCAAGTTCCTGCTGCATCTTCAGAAAATTTCCTCCATACACGTCATTGAATTCAGTTTTACATGATATGTCATATCTTCAGGTTTACCAGTTATACTTTCTAAAAACACAGTGAAAATTTAAAAATATGAAATCTAGCTAGAGCTGTATCTGGATAAGCAGACAGGGTTCTGAATATATTTACTGCATGGCATGAGAAAATGCACTGTTTAAAAAGATATTAGCATCTGTGGAACACTTCCTGGGGGAAGCAGATTACACAGTAATCAACACAACAACTGTAAGCAACCAATACGATGTGTGTGTCAGGGTCCACATACCATGGTGCACATGTGGAGCTCAGGGGACAACTTGGTGGATTCTGGGAACTGAACTCAGGTGACCAGGCTTACGAAGCCAGTTCCATTATCCACTGCCATCCTGCTGCCTCTTAAATGACATTCAGAAAGAATGCTTCCCAGCTAACATCCTAGCTGTCCAGTATCTATCTCTTGCTCCTTGGATAATTAGTTTCTCTCCTTCTGATTTCCCCCTCCAACTCTACAGTAATGAGGCAACATCTGGGGAGTCCAAAGCTTCCCGGAAGTCATAGCAGATCATAAAACTTAAATCTGGATCAGACTGTCTCTATAGATGTCACTGGTGATCCCAGGATGGCTACAAGTCTACCAAACGGCCTAACAAATCAGTTATGGACAGTTGGCTGCACTGCACTGTATGTGAAATCACAAAAGCAAAATGCTGAGGTAAGCCACGAGAGAGGGTCCCAGGAACATCCTTTCATTCTGTGTCAGTCTCAAAATAACCTGGCAAGCAGCATGACAGCTTAAACCCCAGCCTGAGTCACTCTCAGGACCCCAAGAAACAGGGACACTGTCAGGAAGGAAGCATGGCCTCAGGGACTGCTCTACACTGCTCTACACGTGCCGTTTGCCCCAGCTTGGAGCCTACGTGAAGGCAAGGAAAGCTGGCCTCTGGGTGCTGCACAGGAGGTGGGTGGGCACAAATACAAAGAACCTGGGATCAAAACATCCTTATCAGTAAGCTGCTCAACTCAGCTGGGCCTCAGCTTCCTCCTCTAAGGGGGAGAAAACCCTATCTGGCCACACAATTTAAATAAAACATCTAATGGAATGGTATCTAAAGGACTTAGCCCAGTAAGCAGAGCACCTAAGTGTCAAATCAGGATCCAAGATACCATGGGTCATATCCAAAAGTATGCAGCACTTAATTCCCTTCCCGACACCTTGATCACTGGTACATGCAGACAGAGTCTCACACTGCTCTAGTCAAGGTTTAAGGAGCCTAGCTGAGACCACACACTAGCACACAGTCTCTCTGATTCTCACCCCCCCTCCTGCTCTCCCACAGGTGAACACAGCACAGAAGTCTGGTCATAGGACACCACGGCACACAGAGTTCAACTGAGCTCTTCCCGAGTAGGTGTCATGTCTCCCTGTGTAGAAACGAGACATATAAACCCAGCAAACCTTACCTCAACAGGGGGTGTCTCTCCCAGCAACAGGTTATTAAAAATAGTAGCATAATCTCCATTCAAGTTCATCAGCTCCTCATGGGTACCTCTTTCTGTGATACAGCCCTCTCTCATGAAGATCACTTCATCACAATCAACAAGGTACTGGAAACAAGGGCCAGGACAACACGGAATTGCTGATATTTATGCAAATACATTCAAATACCCAATCTTCACTTGCTATGTCTCAACCAGAGATGGTTTGGCTGCCACTTGACAACATGAGGATACTTCAGATTGTCAAAATAAGGGGGAGAGATACTACTGGCATAGAGTGGACCAAGACCTGACTACACAGAGCAGACCACTCACCCACCACCACCACACAGAGTCACCAGTCCTCAGTGTGATCAGTCTCAAGGCCGACAGCCTCTGCTTTAGTTTACTGCACCCTGTACACAGGCCAGATAGTATTTCTTATGTGTTCTGAGGATGGAGCTGCACAAACTTCTCATTAAATTTCAAATCCTGGCTGAGTATGGTGGCACAGGCCTTTGTGCCAGGAGGAAGAGATGGCTGAGGCCGGCCTGGTCTACAAACCGAAAGCCAGCTCAGGGGTATACCGTGAGACTCTGTCTCATATAAATTAACAATTAATTCAAATCCTTGTGTACACTACATGCAGAAGGACGCAGAATTTACGGGTTTTCTGAAGCAGAAAGGAAAGCTGGGCCCCAGACTGAACTTAACAACTCAGACAGCAACCGTGTCGAGCACATCTCTGCGATGACTGCCTTTACAGACTGACGGAGGTCAAGCGCGGGCTGTGCTTGTCACCTACCGACGCTACCACGATGCTTTCTACCAGACTAACTAGACCCAGACTCTACATTAGATGTTCTTCTCAGCCCTTCTACTTGCTGGTCTGCATGCAGAAGCAGCATGTTTCAAGGACCCCCGAGTCCGATGGCCAACTGGAGTGCTGGTACCTTGCTCAGAAGGCTCTTTGCTGAGGAGATGAAAACGGCAAATCCTAGGAACTGCTAGTTGTCTCAGAGATACCTGGCCCAAGCCCACCCTGTACCAAGCATATGTGAGCAGCCTAGGAGAGGATGTGCCGTACCTGTAACTGGTGTGTAACAAACAGAACCGTCTTAGACTTGAGGTGCTTCCGGATGGCACTGTTGAAGATGTGGTTGCCCACGTGGGCATCCAAGGCACTGAGGGGGTCATCCAGGATGTAGATGCTCCTGTCACTATACAAGGCGCGAGCAAGGCTGATTCTCTGGCGCTGTCCGCCACTCAGGTTGGCTCCTCGCTCTCCAATCTATGAACCCCAAAGCAAAGGGAAGCCTCTATCTTAAATCTTGAACAGTGCTTAATTGTCATCCCAGTCATCTTTTCTCTTCCTTAACCAAACTGACGCTTGAACTCCCTGCCAATATAAAGTGCCAGTGTGATCCTCCTAGGGACTGGGGGAGTCTCAGCCCATAACCATCTAAGTACCAATCAGACCTACATGTGGCTTTGACACTGCCCAGGTCACTCTCTTCCACGGAAAGAGTTTTCTAAAACAAGAAGTTGATCATTCTTCATCCCTGCCTAAAACTCTTCAAGAACCCTGAAAGAATCTAAATAGTCACATACAACCCCCCACACCCTGAGATTTAAAACAACGTGCACATTATGAACCTACATGACATCATTTGCTTTTCTGCACTGTGCCTGCTTGACTGTGGTACCATCTCTTCTGGGAAACTCCTCTAACCTCTTCTTACTCATACCCACAGAAGGGGGCTTGTTTAATTTTGTGCCAATTTATCTGGGTCTCTTACCCCCTTAACTATAAGCTTCTTCTATATACAAACTACTGTCTTATTCTTTTAGTCCCAATACCAGGCAACTACTGAACACGCCACTGGCACACACACCTGACAGATAAGAATGTCATACTGACAAAAGATACTAACCCACATAGCTAAACATAGATAAGAATTACGGGTTAATTTAAGTGTAAGAGTTAGCTAGTAATAAGCCTGGGGTATTGGCCGAGCATTTAAAATTAATATAAGCCTCTGTGTGGCAATTGGGGAAGCAGCTGCCGGGTCTTTGGAAGTTGCTGGCAGGACAGAAACATCTATTTACGTATGGCACCCAAACGTTTGACAAAAAAAAAAAAAATCCACATAAAACCTGAGAAAGCTTAAAAAAGGGATTCTAAACACAAAAGAACAGAGTCAAGCATGGCTTCTTGGTAGTAGCATTTTCTTGAGTGGGCTCTATGTGCTGGCAGTGAACAGAGGCATGGCTCCTTTAAGACACGGCTTCCTGGCTTGTGCTGGTGGCACACATGGCTCCTCTGGGAAGTCCTGCTACCAAATTCTTAAATGGAGCTTATGAATAGCAAGTGGCGAACTACTCGGTGGCAGTGTGAACCCAGAAACTCCTCGAGTTAGGGTGGCAAGTGTGGCTCTTGCCAGTCCTCTGCCACAAAGCTAAGCTCTCACAGACCAAGGAGCTGGGTGGAGTCAGCCACCAAAGCCACTGCTTTGGTCCTAGCCACGCCACTTAGCAGTTTAAAGACTCATGTGGTCAGCAAAAGATAAAGATATGCAGTAAAGACCGATTCAGACAAAAAAAAAAAAATCTAAATGGTTTAGTGTGCTTGGGAGAAAAAAAAGAAACAGCATATACAGTTATAGATTTAAAACTACAGTTTTAAAATAATAAAGTCCTTAAAGGGGGAGTAAAGTAACATTAAAGAAAAAAGCCATCTAAAGATGGAAAATACACAGATACTGTGTATTTTGGATACTGTATCTGGATACTGTATATCTGGATACTGTATCTTATTGTGTTGTCTTTGAATTTTTTGACTGCTGAGGAAGAAGCAATAGCTGCTAAGAGACATCTGATTATACATGCTGCTGGATTAAACCAACCTATATATTTTGAAAATGTCTTGACTTCAAAATGGAAGTCAAAAGACATGTTACTTTGGAAAAGAGGTTCTGCTTTTATTTATATAGAAAATAAAAGGCTGTGGATTTGTTAAAAGTTAAAGAAAATCAGGTTTGATCAAGGAAGACCCCCTGAAATCCTGACTACAGGCATAAAATATAAACCAAAAAGAACTACAAGACACGTGATGTATATTTTATCTGCTCAAACATAAAACAAAAAAATCATCTTTGGCTGATTTATGTACAATGCACAGTTTATACTTGTATTAATGCAGATATGTATGTTACCTTTAAAAGTTTGTATTTTCAGAGCAAGGGGACCAGACACCAGTGAGGACAGATGGCCTAGGTGATCCAGCATCTCAGAGTGCCTGTTACAATCTCCTCAGAATTCTGCATCCACAACAGCTTCAAGGCTGCTGGCTGAGATGATCCAGCCTCACAGAATACTCCAGTCAGGATTTGATCATAATTCTAAACTTTTTCAGGGTCCCCCAGAGATCACCAGCGCCCCCAATCAGCAAGAAGTAGTCTACAGAACTTATATACCCAAAAGATGGATTATGGATGTTTATTATCATTAAGAGGGGTTGGTTACAAGTTGTTGCTGGTAATGGTCAGAAAAAACCTGAACAAAGGAGATTAGATTCAAAAATCTCTTTCTAAAAAGAGTGGGGGGTATGATATAGAAATGATAGGATAAAAGGGTAGATTATTGAATCCACTCTTAAACCAAAAAAGCAACTACTAGTCTAAATATTTTACATTGGTATGAATTTTTGTATATTGATACAAATTTGAGGTTATTTTTGCTATACTGTATATATGTTTCTACTCTTGTTTAAGATATTTTTGTATATTGATACAAATTTGAGGTTATTTTTGTTAAAATCGACTGTATCTATGTTTCTACTCTTGTTTGGAGTATTGTGCTTATACAGTTCATTTAAAAATATAATGTATAATTAAGAAATACAGATTAATAGTCAAACTTATAGTCATGTTAGATTTTATAGATATACAAAGATATATTTCAGATAGGTAGGTAATCTTCAAACACTTCAAAGACCTACAGAATATGGCATTTAAAGTGTTTTAATAACTTAGTCTTTTCATGACAGTGAGACACGTCTGCTCCTGGTATCACCAATACACTCCAGGAAAGATGATGGGCATTGAAGAAACTCCATATGGAGTTTGCTTTCTTTATGGCAAAAGCTAGCCATGTGGGCAAACAAACTGCCCTTGCCTCAATTGCTGACAGTTACTGTTCAAACTGGACCAGTAGGACACACAAAAAAAGTGACTACCAAATTTTGCCAAGATGGGGTAGGGCAGTTCTTCAAAAATCCTGCTTCACAGATAAGTCTGTCAGATATTCTCGGCCTGTAGGCCAGGGATGGATGCCCCAACGTTACAGAGGAACTTTGAGTGACTGTCCAGGCAGCCAGGTGTTTCTGTCATTTCTTAGTTTTGGAAGTTGTTTGCTCTGCACTTCCTGTTTACTCAGGATTACTCAGATATTATATCCTTCTCAGGTCTCTGATGGAGTTGAAGACTAGATAGTTTAAGTTTTCCTTGTTGCCAAATTCAGAAAAGACACTCACAAAAGAGGTGTAAAGTATATAAGGTTGAGAGACATAAAAAGATAGTTTTGGGTTGGTAATACAAGTTAGGATAGAAAGTGAATTAGGTACAACACTTTGGACTCACCAGGATAGGATAGAAAATGGAGTATTTTCTCTAATTTTGCCAAACACAAATAGACTAGATATAGTAACTATAATTCTTATGTGATAAATATTTTTGTTGTATATAATCTTACTATGTTAAAGTTAAAACCACCTGTTTTTTATTTAGACAAAAAGAGGAAAATGCTGAGGAATATTCCTTTACACTGTGTGAATATACGTCACTGTGACTGGTTCAATAAACAAGCTGACTGGCCCATAGCTGAACAGGATACAGTTAGGAGGGAAAGTCAAACTGAGTATGATGGGATGAGGAAGGGCGGAGTCAGAGGAGTTGCTGGCAAACGCAGAGAAACAAGATGAGAATGCCCTCCTGAGAAAAAGTGACTAAACATAGATAAGAATTATGGGATAATTTAAGTGTAAGAGTTAGCTAGTAATAAGCCTGAGGTATTGGCCGAACATTTATAATTAATATAAGCCTCTATGTGGTAATTTGGGAAGTGGCTGCCAGGTATTTGGGAGTTGCTGGTGGGACAGAAATGTCCATCTACACCTGACAAATGCCGCTATGTGAACAAATGAGTAATTCAATCATCAAATGGCACTTGATTTTCTATTGTTTTTTAAATGTCATTTTTAGGGGAAAAAAAAACAAAAGCAAAACATGCTATCAATCAGAGGTTCTCAAACTTGGTATGTATCAGAATTATCTGTAGAGCTTATTAAAACAGATTGCTCAGGAATATAACATAACAATGTGCATTTCTAACAAGCTCCCAAGTGATGCTGATGCCCCTGATCTGGAGACCAAGATTTGAGAACTTAGGAATTAATTAAATCATTACCAAATCTGGTTTGAGGGTTTAACTGAAGTCAGCTCACCAAAGAGGCAGACACAGAGCCTGCTCAGGACAGAGGAGAGAGATTTATTCCAAGGCTCTCCTTATCTAGTGGAAGGCAGATGGACCGTGGGAAAGAAGCTCAACATGTACTTGCTTGACTTGCAGTTTAAAAAATATTTACTCAAGTCTTTCCACCACCCTGCTTCTCAAAGGGGTCTTATGGTGATATTTTATTTGTACTGAAATGTGATTTTATTTGTATGTTAATAAATAAAGTTACCTGGGGGTCAGAGCTAATGGCAAGCCATAGCAGAAGTCTGGCAGTGGTAGCACACGCCCTTAATCCTGATCACATAAACAGACAGATCTCTGTGTGTTCAAGGACACAGCCAGCATGGAGACACACGCCTTTAATCTCAATACCAACCATAGAAGTCTATATAGACAGGCAGTGACGAAGAGGTCATGTGGTTGGGTTTACAGCCAATGAGAAGGCAGAACAGAAAGTCAATAAAAAGACAGACACACGGGAAGTAGATCTCTTTCTGAGGGGAAGGACGACAGTGGCAGCCAAGGGTAAGAAGGAGGTTTTAAGTCTCAGCTCTTAGCTACTGCTCTGACCTCTTGGGCTTTTAACTCTGCGTTTGGCTCTGTGTTTCTTATTTAATAAGACTGTTACATCTACAGGGACTCACAATACAGTCGTGGAACTTGCTATGTAGACCAGGCTGGCTTCTACCTGCCTCTGCTTCCCAAGTTCTAACATTAAAGGCATGTATCACCATGCCCTGCTAAAAAATATTTAAACAGCCGGGCAGTGGTGGCGCACACCTTTAATCCCAGCACTCGGGAGGCAGAGCCAGGTGGATCTCTGTGAGTTCGAGGCCAGCCTGGGCTACCAAGTGAGTCCCAGGAAAGGCGCAAAGCTACACAGAGAAACCCTGTCTTGAAAAACGAAAAAAAAAAATAAAAAAAAATAAAAAAAAAAAAATAAAAAAAATATTTAAACAGAGTAAAAAAACTATTTGGAATCTGAATGGGATATGCTTAAGATTTGCATGTATTTAGGTATATTCATTAGTATTTAGGTATGTAAATACCTAAAACAGGCAGTATTGATATTCTTGTGCTGATCAACAAACACTTTACTAACATAGGTTCATGAAAGCAAAACCCTCTTTGTGGTTCTTTCCTAGGAGATGCCCTCCTAGGAAGGGATTCTGGTATGTCCTTGTAAAGTTTTCCAAAGCCCTCCCTGCTACAGTGGCCTGTCAGGGGCAGAAAGCTTGTACCTCGGTCAGGTCGCTGTTGGGGAGAATGGCCAAGTCAGGCCGCAGGCAGCAGCTATTCAGCACTGAGTTGTATCTGAAGGACACAAAGTGACAGAGAATCAGGAACTTGGTTACAAACAAAGCCCACTGACGGGGACTGCCTTCTCTTACATACAGCCAAAGGAAAGATGACAGAAACCAAACATGTCTGTCTTACCTGTCTTCATCAAATTCCTTGCCAAAGAGAATGTTGTCTCTCAGAGTGGCATTGAGAATCCAAGCCTGCTGGGCCACATAAGCAAAGGTCCCACTGATTGCAATGCTGCCCTCCAGAAGTGTCATCTAGGGAGACAGACAGCATCCAGTAGTGAGTCCAAACACTGCCCTAAGCCAACAGACAGTACTTCACACTCTCAATGGTGACTAAAGGTTCTAAAGCTTTGGCCACTTCCAGGATTTCTTTCAACTTACCTCCAAGACCACACACTGTTCTAAAGAAAGCTACAGCAAAAAGGAAACAATCATCCTTACTTACGTGAGATAGCAACCCATGGCTGTTTCATACTAAGTTAGTCACTACGAAAGTACAATTGCGCTGGCTAATCTTGGTTGTCAACTTGACCACATCTGGAATAACTAACACGCAAGCAGCTGGGCACACCTGTGAGGGATTTTCTTGATTGGAACATTTGTTGGGCACTCAAGCTGGGCAGCCCACATGAACAGACATGAAGAAAGCAGCTTTGACTTTTTGCCTGCACTCTTGTTGGGAAGTCCATATCTCCCATTGCTGAGACACTCCTTCACTGGTATTAGAACCTATTTCTCTGAGATTCTAAACAGACAGAAAATGAGCTGGGACATCCAGTCTTCTGGACTGAATAACCACCAGATTCTTGGCCTTTCTTTAGGGGACAATCATTGTTGAACTAATGAGATCTCAGTCTGTAAGCTACTCTAATAAATCCCATGTGTGTATGTGTGTGTACATGTCACTGGAATACATACCTGAGAAATGTCACTATGTGAACAAATGAATAAATCAATCGTTAAATGGTAGCTGGTCATCTGTTGTATATATACTTCTTTACTGTCTGCTGTATATACATTTATTCTCTCAGTTCTGTTCTTCTAGAGAACCAAAACTGATACAGACTGTGGTACCATGAATGATTCTAGAGAAACAGAACTATAAGGATGAATTTTTAAGTGCCTGGAGTAGGCTTTCCAACCACTCCAGTTATTGAAGCCTCCCCTAGAAGTATAGAAAGCACTAATGATCTATGCCGTGAACTACTTGAAGAGCTTATCAAGATAAATACATCTGGTTATCCGGATTCACCTACTGTGAGGAGCAAGGAATTCAGTGAACCAATATATAACCCTCTTGAAAATTTGTGGGGGAAGTTAGGAAAATCATGATGCTGGTTGTTTGCTTCTAGCATCTCTGGGTAAACTGACAAAGGAAGAGAATGGCCTCGGTGATAGAATTAACCGACTTCTACCACCTCAAGATGGTGCAAAGGAAAAGAATGAACTCAGTCACACAACCGCCTGGCTCCAGATTCGAACAAACAGTCCAAAGGTTTCTAAGTGTACCCTGGAAGAGCATCAGAAGCCACAGAGTTGTGGGAAATCAAACCACAACCTTTATTATAAGATTGACTAAATTATAATGAAATCCAAGCCTCAGGCTTGGAGGCTACCCATAGTTAAAGGGCACTGACTGGTAAGGAATGGGATCCTGTAACTTGGATAGAGATGTGTAGAGGGACCCTACCGAGGCTGAGAACTTTGAACCCTCAGGTTCTGAAGGATTTGTCTCACCTGAGGAAGCAGTCTCTCCACCCTCAGCAGAGGATGCATCCCCACCTCTACTCCTGCAGAACTGGACTTCCCACCTCTGCCTGGGGAATTAATCCTTCATTGTCTGCAGAATGCCCAGTGACCTTCCCTGAAGAAGGTATCAGGGAAGTATAGAGGAGGTAGAAAATGTAGTCCATGAGGAGGTGCACTACACTACTGAAGAGTTTGATGAATTTGTTAATTCATTCATTCAGAAGTCTGGGGAATACATGTGGGAATGGATTTTTAAGGGTGTGGGATAATGGTGGAACATAAAACTAGATCAGGTAGAGTTTTTCAATATGGACTAACTGACGGAGATTCTAGGTTTGATAAGGGAGTTTAAAAAGGATGCCAAAAGTTCATTCAATTGGTTGCCTGAAGCATTTGTCGTAAGATGGCCTGTTGAAAAGGAGCTAGAGATGCAGAGATGCCTGACATCCCTTCACTTACTGCTGATGAAGGGATGTGAAGACTCAGGAAACTGCAATGCTAGAGTTCTATGCTGTGTAAAACCTAATCCTCCACAACGAGAAGGCCCAGAAGGCATGCCCAGCTCTAATGCTATAGATACAAAATGCTGAGGGGGGTGTTAGGTCCAAAGTGCCCCCACGGCTGTGCTGGTGACAGGTGACAATGTCCAGTAGACTTTGGCCAGGTAAACAGAGGAATTTCCCTTAAATCAACAGGGATCTTCCTTAATCTGTCCTCCAAGGTCAGCTACCTCAGACAAGGGCATCTAGCTCAAGGTCATGTCAATCTGACAGCCTATATCAGCAAAAAGACTCCCACCCTGCTGACTGTCATAGAAAATCTGCTTTTCAGGCATTTTGCCCTTCTGTCACCTACCCCCACAGCCTTGGCAGTTTGGTTCCCAATAAGCCTTTCTTTCTACCCACGGAGCGGTCTAGGTCAGCAGGCTCACGGTGCCCCTGCTTACAGGGGCATCTGCACACTTGAAGAGCTTTCTCATCACTGGTTTCTTTGTGGCACATTTTAGGATTGGAGAGGCTGCAGTTCAACTGGATGAGATGAATGCAATGGGCTGACTGGGCCAGGAGTAACAGGGGCCACCTGGCAACACTGAATCACCAGAGGTAAGGTGACTGTGGTTACCATAATGGCAGCCCAAGCAAAGCAATGTGCACAATAGACTGACCTGTAATGGGCAGCACAGGCAAAGTGACTTTTATGGTGGCACTATTTGTATGGATTCCTCAATCTCCAAGAAAGACATAGATATCATTATGTTTTTGTCTGATCTGCATAAGCAGAAAAATCCCCAAATAAAGCCTACATTTGATCATAGCAATAGGGAATCTCAGTCTATGGACCAATTTCCATGGTCCAAACTTGAGCCAGTTTGCAAACCCAGGATCCTGAGAATGAAGAACAGTCAGGTCTTCAATTGGTCAAGATCCTTGAGGAAGGACCTTGATGAAATACCCAAGAGTTTTGCTGTCAGACTTTCTCCCATCTTTCCCCAGAGGGACCTGTGGCCTTTTCCAAGGCCAACCATACACTGGGGGAAAAAG
Source organism: Peromyscus californicus insignis (assembly GCF_007827085.1). Taxonomy (NCBI): domain Eukaryota; kingdom Metazoa; phylum Chordata; class Mammalia; order Rodentia; family Cricetidae; genus Peromyscus; species Peromyscus californicus. The sequence goes on along the minus strand of NW_026294458.1, from coordinate 5,905,266 downwards.
AGATAGTCAGACTTTGCAGATGTATTGGAAATCGGTTCTGACTAACACTGATTCTGAAAGACCACAAGAAACATTGTGGCCATCCAGTTTAAGTAAGGGTTTTAGAGGTTGGGGACTGATGGAGTCTTGGCTAGTATCAGGGTTACAGTAGGACTAGTGGATCCCCAAACTCATCTTGTAGTTATTTCCCAGTCCCACAATGTGTGGTTGGGATAGGTACAATTAGAAATTGGCAGAATCCCCATAATTTTCTATGACCAATGGCGTGACAGTTGTTCTGGTTGGAAAGGTCAAACAGCACATATTGGAGTTGCCTCAGCCAGGAACAGTGAACCAAAACCAACACTGCACCCGTGGAGGAATGACAGAAAAGAGCCACCGTTAGAACTGAGGGCGCAGGGGAGGGGCTCCCACAGCTCCCGTTAGCGTTCCTGTCTGCACTATGCAGCAAACAGCTGGTTGTGAGGAATGGCTGCTGACTCAATGAAAACTTAAGCAGTGACCCCAATTGCTGCTGCTGGACCAGATGTGGCGTCCTTACCTGAGCAGATCAGCACATCTCCTGGTACTTGTATGTAGCTACTTGTCCAGCAAACACCCTTTTCTCTGTACCTGTCCATAGGACCACCAGAAGCAATTTGCTTTCAGTTGGCAAAGCCAACCATATACTTTACAGTTTTACCTTAAGGGTAGATTAACTCTCCAGTCTGGTGTCATAACCTAGTTTGAAGGGATTTTGATCATCTGTCTCTTCCAGAAAATATCACATTGGTCCACTGTACTGATGACATTATGCTGGTTGAACCAAGTGAGCAGGAGGGAGCAAACACTGTGGACTTATTGGAAACACATATGCACATCAGAAGATGGGAAATAAATCTAACCAAATTCAAAGGCCTTCTACCTCAGTGAAACTTCTAGGAGTACAGTGATGTGGATGAAGGACAAGGTATTGCACCTGGCTCCTCCCACCACTAAGAAAAAAGCACAATGCTTAGTGGGTGTGGAGTTTTGGATGAGAATGACCCCAACAGGCCCACATGTTGGAAGACTTGGTTCCAGTTAGTAAAACTGTTTGGGAAGAGTTAGAAGGTGTGGACTTGTTAGAGGTGATGTGTCCCTGAAGGCAGGCTTGTTGGAGGTGGAGTCCCTGGAGGCAGGCTTGTTGGAGGTGGAGTCCCTGGAGGCAGGCTTGTTGGAGGTGGAGTCCCTGGAGGCAGGCTTGTTGGAGGTGGAGTCACTAGAGGCAGGCTTGTTGGAGGTGGAGTCCCTGGAGGTAGGCTTGTTGGAGGTGGAGTCCCTGGAGGCAGGCTTGTTGGAGGTGGAGTTCCTGGAGGCAGGCTTGTTGGAGGTGGAGAGTCCCTGGAGGCAGGCTTGTTGGAGGTGGAGTCCCTGGAGGCAGGCTTGTTGGAGGTGATGTCACTGGAGGTAGGCTTGTTGGAGGTGGAGTTCCTGGAGGCAGGCTTGTTGGAGGTGGAGTCACTAGAGGCAGGCTTGTTGGAGGTGGAGTCCCTGGAGGCAGGCTTGTTGGAGGTGATGTCACTGGAGGCAGGCTTGTTGGAGGTGATGTCACTGGAGGTAGGCTTGTTGGAGGTGATGTCACTGGAGGCAGGCTTGTTGGAGGTGATGTCACTGGAGGTAGGCTTGTTGGAGGTGGAGTTCCTGGAGGCAGGCTTGTTGGAGGTGATGTCACTGGAGGCAGGCTTGTTGGAGGTGATGTCACTGGAGGTAGGCTTGTTGGAGGTGGAGTTCCTGGAGGCAGGCTTGTTGGAGGTGGAGTCACTGGAGGCAGGCTGTTGGAGGTGGAGTCACTCGAGGCAGGCTTTCGGGTTTCAAAGGCCCAGGACATTCCCAGTTAGCTCTCTCTGCCTCATATTTGTAGATCAGGACATAAGCTCTCAGCTGCTGCTCCACCACCATACCTGTCCACCCGCTGCCATGCTCCCTACCATGATGGCCATGGACTCATCCTCTGTTGTGAGCCCCAATAAATTGTCTTCTATGAGTTGTCTGGGTCATGCTGTCTCTTCACAGCAAAAGAAAAGTAACCAAGACAGTGGACCTATTTGGATTTGGTGACAGCACATTCCTCACATGGATGTTACTCTGGCCAGTATACCAAAGGACTCAGTAAGCTGCTAGCTTTGTGTGGGGCCTGGAACAGGAGAAGGTTCTTCAATGGGTCCAGGCTACTGTGCAGGCTGCTCTACTGCATGGACCATATGATCCGATGACCAGATGGTACCTGAGGTGTCAGTGACTGACAAGGATGCTGTTTAGAGCCTTTGGGAGGTCCCTGAAGGTGAATCACAGAGGAGCCCCTTGGTATTTTGGAGTAAGGCTCTACCATCACCTGTAGGTAACTGTTTCCCTTGGAGAGACAGTCGTTGGCCTGCTATTAGGCCTTAGTGGAAAATGAACATTTGACAATGGACTACCACATTACTATGCTTCATTATGAGCAGGGTATTATCGGACCCACCGAGGTATGAAGTAGGACATGCACAGCAGCAATCCATTAGCCAATGGAAGGGGAATATACATGATTGGGCCTGAGTGGGTCCTAAGAGCACAACCGAGTTACATGAAGAAGTTACCCAATTGCCTCTGGTTTCTATTCTTGTTACAATGCCGTCTGCTCCCAAGCATGCACCTAGAGCCTCATGGGCTGTGCCTTATGATTGCTTGACATAGGAAGAGAAGATGGTGTACTGATGGTTCTGCACATTATGCAAACACCACTCAGAAGTGGACAGCTGCAGCATTACCACCTCTTTCTCCAACAACCCCAACAGACTCTGGTGAAGGGAAATCTTTACTGTGGACAGGACTTCAGGCAGTACACATGGTTGTACATTTTGCTTTGAAGGAGAAATGGCCAGAAGTTTAATTTTCTATTCATGAGCTATGTCCAATGGGCTGGCTGACTGGTCAGGGACTTGGAAAGAGCATAATTGGAAAATGTTAAGAAAAATATTTGGGGAAGAAGTATGTGGACAGATCTTTCCAAATGAAAAAAAGACGATACTTACGTCTCATGTAAATGCTAACCAAAACATGACATCAGTAGAGGAGGAGTTCAATAATTAAGTGATAGGATGACCTGTCCTGTCAGCTTTCCCCCAGCCATCCCTGTCACTGCCTAATGGGTCCATGAACAAAGTGGACAAAGCAGCAGCAATGGAGGCTATACGCGGTGGTTTGAATGAGAATGGCCCCCATAGGTTCATATGTGTGAATACTTGGTCCCTAGTTGGTGGAACTGTTTGGGAAGGATTAGGAGGTGTGGCCTTCTTGGAGGAGGTGTCTCTCCTCCAATTAAATGTTTTCTTTTATAAGAGTTGTTAGCTTTGTCATGGTGTCTCTTCCCAGCAATAGAACTCACTACACATGGGCTGAACATCATGGCTTTCCGCCTAGCAAGGCTGACCTGCCTACAGCTGCAGGTGAGTACCAGATCTGCCAGCAAGAGAGACCAACACTGAGCACCCCCAAATATGGCACCATTCCCTGGGTGACCAGCCAGGGACCTGGTAGCAGTTTGACTACATTGGACCTCTTCCTTTGAGGAAAGGACAATACTTTGTCATTAACAGAACAGAAACCTATCCTGGCTGTAGATTTGCCTTTCCTGCACATAATGCTCTGGCAAAACCACTATCCATGAACGACATGATGCCTATCTACCACCACAGTACTCCACACAGCACCACTTCTGATGGAGGAACTCACCCCACAGCTGGGAGTAGGGCAGTGGGCCCAGGTCATGGAATCGACCGGTGTCACCATGTCCCCTACCATCCTAAAGCAGCTGGCCTGACAGAACGGTCAAACGGCCTTCTGAATACACGGCACCAATTAGGTGGCAAGAAGCTGAAGAAGACCTGGATAAGGTTCTCTAGAAGCAGGTTTAAGCTTTGAATCAGCATCCAACATATGGTACGATTTTCCTGCAACCAGGATTCACAGGACCAGGAAGCAAGGGGTTGAAAAGGGAGTGGTTCCACCTATCATGCCTAGTGACCCACTAAGCAAATTTCTAATTCCGTTTCCGAGACCTTTACTTCAGGTGGCCTGGAAATTTTGGTTCCAGATGGATGGGGGTTCCTGCCTGGAGACACAACAAACACTCTACTGGACTGGATGCTCAGACTCCCCCTGCCCCCAGTCACTGTGTACTTCTGGCAAGCTTAAGCCAGCAGGCCACCAAAGGATTAACAGTGTTAGGAAGAGTGACTGGTCCAGATTACCAGAAGGAAACTGGATTGCCTCTTCACAATGGAGGCAAAGAGGATTATGTCCAGAGTGCAGAAGATCCTTTAGGGTATCTCTTGTTACCATGTCCCATGTTTAAAATCAATGGGAAACACAGCCCAATCCAGGCAGGATGAGAAAGGGCACAGACTCATCAGAAATGAAGGTATGGGTTACGCCTCCAGGAAAAGTCAAGACCTGCTGAGGTGCTGTCTGGGGGTGGAGGAAGTAGAGAACGGGTAGTAGAGTAAGGCCACATGACCAGTTGCTAAAACTTAGACTATAATTGACATGAGTGTTTCTATCTTATTAAGAATGTATTAGTGCATGTATACATCTACATTAAAGGATACTTGTGTTTTATTTCTTCATCATGTAATGTAACATTGACTGAGACAGTATCAGCAGTTATCACACTATGTTATGAGATACTAAGAGACCAAGCATTCCTCAAAGGATATTTCCACCTATTTTAAAATCTATAGTTGGAGGTTGTCCATGGGATAGTTACAGCATGGTATCAAAATTACGACCTAGTTATTGGTTTTTCTGTGGCAAGTAAGCATGACATGAGGAGGTGTGCCCATGTTGGGCTGACACGGGTGGACTTGCAGGGGGTAATCTTGGTTGTCAGCTCGACCACACTGGAATCAACAAGAACCCAAGCAGCTGGAAGGGATTCTTGACTGGATCATTTGATGTGGAGAGACTCAATCTATATCTAGATCACTTGAGGGCTGGAGACCCACCCTAGATCTGGCCTCCACCTTCTGGTGGTAGCCCATGTAAAAGGATAGGGAATAAGGAAACTTTTACATTTTGCCTGCTTGCCCTCACTATTAGCAAGTTCACTTATCCTGCTGCTGAGGCATTACTTTGCTGGTATTAAAACCCACTTCAGGATTCCAATGTACACGAAGACCATTGAGACATCCAGCCTGGTGGAATGAAGAACTCCTAGATTCTTGACATTTCCACTGGGAGACAGCCATTGTTGAACTAGTCAGAAGGAACACAGCCTGTAAGCCATTCTAACAAATCTCTTTTATATTCATACATACATACACATATATATATTATGAATATATATACATACATATTCACTCTATCAGTTCTGTTCCTCTAGAGAACCCTAACTAATACAACAAGCAAGAAGGCCCTTTTTCGAAGTTCCCTGGGGAGGGTGTCATAAAAATTTACAGCTAGAGCCCACCTCAAGGTGAAGGTGGCCAACTTATCTATATGATTCATCCAAGATGTTAACTAGACCAGCTCCTTCTGTGAAGTGAGGGCCAGAGAGGAAGGAGAATTCCAGGTTAAATATCAACTGATGTGAACAGCATCCAAATAATGATTATGAATCTTCCTCCAACATGAAGAGGCTACATGATGAGCCATGGCTTTGATGTGTTTTCTATCACAGCTGGATATGAATGGATTCCGCAGTTTTATCATGGTTCCTTTTGATACCAGCAGTAGACTTCTGTTTTGAGTTAAGGATGCTGAAGCTGTGAAGCTGTCTCATTAATCCATGCATGGAGTGTCTGACCAATAAGCTTGTCCTGGTGAACACCACCGCATGTAGTGTGCGTATGCAGGCATACCTGTCTACAAACTGACAAGCAATCTGCTATGCACAAAAATGTTAGGAAATCTACCTCTCCTAGCTGCTCGCAGCAACTCTGTCAGCTAAGTGTTAAAGTATAAAGAAAGGGTAGGCAGAGGGGCTCACCGGCGCTACCAGCCTCCATGTCAGACAGGCTGCCAGGATTTGATCCACAAAAGCCAAAACCCACTTGGTTTAAGCTTATCCACTGCCCAGTCCCCCCACAAAAATGCAGCATCTTGCAAGTGTTAAGTAGCACTTTGAAAATGACCTTTCCTACTCCCATGAGCCCCAGCCTCATCACAGGTCCTCAAACCTGACTGATTATGAGAAACCACCTATCAGGCTTTTTCCTTTTTACTAAGACCCATACCTGGGCCTAAGGAGCAGAGTGTCTAATAAAGCAGAACACAGTCCTGTGCTCTAGGAGGACCACGGCTCACTATGATGGTTGGTACCACATAAGACAAGGAAATTATCCCCAATATAGAGGTCTCACTGTCTTCAGCACAGATGACTGTTTCAGAAGACTTCACCTGTCAGGAGGTAGTAACAACCACATGCCTATCCTCATCTGCGTTGAAGTAAGCTGGTTAAATCTTCTTTAAAGGCATTCAGGTACCTGGTTTTCTCTAATTATTGGGTTGCACACACTCAGAGAACCTAGGCTCACCCATTCCCCCTCGCTCAGTGCTGAGGGTACCTGCCAGGCCTCTCTACATTTTTCACTGGCTGTCTCATGATGTACTTGTGTGTCTAGATGACTGAGCCTCTCTCTGGGCATAAATCCCCAAAGGAGGAACAATTGCAGAGTTCAGGCTGAGGATCAAGGGGGAGTGGGCTTCTGAATCCAATCCTAGCAGCTCACTTAAACACTCTGCTGCAGCAGGCGGGGCTTAGCCATCTCTCCTCTGTGCTGCTTCCATCCCTAGCACACCCACAGCACCCAACAGCTACTTCCTGAATAAGAAAAGGCACAGGGACCAAAGGATGCCAGGTGCCACATCTCTTAGCCACTCATTGGGTATCTATTGCACCCTTCCAGACATGAGGCTGATAAAGGTGGCTAAATTAAGGGGCACAGCACAGACCACCATCTCTCTATTTCCACTGCTACTGACTCTTCCGCAGTTGAGTTTCTTTTTCCTGGGATGTCTCCTAAGCAGAGCCTGAGAAAGAAGTAGAAAATACCAAGGAAATAAAACTCTTACCTGGCCTAAGATGGCTGAAATGAGAGAAGTTTTTCCACTTCCCACACTGCCACAGATTCCAACCAGTTTGCCCTGGACAAAGCACAGAGAGGGACATCAAGAGACTACCAGCCACTTGTCCCACAACCGCCAACCAGCCCGTCGATCCCAGGACAGCGAAGCCTTTGGGAAGATTAACGGCCATACACATCATGGTACACCATTCACCTTCAGAAAGTCTTAGCCTTTCACCAACCTTAAGTAATCGAAGTTTTTTTTTTTTTAATTGTTGTTTTCCCAAGGCAGGACTCTTTAAAATTATTTTATTGTAATTATTCTCCATAATTTATGATCAGTAAGAACTACATGTATTATATCCCATTAAAATATAATTTTGATTCATTGTTTTGTTTGTTTTGCTTTGTTTTTTCAAGGCAGGGTTTCTCTGTAGCTCCGGCTGTCCTAGAACTTAATCTGTAGACCAGGCTGTCCTCAAACTCAAAGCTTCACCTGCCTCTGCCTCCTAAGTGCTGGGACTAAAGGTGTGTGCCACCACATCTGACTCAAAATACAGTATTTTTATACATCAAGCTTTTCTGAAAAATATATTTTAAAAACATGAGGAACATGTATGCTATCAATTCCCTGGAAAAGTAGAGAAGAAAGCCTGTGAGTTTCTAGGTAGTTTCCTCAGACAACCGGTGTCAAGACCCAAGGGATGCCACAGTCTGTAGACGCCCAAGGTCTGCATGTCTAGATACCCCTTGTGTGCCTGTATGCATGAGGCTTGCACACACCCTCCTAGCACCTTCGAATCATCTCCAGATTACATATGATACACATAGTACAATGGAAACAATTGCTATATATTGTTTAAGAAATAATGATGAGAAAAAAAAGTTGCATGTGCTCAGTATATATTACTGTTTCCCAAATATTTCTAACTGTGGATGGTTTGAATGTATAGATTTGCAATCAACAGATAGAGAGCCAACTGTATAGGAAGGTAAGATGATAAGTTCCCAATCAGTAATGTTGTAAATTTTCAGACAATTGATTTTTAAATGTTTTGCCTTCATGTATGTCTATATACCACTTGTGTGCCTGGTGTCTGCAGACACCAGGAGAGGATGTCAGATCCCCTGGAACTGGAATTACATACAGTCAGTTGTGGGCCACCTGTGGTTGCAGGGCATTGAACCTAGGTCCTCTGAAAGAGCAGCTGGTACTCTTGACCACTGAGCCCATCTCTATAGACCTTGCCATTCTGTTCTGTAGACCAGGCTGGCTTCAAACTCACAGAAATCTGCCTGCCTCTGCCTCTGGAGTGTGGGATTAAAGCACGCACCACCACCGCCCAGTAATAGTTGACTTTTAATGAGAGCTCCTTGTTTGGCAGTCCTGTGTGATGGTGATCAAGTCCCCAAGAGAAGGAGAGAGGGGAGGGCAGTATATGACCAAAATGTTAACTCTACCCACACTGTTAATGTGTGTCCCAGTGTTCCAAAGCAACACTGTCTCTGTGTCCCTCGCTGGGCTCTAAGCACTGGAGGAAGGTTAGTGACTCACTGACTCGAGAATTACATTACAAAACGGAAGAGTAAATTTCAGATGAGTGCGAGAAGTCATTACCTAAAGGAGCTGACTGGTGATCCAGTGCAACTGCCCCAGCAATCAGTAAGTTATCAAATAAGAAGCTTGTTGCTGAGTGAAACAGACACCGACAATGACCTGTAGGTGACAAACTGCACTGACAGTTTCAGGTGACCACCAAGGACTGTCTTGCTTATGCCTGCTAAGAGCAGGAAGTGTTCTGCCGTCTCCTTAGTCCACCTCTGGCCCTGCCCGAGGCGCCTCCAGTCTCGGCCGATGATGCTATCCACTGCATCAGAGCCTCCTTCCAGCGGTGCAGACGAGCTAGAGACTTTCTCACCTTTCTCCCGCACCAGAGGAGCAGCCCCTTAGGGCTCTCCCCGTTCCCTCCCTTGTCTCTTTGCACACTCTTCTGAACCCAGCAGGGCATGTGTAAGTCACAGCTACTGTTGCAAATCCTCCACCCCCTTCCCGTCATGCTCTGAGGGAGAAGTCAGAGTGTCATGGGAGGCTCCAGCCCCACCGCTCTCCATCTTCACGCCTGCTATGATCTTCCAGACTCCTCCTGCTCCAGCAACCAGCACACTCCAGATGGGGGGCCTCCATGCTTCCGCTATGCCCACTCCCATCACCTTTTTAGACAGGGTACATCACCATGTGTCAGGCTGGTCTCAACGCATAGTGATTCTACCTCAGCGTCCCAAGCTGGGACTACTGGCATGTACTGCCATGCCCAGCTAAAGCATCCTTCAGAGTCTCTCCTTAGGAAAGCTGTTGGAAATGCAAGCACAGCAGTCCCTGTGCCTGCTCCTCTACCGTCCTTTGCACAGTCCCTGTGCCTGCTCCTCTACCGTCCTTTGCACAGTCCCTGTGCCTGCTCCTCTACCGTCCTGTGCACAGTCCCTGTGCCTGCTCCTCTACCGTCCTGTGCACAGTCCCTGTGCCTGCTCCTCTACCGTCCTGTGCACAGTCCCTGTGCCTGCTCCTCTACCGTCCTGTGCACAGTCCCTGTGCCTGCTCCTCTACCGTCCTTTGCACAGTCCCTGTGCCTGCTCCTCTACCGTCCTTTGCACAGTCCCTGTGCCTGCTCCTCTACCGTCCTGTGCACAGTCCCTGTGCCTGCTCCTCTACCGTCCTTTGCACAGTCCCTGTGCCTGCTCCTCTACCGTCCTTTGCACAGTCCCTTATCACAGCCTCCTCACTTGCTGCCTTGATCTGTCCACTAGAAGGTAAACTCCAGAGAGGGAGCTGGGACTGCGCAGCTTTTCCTGCTGCATTCTCCATCCCTCAACCGTACTTGGTGTAAGGTCGGCACTAAAAAGAAAAAGGCTATTGAATGAACGTACGAACGTCCAACTGGGGCCCCCAGATGATACAGTCCTCTAAACAGGGGGCTAGTTTGCAGTCACAGTCTGATTAATCTTCATTAAGCCCTCAACCGGAAATCAATGTTCTAGTCATACCCCGAGAGTCCAGGTCTGTACTTGCTGAGCTTTATTATATACTTCATCCTTCACTTATATTAAAAAAAAAATCACAATAGAGTTGTCAAGAGCAACATTGAGGGGGCTGGAGATGTGGCTCAGTGGTTAAGAGCATCTGCAGCTTTTCCAGAGGACCTGAGTTCAGTCCTCAGCACCCACACCAGGTGGCTCACAACCACTGTAACTCTAGCTCCAGGGAAACTGGCACTGTCTTCTGGCCTCCACTGGCTCCTGTGCTCACGTATAAACACCTACAAACAGACATGCAAAATTTAAAAAAAAAAAAAAAAAAGGCCGCACTGAGAACACCCTTATACGCCAAATTCTCTGTGATGCACAACCTGGTGGTCACAGGAAGCCACGGTCACAGCAGTGGCTGTTATGGGAACAGCTCACATACAGCAGCCAGCACAGAGCAGGGTCTTGGAAAATCCACCTGAGCAGACAGCTCCTCGTTAGCAAAACGAGCATCTCATGAGACCATCAGCCATTCTGTTGCTCATTATCTGCTCTTGATGCAAAACCATTCACAGTCAGAGTACTCTGCTTAGCGGGAGGAGCCTGCAGAGGGGGGCAAAGCAGGAGATGGGGGGGGCACACAGGCAGGGAGGGTCCTGCAGAGTGGGGGTGAGTACGGACGGGTAGCTCACCTCTTCGATCTCCAAGTCAATGCTGTACAGTGTCCTCTGCAGGCGCGGGCTCCCTGAGTGGATTTGCTTGCCTTCTTCCTCTTCTGGACTGGGCCGCTCGTCACTGTCTAGAAGGAGGTGTCCTTTCTGCTCGGCCAGCACCGCCTGGTGCTCAGTGTTCTGCAGCTGCCTCGACTTCTCTTTCTTGCCCCTGGTAGCCCTCTTGTCTTTTTTCATTTTGGGGGTCAGCTCGGGCGAGTTCTGTATACTGGAGTGGGAGGAGTCCCATGCCAAGGTGGCATTTCTCATCTCTATCTTGATGTGAGGACTGGCCGGTTTGTTCTTTATCATGTGAACCTCTTCCATTAGAAACAAACTCTGATAGGAGTTGTGAGAGAGGTGCAAAGATGAGACACTGGATCAAGACCAGGGAGACAAGCTTATGGCGTACACTCACGCAGCAAAACACATCAGGCTATACAGTGGAAGGAAGCTGAAGAGCAAAAGGTAGCTCATTAGTGTAGCCTCACCTCAGGACTGACAAGGGGTCTCAGGGCCTCGTCCACTGACCCAACCCTCTAAGCTAAGTCACACACTGAGGTAACCCCTGCTTTTTTTTGCTAGCCTAATGTAGACCAAAGGACATTTAATAACTGATGGGGATATGGAGTCCCTCATACTATCCCTCGTAGGTTCCTGAATAATGGCTAGGAAACCCAAGGGGTACGGTGACCCTTTAAACACCATTGTCCTTCCAGACAACTTCTGTGGAGCGCATGCCTGCATCCGGCCCTCACCCATGGCCTGGGACTGAGAGAGACTGAACTTAGACTGGCATCAGCTTAACTTCTAGGCTTAGACGAGAAGACCTAGGCTAAGGGCCTGCGCAGAGGAGAAGGCACCTCCCTGAGAACCGCTCTGTGGGAGGAGGAGAAGACTCTTCTTGCTGCTCCTACTAAGTTATTTCAAAGGGAAGGAAACGGAACATTAACAAGGAAGCCTGTCTGAAGTTAGGTCTGAAATTCTGACTTTAGTTATACTTGGACCCCTCGTAAACCAGGGATTGCTACAGAATGCCATCACAGAGGGATTTTCAAAATGGTTTTTAAGAATTAATTTAAAACATTAGAAGATCTTTAGAGAGAAGATGGCCTGCAGGACGAGGACTCTGCTTAGTCACTAAATACCCCAACTTAAAGACTGCAAGCACTGTTAAATGGAATATGTAATTTTCCCCTTTCTCCTGATCCCAGTATCTGCTTTTAAGGAGAAGGGTGAAGCAAGGGTCCCACTGAACTGAACGAGGACAGCATTAGACAGGCTAACACGGATAGGGGTCGGGGAGCCCATGAGGCCTCAACCCTACACAACGAACTACAGGCAACTAAGAATTCTGAGAGCTGAGTAAAGTCCTCCCCAGGGAAAGAGCATCCCAACTGGTTATCCAATACCAAATGGTCAGCTCTGAAAACACACATAAGTAACATTATACAGGCTCAGCAGGTTGTATTTATGTATGTAGCAACATATATATATATATATGCATACACATACATACAGATATACATATATGTATATGACAACAATTAATGAAAAGAACAAGCCATAAATTTGAAAGTGAGCAACAAAAGATATATGTGAGGGTTTGGAAGAAGGGAAGGGATGGGGGAAATTATGTAATTATAATCTAAAAACAAAATAATTAAAAATAAATAAATCTTAAAAAAAGGAAGGGTCTCATGTAGCCCAAGCTGGCCTCAAGCTCCCTAAGCACCTGAGAATGACCCGGAGCCTGACCCTCCTGCCACCACCTTTGAGAGCTGGGATCACAGTCTCTTCCTGTAAACCTCCATGGGTCCTAACCATCCCAACTGCCAACTTTCCACATTTCCCAGAGAACCTTCACTGTGGCCAGAGCATAGGAGACACCCCGTCTGTGAACAGCTGTGGAATTCGCCTATCCAAAGCCCTCCTAGAAACTGGGCTGAGAATAACATCAACTATTCTGACACCTTCACAGAGCAAAACTACATGTGGATAGAATGTCCACCATTTCCTTCCCTGAAGAGCCAGGGATAAAGACAGGCCTCTATAAACGATTAAGAGAGATGCTGGTGCCTGTTAGTGTACACAGCCTTCCCTGCCCTTCCATCCCACTTCCCACAGCCCTGACGTGCTAAGTCAGACAAGGGCCTCAACACCTGAAAGCGGACCAGCTGACATGTACACAGCAGTCTCAGAGCACAGAAACTACCCACCTCACTCTCCAGGAGGGTGCTGACCACTGACGCCACTTCCTAGCCCCTCAGTGAGGGGCACACTAGTCAGGGAGGCTGAGGCAGGAGTACTGTGAGTGAGCGGCCAGCCTGTCTCCAAACAAAGCTCTCTACAAACCGAGGAGGAAAAGCCACTCACTTTGCTCATCAGAAGACTCAAGTCATAAGGTGTCGTGGTGGGGTGGTGGGAGTGCTCACAGAGCTGCCACCTACTGGACAACACACCCTCACAGAGCTGCCGGCTACTGGACAACACACTGTTACACACACACAAAATCCCTTTTCCAGTATAAATATGCCTACGCCACCTGATAAGACATGCTCTCACTTAAGAGGAAAAACTTCAAAAACAAAAGGGTCACGAAACTACTTTTTGTCCTTATTTTTTTTATCCAGAACTCAACAAAATCCATCCCCTACCAAGGATACAGAAACAAACGGTCAGAATATTCGCTGTCTTCCCTGACTGGACATTGTGGCCTCCGTGGATCAAAGCCTGACTGTCAAGAGATCAACCTTACATGACTCTGGCTCTTGTTTGGAGCAGCCAGGGGAGGAGGAATACAGAGAAAAGGAGACACTTGGGAGGAACAGTTTTCTTGACCGAACGCAAGTCACCTGATGAACTGTAAAAGGAAGCAGCTGAAATGAATTCCACAGACTACTCTCCATCCTTTATAGGGATGCCCACTGTTTTCCCTGAGCCTCTTACAGGACACTCAGCTCTTCAAGTCCTGGAGCTTCCACGCTCTGGGATTCATCTCCCTAGCCAAGGAAGATCATCAGGAGTGAGGTCCTGTCAGTGAATTCCAGCCACACAGTGCTTCTACTTTTTTTTTTTTTTTTTTTTTTTGGTTTTTTTTTTTTTGAGACAGGGTTTCTCTGTGTAGCTTTGCGCCTTTCCTGGAACTCGCTTTGGAGACCAGGCTGGCCTCGAACTCACAGAGATCCGCCTGGCTCTGCCTCCCGAGTGCTGGGATTAAAGGCGTGCGCCACCACCGCCCGGCTGCTTCTACTTTTTTAGGAATTAAGTGTTAACCACTTTCAAATCGATACCTACTTCCTTCAGCCCTCCCTCTTAGGTTACGAGGTTGCTTTATTCTCTGGTGTCACACGGTTGCATTATTCTCTAGTGTTACACAGTTGCATTATTCTCTGGTGTTACACAGTTGCATTATTCTCTGGTGTTACACAGTTGCATTATTTGGAAGTTACAAAGAACACAAAAAGGTCTCATCAACTAACCACGCAAGGAAAAGAGCTGATACTTACTTAACTGTACTTCTCAACATGATCTAGTTTTATGACTATCTCCATGTCACTGCATTCCCTGCCTCATGTAGTGGCAATCACTGGGTAGGAAAAAGAAATATCAAAAGGACTCAGCATAGCAACCAATCAAAGTGGCAGCAGGAAGGAGGAAGGGGTTGGGGGAACCCGACAGCCACCTGGCTGTGCTGGTTGACGTTTAAGCCACTTAAAGGCTGAGTAAATGACGATATATATCCATGTTGGACCTGGCAGAAGGGTTCCCTCTGGAAAGGGAGCACAGCCCAGAACTAGGCCAATCAGGAGAGAGAGAAACGTACATTAATTTTAAAGGGTATTACTCTCATCCCTTAATTCAGTTGTCTCTACCAGCTCCTAAGGCAAACCAGGGTCAAGTGCAGCTGGCCTATGTGGACTCCTGGAATACAGGACGCAGTGAACTGTGCTGAGGATAGCTCCTGATATGGGAGAGGGACAGGAACCACTTACCTTAAATCTGTCAACAGCAACTGACGCTTCAGAGAGGGACTTCACAGAGAATGGTGTTACTTTTAAGGCAAAAGTCATGGAATTGAAGACAGTCACCACTGTGAAGGCCTTAAAATACAAAAAGAGGTGAGAGCGAGCCTCGTGAGGCTGGACACTAGACAAGGTGGTACCAGTCTCCTTCTGGGAGGCAGGAAGGCTGGAAGTGTCAAAC
This sequence comes from Peromyscus californicus insignis, assembly GCF_007827085.1. Taxonomy (NCBI): domain Eukaryota; kingdom Metazoa; phylum Chordata; class Mammalia; order Rodentia; family Cricetidae; genus Peromyscus; species Peromyscus californicus. The sequence goes on along the minus strand of NW_026294458.1, from coordinate 5,890,265 downwards.
GTTAGTGCAATCGGTTACACTAAGGTAATTTGTTTTCTGTGTGGATGCATTCATGTGTGGAGTGTGTGGAGGTCAAAGGACAACTCACAGGAGTCGGCTCTCTCCTTCCCCCAAGTGGTTCCAGTGACTGGACTCAGATCATTAGGCTTGGTGGCAAGTGCCTGTACCCACTGAGCCATCTACTCAGCCTCAACTGCATATTTTAAAGTTCTATTTTTTGATTATGTGTATCTGTGCATGAGTATGTGCACATGAACAGGGTGTCTTCAGAGCCCAGAGGTGTCAGAGCTCCTGGAACTGGAGTTACAGAGGGTTGTAAACAGTCCATTGTGGGCGCTGGGAACTGAACTCCAGTCCTCTGCAAGAGCCCTCTGTGCATGCTCTTAACCTCTAAGCCATTTCTCCAGCCCACATTTTATTTTAAGGGTAGGGTTTCTGTTCTGTTTTCAATGAGACTTCCATCTAAAATTCTTAATAAACATGAAATACAGGTTTTTCTGTAGTTCCAAAATTGAACCCAAACCCAGGCTAACTGAAAGTAAGCCAAATTATTTCTGTATAAGAGGTAGCTCCTTATTCTTCCACTTCTCAACTTAAATACACGAATGAAGAAAAACGTGTAATTCTTGGTAGCAGTCCCAACTGAAGTAGCAAGAGAGCAGAAGACCCGTCCACATGTCTCCTCACCTGTGCCGCTGTCAGGTGGAAGCCCAGGCTCATGTGGACAGAGAATGTCACCACGCTGGCAATCACCACCACAATGGGGGCCACTCCAACAGTGATGCTCTGAAAGTACCCTGCTTTTTCCAATATCCGACGCTCCTCCTCTCGGATTCCTATGGAAAAGAAATCCACCTTCAAAGCCAGCCAAAACACACTTGGGGGTACTGTTATTCCACCAGCAAACAAGAGTCAGGTTTCAACTACAACTGTTTTTAAAGACAGCGTCTTGCTATGTAGCCTAGGCTGTCCTGAAATGAGGACTTTCTTCCCCAGCCTCCCAAGGGCCATGATGCTAGGATACACGCAGCTTTTTAAGTGACCCTCTAATACCTATGATGCAAAAATAATGATTCTTCTTTTGTCAGCTCTGTAGGTTCACCTAGGGCCACATGTGTGAGGCGAGCACCGCACAGCCCCAACCCTGGACTATCCATTCCGTCATTACAGCTGAGGTGTGAATGGACTGAGTCACAGAAGGGTCTAAAGGAAAGCAGCTCCATTAGCGCACTGGTCCACTGCCCTCTGGTCATCTCAGCCTACTGGGTCTCCATGAAACAAACACTTGACTTGCATCTACAACCGGCAGTTTTCTTGGCTTACTATTTGCTCTGGGATGCTTAACAACCTTACAAAATCAGAGTCCAGAAAAGCTCCTGGAAGTTTAATCAGTGAAACCAAAGCAGCTGCCTTGGTGTCAACAGGCTATTTTTTATTCTACTTAAAATGTTATTAACTGGAGCTGGGTGGCGGTAACGCACACCTTTGTTGTTGTTGTTGTTGTTATTGTTGTTTTTCGAGACAGGGTTTCTCTGTGTAGCTTTGCGCCTTTCCTGGAACTCGCTTTGGAGACCAAGCTGTCCTTGAACTCACAGAGATCCGCCTGCCTCTGCCTCCCGAGTGCTGGGATTAAAAGCGTGCGCCACCACTGCCTGGGTTAACTCACACCTTTTTTTTTTTTTGGTTTTTCGAGACAGGGTTTCTCTGTGTAGCTTTGCGCCTCTTCCTGGAACTCACTTGGTAGTCCAGGCTGGCCTCGAACTCACAGAGATCCGCCTGCCTCTGCCTCCCGAGTGCTGGGATTAAAGGTGTGCGCCACCACCGCCCGGCTTTAACTCACACCTTTAATCCTAGCACTTGGGAGGCAGAGCCAGGCAGATCTCTGTGAGTTCGAGGCCAGCCTGGTCTACAGAGCGAGATCCAGGACAGGCACCAAAACTACACAGAGAAACCCTGTCTCAAACAAACAAACAACAACAACAAAAAGCTATTAACTGGTTACAGCACTTATAGCCAGTTACTATGTCATTAAGACCATTAATAGCCCCCTTTTTTTTTTTACTGAAATTAAAGTATATATATTCTTTTTTTTTTTTTTTAAGTCTGAGATGACTTTAAGCTTCTTCTTCTTAAATACCACTCTAAGGCCCAGCCTTCCCACTCGTGTTCAGACGTGTTCGAATGCTGGTGTCATGCTAGTGATCTCAACAGGCTTGTACTACACACATCCTTCACATGCCATGCCTGTCCTGGACTTAAACATGTGAGTGGAGCTGGCACCGAGAACCTTGTAACTGTACCAATCATTTTAAAAGCTAACAAAACAAGCCCCTAGTAAGTAACAGAGGTAGGCACAGAGTCCAGGCATCTTAAAGCCCGGGTCACCCCTCGGGGTCACACACCTCTGGCACCTATGCACCACAGAACAGAGGAGTCTGAAGAACAGGGCTCTGGGCAATCGTCGTGACACTGGTTCTGCAACAGCTTCTTAGTCAGGCCAACCATCAAGTACTGCGTAAGAGAGGATTATTACAGCTAGATTGGTACCTAGTATCCTAGCTGGCCACGACAGCTTGGGCAGAGGTCAGTTTCCCAGGCTCAAATCCCTAAGATCTCTTTAAACATAGAAGATTCTATATAAAGATACTAGACATCAGAAGTCTAGTTTCTAATGTGCTCAGGGAGCAAAGTACATGAATGAGCAGACCCACAGAATCCAAAATCCCTCTACTATATGCACAGGGAGATCTTTGCACTCACTTTGAACACTCTGAGAAAATGCTTTGACCCAGGCATACATTTTAATAAATTTAATGTAGGTGAGAACTTCATTCATCTTCTGGACACGGTCGTCTGTGGCAGCTACACACTTTCTCCTGAAATACGCCGTAAGCCGTGACACAAACATCTGGAAGGAAAAGCAGTTCCTGTCAAACCGGCGTTGGCACCTGCCCCGCCTGAAACAGAGGTTGGCTCTGCCTCACCACAGCCTAAGCTGACGGGCAGATAATCCTGCTCCTGGGAAAGACCAGATTTCACACAGTTGTGCTGTTTTTTAATTAAAGGGACTTACAAAATATTTAATTCTCATCTCCTTGTAGGACGATGAAGGCAATTAACAATCGGATCTCACAGATACTGAGTGACACGGTGGTGGAATCAGGACAGTCACGTCAGCATCAGCTGGATCAGAGTAAATTAATTTGATCGCTCCTGTGTTACCTAGAGCCAGTGTGGTGATATACTGTGTACCCTAATAAACTTGCCTGAGGATCAGAGGACAGAGCCAGCCACTAGATTAGACATAATGGTACACATCTTTAATCCTAACACTTGAAATCTCATGCCTTTGCTTGGGAAACACACACGCCTTTAATCCCAGGAAGTAATATGGCAGGGCAGAGAAAGGTATATAAGGCGTGAGGAAATAGGAACTCACTCTCTTCAGGCTGAGGATGTCGTAGAGGTAAGAACTAGTCTCTGGCTGCTCTGCTTCTCTGATCTTTCAGCTTTCACTCTGATATCTGGCTCTGGGCTTTTTATTAAAAGACCATCTAAGATTTGAAGAACAGGCCAGGTTCCCTTGGAACCTTCCTCTTCACCTAAACTCTCTCTGCTTGCACACAACGCCTGCCTTTTGTGTAAATGACACCTATTTCCTCTTCAGCCAAAATCCTGCCTAGAGGAACTGAGCGCTATCGAGCACGGGACTTTTCCCACGCGGTGCCTTCTTTGAGAAAAGTCCCGGAGGATGTGCTTTCTGTAACTCAGTACAAGTACTTTGTCCCCTGTGAAAAAGCGACCAAGTCACAGCTGAGAGAGGCTCACTCACCATCGCCGGGTAAAAGAGGATAAAAACAGCCGATCCCAGGAAGGCTGTTGGTCCTAGAATGATTACATTATAAATCATGCCCAAGATGGCAACAACAGGTCCTCCGGCCAGCAAGCTGCCCACAGCGGCTGCCTCAAACATCCTCTGCCCGTCATTGGAGCAGATATTGATGAGCTGCAAGAGATGACCAACAGTGAGGGGCCCTGTAGGACACAGGTCACTGTGTCCAGGAGAAAGGTCAAGGACAGAGCGGGGACCAAGGAAAAGATCTCCAGCTGAGAGCTTGCTCTGGGCACAAGGCACAGGTTCTGAACTCACCTCACCCAGAGACTTTTCTTTAATGTTCTTTAACTTCAGGATCTTCTTGAATGCCATGGTCAGGATAGCCCCCCGCAATCGGACACCAGTTCGATAGTTCAACGCCCAAGTCAGCGCCAGTGACCAGGAGCGTACAACTTCTGTCAGAAAGAGGCCTAGGACTAACAGCAAGCTGTACTGTAGGTTAGACTCTGTTGCCTGGGTGTACTCCAAGAGTTGTTTCACCATGAAGGCCTACAGGGAGAAACATACACCACTGTCAACGTCCCCCACAGTGACCTCACACCAAGCCACAGTGCTATGTTAGGTTAGAAAGAGCAGGCTGCGGCACGGCGGCGGCACAGTGGTCAGCGCGGGAGCCAAGGAAGAACTGTGCGGTTGGACCGAATGACACCGGCAACCTGCCCACAGGTGCAGGACAGAGGGCCGTTTGCTTTTCTCCTGAAGGCGCCATCGTGACCATTACTCTTTCTAATGTAACATAAACCTGTTCATGAGCTGAAATTAATTCTAGACACATGGTCATCCAAAGGTATATATTGACCTTACTCCAGAGTCTTCACACATGGCTACATTTCTTTAAAGGAAATCAAGACCTTTCTGTTTCCTTACACACGTGCTTATTTGATAAGAAGGAACAGTGTACCTACAGTTGTACGGGGAAGAGTGAGAAGTGCAAAACATCCCTGAAAACAAACACGGGCAGTTTAATAGGGCAGAAGAGAGCAAATAAAGCCAACTCCAGGACCCTCCCTCCAGCCCTCCCCACACCCACACCCTCTCAAAAACAAAAACATGTTACCTCAGGTAGCATATGTCTAACACCACCTGCAGGGAGGGAAGACAGCCAGCCCCCAAGAACCACGAGTGCCACCTCCAGCTCTGAGGTCCTGTAACGCCGGAGCACACACTCACACAGGCACATTCAGCGACAGCATTAAATACCAGAAGTGGGAAGCAACGCACTTTTATTGAAAATGAAATATATATATATGAAGATACCATCTTTAAAGAGCATCTCACAAACACTGTACAGTAGTGGGGCATGAGGAACAGAGTGGGAACATACAGAGTCATACAGGGATAGCCGTCACACGGGCCGGCTGGCCTCCAACTTGTAACTATACACGGTAGAAATACACAACAGAGCCACATGTGCATCCAGAGTCTGAAGGAGTACATCAGGCTGGCAGCGTTCATCAGGTGGGAATCCTGAAGCTGCAATCAAGCAGATTCTCTAGCAATAAAGACCTTGCTGCTAAAGAAAGAAGATTAAGAAAACAAAAAAAAAAAACCACAACTAAAAATTCCCTAGCGAGGTACCCTGCATAAAACTGCAGGTGCTGTTGGCATGCTAAGCTGTGAGGCAACACACCGCTCCAGGCGGAGCACAAAATTCTAGGTCGGCTGGGGCAGAGGTGTTGGCATCCTTCCGAGTCTTTCCAAGTCCTGCTAGCTAAAACTGATGTTGGCAAAAATCAAACCAAACTATAACAAAAGAAAGCCAAACCAATGCCCACCCTAAAGGAAAAAAAAAAAAAGAAATTAAACCCATGCACCCCTCTACCCTGGTTCCTACAGCAAGGAGTCCTGGCTGGGCTGTAAGCTACTAAATGACACAGGACAGAAGCCAGACGTAGCATCCTGAAGTACCTAAAACTGAATTCCAGAGCCCACATTCTGGGGGAGTTCATCCTTTCAGTTCTCCTGAAAGTAACTTAATACCAAATTGTCTACTAGGTTCTAGGAGAGCCCCACAGTTAGGTTCATGTCAAGCCCCAGTAAATAAACAAACTGATCAAAAAGGGGGTTTCAGATTCTGAGAACTGCTGTAATCCACCTCTACCTCCCTCAGAACTCTGAGGTTCAATGTTTGGCCCTCACTGCACAGATTTAATAGCAGGAAGATTGGCTTCTTTTCCAGTATGCATCCAAAATGTGGAACTGGGTCACAAGGCCAAAGGCCCTCCTCCTCCTCTGGTGAAGCAACTCAGCAGGATGCCTGCTGTGAAGGACTTTCCCCCACACAGCGGCAGTGTGGAGCGTCTCCAAGGAAGGCCAGCAGGTGTTGTCTGGAAGGACTCCTTCCTTCCTACACCTTTAGGTGCCCCTTTTCAGCACTGGATAAGCAGTCAGCCCCTCCCAGAAGGGAGAGGAAGGGGAGGTGGAAAGACATAGGCATATTTACACTATGCAAAACTTTCAAGGGGAAGAGAGAAGGGCAAAGAAACATCCAACACAGGCTTTAAAAAGCAATGGCATTTCAAATGAGCTTGTATGGGAGAAAGAAGAGCAGCCTCTAATGAGAAATCCAAACAAACTCAGTGTTTTTAAAACAGTCGAAAGTTTATCATTTAAGTCTAAGTTTACTGGAAGGAAACTGGAAATTGTCAGCATAGCTGTCTTGCTCTGGAAAGCATTCCCAGTGAATAAACATTACCTTACCTGAGCTCTTGGCGAGAGATTCTGCCCAGCTTGACTCTCTCATTCTGACCGCAGAATACAGCCATCCTGAAAATTCTAAAGAACAGCTTCTGTCACTGGTCCCACTACAGAGACATGCCCCCCAAGGCCAGACCCTGACAGCATCGAGCGAGCTGCGGCTGGAGAGGCTGGAGGGTGGGAACTTACCTCTCCCACAAGGCCTGGAGCAGAGCTAGCACTGAGAGATGGACTGCACAGGGCGGCCTTCTCTCGGAGGTCTATGGCAGGTGCTAACTCGTTGGACACAAACCCTAGGTCAGGCCTGGCCTTTTAGAACTATCTTAGTCTAAGAAGGTCCCTGAAGGATCTCTGTAAATGTAGCGACTTGGTTCTTCATTTCTAGTAAAGCCTGTACCCTTAGAAAGTCTGGTAGTGTGCTAACATTATCACCATCCTGAGGTACCCTACTCAGGGCTATTTTGAGGTCAGCATCAACTGATCAGGTTTAAAAACACACACACACAAACACAACTTGATTGTGTTTCACTTGTTCTGTATATGACTACCAAGGCTCGATGAGACCTAAGACGATGTTCCATGTTTAGAGCCTATAATTTAGGGTAAGATTTTGGTAAGAAGGGAACAAGCCAATCTGAAAATCATGCTCAATCAGAAAATGTGCAAAAATCTAGCATGGGCTATTCCTCGAAAGGACCCATGTCCACTTACAGGAGGTTTGCTCACCACTGCTGCTAATTCCATTTTTCAAAACCAGTCTGGTCCTCCAATTTCCAGTCAAAAAAAAAAACTTATCAAAATTAGGGTTCCAAAAATGAAGTCTATATTGTTTATACCTTTTCATCATGTTCACAAAAAGAGACAATGGACAAGCCCACAGCTTTCTCAGGCCCATTGACCTTCAAAGGCTCCTCCCCAAAGGGCCGAGTGAGGTGTCCATGTGTTCCTATTATGAAAGGCATTCAGCTTTCCATGGCCTTCTAGAAAGTTCTCTAGGTCAGCACCCCAATGTGCTGCATCAGAAGTGAGAGATGAAGACGTTAACAGACGCTCGAGGGAGTGACCATGCATTCTGTAATCACTTTTTTTGGAGTAAAAATTTAATCCCTGAAATCTATGGCATTTGTTCAAGAAAAGGGAAATTAAGAAAGCCCATTATGATTTTTATTGAGAAATGCTGCATACTCTTCTACCTAGATGAGAGAACTCTGTGACGGGTCAGAGCAGCCACCAGCCCTGTAGGGAGACAATGACAGAAGCTCTTCTTGGGGGGCGCTAGTTCTATGAAACATTTGCCATTCTGACTAAGAACATGACATTTCAGTTATATGGTCTCTTTGGTTTAAAACTTACATAAAGTGTTAGTTGGTCAATTAAGAAAACTAATACCAAAATTTTTATTTTTTAAAGGATCATACATTAAAAAAGAACAACAACAACAACAACAAAAGAACAAAATACCTCAAAAGTGTAAATTTGTTTTACCTAGTCACCATGCCTCTTAGACACATACTTACCCCACCATGCACCTCCAGCTTACCCACACCCGGAAAACGCACAGTCTAAACAGTACTACTGCTCCGATGCCTCAAGGCAAATATGCAGAGAATGAATTCAGTCAGAATCTCAAGTGTCAGGCAGCACAGCAGATCCGAGAACGGTGCCCTGAAAACTCCTGTCCAAAGCCCCCTTCGCCACTACACTGCCTCCACATCGGCCAGGGAAACCACAGCTGCCACCCGGTGCTTGCCATAGTTAATGCTCTACACAAAACTAGAACCGACTTTGGAAAACCCCGATAGGTTCCTAGCTTCTTCAGGATCATTCATTAGTCATTAAACACAGGCATCTGGTATGTCACCAACACAGACTTGCTAGCCCAGGCCACAGAACACTCAGATCACTCACTCACCCACAGCACTGACAAGACATCTCTGTCCTATCCGAGACTGTTGCTTCATGTCAGCTCAGAACCAACAAGCAGGTCCTGTGCAGGACCAGACCAGCTCACATTCACCCAGCCCCAGGAAAACAAGCCGATGGTCTCTTCTCCTGCAGCACTGTGTCCTCATCCTCCTAGCTGACAGCCCACCATTCACTCCCAAATCCACTGACCCTCTTCAGTAGCCCTAGAAGTGTCTCTAAGGCTGCTAACTAGCCCAAAGACAATCATAACCTCTGCAACAGAGCAGGGTTAGCTGGCCATGGCCGGGCCCCTGGAGATGTTCAGAAAGGATAGTTAGAACTTACTGGTCCACTGAAGCCAGCCAACTGCGTGATCATCAGGCACATGATGGACAGGATGAGCCTGGTGCGACAAAAGATCCACACAACCCTGCGCAGGGAGGCGGCTTCCGGCCCAACTTCATTCAGCTCTTCTTGCCACAGTCTCTCTAGTCTTAACAAGGGCACAGGTCCTGTGTTACACGTCTCCCCAGGGGAAAGAACATACCCTAGACCCCCTCCTGCCATCACAGGCTCAGTCGTTGCATACACAAATCTCTTCTTTACAGTTATGCATATAGCCTCCATCTTGTAGAGGAAAACCTCCCTCCTGGTCTGTGTATATTCACTCCCAACAGGGAGTCTCTGAAGTAGAGAAACAAGGAGAGCAGGAGCCTTTCCCGCCACTCCGCAAAGGTCTCTCCCTGAATAAAGTGCATGGATAAAAACTTCCTTTTTCAAGGGATCCCAACCCTTTCTGAAGGATCCTGTGATAAAATGCAATGCTACAAATGAGGTTGTAATCAGACTACCACCAAAAATGTACTCTGTCATAAGGCAGCAACAAAATCTCCCTGCAGGCTCAGGAGAAGCGGGACGGAGAGAGAGAGAAAGCCCTTGGTTAAAACACAATTAGAGGGAAACAGAGATATGGCAAAGGGAAAGGAGTCCACAGGCTACCCACCCTTGGCCTTAAAGTGTGGCCTTAAAGAGTGCCTTAAAGGGCATGGCGCTTGACTCCACATGCTGGCCCACCCACCTAGCTCAGGCCTAGCATCCAGCAGACAGGGTGGACCAGAGACGCCTACCTTCTGCAGTTCACATCAGAAGACTCATACTTGGATAAAGACCACACATCCTCCATTAACAGCTCCCCCTTCTTGTGAACCACACGGGCCAGAGGAGAGAGCCAGGAAAAAGTCATATAGGAGAAAAGTCCAGCATTGTCCACTGGGTGCTGGTGCCTAAGGAGAGAAAAATCCGACCACAAGGGGTCAGCACATACTGAGAGGCTGAGCATGTGTGAACGACATTCTTTGGTAAACAGCTCCTGACAAATATTAGGTCTCCCTAGCTGTCCTCACTTTAGCCCCAGATTTCAAAACCACTTTTAGTGCTCTGTGGATGGATCATTTGTCACCAAAGCCTTACTTGGAAGTGGTCCGGAAGGGCTTCAGGGCACTCAAGCCATGGTGGTATTTTCCCTTGGCATATTCCTCGTCCAGAATTCGGAGGTGAGAATGCACAGAGACGTCCAGAGAAAGGCCCTCAACACGGGCTGCTGTTTCCAGGGCATCCTGGCATTCCAACTGTTGGTGGGCAAAACAGTTAATGAAAATTAGTATATACAGAAGGATGCAAATCCAGCCGACCACAGTTCAGAATACACCAGTAGTCAATCACTCCATCAGCACTGGAAACACCCAGGACATGGGTTAGACACTAACTCTGCAAGCTAAGAACTCATTAAAGTGCATCCGATCACACACACACACACACACACACACACACACACACACACAGTTTTTGAGTATTCTTAGGTCCGTAGACCTGAGCAGAAAGTATAGAGTGCAGGTGTCTCCCATCCCCCCCATCCCCCCACCCCCTCCATCCCCTCCTGTATCAGCATCTTCCATTAGATGGTGCAATTGTTCCAAAGACGAGCAGACACTGGCACATTAACTGAAATCCACGTTACATTTGGTTCATTCTTTTATACATTCAAGACTTTCTATTTTTATCATTCATATCTTTTATCATGGGCTAGGGATGTAGTTCATGGTAGAATGCTTCCCTAGAATACATGAGACCCTGGGTTTGATCCCTAGTATGGGGTGGGCATGGGGGGCTAGAACACAAAAGGCGCCAAATAATTCCCTAACACCACACATAAAATAAATGATTTTTAAAAATCCAATCTTTGATCTGTTTACCAACATACACTGAGAGTCAATCCTTTTATCAATAACTGCAAATTGTATTGCAAATTTTCTACTCCAAAATTTCAAAGTCAGTCCCAATTAAGCCTAAGAGCCAGGACATCCTGTTTCCCTCTCTCATCAGCAACAGGAGAGCACGGCATAGGTGTGCAGCTGGTTGCCCAGCCAAGAAATTCCAATATTCTCAGTCCTAAATATATAGTCACTGTGATGGCTAATGCACACGGGAGGATGTGATTGTCAACCTGACTATATTTGAAATGAACCCAATTATCTGGGCACATCATGAAGGATTTTCTTGATTGGATCATTTAAGATGGGCAGACCCACCCTAAATCGGGGCCACACCTTCTGGTGGCAGCCCAAATAAAAGGACTGCTATTTGCCTGCTTGCTCTCACTCTCACTGTTAAGTTCAGCATCCTGTTGCTGAGGCCTTCCTTCTCCGATATCAGAATCTACTTCTTCAGCATCCTAAGGTAGACTGAGAATCAGCTAAGTCTTCCAGTCTGGTGGCCTGAACTACTGAATCCTTGGTCTTTCCATTGAGAGACAGACATTGTTGGACCAGGGAGACCACAGGCTATAAGCCACTCTCAATAAATCCCCTTTAACACACATACTTTCTCTTTCTCTCTCTCTCTTTCTCTCTCAGTTCTGCTCCTTTATAGAAACTCAACTGACACAGCCACACGTACCAACTACACAGCTTCTATGTGCTAGCTAATTACACTAACAAAAGCTTGCTTCATTCAAGGTGGGACTGTGACAGGGAAGGAGAATGGACCAAAAGGCTGATGTTGTGGGATATTTTGATTGCACTGACACTCCCGAGGCTGCCCAATAACGTTATACCTTGAATCAGGGGGCGGAGCCAGTGATTAGCTGACCAGAGAAAATGCACAGGAAGGAAAGGGTGGGGACTAGAGTTTGAGCTCTCTTGGTTCTGGTATCTTCTGGCCAAAAAGCAAGGTCAGCTGGTTGCTACTCAGCCTCTCTGAGCTAGCAGGTTTTCACCCCAGCCTTTGACATCTGAGTCTTATTGACAAATAGAATGACAGTGACTTAATTTAAACCTACATATCGCGGCTGTGGCAGAGCTGGGGCCGTGGAACGGGGAGCCTCGCCAGGCCATGGCCTGAGTGGCCAACAGGGCACTGACTGAGGGGCCGTGGGGCAGCAGACAATACTTGGAATATCAGTAGATTCACGCACAGCCAATAAACCGACAAACATCAGCTGACATATCTGTTCTCATTCCTCCACTGGGCAGAGTTTACGCTTTCCTTGTAGAAGCTTGTTTTCTTTTTCTTTCTGAGCGGTGAAACTTACACTGTCATGAGTATCTCCAGCAATTATGTTAAGACAGCGACAAATAACAGATCCCCAATCAGGACAAAGTGGTATAGAACCTAGCACACCATGCCTCGTACAAAGCAGTCTCTAACTGTGTGCCGCCTCTTTTCAGAAAAACACAGAGGCAGCTCAAACATTAGAACCGAAAATGTTTTGTGCATAGGAGTAACTTGGAAGCCTGAGCTGATCAAATCTAATAGCTTTAATTCACAAATTATCTACTTCAGATAGTTAAATGTCCAGCATCAGGAAGCCTCACAGTTCCGGGAAGGTAGACTAGATTTCAAGAAAATAATAGCACACAAGGGCAAAAGAGTCAACACTTCAATCCTACATGAAATCTTCATGAACAATTTAGTGGTTAGAGTCTAAAAACGTGGAACAATGGAAAGAGGAGTGCTGGAGGCAGGTGTGATAAAGGTTCTTTCAAGCTGCATATAACCACAGGGAAGAAAAAAACACAAAAGGCTAATGGGTTCAGAAGGCAGAAAGCTACCCTAGGACCCCGGCATGCCTGGGACTCTGCACAGGAGGGATACAAAGTCACAGGCAGAGACACAGCAGGAGACAAAGGGCATTAGAACAGCACTTCTCAGGCATACTGAGTACCTGTCACATGGTCCATAAGACAAACCTTAACATTATTAAAGTCTGGCATCATACAGTGGGTGCAGTCTTTTTTTATTGAGTAATTAATTAATTAATTTTGCCAGCCCAATCACAGTTCTCTTCCCTCTCTCCTCTCCTCCCAGCCCCTCCCCCCACATCCACTCCTCCTCCTTTCTCTTCAGGAAAGGGCAGGCCTCCCATGGACATCAGCCGGCCACGGCATATCGACTTGCAGTAAGACCAGGCACCTCCTTTCCTATCCATCTTTATCACATTGTAATTTAGAGTTTTGAACAAAGACTACAAGAAAATCCCCACACACTCAGAAGTGATACATCTCCAATGAATTAAGTGAGACATTATCAACTGGAAACTGAAAACATTCTGAGCTAAATGATAAGAATTTGCAATACATCCAAATGTATGGGCTACAGCTAAAGAGCACACACTGGACTTGGGACTGGACTTGGGACTGCTGTAAGACTTTGTTCTAAGGTAGGGGTTGATTTTCTGCAAAGGACCAGAGTTTAGACTTTGTGGAACCAAGAGACAAAAGTCAAGGACACTTATGTAGGTATCTCTATTATGAAAGAAAACAAATTTCTACAAAATACTGACTGGTAAAATTTGTGTTATAATAACAGTATTCTTTCCTTCTGCTGCTTTGTGCATTTTTTTCTTTCCTTTTGAAATGTATCCCAAGTTGGCCTTGAAGCCTCTATATAGCTGAGCATGAATTGAACTTTGGATCCTCCTGCCTCCACCTCCCCAGTGCTGGGATTACAGGAGTGATCCACTGTGCCTGGTTTACAAGGTGCTAGGGACTGAGCCCAGTGCTCAAGCATGCCAGGTACGTGTTCTTTGCAACACACATCTACTCATGAGAAAAACTGGCAAAGTCACATTTCACTATCTGGAGTTTTAAAAGGTTTTCTCTTTTATAGCAATTGATCGCAAATCACTATCACTGCTAGAGACTTTACAGCTTTTTTCTCAAGTATCTTCCCATTTATGAGTATGTGATTTTACCTTTTCATATTCCTACCTCAGAAGATGGTGAACTGCTGCATTTTTCTCTTGACATTTGCCCTTTATCATCTAAGTCACATTTCCATTTGGAAACTGTTAAGTGGATATTTTAGAGATTGAGGCTGTGGTTCAGTTGGTAAAATGCTAGCCATGAAAGCAGGAACATCTGAGTCTGATCCCCAGCATCTACATAAACATTCAGGTTTGGTGATGCATATGCTTGTGTTCTCAGGCTGGGGAGGCAAAGACGGGTAGGTCCTTGGAAGCTTGCTAGGCAATCAACCAGCAAATCAGCAAGCCCCAGGTCCCAGTGAGAGATCGTCTCAAGACATAAAGTGAAAGGTAACTAAGGAAGACAGTCAGTTTTGATCCCTGGCTTCCACACGCACAGGTATATGGTGATATTTTGTGTATACTCTAACAAATAAATCTTGTCTGAAGATCAGAGGGCAGAGGCAGCCAGAGTTAGCCATAGAGGCCAGGTAGTGGTGGCTCACACCTGTAATCCTAGCACTTGGGAAGCAGAGGCAGACAGAGCTCTGTAGCTAGAGTTTTCCTGCCTGGCCCACAGTCAGGACTAATCTCTATCACCCGCCAGTCCCACAGCCTTCAGACCCAACCAAGTAAACACAGAGACTTATATTGGTTACAAACTGTATGGCCGTGGCAGGCTTCTTGCTAACTGTTCTTACAGCTTAAATTAATCCATTTCTATTAATCTATACCTTGCCACGTGGCTTGTGGCTTACCGGTACTTTACACCTTCCTTGTCCTGATGGCGGCTGGCAGTGTCTCTCTGACTCAGCTTCCTGTTCTCTCAATTCTCCTCTCTGTTAGTCCCGCCTATACTTCCTGCCTGGCCACGGGCCAATCAGTGATTTATTTATTGACCAATCAGCAACACATTTGACATACAGACCATCCCACAGCAGATCTCTGTGAGTTCAAGGCCACCTTGGACTATATGAGATTAATCCAGTATGAAAGAGAAACAGAGTCAGGCCTTTAATCCCAGTACTTGGGAGTCACACGCCTTTAATCCCAGCACTAGGAAGGTAGAGCAGAAGTGGTATGGCTGGGTGGAGAACAGAATATAAGGCGGGAGAGACAGGAGTTTGGCCCCCTTTTGGCTGAAGACTCAGGGGCATTCAGTCTAAGGATTCATGGAGACAGGATTTTCCCCTTTTGGTTGAGGAGTTGTCAAGGTGAGAAGTGGCTGTGGCTTATTTCCTCTAATCTTTCAGCCTTTACCCTGATATCTGGCTCCAGGTTTTTACTACAAGACCAATTAGGATTCGTGCTACACATGTACACATGTGCACCCAGCTCCGAAAGTACAGACACACATAAGCATGTACCCACACAGTTTGGATAATGCAACAGCTCTCACTTTTTCAGAATAGTTTTAGCTAGTCTAGTTTTTGCCTTTGCTGGGAAACTCAGTGCCAGAGTCAGCAAGTTTTATAAACATCCTTTGACAGTACAGCATCAGAAAGGGAGACTTTGTATGTCTTAGTCAGGGTTTCTGCTGCTGTGATAAAACACTGCCCAAAAGCAAACTGAGGAGAAAAGGGTTTATTTCAGCGTACAGCTTGTAGACCATCATCCAGGGAAGTCAGGACAGGAAGTGAAGCAGAGGCCATGGAGGGTGCTGATCACTGGCTTGCTCCCCATAGCTTGCTCAGCCTGCTTTCTTATAGCATCCAGGACCACCAGCCCAGGCCTGGTACCACCCACAGTGATATGGGCCCTCTCACATCAACCATTAATCAAGAAAAGGCCCCACAGGGTGGCCCATAAGCTTGTCCACAGTCCTGCCCACAAGGGAATATACTCAGTTGTGGTTCCCTCTTCCCAAATGACTCTAGTTTATGTCAAGTTTACATGAAACTAGCCAGAAAACTGACCCCTGTCAACTTGACACGCACATCACTGTCAAACCATAACTGCTCTTTTCTTGTTGTCCAAGACGTCATATAAATATCAATATCACAATATAAAACATATTCCAAACTTTAAAGGTCCCACAATCTTTACAAATTCAAACACTCCAAAAATTCAGTCTCTTTAAAATATCTAAAGTCTCACAACTGTGAGCTGCTTTAAAATCAAAAGTAAGTTACATACTTTCTTATTCCAAGAGGGAAGAGACAGGAACAGTCACAACCACAGCAAAGCAGAATCCAAGTCCAGCACCAAGAAGCTCAGGGTCAGACGTCTGGGTCTCACAATCTTCTGGGCTCCACCCCTCAGCTGCTGCTGTCCTTGGTGGTCATCCCACAGAACTGGCATCTCCAAACTGCTGGGGTCTCCTGATGTGACTGGGCAACACCTTCACCAATGGCCACTCTGGGCTGTTCTCTGGGACTCTGACTCTGTCACATGGTACCAAGTCTCCATGACCCTTTCAGTCCTGGGTCTTCTACTCAACTGAGGCCATACCTTCACCAATTGCCTCTCCCAAACTCTCTTTAGGGCCACACAGTGCCAAGCATCAGCTGCTCTCCATGACCCCTCCATGCCTTCAAAACCAGTACCACCCAGGAGACTCTATATATTACCAAATTTTGCTTCCAGCCTAAGATGCAGCCTTGGCCCCTCTGAACCACACCTTCTATGTACTGACCTTGAGGAAAGAATCCAGATCTCACCTCAATGATGCTGGGCTCTTCTATTCACCACTAATTTCTCAGCTCCAGCTGACCAGAACTGACTGTCCCAGCAAAGCAAGAATTTCATTTTAATGGTTTTGGTTTCATTTTAATGGTTTAATCACAGCAGATTCTTTAGCCCCAGCTGACCAGAACCACAGACTCTGAAAACTCAAAGTATACTATGGCTTCAACAGAGTCTCTAAGGGATTCTCAAATGTTCCTCTAAAGCTTCACAAGTCAGGCCTCCATTGCCTGCATTGCTCTCAACATTATCTTCCAAACTCCCACAGAACAACCACTGAGCTCTGAGCACTCAATGGCTTTCACAGTCCGAAGATCCAAAGTCCTTCCATAATCCTTCTCAAAAACAATATGGTCAGTGTGTCACAGTAATGGTCCATTTCTGGTACCAAATTCTGACTTACTTAGGGTTTCTATTGCTGTGTTATAATATTGATCAAAAGAAGGTTGGAGAGAAACAGGTTTATTTCAGCTTACAGCTTGTCTCATTCACTGTTCTACTGCTGTGAAAAGACACCATGACCAAGGCAGCTTATGAAAGAAAGCATTTAATTGTGGGCTTGCTTAGAGGTTCAAAGAGTGAGTCCATTATCACCATGGCAAAGAACAAGGCAGCAAGCAGGCAGACACAGCACTGGGGTAGTAGCTGAGAACTCACACCTGATCTACAGACAGCAGGCAGACACAGTGCTAGGGTAGTAGCTGAGAACTCACACACTGATCCACAGACAGCAGGCAGACACAGTGCTGGGGTAGTAGCTGAGAACTCACACACTGATCCACAGACAGCAGGCAGACACAGCGCTGGGGCAGTAGCTGAGAACTCACACCTGATCTACAGACAGGAGGCAGACACAGTGCTGGGGTAGTAGCTGAGAACTCACACCTGATCTACAGACAGCAGGCAGACACAGCGCTGGGGTAGTAGCTGAGAACTCACACCCTGATCTACAGACAGGAGGCAGACATGGCGCTGGGGTAGTAGCTGAGAACTCACACCCTGATCCACAGACAGCAGGCAGACACAGCGCTGGGGCAGTAGCTGAGAACTCACACCCTGATCCACAGACAGCAGGCAGACACAGTGCTGGGGTAGTAGCTGAGAACTCACACCCTGATCCACAGACAGCAGGCAGACACGGCGCTGGGGGTAGTACCTGAGAACTCACACCTGATCTACAGACAGCAGGCAGACACAGCGCTGGGGCAGTAGCTGAGAACTCACACCTGATCTACAGACAGCAGGCAGACACAGCGCTGGGGCAGTAGCTGAGAACTCACACCTGATCCACAGACAGCAGGCAGAGAGAGAGAGTGAAACTGGCTGCAGAGACTTTTGAAACCTCAAAGTCCATCCACAGTGATACAGCTTGTCTTAGTCAGGATTTCTATTGCTGTGAAGAGATACCATGACCACAGTGGCAACTCTTAAAAGGGAATGTATTTAATTGGGGTTGGCTTACAGTTCAGAAGTTTAGTCCATTATCAACATGGCGTGAAGCATGGTAGCACACAGGCAGACAGGCATGGTGCTGCAGAAGGAGCTCAGAGTTCTATATCCAGATCCGCAGGCAGCAGGAAGAGAGAGCCCCTGGGCCTGGTTTGAACATATGAAACCTCAAAGCCCACCCTCACTGACACACTTCCTCCAACAAAACCACACCTACTCAAAACCATTTTCTTTCAAACCACCACATACCTCTTCTAATAAGGCCATACTTTCTAATCTTTCCTAAACAGTCCACCAACTGGGAGCCAAACATTCAAATGTATAAGCCTATAGGGCCATCCTCATTCAAACTACCACAAAGCTTGTGGTCCGTCATCTAGGGAAGTCATGACAGGAACTCAAGACAGAAATCTGGAGGCAAAAACTGAGGCAGAGGCCATAAAGGAGTGCTGCTTACGGTCTTGTTCCTCATGATTTGCTCAGCCTGCTTTTGTAAACACCCAGAACCAACCAGCACAGTCAGGGCACTGCCCTCTGTGAGCTGGGCACTCCCACATCCATCATTAATCAAGAAAATGGTCCATAGGCTTGCCCAAAGAACAATCTGGTGGAGGCATTTTCTCAGTTCAGGCTCCCTCTTCCAAAATGACTCTAGCTTGTTGACATAAAACTATTAGCACAGTATATCATCCAGCAGTACTAAGAAAAAACTGGAGCCATCGCATCTTTTACCTCATTCTTGTAACTACAAGTTCCTGAGCATCTCTGATGTTTGAGATTGTTCCAGATGACGGGAAGAAAACATGACAATTCTGATATGTTCAACCCATTAATTTCATTTTCTTCATCTAAAAAAAAATTAAGATTAAGTATAAATGCCTAAAAAATTTTCTTAACCTATTAATAGAAAATCAAAGGACCCAACAATTACAAAGCAATGCTGGTTGCATGGGCCTTGCTTCTTGGATCACATTTAATGATGATGTTCCATTTCTTCCAGAAACATGCTATTTCCTGTACAGGCAGATACTAAACTCAAAGGAACTTAGAAAAATTCAAATGAGAGTTGACAGGCAAGGCTGTCCCTGCAGGTTTTCTAAGTGTCATAATGGTATGAGTCCCGAGAAGATGGCTAGGATTTTAGAATGTACACACCACACAACCCTGTCCTGACAAAGGCATGACCCCATACACTGGCTGAGATGACACTAATCCTCAATATTCTATGTAATAACAAAACATGAATAGGGAGTCCCATAGTAAAGGAATACAATAGATTTTTTTTTATCTAAAAATCAAAATTTGCCACTGTTACTCCATTTGTTACTCTTTCATAAATAGGTTTCCAAAGGGCCGGCCCTGTTGTGTTATTACGCACTGCCTGTGTTGGGAATTGAGAATGTGGTACAAGATCCACTCTTTTGAAGGACACACGGTCCTGCTATATCAGATACCTGGAATTTCAGAGGTAGATTTCCAAACAAGAAGCACCAGATGTTTAGATTCTAGCAAGAACTTTGGAATGCTAACATTAAAAAAAAGGAAAGAGAGAGAGAGAGAGAGAGAGAGAGAGAGAGAGAGAGAGAGAGGAAGAAAGAAAAGAAAAATAACAAAACATTCAGAGAACAGAGTTTCCTTACTATAATAAAACCATTTTTCCCTTGTGGATTTAAAGGACTTTTCCATAACTGGAGGCCAGGGTAAAGTTTGGTGATATATTGTGTATTCCAATGAAGCATACTTGGGCATCAGAGGACAGAGCCAGCCACTAAATTAGACATAGAGGTCAGGCAGTGGTGGCACACACCTTTAATCTCTCAGGAGGCAGAGATCCATCTGGATCTCTGTAAGTTCAAGTCCACACTGGGCTTCATGAGAGAAACAGAAGTAGGCAGTGGTGACACAGCCTTTAATCCCAGGAAGTCATATGGCAGGACACAGAAAGGTATATAAGGCATGAGGAAACAGGAACTCGCTCTCTTGAGGCTGAGGATTTTGTAGAGGTAAGTTAATGCCTGGCTGTTCTGCTTCTCTGATCTTTCAGCTCTCATCCCAATATCTAGCTCTAGGTTTTCTATTATAGGACCTTTTAAGATTCAAGTTACAGTACAGTGCAGAGACTTTGAACACATTTTAGAAGACAGATATTGACTGAATGCTGATTATGCCACCAGCCCTCAGCACATTACTGGCTACAGTGTGAGCTCCAGTACTCATGTTTACTTGTATGTGAACCTATTGCACAATGTTGAAAGCAATTAAGGTTATGAAAATACTTAGCAAATCATTACCTTTCTGATAAGGACACACCTCAACTATTTCCTCCTTCCTTTAGCTTATCACCTTCAGCCCCTTGCATCTACACTACCTACACTACCCTATGTGTAACACAGGGTGCTTCTAGGAATAGTGCCTGGAAGGCTACCTGGATATTCGAGTTGGCACATAGAATTTGGCACCTGTTATTGAAACGTCAAAAGAGGCCTCACAAACAGCATGATCAGCATCCAACACTACATGACAATGCTTTTATGTCAATCAATCAGGGGTAGTGAAAGATAAGATCCAACAACTCCAAATGGATCTTCAAACTCAGAAACTGCTTGATGCTCCCAGACAGTGGAGCCCTAATAATCAGATATGGAAATGGATGCTACCTTTCTTTTTTTTAAGTATTTTTATTTTATAATTAATTTAATTTTACATATCAGCCACGGATTTCCCTTCTTCCCTCCTCCCACCCCCCAGCCTTCCCCCTCAACCCACCCCCCATTCTCACCTCCTCCAAGGCAAGGTCTCCCCTGGGGAGTCAGGCAAGCCTGGTGGATTCAGTTGAGGCAGGTCCAGTCCCCTCCTCCCTACATCAAGGCTGAGCAAAGTGTCTCAGCATAGGCCCTAGGTTCCAAAAAGCTGGCTCATCACTAAGGACAGGTCCCGGTCCCACTGCCTGGGGGCCTCCTAAACAGTTTAAGTTAATCAACTGTCTCACTTATCCAGAGGGCCTGGTCAAGTTCCATGGGGGCTCCTCAGCTATTGGTTCACACAGTTCATGTGTTTCCACTAGTTTGGCTATTTGTCCCTGTGCTTTTTCCAATCATGGTCTCAATATCTCTTGCTCATATAATCCCTCCTCTCTCTCACTGATTGGACTCCTGGAGCTCCACCTGGGGCTTGGTCATGGATCTCTGCATTCTACTTTTCTTATCCCCTCTTTTCTTCCTTTTCCTAGCCCTACTAATTGCACCCTACCCCATAAACTTGATTAGATTTCTTCAACAACAGATCCAAAATATTTCTAACCAAACTCTGAACCAGTTAATATTACAGGATTACCAGCCCCTATCGACAAAGCTGGAAATCTGAGGAAGAAGATCAAGATTGTCCCAAGAACCTCAACGCCCTAATTCAGCAGGAAGCGGTCTAACAATAACTTCACCCCCTTTCCAACCCCCAGCTGCTTATTACCCTTTTCAAACCTCAGCTGCTTATTACTAAACAAAAAAGAGGGGTACGGAGGGAAAAGGGTCTGGCAAAAGAAACCCACCCTGACCCTGGAGCCCAGAACTAGGGAAAGATGGCTCAGATCAGGGTAGAAAGAAACACAGTTTGGCTCAGTCAGATCAGAGCTATCTCTGCCCCTGGCCAACTGACTTGTGAAAACAACCAATCACAGAGCAGGATAGTAGAACCCTGGGCCTGGGGTTGACTCTATCCCCAAGACTTCCTGTGTAAACCACCCTGCCTAGTCAGTTAGAAAAAAAGGGCTGTTCTCTCCACCCTGGTAGAGGCAGCTATTCTCCTGGACTCCTCCTTCCCAAATAAATCTCTTTCTCAAAAGAGTTTTCTGGGTGTGACGATCTTCATTCACTAGTATAGAGAAGATCCTTGCTGAGACGTCCCCCAGTAGACAAAATAAGGAGAGCTGAAACAGCAGAGCAAGGAGAAGCTGAACAGAAGATCTTTGCTGAGATCTTCTCAGTGGGGGCAGGAGGGGGGGAGAGAGAGAGAGAGAGAGAGAGAGAGAGAGAGAGAGAGAGCGCTAATAAGGTGTCCGGGACACCTTGAGGGCAGAGCTGTTGTTCTGAGCAGCTTGAGGTGTCTGGGATACATCGCCCTCCAGGGCTGAACTGCTTCTTTGCAGTTCCAGCTGTCACAGCTGTCCTAAGCAGCTCAAGGTGTTGCCTGACTCCCTAGGTAGTCGGGATACCTTTCCCTAGAGTTGTTGCAACTCATGTTTTGCAACCAATTTACTTACATTTTTGGTGCCGAAACCCAGGACACCGAATCCACAGAGTTGCAAAACTCACGTTTACTAACAAGTATGGTGATATTTTATTTGTACTGAAATGTGATTTTAATTGTATGTTAATAAATAAAGTTGCCCGGGGGTCAGAGCTAATAGCAAGCCATAGCAGAGCTGGGCGTTCGTGGCGCACGCCTTTAATTCCAGAACTTGGTAGGCAGAGCTAGGTAGATCTCTGTGTGTTCAAGGATACAGCCAGCATTGGAGACACACACTCCAATGTGTGTCTGGAGGTCTGTACAGACAGGCAATGACGAGGCAGTCACATGGTTGGGTTTACAACCAATGAGAAGGCAGAACAGAAAGTCCATATAAAGACAAACAGACAGAAAGTAGGTCTCTTTTTCGGAGAGGTCTCTTGGTTTAAGAGGCTAGCTGCAGGGAAGGCTCTTAGCTCTGATCTCTTGGCTTTCTTCTTTGCATTGGTTCTGTGTTTCTTATTTAATAAGACGGTTGGTTACATCTACAAACAAGACCTGCTTAGAGCCTCTTAATGTGTTGCTTATGATCAATGGTTGTGCAGGCTAGCTTTTATGTCAACTTGACACAGACTAGAGTCATTCTGGAAGTCATTTCAAATGAAAAAATGCCTCCATCAGACTGCCCTGTGAGTAAGCCTGTGGAACATTTTCTTGACTGATGACTGATGTGGTGGACCCAGCCCACAGCAGGTGGTGCCACCCCTGGGCTGGTGGTCCTCGATGGTCTAAGAAAGCAGGCTGAGCAAGCCTGTCAGCAGCACTCTGTCACGGCCTCTGCATCCTGCCCTGACTTCCCTGGATGATGAACTACAAGGGCAAACTGAAATAAAGCCTTTCCTCCCCAAGCTGATTTTGGTCACGGTGGTCTTTTTAAATCATAGCAATAGAAGCCCAAACCAAGAAGACAGTATAATAAACAATTATTCATTTTTCTCTTTCTTGATTACATAGGATACACTCCATCAGTAGGATTGCCAGACTAAGGAGTGGAGCCCTAACAATCACACACCTATAAAGAGAAATCCACGGAGCCAGTTTAATGGGCAAAAGAATTTATTAAGGGGAAAAACTCACTGTACAGAGCAGAATTAACACAGGTTCTGGAATGCTGTTCCAACCACCTGGATCAGTCCCGCTTCCAATTTCCACGAGGGAGCAAAGAGAGTGATGCCTACGTACATCTCAAGTCTTTTTGGGGGGGGGGGAGGGGGGAGTTGAGACAGGGTTTCTGTGTGTTGTTTTGGTGCCTGTCCTGGATCCCGCTCTGTAGACCAGGCTGGCCTCGAACTCACAGAGATCTGCCTGGCTTGGCCTCCAAAGTACTGGGATTAAAGATGTGTGCTGCCACTGCTGCCACTGCCGCCACTGCCACCACCACCCGGAGTACTGGGATTAAAGATGTGTGCTGCCACTGCTGCCACTGCCGCCACTGCCACCACCACCCGGAGCATCTCAAGTCTTAAGGATTACCAAGAGACCACACCACAGGGGCATGTACTTCAAGGTTATAGGGAGGTGAAGCAGTTACCTGCTACCCACCCTCTAGGGGCAGTGCTTCAAGGTCATAGACAGAACAGCTCTCCACTACACACATCTGTCAACTTCATCACTAAAGATTTAGACATGTATCTACTGTTACTGCAGAAGACTCTTTAGCTGTGGTGAATTCTCTACAGTCTAAGGTTGAATGGACTGAAACAGAAATGAAGCAAGAGAAAAGACTTACTAATTCAAGCAATGTGCCTACTCTATGAAAGCATAAACAACATGGCAGGGTAGTGAAGTGTGAGTCAGTGAGTACTGCAGGGACAGTCAACACTCAACTGAGGATGAATTAAAAGGTTTTACACAGGACATTAATCCATTTGGAATTGAGCACAAAAAGTTACATTTAAATGATTAAATAAATGGGAGAAAATTAAGTAGCAGCTTACGCTGGATGGGAATAGCTTCCACTTAACGCCAAAAGTCAAAAACTCATCAAAGGTAAGATGGATGGGATTAGATATAAAAAGAAAATCTTATTAAATTAAAATTAGCACTAAAGGAAGGAAGCACTAACTAAAGTTAGAGAGAGAAGTAGATAACTAATATAATATCTAAATTAGTACTTTCTAATCTACTCATTCAGGAGGCTAATGAGGGCCTACTATCTACAAGTAGCATCCTAGGAGTCAGGGATAGAAGAGAGAAGAAACAGACACACTGTCACATTAAGAAACATTAAATCGAACTGTAAGATACTACTACCTGCCTTCATAAAAGGAAAGAGATCCAATATCAGAAAGGGGGCGGGGGGATATAAACAAGAATACACTGTGAGAACAAGTAAGTGTTCTCTGCCTTTGGAAGAATATTGAAAACAGTTAGCATCTTCTGGATGTCTCCACAATTTTCACTGTATAGAGAAACATTTCCAAAGGAAGCCACCACTACCTGAAAGCCCACCCTGCCCAAACATAGTTTCTCTGTGTATCCCTGGCTGTCCTGGAACTCACTCTGTAGACCAGGCTTGCCCTGAACCCACAGAAATCCCCCTGCCTCTGCCTCCTGCGTGCTGGGATTAAAGGCATATGCTACCACCACATCCGGCCAGGAAGAAAAATCATTTAACCCAACAGTATAAAGGACGTGATGCAAGAATAACAGCTAAGTTTCAGAACATCATCAGTTACTGAGGCTTGGTGCTGTCAGATGCAACCCAAGCCGCAATGTACAAATGCCCATGCAATTCAAAATTCTCACCATCTTTAAAATAACGGTAACATTTTAATACATTTTACTTAATACAACATAAACAGTATCATCTTTTTAACATAGGATCACTATAAAAATTATCAGTAATTTTTTAAATGAGGTATTCCTGTTTTGTGGTTAAGTTTGGTATTTATTCACAGGGCATAGCTCAGTTTAGATTGGAAATGTTTCAAATGCTCAAAGGCCACAAGTGACTAGTGGCTACTACATTGGGCAATAAAACAGTCCTCAAGTGAGGGTGTTTTGTTGTGGGGGTTTTTATTGTTTGGGTTTTGTTGTTTTGTTTTGTTGTTTTTTTTGGAGACATAGGTAGCTGTCACCAGTAAAGGGTGCTGCTAGCTGTACTGGACAGAGGCCCAGGGAAGTTGATGGGCATCCTATACTGCACAGGGCAGCCCCACAGTAAAATCTCCTCAGGTCACACTCCTAGCAGCACTAAGGTAACTGGATTGCTACACAGTTAGCCAAGTACACAGTACACACTAATCGAAGGGAAGGTGTTACGATGTATGGTGATATTTTATTTGTACTGAAATGTGATTCTATTTGTATGTTAATAAATAAAGTTGCCTGGGGGTCAGCGCTAATAGCAAGCCATAGCAGAAGCCGGGCGGTGGTGGCGCACGCCTTTAATCCCGATCACATGACAGGCAGATCTCTGTGTGTTCAAGGATACAGCCAGCATGGAGACACACGCCCTTAATCTCAATACCAACCATAGAAGACCTGGAGGTCTGTATAGACAGGCAGTGACGAGGAAGTCATGTGGTTGGGTTTACAACCAATGAGAAGGCAGAACAGAAAGTCAATAAAAAGACAGATACACAGGAAGTAGATCTCTTTCTGAGGGGAAGACAGCAGCGGCAGTGAAGGGTAAGAAAGGGTTTTTAGTCTCAGCGCTTAGCTACTGCTCTGACCTCTTGGGCTTTTAACTCTGCATTTGGCTCTGTGTTTCTTATTTAATAAGACTGTTACATCTACAACAATGCTTTAAACCCTTCTCAGAAGTAATTTTTTGTTTTGTCTTGTTTTGTGTTTGTTTTTCATGACAGGGTTTCATTGTATAGCTCTGGCTGTCCTGGAACTTGCTCTGTAGACCAGGCTGACCTCAAACTCACAGAGATCCACCTGCCTCTGCCTCCTAAGTGCTAGGATTAAAGGTATGTGCTCCACCACCCAGCATAATTTTTTTAAATGGGGTCGCAGGTATCCAAGGATGGCCTTGACTATATGCAGCCAGGTATGACCTTGAACCTCTGATCTTCCTGTGTCTGCCTCCAGTGCTAGGATTGAAAGCATGACCACCACACCTGGGTTTATGCAGTGCTGAGAACAGAACTCAGGACTTCACACGTACATAAGCAGTCTAACAACTGAACACATCTTCAGCTTCTAAAGTAACTTTTTAAAGTTTTTCCTGGTTCTCAGTAGCCAGATGCCCAACGGCACGGACAGGCAATGTAGCAGTGACTTCTCCAGAGGGGACAAGGTACTGCTCTGTCGGGGAGGTGCCCAAGACTGGACCAGGAGAGGCTGCTGCTGGTTGTTTCTGCTCTACGACTTGTATGCACTGAACATCCTTCTACTAAGGTGATGATGATGAGGGAGTAGAGACACTGTAGTGCTAAAAAGGAACAAGAGTCAAAGTCTGGATTCTGCCAAAATACTGCCAAAGGTCAGAGAGCTGCACTCCTGTGCTTAACTGGAAAAGAACAAGAAGCAGTCGATCCACAGCACGCAGAGCTGCTGGCACAAAAGACGTCTCCCCCTTGTGGGCATCAATGCCGTCTTACGTTTGTAATAATCCATGCGCCTATCACATGCAATCACGTGCACAGCCACAGCTTATCTGGGCTGCCCATCTCACTTTAGGCTGCCAATTTTCCAACAGAGGAACAATGTGCTTGCCCTGCAATGACCAGAAATTCCCCCTTGAACAATCTAATACTTTCCTGACCAGCACGCCACACTGGGCAAACGAAACCATGTCAGCTCACACCCCCATGCTCCCCTATCAGTGCAAGTCATAAGTAAGAGCAAATACGTGAAGCCCAAGGATGAAGCATGGGATCCACGTGGTAAAATAGGTATTTTTCTGCAGGCTGTTACCAAGTATTACCCCATAATGAGGAAGAACTTAAGTTGTTGCATAAGCTTGATTCAAAGCAATTCATTCGAAGTTCCTATCACACTAGGAGGTCTGAGTTTAACTTCGTTAATGCCATGATTAAGTGTCAAATGATTAAACTGAAAATGAATCACAGGATGAGGAACTACTTGGAGCTCAATGCTTAAGGCAGTGGTTCTCAATCTTCCTAAGTCTGCAGCCCTTTAACACAGTTCCTCGTGCTGTGGTGACCCCCAACCAACCACAAAATTATTTCCGTTGCTACTTCACAACTGTAATTTTGCTCCTGTTATGAACTGTAATGTTCATAATAACATAGTATCTGATATGCGACCCCTGTGAAAGGGGTCGCACCCTACAGGTTGAGAACTGCTGACCTAAGGTTGAGAACTGCCTTTATTTACTCCATGAGGTCTGGGAGTTCCCGGTACAGCTACACCTGGAAGCGTTAAAGCTCCACCAGCACCCGCATGCTGCAGACTGGGTGCTGTATCTAGAATAGGGCCTTATTACTTTAACACGCAAGTGACTTTAATATGTAGCTGACTTGAAAACTACTGACTGAGATACTAAAACGTGTAAATGTTGGTCTTGATGAAAACTCCTTTAAGTTTTCAGTTTTGAGCTTTGGAAAACAGCAACAACACTAAAAAAGAACTTCCTTCATGTAGAAGCCAGGGGTCAATCCCAGGTACCTCAGGACCCATTATTTTATTTTTTGAGATAGGGTCTCTTACTGGGATCTGGGATTTAACAATCAGCTCCAGGGATTCCCCAACCTGTCTCCCTTGCTGTTGATGTAGCTGACTTTTCACATGGGTTCTGAGACACTTGCAAGGCAAGCACTTTACCCAAATAACCATTGCCCCAGCCACCAGTTCTTAATGGTCACATGACTTCAGCTTTTATCGGCATCCAGATTGCCTACCTACTTATCAACACCAAATATAAGTATTTCTCTGACACAGAACAGTATATAAACCCTTTTGCAGTATTTGCTCCAGAAACAAACATATCTTAAGGCCAAGGTCAATACTGTTGGGTTGATTGACGGTTCCAGGCTCCTTCAAAGGACCCACACACTGGGCCAAAACAGTAGGCGGGTGAAACCAAAGTCAGAGAAGCTGGCAGCTCTGGTCTGAGTCATCCAACTCCAGAAATACAACGTGGAGAAGACCGCCCCACCCTCCTCAGGTCTGCTGAAAATCCTGGTGAGCCACACCCACAGGAGGGAGTCTGGCCCTTACACTGGGTACCTTGTAAAGTACACACATCTGTAAACCAGTCTTGCTTTAGGAATCATGTTTTTCTATCATCTCTGCCAAGATCAAGTTGATTCTTTGAATGACAAATGCAGAAAACAATCGGTGTTTGAAGCATGTTTTCACTGCACAGCGCAGGTGGCCTCAAATTTGGGATTATCCTTCGACCTCAACCTTCCAAGTGTGAGGATCAGAGGCCCATGCCCAGCCAAAAAAGAGTCTTGAATAATGAAAGCCTGGTAACAGCTAAGTAGCTAACTCTATCTTTCAAAAGGGAGGAAGGAAGGGTCAGACAAGGCCAATTCTGCTATCAGTGGACTTCAGTGTACCAAAAGAACTGCACGCCACTGTGTTTAAAACCCACAGCATCAGCCACTGCAGAGACTTCCAGACACCATTTATCTTACAACTGATCTGTTCATTTGTGATCAAACGGAAGGCTGCATCAGCAGAAGCTACCTAACACAGGACCAAGACTTTATTGAAAAAGTCCACTGGCCATTTGCAATTTCCAAGTTACCTTAGTAGACATTGGTGCTTAAAACTACTTTCAAAATGGAAGCCATGCCAGTGTGGTGGCACACACCTTTCCCTCCCAGCACTCCGGAGGCACAGGCCACATCTCTCTGAGTTTGAGACCAGTCTGGTCTACAGAGTAAGTTCCAGGCCATCTAGGCTTACATAGTGAGACTCTGTTTTTAAAAAAAGGAAAAGAAAAGAAACAACAAAAACTACAGCAAGCTCCTTCCAACAGTTTTATTTTCCTGTGGGAATCAGTGAGCTGCGGCTGTAGACACAACCAACTCCCAAGCAGCCCTCAGCAGCAACAGTAGCAGCCCTCAGCAGCAGCAGCAGCCCTCACCAGCAGCAGTAGCAGCAGCCCTCACCAGCAGCAGCAGCCCTCACCAACAGCAGCCCTCACCAGCAGCAGCCCTCACCAGCAGCAGCCCTCACCAGCAGCAGCAGCCCTCACCAACAGCAGCCCTCACCAGCAGCAGCAGCCCTCACCAGCAGCAGCCCTCACCAGCAGCAGCAGCCCTCACCAACAGCAGCCCTCACCAGCAGCAGCAGCCCTCACCAGCAGCAGCCCTCACCAGCAGCAGCAGCAGCCCTCACCAGCAGCAGCCCTCAGCAGCAGCAGCCCTCACCAGCAGCAGCAGCAGCCCTCACCAGCAGCAGCAGCAGCACTGTGGCCATCTGCCCTGGGGAGGCTGGGGCCAGCACTGACAGCAGTCTCTGATGCAAAGGCCAGCTACTGCATCATTCATTCCCAGCAAGCCCTGAGCCTTACAGAGCTTACCGGGAGGAAAGAGGGTGGGGGCGGGTTCTTACACTCTATAAAGGGCACTAAGTTCCTGAGGACCAACCCAGAGAAAAAGAACACAGAGACATATATCCTGCTGTCCTTCCTAAACTGAGCTGACTCACAGGTAATGTCCTCCACTCTGAGAACACAAAAGCAGAAACAACATCACATGCCTTTCATCTGCAAAAGCTTTCAGGGTCAAATTCTCTACAACTACAATGTCATATGAACTTTTTCTATTATCTCTGGGTAGAGAGGATATATATACATATATATGTGTGTGTGTGTGTGTGTGTGTGTGTGTGTGTGTGTGTGTGTGTGTGTATATATATATATATATATATATATAAAATCTTACACACTTCACACATGTCTACAATGAGCCCCTACTTCTTTCCTAATATTGTCTCAGAATAATTTCTGTAAGAAATTAGATTTATATCCTCAGTCCCTAAAATACAACTTGAACTCACCAAAATTACCCTGAACAGCTAACTATGAAAACTATAGCCAATGCGAAGATCTGCCTTGGTGCTAAACGAAGAGCCCTGGATTTTCAGAATCCTGACTTTGTTACCTTCCTAGATAATGTACTACTACTCTGGCTTGGCGGACAGTTCCACCAATGAGAAAAGACAGTGCAATCATAATGGCATACAGACGCTAGCTGGCTGACTTGTGGTTATATTCCATTCTTATCTTTTCTCAGTTCAACGAGCTTGTGAAAAACAAGTCAACAGAACTTTAATCTGTGACCACAAGAAGAGCCACCACACAACCAAAGTTCAGCAAAGCTTCATCTCGCTCAGGTCAAATGTGCAATGATATCCAGGACCTGGGTACCGCTTCTTAGAACTAACTCTTCTGTCTCCATGGCAGCAGACTTCATGGTGCTGAAGCAGTTGCTGAGAGCTTACACCTTGAAACAACAACCACAGGCAGAATGAGAAAGCGCTAACTGGCCCACCCCCAGGGACACACCTCCTCCAACAAGGCCACACCTTCTAATTCTTCCCAAACAGTTCCACCAACTGGAGACCAAGTATTCAAACATATGAGCCTATGGGGGCCGTTCTCATTCAAATCACCAAATAAATAAATAAAACATCACATGATAAAATAAAAAAAATTTAAAAGTCGGGACGAAGGAGGTGTAGAGTGGTTGCCTAATGTGTGCAGTGCCACAGGCCAAACACCAACACCACCAAAACCAAAACTCTTAAGAGCTCCTGGACTTACTCACACTCTCCACGTACATATATGAAGGAAAAAAAAAAGAAAAAAGAAAGGTTGTGCTGGAAGAAGCGAGCTTCAGCCTGGTGACAACGTTCAAGCACTGGTCCAGAGAGAAGTCTGCAGCTAAGCTCAAATAATGCCAACAACACTCATTCTAGACTCAAGGAGCTAACAGTCACAGCAGACACTGCTGGTACTTGAGAGTAGAGGATGACTGTTAAACCTCACGTTGTGGGTGGTAAACTACCTCTGTACTACCTCTGTAGTTCTAAAGGACACAAATGTGGTATTTTTACCCTTATTATCGCCAAGCATTTGTAATAAACTATAGATATTTAAATGGAACTAATTAACATAATTTTCCCAGACTATTAAAAAAAAATCTGATCACACACAATACCAAGAACTGTGTAAAAGTATATTAGAAAGGACATTTCCAGTCCCTTTGCCTCTGACACATGTTTAGCACTGTTAACTGGAGAGGGAAAGTCAGCAGTGGCCAATAATACCTTCTTTTCAAATTAAGAAAACAAAATCCGTCTGTCTTTTGCTGTACAGAGAGACTGTTTGTCATTTCTGATGAGTGCAGGCAGACCAGCACCTAAGAGCTCTTACCCAGAACTGCTCTCTAAAGACCGATGCAGACCTGATGCACATGACGTTGTAGCAAGAAAATGCCCAAATCTCTTTTCGGCTGGGTGTGTTGGTCACATGCCTGAAATCCTAGCACTAAGGAAACAGAGGCAGGAGTATCAGGAGTTTAAAGATCAGCCTCAGCTATAGTGTGAGTTCAAGGCTGGCCTTGGCTACATGAGACCCTCTCTCAAAAACCAAAAGGAAAATAAAAGTGAATTATCAGAGCAAGGTGGTGTCACACGCCTCTAATTCCATTCTTCGGGAGGCTAAGGCAGGAAGATCAAAAGTTGGATGCAGTCAGGTGGACAGATAAGACAGTAAGGCCTGGTAGCACTGGCCAGATACCTGGGAGGTAAGTTCGAAGTCTGCCTGAACTACAGAGCAAGTGGAGGCTGAAGAAACAGCCCAGCATACAAGAAAACTAGGGTCAATTCTCAGTGCTAGAGTCAAAACAAAATGAGACTTTAAAATCTCTGTTTTAGTTCAAGGCCAGTAGCCATTAGGGAAATGCAAATGAAAACCACAATGAGGTATCAGAAGCGTCTATCAGACTGGCCACCACAAAAACAACCACCACCCCCAATGTGGGTAAGAACACAAGGAAAGGCCAGGAAAGGCCAGGCGGTGGTGGCGCACGCCTTTAATCCCAGTACTCGGGAGGCAGAGGCAGGCGGATCTCTGTGAGTTCGAGGCCGGCCTGGTCTACAGAGCAAGATCCAGGAGAGGCGCAAAGCTACACAGAGAAACCCTGTCTCGAAAAACCAAAAAAAAAGGTATCAAGAAACACTAGGTACTGAATGATAAGGGATTCTATACCACAGTGGGAACAGAGAAGACCCTTCAGCAAGAAAACATTGAGGAGTAAGCAACAGTCTTCATCCACAGAAGAGCCAAACCACTTCAGACTAATGAGACACCAGTGTCAGCTCCAAAGGCCACAGCCCCAAGTGTTCACCCGGCAAAGGCCTGAACAGAAACCTCATCTTCCTAAACCTAGACACCTTCCGCTCTACTGGCTTCTGCAACTCTAGAAAATACACACTTTCCTCCCCAACTTGCTTTGGTCATGGTGTTTCATCGCAGCAAGAGTCACCCTAACTAGGACACAGGATCTCTCTTTGTAGCCCCGGCTAGCCTGAAACTTGTCATGTAGACCAGGCTGGTCTCAAACTTATGAGAGCCTCAGGCTTCTACCTCCAAGTGCTGGGATTGAAGGCATGCCTGGCAAAACAACCCTATTTTAAGAACAAAACACAAAAACAGGAGGAGAAACAAAACGAAGCCCACGAAAGCAACGGGATGGCTCATATTCCCTCTGTCCTCGGCTTTACCCTCCCTACACCAGCCTATGTGTCTCTTTCTTCTTTCAGTAATGGGGGCTGAACCCAGCCAGGGCTTTCTACTCACAGGCAAGAGCTCCACCACTTAGCTACATCCCCACACCTCTTCTTAATCAAGGGATTTTCAACAGGTATGAAAATGGAGTCAATGAAAAAGAGGGGAGGCAGGCATGGTGATACAGAAGACGGCAGATCTCTACAGAGGGTCTACATAGAGAGTTCCAGGCTAGCCAGGCTGCACAGTGTGACCCTGTCTGTCTGTCTGTCTCTGTCTCTGTCTCTGTCTCTGTCTCTCTCTCTCACACACACACACACACACACACACACACACACACACACAGTATCACTAAAGAAGAAACAGACCGATGGGTGGCACAAGACAAACTTCTCATTCCATTAACTGAACCAGCTCTTTCTTATGATGCTGGGGACCGAACCCAGGGCCTCAGGCATGCTAAGCACACCCTCTACCACTGAGCTACACTCCGGGTCTAAGGAATCATAAATTCTGAACATTGGCCTCAAGCTAATACAGAAAAATAAAATTATAAAATATGTATCATAGGAAAAAAGGAGACACGGTGTAGTCCAACAAGCAGGTAAGAAACGGAAGGAAGGAAGGGGAGGGAGGCACTAACCGGTCTTGATCTCTGGAACCTGGATTCCTCGCGGTCTCTGAGTGGCCCAGACCCACTGCTTCTCTCCCTGACACTTCTGTACCCAGGACTGGGGATGATGTACTCCTTTCCCATGTCAATATCCTTCATCTTCACCAAGTGGGGTACCAGAGCTCAGCCTCTTCCGTTCACTTCAGAATTTCTGAAATTAAAAATTTACAAAAGCAGACATGATTTCCTAATGCTTAAGCATATGCCAAAGTCCTTTACAACAGGAAGAAGGGACAAAGAATTGACACTTTCTTATCACTACAGCCATAAATGACTCTAAATATTGTAGCTGGAGAATTTCTCTCCAGCTCGCACCAAGCCCCGCTAGTCTCGGAGCCCACTTATAAAATAAACACACAGATGCTTATATTATTTAAACTGCTCGGCCATTAGCTCAGGCCTACCATTGTCTAGCTCTTACGATTATACTAAGCCCATTTCTGTTAATCTATATGTTGCCACGTGTTCCGTGGCTTTACCTGTTGCCTCTACATGATGCTCCCTGAACATCAGCTGGTGTCTCCTCCCCTCTGCCTTCCTCTCCTTTTCCTCTCTCCTCTCTGCTAGTCCCGCCTATACTTCCTGCCAGGCTACTGGCCAATCAGTGTTTTATTTATAGAGTGATATCCGCAGCAAAATATCACTTCGCTTTTTAAAGGAAAAAGGACAGTATTCTGGCATCAAGAAAAATTACCTAGCCAGGCATAGTGGCGCACGCCTTTAATCCCAGCACTCGAGAGGCAGAGGCAGGCGAATCTCTGTGAGTTTGAGGCCAGCCCAGTCTATAGCTTGAGTTCAGGACAGCCAGGGCTATACAGAGAAACCCTGTCTAGGGGTGGAAGGGAACAGCACCTAGTCAATGATGACATACACTATAAACAAAACCAGTTTACTAAGCAAAGACAGTGGCGGTGTTCCAGAGGCCTCACGAAGGCTATAAACAGACCTGGCATCTGGAAGAGGAAGATTAGTGACACTTTAAAAATAGGCAAGAGGGGGTTAGGGGCGGTGGAGAGGGAGGAGGCCAAGGGAACCCATTCACAACACCAAACACACCAAGAAGAACAGGCAAAGCGTCTCCCACATCTAAGAACCTATATGAGGCAGATTTCTCCGCCATAGATTATGAAGCAGAACCTGTAGAGTGTACACAAAGACTGTGGGAACAATGACCCTGTTGTGACAAAAATGAGTTTTCCGAGTGGTTGATGAGATAAAATAGGGTTTGTAGTGACCTATCCTGACTCCCCTATCCTTCCAGACAAAGTCAGTTTCTACAAGGAAGGGTATGGGGAACAGTGCCCCATTATCTTGAACACTCCCATTGCCTTAAAAAAAAAAAAAAAAAAAAAAGGAGCACCGCTCTGAGAGTATAAAGTTACTGTTTTTTCACAATGAACACAAGGAGGACACCATCTTCCGTGTGTCTGGGATCTGACAAGCACGAGGCACAGGAGCCAGC
The DNA here is from genome assembly GCF_007827085.1 of Peromyscus californicus insignis. Taxonomy (NCBI): domain Eukaryota; kingdom Metazoa; phylum Chordata; class Mammalia; order Rodentia; family Cricetidae; genus Peromyscus; species Peromyscus californicus. Next base: position 5,855,313 of record NW_026294458.1, on the reverse strand, counting down.
GGAGCAGTAGGAAGGTAATTGGCAGGTCTGGGAAAGAAACAAGGCCTGGGCACGAAGCAAGCAACTAAGAAAGGATGGCTACACCAGGCTCCCTGTCCGGCCTAACACACTTCTCACTTCCGCATTTTCTGACTTTTCCCTTGCAGTTGACCGGAAGTCTTTTTTTTTTTTTAAATTAATGCTAACTTGAGCTCAGTGATAAAGCATATAAGCCAGAGGTTCTGTTCAGTCTTCAGCAACGTCAAAACCAAAGCTACGGCCCCAAGTATCAGAGGACTAGGAAAACCGACCGGTATGTTTCAGTCTAAGCCAGCGCTTTATAAAGGGATAAAAGAGAATAAATGAAGTGGGGACTCGCACATCAGTGCCCCAACTCAAAACTGACAGGGCTGGGGTCACCTGACCAGCCTTTTAAAAATTCTCTTCCCAGTGATAAAAGGGTAGCTATTTGCCCTGCAGAGGGATGCGACGGTTCTGCAGGGGGGAGGGGCGTTGCGTAGGACTAGAGAACTGGAACCAGCCAGGCTGGTGTTCCCAAGCGGTGTTATCGCCACGTCCATCAGTAGGTTTCCAGCGCCCCAGGAAGCTCCCTCAGGCCCTGTGCTACACTTACCACGCCCCCCAGAACCCACCTGTGCCTCCCAGCTCCCTCAGCTTTCACTCACTCCAGAGACCTCAGTAAAACCTACCCATTTCTCCCCTCGGAACTCAAAACTTCCCCGATCCTCCCTGCGCCCCTCTGCATCGAGACTTCCACATCTGTGCGAAAACACATGACCCAGATGTGACCAACACACAAACCCACTAACAGCTCTGCGTGCCAGCAGCGGAAAGGGCACCGATGACAGGAGACCCGGGCTCCCATCCCGGCTCTGCCGCGGATCCGCGGTGCGTGCTGATGTCACGAACATCCACATACCAGTTCGCAAAAATACAAAGAAAAAGGAAAGAAACGAAGATAATGACTTACATCGAAGGTGGCTGGCAGTCGGGCCTCCAGTCCCGGGGGCTGTTGGGGCTTCTCTCTGGCCAGCTCCACCACCCCGGCCCTAGGGCGTTCCCACGCCAGCCCGGGCCTGGCGAGCACAGGCGCCACGACCCACCCAGAGCGAACGCAGCTCCCCCTGGTGGCCGCGCCGAGAGCAGAGCCGGCCGCGACCGCCCCTCAGACCTCCCCTCCCGCCGCCTAACCCCGGGGCCCCGGCACAGCCCGCGAGGTCGCCACCCAAGCCGGGGACCGCGCGACACCGGGGCGACGCAGGCCCCGCTTCTCCGGCCCGTGGCTTCCCACCGCCCACCACGCCCCGGGAAACCCAAGGGAGTGAGGCCGTGACAGCGCGGACACTGCATGGGGAAGGCGAGAGCCGTCACCTACCTGCACCCCAGCCTCCCCAAGAGAGAGCAGACCGCCGGGGCACGCTCGCCAACATCGGACCCAGAGCAAAACAAGCCTCTATAGCGGCATCGTCCCCCACACCGCGCAAGCGCGCTGCACAAAGCTTGCGCAAGACCGAAGGGAATCGTAGTCCCTTATCCGACAGCCCCCGGCGCCGCATACCGCAAAGGACTACGTTTCCCAGAAGCACCGCTGGTGCCGTGGATGGGGTGCAGACTAGCACCGTCCCCGTGCGCATCCCGTGCTGCCCCCATCCCTCCCCGGCTTCTGATACCCGGTCTGGAATCTTCTCCGAAGTCCTGAGTACCGGGGGCTGGGCGTGCAGTTCGGGAAGGCCGGTGGCGATGTAGTCCCGAGCAGCCGGAAATTCAAAGTAAGGCACTTCCAAATATCCGCGGCCGTTCCACGTGCCAAAAAACATCGTGAAGGTCACTGTAGCCTGCTTGTGTCCAGCCCCAACTATTAGCGATGGTGTCACTCATCATTTCACATTTGCTGGTGCATGAGTCCACCGCATTCTACATGGATGGTATCTTTCGATCTTTTCTCTCACCGGCCCATCACAGCTGCCTGGCTTCTAAGTAATAAAATGCCAGGATCACAATTTCCAAAGTGACAAGGGTTGTAAAAATGATATGCTAACTAATCGATTTGTTCTTATAAATGAAATTGAGGTCCCCAAGGCATTTGTCATTTTATTTTTCTTCTTTATCTATTTCAGTATCCAAATGTAAGGACTGCTCTATTGAGTCCCTCCCTGCCTTTAAAGTACCTGGGGCTTGTTTATGGTTATCTATTTAAGAAACTTAGCCGGTTAGTGGTGGCGCATGCCTTTAATCCCAGCACGTGGGAGGCAAATGAAGGCGGATCTCAGTGAGTTCGAGGCCAGCAAAGCAAATTCCAGGACAGTCAAGACTGTTAAATAGAGAAACCCTGTCTTGAAAAAAACAAAAGAGAAAGAAAAAAAAAAAGGCTAATGATGTCATAAAGCTGGAGTAATTGCCAGTGTATACTTGACACACAGAAGGAATAATAGACCAGTTCTAGAGAATTAATAGACTAGGAGCTGGGGAGATGGCTGAGTGGTAAGAGTGCTTGCAGATGTCAGTTCAAATCCTCCTCACCCATGGAAAAAGCCACGTGTGACTGGGCGGCCACTGTAACCCAAGGACTGTGTGGAGCAGAGACAGGAGGACTGCTTGGACTTGCTAACTACCAGGCCAGTGACACATTCAGTGAGAGAGCCTGGCTTAAGAGAACAGGACAGAGAGTGAACCGACAGGACACCCAAAGCTGTCCTCTAACTTCCGGGTGTGAATGGGCACTCACATTTGCACATACACACCACACACACAAATATACACATATATACACAAATAAAATTGTAACGTAGAAAGAGCATGGTATAGTGGCAAATTTCTGCCATCCCAGCACTGAGGAGGTGAATACTGGGGCAACTGATTATCCATAGTGAAGAAAAATTCTGCTCAATACCAGGTTTCAGGCAGATCAAATACCTAAATGTGAAGAAAGCCTTAAATTAGTTTTAAATTTTAAAACTTATGGAGAAAACATGAAATACCTTTATGAACTTGTGAAGAGGGGAGAAGCCCTTAAAATAAACAAAAGGGAGAGATAGAGATGGGCATTGTGTATGGATAGAAAGTACCTCCAAAGGCTCATGATGCTCGGTAGTGTTCAGAGGTGGGGCTTTGAGGAAGTGGGATCATGAGGACTCTGACTTTATTGATGGATCCACAGTTCCATGGCATTGTTGGGAACTGGTGAAATGTTAGGACTTGGAGCCTTGTTAGAGGGAACAGATCTCTGTAGGCATGCCTTTGAGGGATGTCTGTTATCCCTGTCCACTTCCTGTCTCAAATGATCCCTCCAAGATGATCAGCCTTGTGCCAGCCCACAGTAATGAAACCAGCCCACCATGGACTAAAACCTGAGCCAAAATAAATATTTCCTCCTTTAAGTTGACGCTTTCTCAGGTATTTGTCACAATAACAGAAAGCTGGTCATTTTTTACTATGTTAAGATTAAAATATATGCACGATGTCATTAAGTGAAAAGGTAAGCCACAATTATAACTGGTTTTTGTTTGTTTTTTGTTTTATTGAGGCAGGGTCTCGGGGATCTCAGAGGCTGAACTTGCTATGTAGGTAAGGTAACCAGGACCTTTTGGTCCTCCTGTCTCTATCTGCCTCTTGCTGGAATTACAGGTGATGGCCACATCCCGTGGTTTATGACTGTACCATTATGACTCATTTTACACAGTGCTGGGACTGAGCCCAGGGCTTAGTGCGTAATAGGCAAGCACTCTCCCATCGATCCATGTTCTTGTGAGTGAAATTTTTAGTGCAAATTTCTATGACCAAATAAGAAAAGGAAAATAACGTAACTAGTTCACAGCAAAGACAATAGTCACTCAAATTTGAAAAGACACCCAGACTCACTAATCAAACAAAGGTTAAAATAACAGTGAGAGCTCATCTCACTAAAGCATGCTAGTAGCTCCACAAATGCCTTAAATACTGTAGAACTCAAAAGCTGCAAATCCCATACCTTCATAGGAAATGCAAAGCTCCTAAAATTTCCCTGAAATACTTCAAATATATTGGTTATCCCTTTCTCTTACAAACTGTGGATGAGGACAGACATGGTGGTGCACACCTTTAGTCCTGAGCACTTGAAAGGCAGAGGTAGATGATCTCTGTGAGTTCAAGGCCAGTCTCGTCTACATAGAGATGAGCAAGTTCCAGGCTATCCAAGGCTACTTAGTGAAACCCTTTCTAAAAAATAAAATCAAATAAAAATTTAAAAACCATGGAGACTATGGAGATTGTTCAGTCCGTAAAAAAATGCTTGAGAACCTGAGCTCAGGTCCTTAGTACCTACATAAAAATCTGGGCCTGTTTGAGCTAGAGAGATGGCTCAGCCATTAAGAGCACTGACTGCTCTTCCAGAGGTAGAAGGACCCACGTGGCATCTCCATTTTCCAGGGGATCTGATGCCCTCTTCTGGCACTCTTGAGCACCGCATGCATGTATGGTGCACAGACATACATGCAAGCAAAACATCCAAACATGTAACATAAAAATAAATTAAAAAACTCAAAAACAAAGGAACAAAGGTATCTGCTCCCTCCAAGACACAATGAGAGCTAGCAAGGCAGGGACTTTGGAGACAGGCAGAGAACTAACAAAGCCCGTGTGGTGTATTAGACCACACTACAACTCTGTGCGATAACGAAAGACAACCATTTCAAAGGTGGCCGGTGGGGCAGGCAAGATGGCTCAATAGATAAAGGCACTTGTCATATAAGCCCGAGGGCCGGAAGTAACTATCTCAAGTCTATGTAAAGGTGAGAACCAACTCTGTAAGATTGACTTCCACTGGTCTAGTATGGCCTGTGCACACCCATACACGGGTATACGTAAAATGATAATAAAGTATGGGCGGGGAGATGGCTTCCTCAGTTAAGAGCTCTGCCTTGGGGCTGGAGAGATGGCTCAGCGGTTAAGAGCACTGGCTGTAGAGGTCCTGAGTTCAATTCCCAGCAACCACATGGTGGCTCACAACCATCTGTAATGAGATCTGGTGCCCTCTTCTGGCCTGCAGGCAAACACGCAGCCAGAACACTGTATACATAATAAACAAACAAACAAACAAACAAACAAATATTAAAGAGCTCTGCCTTCTCTTCAAGAGGAACCAAATTTGATTCCCAGAACCAACAGGGCCCCTCACAGCTGTCTGTAACTCCAGTTGTGGAGATCTGACGCCCTCTTCTGGCCACCAAGGGCACTGCATCCACATGGCATACAAGTATGCAGGCAAAACACCCCTACACATAAAAATAAAACTCTTGAAAACTTTCTTAAAGTTATAAAAAATAAAGCTTGATTAGTTAATTTAGGACTGAAAAATTAAAGTTTAGAAAACTTCTCTGTGTCTGGAAGACTGGAGGAGTAGGTCGAATAAAAGAGAAGAATCCAGCTGGGAGGACTGGGATCAGGGAAAAGGTGACAGAGATGACTGGAGCTCAAACCATCGGAACTTGTTGATGGGTTAGAAAGAGGAGGCTGGTGGTATGACCCTAACTCATGGATGTGGAGCATTGTGACAATGACCTGTTTGTTGACAGGCGCCCTCTCCTGAGGAGCCCTGGAATTCCTCATCTACAGTCCCCCATCCTCTGCTCTGCGCTCCTGTTGAATGCTCCTGCCAGCTACAAGAACTAAAGTTATGCCGCTAAATCTTGTAACGAAAGGCCTCTTTGTGGAATGAGGTTGATTTTGAGCTGGGTATTTTTAGCTGGTATAGACTCTTGTGGTTGGAGCAGAGGCAAGAGGATCACTCAGGTTTGAGGCCAGTTCATCTACTAAGCGACTTCCTGGCCAGCCAGGGGTACACAATAAGACTGTGTCTCAAAAAGTCAAACAAGATGAACAAACAAAACCCCTTCTTTAAGAGTCAGTTGATTATGGACATCACTCATCTGATGGTGGGAACAGCTCATTATCACCATCATTCATCTGATAGTGGGAACAGTATAGTATGAAAACCGGGATCAGTTTCACCCTGGTGCATGCGGCTTTTCCTACACCATTTGAAGAGGCTGTTTTCACCAATCTGTAGTTGGAACAGAGGCAACTACAAAAAATCTGTCAAAAATCAAGTGGCTATAGTTGCATGACTATATGTGGGTCCTCTATTCTGTTTGATTGGTCGTGTGTTTTTGTGCCTATTATTGCGTTTCTGTTACTAGGGCCCTGTTATATAAGTTGAAATCAGGTGTGGTGATACCTCCAGCAATGATTCCTTTTGCTCAGAATTGCTTTGGCTAGTTTAGGTCTTTTGTGCTTCCACATGAATTTTTAGGGTTTTCCTATTTCTTTTGTTTGCTTGTTTGTTTGTTTGTTTTGTTTTGTTGTTGTTGTTGTTGTTTTTGAGACAGGGTTTCTCTGTGTAGCTCTGGCTGTCCTGGAACTCTTGCTTTGTAGACTGGGCTGGCCTTGAACTCAGAGATCTGCCTGCCTCTGATTCCCCAGTATGAGTATCACCATGCCTGGCTTTTTTTTTCCTATGATGAATGGCATTGGAATTTTTATGAAGATTGTATGGAAGCTACAGGTTGCTTTTAGTAAGATAGCCCTTTTCACAAAATTAATCCTTCTGATTCATGAGCATGGGAAGCTTTTCATCTTCTAGTGTCTTCTTTAATTCCTCCTTTAGTGTTTTGAAATTTTCACTGTGGAGATCTTTCACTTCTGGCCTCCACACACACACATGGTTGAATATACACACTCAGAAACACACACACAGGTCAAGAATAGTGACTACAGCCGGGCAGTGGTGGCACACGCCTTTAATCCCAGCCCTGGGGAGGCAGAGGCAGATGGATCTCTGGGCTACAGAGTGAGTTCCAGGACAGCCAGGGCTGTTTCACAGAGAAACCCTGTCTCGAAAAGCAGCAGTAACAATCCCCCACGGGCCCACAAGACAGCTCAGGGGATAAAGGCACTTGCTAGCAAACCTGACAACCTGAGTTCGATGCCCAGCACCTACACTGTAGGAAGGGACCAACTCCTCCCAGTGGTCCTCTGTTCTTCCCACATACGCTGTGGTACACACCCCCACCCATCACAGACACACTAATAAATGCTTAAGTAAATAAATGAGAGAATATATCCCCCCACTTTATTTTCCAAAGTGGAAAGGGGTTAAAGTTAACTTGAGAGCATGGCAGCCGCTCCATGCCTTTTAGACACCTACCAGTTCTGCCTGCTCTCCAGATTGATTTGTCCATTACTTTTGGAGGTGACATCGCCACCCAGTAAGATCAGAGTTCGGATCATTCCGCTGGGACAGTCTCCAGCTACTGGGACGTTAGCTACATGCTTGCTGGCGGTTAGCTAATGCCGCCTGTCATCTGTATCGCTCAGTGTGTTGCGTGCAGCCTTCTAAGGCTGATGTGTTGGTTAGTTCTGTCAACCTGGCACAATTTAGAGTCACCTGGGAAGAAAGTGTCACTTGGGGAATTGTCTAGATCAGGATTGTGTTGGCCTAAGGGCGGATCTGTGGAGAACTGTCTTCACTGGTAATTGATATAGAAGGACCCATCATGAATGTGGACAGAACCATTTCCTGGGCTGGGCCCTGAGCCAAGTGTGATAAAGGAAGCTAATTGAGAAGCCAGACAGCGGCAGTGTCTCCCTCTGCTCCTGACTGTGGACCTGGTGCTTTTGGTTCCCGCCTCCTGCCTCAGTTTGCCAGAAATAATGGACTGTATCCTGGAATTGTGAGCCACATAAACCCTTTCGTCTCCTAAGCTGCTTCCGGGAAGGGTGTTTGTGTTTATCACACAACAGAAGTGAAGCTGTGCTAAGCATCCTCAAGAGTCCCCAGAGGAGGGGAGCTAAAGGGGGAGAGATGGAAAAAGGCTGGTTCCATGGAGGCCCGCTCTGCTCTCTACTTCATCCTGCACCCACTGCTTCAAGAGGGGATCCCCTCTTCCTAGAACCCTAACAACTACTTAGGGGTCCTTCTAGCTACTTCTCTAATCCCCACGACACGGCGACTTCTTCTCCTTCCCTGTGTTCTTTGCTTTCTAGAAAATAATCCACCCCTGTTATTCTGAGCGTAGACTGACATTAAGGAAAAGGAAATTCATCATTGTGTGCTCTCAAAATGTACCACACAGGATGCTAGGGGAGAAGAGGCAGGGCAGGGGTGGGGGTGTAGGGACTCCTGTCACAGAAGAGGGAACCTTCCCAGGCAGTCCAGAGTATTTTTCTTTTACACCATAGAAAAGGCAACAGAGGATACTGCAAGCTAACAGAAGGACACTCTGCCAGCACCAGTGCCCCGTGATTCCCTATGCAAGCACCAGTGTGGGAAGAGAACAGCAGTACAGATGTGCATATAGCAAGCACGCCTTTAATTTGAAGACTCGAGTTGCTTCCCTAAGGTCCCATATATGCCTACCTGGTTACTTCCCCTATCGATAATTTGTAACTACCTGCACCTTAGTAATACTGTGAAGAGGAGAAATATGACATCACCAAGATAGTTCTGGGACATTTGGTGTAGGCGTAGAGGTTTGTGGTAAGGCTGAAAATGTTTCAGGACCAGAGCAGGCAGGGCTGGGTTTGCAGGCACACTTGGGAAAGTTTGGCCTGGGACAGACTAAGAATTGAAGGCAAATCCCTGACTCAGCTCATGTCATCTACCATTTTCTATCCGCCTCAGCCCCACCCCCACCCTCAGTGCAGGTCCCTTGTCCTTGACCCAGGAATGTAAAACTGCCGTGCTTTTCCCACTACATCCCCTCCCTGGCTCTCTCTGTGTGCAGTAACACCCCCGGGGTCCCAGGTCTGGCACCCCTTTGTAAGGTCCCTGCTCTGTACAGGGAGGGTGCCACTTTCACCATCAGTTTTCAGACTGAGGCCCCTGGGGAGTGGTTACCAGTATGCTGGACAGAAGAGCCACGCAGAGTTTAGAGAAACACCTTCCACACAAGTAGCAACTATGCCATCCCTGTTCACACCAACATCTCCCTCATTCCGCCTGTACCCTGGAAGTGAGGAGTCCTGAACCAGCACCGCAGTGGTGAGGCACGCCGCTCATCGAGGAAATGCAGATCAAAACCACAACACCCAGCAAGACTGCTAGGACCCTGCGCTCACTCCTGCACATACGCAGCTCTGGTCTTGAGTCATCAGTGTGCGCTGGTGACTATGTACGCGCCTTAAAAAGCTGGGCGCAGACCCCATCCTCTCTCTCTGCTCTCAGCTCTGCTCCCTCCCCCTGCCACCATCTTTCTCTCTCTCCATGCCTGGCTCCCCTCTCTCCCCCCTTTTGCCCTCCTAATAAAGCTCTGAAAACTAACACTGGGTTCTGTCATGACCGTGACCTTTCCAAGCAGTAACCAGTGCCGCAACCAGTGCCATTTATCATCTTTTCATTGGTGCCGTAACTCGGATAGGAAATTCCACTCACTCAGCGTCTGAGGCTGAGCATTGCCGGAAACCTACACCAAGGACCTGCGACTGCCCGATCCACTTTTTCGTTTGCCCGCACACCATACCTGCCAACCAAATTGGTGAGTTTTTCCCCTTTCCAGCCCCTGCCGTTTCCCGTGACTGCAGCCTGGGCTATATTCCTTGTGCCAGACCCCCGGGGGTCCTCGGCTGTGTACCACGACACATTCAATCTTGACAAAGTATTGGATGTTGTCTGGGACCCCCAGGGGGTCCTCCAGTACATATACCCCAGCCCTTACCCTTATCATGATGATGGTTTGGGTAATTTGTGCCGTTAATGCTGGTCCACAGAGTGCCTATTCTCAAGGACACTTGAAATAGGAGCCTGGGGATCCCATTTATTATTTTAATTTTTTATTTTTCTCTCTCAGCACTGCAGCCATGGGACACAGGGGCGGATACCAGTAAATTTGGCTGTTTCAACCCCGACATTTCACGGGAATTATCTAACTTCTGCCAGCAAATGGGCAAATGAAAAGAGTTACCTTATCCCCATGCTTTTACCCAAGCTCTAAAGCGCTAAAGCCCCTCCCTTTCTGACTCTCTCTTTCTCCTGACCACATGCATTCCTAAACCTAAGGAACCTCTGACTCCAAAGAACCTTATCTTTTCTGTTCTCTGCTCTGTGCTCCGATTTCCACTCTCTGGTATTGGGCTCTCACCTTAACTCCTCCCACTCATTCTCAAGCTGCTCTGAGAGGCACAGATGGGTCTAAAAGCAGGCTAGGATCCATGCAAATAAGTTTACAGTAATCAGGATGGCTCTTTAGCCAGAGATCAGTTTACAGCCTGCCTCCTGGTGGGTCTTCCTAAAGCTGTCCCCAAGTCAGCAGACATAAAAAAAAAAAAAAAAAAAAAAAAAAAAAAAAAAAATTCAAGACATGGAGTAAAATCCATCTCTTGTCCCCCAGACCTCTCCGACATAGGGCTAAAACATAAGCATCTGGAGAGCAAGGCTCCTGACCCCACAGGCAGAAGTTTCAGCTGTGACATTTAAGGTGTACCAGGGGAGAGATGAAAAAAGCCCAAGAACAGAATTGCCAAGTGCTGCCACACACTGGCTCCCGAAAGCCACTGGATCCCTGTTTTAAGTGCGGGGGGTGGGGGTGGGGGGAGGCCACGTGGGCTAGTGCGTGCCCTGCCAGGCCAGCAATTGAGCCTTATTCAAAGTGCCGCCTAGAAAGACAACCAGTCAGCTGAGTGCACCCAGGCACCAAGGGGCAGGGGGACAGAAAAAGACCTCCAGCAGACCTCTAGGCTTGGCCACAGGCTCGCTTGCAGGGAACCCAGAATGCAGCATGGAAGTGACCCATTTCTTTCTTTCTGGACACCAGAGCCACTAACCCAGTCCTGGGAGTTTTGAGGTCTCACCTCTCCTCATTTCCCCATTGTTGGGGTAGGGAGGACAGCCTTACCCCCCACCCCAGATTTAATTGCACTTTCAGGGTTACTTAATGGGAAAAGATTTTCCAGCTAAGGTAGAAGCTTTCATTCCATTGCTCCCTCCACGTGCCTCACTCCAGACTGTCACAGTGCTTCTGCTCCTTGCACACAGACAGGGCCCTGCTCTCTGCCTTGTCCCTAATTCCACAGAAATAAGTTCTCATGCACCACAAGCTTTTCTCTTCCCAGTTCCTTCTTCTAATTAACTGCTCAGCTAATGGCTGCTTTGGTCCACCACAGAACTGGAGTCCAGGATTCATCAAGTAAGAAACTGTAACAGCTAAAAGGTATTTACACCCCCAGACCCAAAAGTGTCTGGGTTCTACAAAAACAGACTTTAATATAACCATCCATTACTGTTAAATGCTCTCAACAATTGATCACCTGTGTCTCCTGGATGCTAAACTAGTAAAGGAAACAGGTGCCTTAAACAATCTGTCTCTGATAAAGCTTAAAAACATGTTCCAATCTCTCTGTCTCTCTCATTAACACTAACCAATATAAGAAGAGTACTAAACACTACAATGGTCACTAATTTGCTCATGGTTGCTTCTTAACATGTTCAAAATTTTTCCCAAGCTCCAGAAACCAGCTTAAATCCATCTGGGCAGGTCGGATCTACTTCAGGCTTTTTCTGTCTCACCAGCATTCTGTCAGACACAAAAGCAGCCAGAGTGCCAAGCCAGGAGGAATGGACAGCTCCAGGGCAGCAGAACAGCTCAGCATCCCAGGACACCTATGTACCTTGGAAGGCCCCCTTCAGTACACCACCTAAGAGCCAACCAAGGCCCACCAAGTCAGCTGGAAGCAGTTTTTCTGGGAGAAACGATGCCCCTATTCCTATTGACTTGCTGTTTTATAATAAGCAAAAAGTCTGGAATGTTAGAATCCTGCCCTCACAGCTGCACATACGCAGTTTGGGGTCTTGAGTCTTGCATCATCAGTGTACGCTGGTGACTATGTATGTACCTTAAAAAGCCGGGCACAGACCCCATCCTCTCTCTCTGCTCTGCTCTACTCTTCCCCCCACATTCTTTCTCTCTCTCCAGGCCTGGGTCACCCCCCCCACCTCCCACCATTCCCTCCTAATAAAGCTCTGAAAACTAACACTGGGCTCTGTCATGACCATGACCTTTCCACGCAGTAACCAGTGCCGTAAACAGCGCCATTTATCATCCTTTCAAAGATGGCAACTATTTCAAGACACAAAAGCTGGGATGGCAGTGCACACCTACAACCCCAGCAAAAGCAGGAAGATTGTGTGCTTGACAGCAACCTGGGCCATGCTTCGAAAAGAGAAAAGAAAGGTCCACAAATAACAAGTATTGGTGAGGATGAAGAGAAGTTGGTACTCAAGTGTGCTGTTGGTAGAAAGGTAAAGGCTGCAGATACTGTATGAAAGAATTTGGCAGTTCTTCAGAAAGCCAAAAACAAGCTGGGTGTGATGGCTTCTACCTAAAATCCCAGCATTCAGGAAATGGAGAAGATTGCTGCAAATTCAAGGCCATTCTAATCTACATAGCAAGACAAAGTCTCAAAAAAAATTAAAAATAAGACTGCCATCTATCTCAGTAATTTCATTTCTAGTTTTAGTATTCTGAATCACCCCTTGGGGACCCACCCAGTATCTGGACGTCATCTCTTTTTTTCAATATTTTATTTATTATGTATACAGTGTTCTGTGTGTATGCTTGCACACTAGAAGAGGGCACCAGATCTCATTATAGATGGTTGTGAGCCACCATGTGGTTGCTGGGAATTGAACTCAGCACCTCTGGAAGAAGAGCCAGTGCTCTTAACCTCTGAGCCATCTCTCCAGCCCCCTGGATGTTATCTTATGTAAAGTCCCCTTTAAGAAAAAAACTCTTCTGCTAGGCAGCAGTGGTGGAGCACACCTATAATTCCAGCACTTGAGAGGCAGAGTCAGGCAGATTTCTGCAAGTTTGAGGCCATCCTGGTCTACAGAGCGAGATCCAGAACAGGTACCAAAACTACACAGAGAAACCCTGTCTGGAAATAAAAGAAAAAGAAAAAAGAAAAAGACACACACACACACACACACACACACACACACCCGCCTCACCAAAGGTAGCCTGCCACACCTCTCTCTCTCTCTCTCTCTCTCTCTCTCTCTCTCTCTCTCTCTCTCTCTCTCTCTCTAATAATAAAACTTTCCACGTGGATGTCATGTCTGCTGTGTGAGTGACTTTCCATGGTGCCACACCACAGAACACCTTGGTTCAAACCCGCCAAAGCTTTTCACAACATTTCCCAACATTAACACTGTTATATAACCAAAAGAACTGAAGGGCTGGAGAGATGGTTCAGCAGTTAAGAGTTAAGACTGTTCTTCAAGAGAACCTGAGTTCAATTCCCAGCACCCACATGGAGGCTCAGTCTCAGGATCAGACATCTTCTTCTAACCTCTGGGACACTGCATACATGTGGTGCACAGACCTACAAGCAGGCCATACCTACACACAGTCAAAATGCCCCTACATATAAAATAAATAAATTAATAATTTAGGCTGTGCAGGCCAGTGCACAGCTTTAATCTCAGCACTCGGGAGGCCGAGGCAGGACAATCTCTGTGAGTTTGAAGCCAGCCTGGTCTACATAGCAAAAACAAGGACAACCAAGACTACATAGAGACTCTGTCTCAATAAGGTCGTCAAAGAGATGCTGAACATTGATATTGATAGCAGAATTACTCAAAAGAGTTAAACATGGCAGCAAGTGGGCTTGGAAGTAAATATCTGTAATCCTAGCACTTGAATTTGGAGCTAGCCTGGGCTAAATAATATGCCTCTTTGGGGGGGGGAAATGCAAGCAACTCAGCAGGTAACAGACAGGTAACTAGATAGACAAATTGTGGGTGTATATCTACCTCTCCATACAATATGTATGTACACATATGTATGCATGCAATGGACCATTATTCAGCCTTTAAAAGGAAGATAATTGGGATACATGTTCCACCATAAACAGCCTTAAGGACATTATGCAGAGTGAAATAAGGCAGCACAAAAAATGAAAAGTGTATGATTCCCTCATATGAGATACTTAGAATAGTCAAAAATCACAGAGGTGGTTGTCCAGGACTCAGGAGGAAGACTAGGGAATTGTTGTTTAACAGGTTAGCGTTTCAATTTGGAAGTATAGTGTTCTAGCAATGCGTGGTGGTGGTAGTTAACAATAAATGAGTGGGGGTTTGTTTTTTGTTTTTGTTTCCACAGACAGTGTTTCTCTATGTAGCTCTGGCTGTCCTGGAACTCGATCCATAGACCAGGCTAGCCTTGAACTCACAGAGATCCACCTACCTCTGACTCCCAAGTGCTGGGATTATAGGCATGTGCCATCACCACCCGGCAAGATGAGTGTTCTTAATGCTACTGAATTGTAGGCTAAAAATGGCTAGAATATCAAGTTTTATATTAGAAAATTTATTTTTCAAGTTTTGTTTAAGTTGGAGCTTAATTTTCCAGGGTGAGGAGACATGACTAAACAGTGCAATGAAATCAGAGAAGGTCAAGCCCATTCCTTTTGAGACACTACACGAGGAATTTTCCCAATGGGCCTTCCAACTGGGTTTTCACCTGTTTCCAATTCATCTACATTATCTTATCTGCATTTTCCAGTGGCTCATGATTCCAAAAGTAACTGCTTAGTGGAATATTCTTGAGTGTGAGTTTGGGGAAATCGTGGCATTGTGTAGAGGAAAAATTAGTAGAGTCATTCTTTCTAGGGTAAACATTAGAATGAAATAGTTGTTTTTTTAGAAGTACTTAGACCTTGAAGAAATAATTGTGGAAAACAGTGATTGTTTTCTGTTGTATGATTCCTAATTGGTCTTATAATAAAAACCCAGAGCCAGATATTGGGATAAATGCTGAAAGATCAGAGGAAACAAGCCACAGTCTCTTCTTACCTCGCCAGTTCTTCAGCTGAAAGGGAAGATCCTGTCTCCATGAATCCTCAGACTGAATAACTCTGAGTCCTCAGCAGAAAGGGGGCTGAGTTCCTGTCTCCTCCCCGCTTACATGCCTTTCTCCGCCCAGCCATATCACTTCCTGTCTCAAACTCCTAGTGCTGGGATTAATGGTGTGTGTGCTTCCCAGATACTGGGAGCAAAGTCATGAGATCTCAAGTGCTGGGATTAAAGGTGTGTGCCACCACTGCCTGGCTCCAATTCTCTTTCAACCTGGATTAATCTCATCTAGTCCCAGGGTGGCTTTGGACTCGCAGAGATCCAGACAGATCTCTGCCTCCTGAGTGCTAGGATTACAGGTGTGTGCCACCACTGCCGGGCCTCTATGTTTAATCTGGTGGCTGGCTCTGTCCTCTGATCTTCAGGCAAATTTTATTTGTTAGAGCACAAACAAAATATCACCACATTTTCTCTTTTTTTGTCTAAAATAATAAAAGGTTATAACTAATGTAAGAAAAACTATATACAATATATATAGTCAATAATTACATTAATAATGTCTAGTCTATTTGCATTTAATAAATTCAGAGAAAATACTCCCTTATCTATTCTATCTTGGTGAGTCCAAAATGTTGTACCTAATTCACCTTCTTTCCTAATTTGCATTACCAAAACCATCTCTTTTTTTTGTTTTGTTTTTTCAGACAAGGTTTCTCTGTATAACAGTCCTGGCTGTCCTGGAACTCACTTTGTAGACCAGGCTGGCCTCGAACTCACAGAGATCCACCTGGCTCTGCCTCCCAAGTGCTGGGATTAAAGGCGTGCGCCACCACCGCCTGGCACCAGAATTATCCTTTAATGTCTCTCAACCTTATACACTTTACACCTCTTTATTGAGTTTCTTTTCAGAATTTGTTAACAAGGAAATCTATAACTATCTAGTTTTCAACTCCATCAGAAACCCAAGAGGGAAATAATATTAACTGATAAAACAGGAAGTGCAAACAAGCAACTTCCAAAAAATGTGAGAAATGACAGAAACAGCTGGCTGCCTGGATAGTCACCCAAGATTCCTCTGTAACATTGGGGAATCCATCTTCAGCCTACAGGCCTAGCATCCCTGACAGACTCATCTGTGAAGCAGGATTTTCTGAAGGGCTGTCTTAACTTGTCTTGGCAAAGGTCAGCAGTCCTTTCTTTTGTGTCCTCCTTGTCCCATTTGGACAGCATACTGTCAGCAGTCAATGCAAGGGCACTTTCTTCATAGTGGCTAACTTTTGCAACTAAGAAAGTAAACTCCATATGAAGTTTCTGCAGTGCCCACCATCTTCTCTGAAGTAGATTGGTGCTGCCAGGAGCAGACATGTTTCATTGTCATAAAAAAAAAAAGAACCTATGTTATTAAAACATCTTAAATGCCATATTCTGTAGATCTCTGAAGTGTTTAAAGATGACCTATCTATCTAAAATATATTTCTGTTTGACCTTGAAAACATACCTAATATGACTACAGGTTCGATTGTAATAGGTGACTAATTACTAACCTGCATTTTCTTATCCTAAATAGTTTCTAATAATAACTTTCAAGGACTAGCGATTTGCATTACAATGTTAAATGAGTTGTATAGGTACAATACCTTGAACAAGATTAAAAACATATGTACAGTATGTTCTAACAAAAATAATCTCAACTTTGTATCAATATATAAAATTTTGTATACAATATACAAAAGTCTAATCCAATGTAAAATATTTAAAACTAGTAGTTGCTTTTTAAAAGTAGATTCAATAATCTACCTTTTTATCCTATCATTTCAATATCTTTTTTTTAAAGATTTACTGTAGCTAAAGTTTTCCTGCCTGGCCCACAGTCAGGACAAATCTCTCTCACCTGCCAGTCCCATAGCCGTCAGACCCAACCAAGTAAACACAGAGACTTATATTGGTTACAAACTGTATGGCCGTGGCAGGCTTCTTGCTAACTGTTCTTACAGCTTAAATTAATCCATTTCCATTAATCTATACCTTGCCACATGGCTCGTGGCTTACCGGCATCTTCACATCCTATTTGTCATCATGGCGGCTGGCAGTGTCTCCCTCACCCAGCTTCCTGTTCTCTCAATTCTCCTCTCTGTTAGTCCTGCCTATACTTCCTGCCTGGCCACTGGCCAATCAGTGATTTATTTATTGACCAATCAGCAACACATTTGACATACAGACCATCCCACAGCAATTTACTTTTATTATTTTTTTAAATTTGTGTATGTGTATGTTATCTATGTAGGAGTATGCATACATGAGCATATGTATGTGGGAGTACACTCATGCATGAGCGCAGTACCCTAGGAAGCCAGAAGCCTAGGAACTCCTGGAACTAGAATTACAGACAGGGTTGAGCCTCCATGTAGGTGCTGGGAACTCAGGTCCTCTGG
Organism: Peromyscus californicus insignis; assembly: GCF_007827085.1. NCBI lineage: Eukaryota > Metazoa > Chordata > Mammalia > Rodentia > Cricetidae > Peromyscus > Peromyscus californicus. The sequence goes on along the minus strand of NW_026294458.1, from coordinate 5,838,060 downwards.
GAGAGCAACCAGTGCTCTTAACCACTGAGCCAGCTCTCCAGCCCTCAAGATCTTTTTTCCCAGAGTAGATGCAATAATCTACCACTTTCCTCTGTCATATCTGTATCTCTTCTCTTTTTTCAGACAAGAATCCTGAATCTAATCTCCTTTGTTTAGCTTTTCTCCTGATTATATACCAATAACAACTTTTAACCAACTACCCTAAATAATGACAAATACCCATAACCTATTGAATGACCAAAAACCACCAACCCTACCTCTTGGGAATGTAGGCATTGTGTTCTTTTTTTTTTTTTTTTTTTTTTTTTTGGTTTTTTCGAGACAGGGTTTCTCTGTGTAGCTTTGCGCCTTTCCTGGAACTCGCTTTGTAGACCAGGCTGGCCTCGAACTCACAGAGATCCGCCTGCCTCTGCCACCTGAGTGCTGGGATTAAAGGCGTGTGCCACCACCACCCAGCTGGGCATTGTGTTCTTAAAATTACTTGCCGTGCGGTGGTGGCGCACGCCTTTAATCCCAGCACTCGGGAGGCAGAGCCAGGCGGATCTCTGTGAGTTTGAGGCCAGCCTGGGCTACCAAGTGAGTTCCAGGAGAGGCGCAAAGCTACACAGAGAAACCCTGTCTCGAAAAACCAAAAAAAAAAAAAAAAAATTACTTCCTGCTGTCTGTGGGTGTAGGCATCTTTAGGGGATCCTGAAAAGAAAATTTTGGGTTAATTGTCAAGTCCTGGGAGAGTTAGCTGTATCATTTGTTGTCTAGTTTCTGCATAATGGGAAAGTGCAGGACTTGTCTCAAGTCCTGGCTAGAGTAGTCTATAAGACTGGAATCATCTTAGCTAGCCACCTCGAAATTGTCCTGAGCAGTTTGTAGTCCAAAGCCCATCTTTGGGTGGTGTTTGTCTTATCATAGTCCATGTGGAATCATCATTTTGGGATCCCATCATCTTTTTGGAGACTTCAGAGATCCCATTAAGTAAGATTATTTCTTTTCTTGGTCATTTTTTCCAGGTAGTTCTCCCTTCTTCTTTGGATTTTTATTTGTCCAAAGGTCTTTAAATTCCTCAAGATGGTTGTTTTCATTATCCTGAAAAAGCAAAACAAAACCCTTCCCCTACCCTAACTTTGAGGAAGTTCCAAATGTAATCTTTATCAATTTTGACTTACGGTTTCTCCTGAATTTTTGTTTTATTTTCTATAACTGTTCTATCATCCAGAGCAATATGGTTTCTTACAATAGGCATTAGGTTCTTTAATTGCTCTAGGAAGGAGTTTCCTCCATGATGACAGAAAGGACTGAACCGAGTTGTCATGGGGGCCTGCAAGAGACCCCTCAGGGAATTTCCTGATGGCAAAGGCAAAGGATTTCCTTGTCTGTCCCTTGTTGATCTACATTCATTAGTCTAATGTCTACCTTTGCTACACCTTCTACATAATCCATAAGGGGGGGGACGGGGGGGGGGGGGGGGGGGGGGGGACGGGGGGGGACGACACATTCTGTTTGGGATTATTCTTAGAAAAAAATCATTGTTTCTAGGAATGCCCTGTCTACAATCCCTTTTAGGTGACCTTATTTAGTGAAATTGAAATGTTTGACATTTTGATTTTTCAAGCCTCTGGAAATCACCTCTCCTATCTAAGAATCATCATTGTCATGAGATTCAATATTGATTGTATCCTGAATTCATTCCTCCAAGGGTGCTGATCTTGCCTTTAACAGCCTAATTACCCTTTTGTATTGTACACTAGCATTTTCAAAAGCCACAAATTCAATTATTATTTGTCTAGCTTCTGAATTTGGTATCATTCTATTTACTTCTGAAGTCAATCTTTGTAAGAAATCAGTGAAAGTTTCTTTGGGACCCTGTATAACTTTTGTAAATGACTCAATTTTCTTTCCTACTTCTTCAATTCTGTCACAAGCATTCAAGGCTGCTGTGCAGCCAGGGTGTGGTCATCATATAAAGATTGTCTTTGTACATCAGCATAATTGCCTTCTCCAAGAAGTCAATCTTGGCAAATTTCAATACCTCTAACCCTACTTCATTGTTCAATGGTCTTAGCCTCATCCTTCCACCAGGTCCTCCACTGTAATTGGAGACCAGCCTCCAAGACTGCTGTAACCAAGTCTCTCCAGTTCTGAGGGATAATTCTATTACAAGTTGACCATGAGTTTAACATCTGCTTCACCAAAGGTGAGTGCATGCCATATGAGACTATCACTTTCATGAATCTCCTCAAATTTAACATTTGCACAGGAATCCATTCAGGTCATACACAGTCTGGGGGGATATGTATCATTTGACAGTTCCTGTAAGGTTACTGGATAAATTAACATTGGCTGTTTGAAAGCCTTAAGCTGTTTTTCTGAAACCTTATAATGCATTATAATAAATTCCTCTGTCTGGGTCTGAATATCTCTATGATCTGGTTTTTTTTTCTTTTTTTTTTTCCGGTTTTTTGAGACAGGGTTTCTCTGTGTAGCTTTGCGCCTTTCCTGGAACTCACTTGGTAGTCCAGGCTGGCCTTGAACTCACAGAGATCCGCCTGGCTCTGCCTCCCGAGTGCTGGGATTAAAGGCGTGCGCCACCACCGCCCGGCTCTATGATCTGTTTTAACAAATTTTTCTAAAATTTTTATCTTGGCACTCATATTGACCAACTTTTTTAATGATAAAACAGAAATGATCAAACAAATATATTTATAATTGACATTACATAAATCCCACCTACATTAATTATCCTCTCATTAATTGTTCCATTTTCAAGCCATCTAGTGTATTATCAAACAGAGACCTAATTCCCTCCATTGTAAAAATATTTCCCATTTTTTTAATGTGGGAAAAAACTATCTTTCTGTCTTTTTTTTTTCAGTAATTCCTCCCTTTAAGAAATCCCAATTGACTCACCAAATCTGCTGACAATGATGATTCAGATGATGATGGGACAGCTACCTAGTGTGGCAGCAGCCCGAGGAGGGGGGTCCAGAGAAAGCCACAACCCACCAGGAGAGGGAAGAAGCCAAAGAGCCAGTTGTCTGGGGGTGGCACACATGTGAAAACAGCTAACTCCTGTGACTTTTGGAGCCTGAAAGCCTGTGGAGTTTGCTGCAGAGAGGCTGCAACAGAAACTTAAAGAGAAATGTGGTTTTTTGTTGTTGTTGTTGTTGTTGTTTTGTACTCTAACAAATAAAATTTGCCTGAGGATCAGAGGACAGAGCCAACCACTAGATTAAACATAGAGGCTAGGCAGTGGTGGCACACACCTTTAATCCTAGCACTCAGGAGGCAGAGATCTCTGTGAGTTCAAGACCACCCTGGACTACATGAGATTGATTCAGTTCAGCTGGACAAGCCTTACCCATATTTGAGATACACTTTCTGCCAAGTGTACTCCGTATTAGGTTGGACGCTAGCAAGAGCATTGCCCATCCCTGACTGCCAGCCTCTGGCAGGTAGAAGTACAGAGCTTAACTCAGCTCTGACTCAGGTACCGACTAAGAGCTTGCAAGTAGTTGGAACAACCACAGCAATCCCTAGGGCTGCCACACCCACCAGTAAAGGAGTAGAGGATGATAAAGATGGAATGTCCTTTTTGAATGGGTCTAAGATGTCTATAACAGCCTTAGTTGTGCCAAGATCTTTTTCAAATCAATGAACTCTTGATGCAAATGCATCAAATAAATCAATAAACTCCTGATGTAACTGCATTAAACTTAAAGAATCCCTTAGCTTCAACAAACCATGGTTCATTAATATCAACAGATTAACATAATTCTACTATGAATATTACTATACATATTTACAACTAGGATGAATATTACTACACACATTTGGAATTCTTACATTCAAAAGCAAACTCTCTATAGACTACTTTACAAATTTTAGCAAATATCTAAAAGAGATCTCTTAACAGAACTATTTACTGATGGATTCACAACACGCCCCCATGGTTGGGCATGTTTGCGCATGCCTGGCAGACCTAGACACTTCCACCTAGCCAGTTCCAGGTCAAAATAGCCATTTCCGGGTCAAGGCATCTCGCATGACCAGGACCCTGTGGCTTTGCATGGTTGCGTAAGCACGCAGCGCAACTATGTGATCTGCACATGCGTGGAGTAGCTATGTCGACCTGTGTACGCATGCGCCACCCAGCCTTTATAAGCCGACGCCATATCCCGGCTTCACTCTCTCCTTCTTCTCCACACACGTGTCTCTAACGCAAGCCTGAGCACTTGTCTGTCCTTTTCTCTTATCTTAATAAAACTCTCGTTAGTGGATTCTGTCGGGTTTCGTGACATTTCCTCGCAGGGTAAGAGCGTCGCTAAATAACTAACATTTACATTTTCTTCCAACAAGACAGACAGTACATGAATCATGAGTCACCATACTTAACATTGTAGGTGAACTCAGAATTGTTTCACTTCTGAAGTTTGCAAAACTCAGAAAAATTAGTTCTAATAATAGTCTTAAAGTTCTCCTGAAAGTTTGAAACCAGAACCTAATTCATCAACAGCTCTAGAGTCTTTGTATCCAGCTTCCTTGACCCCAGGATTCAGTAAGTGCTGCTGCTAGAGGGCTGGAAACCTCGGGATGCTGCTGCTCCCCCTGTGCCACCTTCCCCACCAGGCCCTGCTAGACATTCCGGAACTGGCAGAAATGTCCCCAGAGGCATATGGTCACTGGACAGGGGGTGGTCCCTTTACTCAAATTCATTGCAGTTTCCCTGAATGTAACAATTCAAACGTTGCTGAAACTCCACTCCCAGTGACAGCAGCACTTTCAATTAGCTTTCCCTAGGGTGAAGGTGGAATTACTGTACAAGATGCCCTTCTGCTCAGCTAGTGAGACTCAGGAACCACCTCTTAAAGGGGTCATCAATTTAGATTCCGTGTGGCTCTGGGCTCCGTTTCATTCCAGCTTTTACCAAATAATGACGAAAACCTTTGTCGCAAACTCCTTTTCAGCAGTCTAGGGGATTCCCTTAGTTTCCTACTTTCCCCAGACTGCAGGACGGAACATCGGAGTCAGGAACATTGGTTCATCAGCAGCTATGGTGTCATCAGAGCTGACATTCCTCTGTTCCACTCACTGCACCAAACGCTCAGGCAGCCATCAAGCTTCATTTGGTGACTGAGGGTACAATTCCCCCTTCTTAATTCTTTGAAGCTGCATGTTAAGACTGCCATGAACTCTCTCAGTGGTGCCTTGTCCTTGATAGACTTTTACTAGCCCAATGTTTCCCTCACTTGCACCCCAGGCACAACTCAGGTTCCTTATTTGCCCTTAAGCTTTTTCCACCCAAAGCAACTTTCCCACGTACCAACAGCTTTCCCTTGCTGGGAATCAATCATTCCCCTATACAGCCCTGCTGGGTGAAGCAAGCTCAGGTCTCACTAGGAAACCTCTGTAGGTCTCCACCCACTGCCTGACCTCTGTGTTTAATCTGGTGGCTGGCTCTGTCCTCTGATCTTCAGGCAAATTGTATTTGTTAGAGCACAAACAAAATATCACCACAGTTTTCTGTTACCTTTAGTCTTGCTGAAGGAGCTTTACAGCCATTTCATGGCTTCAGTCACAAGACTGTCCTGACACACCCGGCTATCTTGGATTATTAGGTTCTGTAAACAGTACACAATAAGGATTGAAGTTGCAATGGTGAGATGTTTTCCTTCAGAAAACAGGTAGATTAGATCGGGGTCATTGGTATGGGGAACTTGTTTTACCCAAAAACAACTTTTGTGTAACAATTATTAAATAAGTCTTTGCATGACTATTCAAAGTTCAGTTCACAGAAACTGTTTCTCCTTGCTGCCAGAGGGCCTAAAATTCATCTTAGAGTGACCCTCTTTTCTTTGACCAACTCACAAAACAGAATAACCAGATAGCACTGGACCTGTCTTCTTGGACTTAATGACCCCGCATGAGATATCATCTTATGATAAATGGATGGTGATGGGATGCACCCACTTCTTTTTCTGCTTCCCCCTGGCTCCAACTCCCAGTTACAATGGATAAAGCCGTGCCACCGTTTTCTAGTTTCTTTTCTGTGGCTATGACAAACACCATGCCCAAAAGACACTTAGGGGAGGAAAGTTTTATCTGGATTATACTTCCAGTCTGTCACTGAGGGAAGTCAAGGCAGGAGCCTGAAGGCAAGACAATCTGCTTTTAGATGCAGAATTCCCTCCAGCTAAGAAACTCACAGCCAAGGAAGCACAGCAGAAGTTATGGAGGGGAGCCGCTTGGTGCTCATTTGCAAGCTCAGGCTTCTCTAATTTTCTTATATAGTTCTGCCTAGGGCTGGCACCACCCACAGTGGGCCAGGCCCTCCTACATCATGAACAATCAAAACAATACCCCACAAACATGCCCATAGGCCAATCTGATGTAGGGAATTCTTCAGCTGAGGCTTCTTTTCCCAGATGACTCTAGGCTGTGCTAAGTTGACAGCTAAAGCTAACTAGGACACATTCCTAAGTTAGACAAGTTCAGCCTGTAAGACCAATAAAGAGAAACTTTCTGATAATTCTACCTGTTGAACATGAAAAAGCTGGAACACAAGGAGGAGGTGGGATAAATCGAGGTCGTGGACACTGATACTTGCGTTTCTGTCTCTCAGGTGGGTGTAACTGTCAATTTGGCATGGTCATGGGGGAAAAAGCCTTAACTGAGTAATTGTCTTTTTCAGGTTGGTCTGTCGGGGCACGTCTGTAAGGGACTGTTTTGATTCTTGATTGATTTAGTAGAGTCCAGCCATCTGGACTGGGAGTGGCACCATCCCTGGGAGAGTGGTCTTGAGCCATATGAAGAAGTTAATGAGAGAGCCAGCAAGCAGTGTTCCTCCCAGATGCCTGCCTGGTGGTTCCTGCCCTGAGGTCTCCCTATGGTGGGGTGTGACCTGGAAGTGTAAGCCAAATAAAACCAGGTTGTCGTGTTTGTCATAGCAGCAGAGCTCAAACACAAGTTCAAGGTCTCCCCGAGGGAGAAGCAGAGCCAAGACTTGGTTAGTGACATTTCAGTAATGTTACCAGAGGAGACCAGAAGGGCTGACCTGAGTGAAGCGGGGTGTGCTGGCTCTATTTATGTCAACTTGACACAAACTGTAGTCATCTGAGAGGAGGGAACCTCAACTGAAAAACTGCCTCCATAAGATCAGGCTGTGGGCCAGCCTGTAGAACATTTTCCTATTTAGTGATCAATGGGGAGGGCACGGCTCATTGTGGGTGGTGCCATGCCTGGGCTGATGGCCAGTGGGTTTTATAAGAAAGCAGCTGAGCAAGCCCTGGGGAGCAATCCAGTCAGCAGCTCTCCTCCGTGGCCTCTGCATCAGCCTCTGCCTCCAGGTTCCTGCCCTGCTTGAGTCCCTGTCCTTGACTTCCTTCAGTGATGAACAGAGATGTGGAAGTGTAAGCGAAATGACCCTTTCCTCCCCGACTTGCTTTCGGTCATGGTGTTTGTCGCAGCAATGGAAACCCTAACGAAGACGGGGTATAAAGATGCAGATGAGGTGAAAAGGAAACCCCACCTCGTGTTTCTTTCCTGCCATGGTTTCTCTAGATCTTGTACAATCCATTACCAGCTGGAACACAGATTAACGTGGCTACAGCAATATGACCGACAAGAAGCTGTGGCTCCAGGAGAGCTCCTCGTCAGGAGCTGTATCAAGACTGAAAAGAGTCAAGAAGACTGAATCTGTAAGGAAGAGCACTGGGTAGTCATTAGGGTCTAACCAAAGATTTGATTTCGAAAAGAGCAGTTTAGAGGCTGATGAGATGGCTTAGGGATGTGATGGTGTGGATGAGAAAGGTTCCCATGGGCTCCTCTGTTTGAATACTTGCTCCCCGGTTGGTGGAACTGTTTGGGAAAGATTGGGAGGTGTGGCTTTGTTGGAGAAGATTTGTCACTGGGGGTGGGCTTTTAGGTTTCAAAAGACTTCCACCTTTCCCCTGCCTTTCTCTGCCTCTTGCTTGCAGATCAGACGTGAGCACTCAGCTGTCCCTGCTGGCATACCTTTGTTCTGCCATTGTGAGCTCTAAGCCGATAAACCCTTAAGTCCCAAAGCAAATACTTTTTTCTATAAGCTTCCTTGGTCATAGTATTTTATCACAGCAGTAGAAAAGTAGTTAATACAGAGGGTAAAAGCACATGCTACCAAGCCTGAAGATCAACTTGAGTTTAATCACCAGGACCTACTTCCTGGAAGGAGAGAACTGACTTTTGCAAGTTGTTCTCTGGTCTCTACATGAGCACTGTGGAACTTGGGTGTGTGCACATGCACACACATGTAATAAAGAGATAAATCTAATAGAAATGTTTTTAAAAGAGCAGAGTCTATATTGATCAGTTTACAATGCTTCAGATACTGGTGAGATGTAGAAGAGAGAAATCGGATGAGGCAGAAACCAAAAATGGGATGACCTGAGAAAGGCCAGATCTGACAGGGAATGAGCAGGTCTCCTGGCTGTCAGCAGCCAGAGCTGCCTGAGGTATAGACAGCTGGTTCTGGTGGCATCTGCCACCTGGAGATCTTGTCGTTTCCCCTTGATGAACAGAAGTGTGCGCTTCCCTGGCACTTTCACCTACTCAGGATGCTCCTTAAAATAGAATCGGGAGACAGTTGTGTGTGAGAAGACAGGATGTCAGGAACAGTGAATGAATCTCTGAAAAGGATGCAGAAACACATGCTGAAGTATCCAGCACGCAACAAGGGCCCCAGGAGCGCCTGGGAAGGCAGAGGTGTTGGCATCTCCTTTGCAACAGAGAACATGGAACTGGGCATAAAAGAAATGTTTTGTGATCTTTCAAATACAAGCTTGTTGGAACAAGAGAGAGTGAGTGTTTCCAGGGCCCCTCCAGACAGCTATGAACAGAACTGGTCACCAACCAGAAGAAGAAAATCACCTCCGGTGCACTCAGAAGCCATGGCTACGTTCTGTTCTGAAGACTCAAAGCTGGCAACCTTGACTGGATTGCAAGCTCCAGGGGAAAGGAGTTACATCTTTTACTGATAAACCTCCAATTCTAGAACAATGCCTAGTACTCAGTAAATACTCATCAAATAAATCTTCTCTGGAGGGGAAAAAAAGAGCTCCAAAGCCCGCCATTCCTCAAGTGCCACTGGGACTTTTTTTTTTTTTGGTTTGTTTGTTTTGGTTTTTTTCGAGACAGGGTTTCTCTGTGTAGTTTTGGTGCCTGTCCTGGATCTCACTTGTAGACCAGGCTGGCCTCAAACTCAAAGAGATCTGCCTGCCCCTGCCTCCTGAGTGCTGGGATTAAAGGTGTGCGCCACCCAGCTACTGGGACTTTTAAAGAGCAGGAATTTTTATGTTCTTTTTTTATTTTTTTTAAATAAAGATGTAAAAGTTTTTTTTTTTTTTTTTTTTTTTTTTGGTTTTTCGAGACAGGGTTTCTCTGTGTAGCTTTGCGCCTTTCCTGGAACTCACTTGGTAGTCCAGGCTGGCCTCGAACTCACAGAGATCACCTGGCTCTGCCTCCCGAGTGCTGGGGTTCAAGGCGTGCGCCACCACCGCCCGGCTAAAAGTTATTTTTTTAAAAAAAAGCCTTGGGCACTGTGGTGGTTTGGATAAGAATGGCCCCCATAGGCTCATAGATTTAAATGCTTGGTTACCAGTGAGTTCTACTAGGAGGTGTGGCCTTGTTGAAGTAGGTGTGGCCTTATTGGAGGAAGTATGTCACTGGAGTGGGCTTTGAAGTATCAGAAGCCCAAGCCAGGCCCAGTCTCTCTCTCTCTCTCTCTCTCTCTCTCTCTCTCTCTCTCTCTCTCTCCCTCCCTCCCTCTCTCCCCCTCTCCCTCCCTCCCTCCCTCCCCCTCTCTCCCCCTCTCTCCCTCTCTCCCTCTCCCTCTCCCTCTCCCTCTCTCCATGTTGCCTGCCCATCTGACTGCAGAACTCTCAGCACCTTCTCTGGCACCACGTCTTCCTGTACGCCTCCATACTTCCCACCATGCTGACAGTGGTCTAAACCTCTGAACTGTAAGCGAGCACCAATTAAATGCTTTCCTTTGTAAGAGTTGCTGTGGCCATGGTGTCTCTTCACAGCAATAGATCATTGACAAGATTGGTCCATGTTGCTTTCAAATCCCAAAAAATTCAACACATGTGTCACTGCCTACTTTCCCTCCCCAATGTCTTGACTGTCTACCTGCAAAGGCAGTAGAGATTAGACCTCAGAAGGATAAGCAAGCAGAAGCAAAGGATGAAATGTGTGTGGTTCCTAGGGACGTGCTCCCAGCCTTGCTGAGAGCTGAATGGGAGCAAAGCTTCAGTGGAGAAAGTGAAGGGACCTGGGCAGGGAGGGATGACAAGTGTTATTCGTAGGCAGCACGGGTGAGTCAAATCCTGTGGTCTGGTATGGGAAGGCAGCAGTGGGAGGGTCACACAGTTGACTCGCTAGGCAGCTTAGTCCAGTGCTGTCTTAGTTATGGTTTCTATTGCTGCGAAGAGACACCATGACCACCGCAACTCTCATAAAGGAAAAACATTTCATTGTGGTGGTTTACATTCTCAGAGATTTAATCCATTGTCATCATGGTGCAACATGGTGGCAACCAGGCAGACATGGTGCTGGAGAAGGAGTTGAGTGTCCTAATCTTGACTTGCAGGCAAGAGGAAGTGGTCTGTCTCAATGGGTGTGGCTTGAGCACATATGAGACCTCAAAGCCCATCTCCACAGTGACACACTTCCTCCAACAAGACCACACCTACTCCAACAAAACCACATCTCCTAACAGTGCCGCTCCTTTTCTTTTAAACCACCACAGGTACCATCTCCACTCCTGTTCTTCCACCTGTACCTGAGATTCCTGACCTTCTCTGTCATTGTAGTCCCCTGAAGCACATAGGCAGATGTCCACCTGAGAACCCCAATAATGCTATTCTCTCATGCTTGCAGAAACCACCCAGTACTCATGCCCATCCAAATTTGAACCTCAAAGGCCTGGAAGCAACCTCATTTTAAATCCAGGCCTTCTATGCAGTTTCAGACCCGACAAGAATAGTTTCTATACCTCTAAGTAAGGTACTTTCTTCTGTATGAGAGTACCTCCTTGCTTTGTCCCATGAGTCCCGATTCCTTGACTCCCCAGGATTCTGTTCCCAAAGTGCTTTCTTGATGGACTCATCCTAGCAAACCCCTTTTCACAAAGTCCTGGCTAACTTTTTAACTTCCCACAGTTAAAAAGTGTGGGGGTCTCTGCTCCTCTCCATACCAGAGACAGCTACATCTCCTGTTGGAGTGAACAGGTTTGTCTGTACTGGATGACTAGTCACCACAGATGTCTTCAACTGCCTTCAACGACAAAGTGGATATTTGTTGCCACTAATGACCAGCCACACTTGCAAAACTTGAGAGGAAAACAGGTCCTCAGCTGCTGGGGAGTTCCTGTCCCAAATCAGCCCCCAACACTGAGCATCCCCTCAGTTTCTATCCCAGACCCCCAGAAGAAGTGGGGAGTGCTTAGGAAGACCTACTGTCTTCAATACCAGCAATAAAGATCACAACAACTACAAAAAGAAAAATTGAACTTGAGAGTCCTCTTGCACAACATCTCCTCATTACATAATTTATCGGGCATGTGAGGTGGGGGAGGGGTGGGAGAGGGGCTGGAGAGAAGGGGCCAAAACCTATTAGAAAGAATTATAATACAGATTAGTGTCCAAAATCCAGCTTCCCTAATTTAAGATTCAGAAATTAATAATGTGCCAGTACAAGGCCTCTTTGTGCCCTTTGTCACAGCCTGGAACATGACTCATCTGTCATCAAGCACTTACAGCATTAACACAAGCCTATGTTATCACTAATGGTGTCTGTGTTACCACTTGGGCTGATCTGCCCTTCCTGTTCACGCTAAGAAAGGGGCACAAAACGGAAGGAAGCACGTTTGAAACGGCATCTGCTTGACAAGGGAGAAACACAAATGCTCCGTGTGAAGCGGGATCTCCACTCCTGGCACTAGCCTTATTATACTGAAAATCTTTGTCTACTGGCTCATTTCTCATGAGCTGCCTGGGGCTAGCAGAGGCTTCACTGATCACTGATTTGTTGACACTCCACATTTAGAAATGCAGCTCACCTACAACTCAAGCATGATCCAGTATTCCTTGGATTTATCCTTCTATTTTCTGTTTCGTTTTGGTTTGTTTCTAGTGGTCTCAAAGCAGTGGCTCAGCTGGGCGGTGGTGGTGCACGCCTTTCATCCCAGCACTCGGGAGGCAGAGGCAGGCAGATCTCTGAGTTCAAGGCCAGCCTGGTCTACAGTTGAAGTTCCAGGACAGCCAGGGCTACACAGAGAAACACTGTCTCGAAAAAACCAAACCAAACCAAACCAAAACAAAACAAGGAAATATAAGAAAGAATCCAGGTCATAATATCTGAGATAGAAATGAGAGTCACAGAATTGTTCCCTAAACAATATTTTCTAAATTTTCATGCCCTTCCTCAAACTTCTCTGGTCTTGTCAGGGGACTGTTGATGCCCAAAAGGTCACCAGAATCCACCACACTTGCTGTAAGAGATCTGCCCAGAGTCAAAGCCGCTGCAGGGCAGGATCCCGAAGCTGCAGACACTTCTGGATGCTGAGTCAACAGGACATGCTGGAACCTGCTCTTTCCTTGCAGCATCCTGCTGGAGTTCAGCAGTCTGCTCAGGGATCTGGAGCGCTGGTCACAAATTCCTACAGGATTCCAAATCACCCATCTCCCTCTGGCCCCAGGTCTGCAGACTAAATTTCTGTCCCTTCATTCTTCTTTTGGAATCATTGTTCTCTGCTAGCTCTCTTCTCTACTCCTCTTTTATCTTTGGTTCTTCGGTTCAGAACTTTATTAAGTACCCTCTCACCACCCCCGGCTCTCCAGGCACGTCCAGAACATGTTGAAAATTGACTGTACACACAGCATGGGGCTCAGATGGGTAGTTCTAATAATTCAATTAAATAAATTACTGCACCTATTATTATCTTGGCAGTTCCTCAACTCACAGATTTTTACAAGCTGGGCCACTAGAAAGAACATAATGATGTTACTAGTTTTGGCTTCCAGACTGAGTCCTTCATCCCACCTTGAAACTGTGGTACTAAGAACAAGACTGAGCACCAACTGAACAGTGAAGTGAAGCAGATTTTATTCTTGGTCAAGAAGAGTAGAATAGGGCTGGAGAGATGGCTCAGCTGTTAAGAGCACTGACTGCTCTTCCAGAGGACCTGGGTTCAATTCCCAGCAACCACATGGTGACTCACAACCATCTATAGTGGGATCTGAAGGCCTCTTCTGGCATAAAGTCGTACATGCAGATAGATCACTCATATAAGATAAATCTTTTTGAGGAGGAGGAGGAGGAGGAGACTGGAAGTTCAGGAATGGTGGTTGAGCATGCGTCTAATCCCAGCACCTGGGAGGTGGAAGCATGAGGGTCAGGAGTTCAGGGTCATTCTTGGCTTCTTAGTGAGTTCAAGGCTAGCCCATATTACAAGAGATTTTGTCTTTAAAAAACAAAAAACCAAATAGCTGGACATAGTGGCTCACACCTTTAGTCACTGCACTTAGGAAGCAGAAGCAGGTGGATCTCTGTGAGTTCAAGGCCAGCCTGGTCTACAGAGTGAGTTCCAGGATCACCAGGGCTACATAAAGAGACCCTGTCTCAAACAAACACACACAAGCAAACAAACTTTTGATGTCACCCACCTGTAAAACCTAATGCTGGGGAGGCAGAGCAATAGGACTTAAGCTACACTTTAAAGCCAGCCTAGGGTCATGAGTGTGCTGTGTCAGAAAGACGGGAAAATATGTTTGTGTTTTTCCATGTCAAAATGTATTAAAGAGCAAATTCATCAGGTACAGTGGTTTCAGTGGCAGCAATTTGCCAGAGTTCCACTCCTTGATAGTCCTAACCAACTCAAACACAGATTTTTTTTTTAACTTTTTATTGATTCTTTGTAGATTTTTACATCATGCATTCCAATCCCACTCATCTCTCCATTCCGTCAATTCTGCCCTCTGCCCTTGCAACCTCCCCGCAAAACAAAATTTAAAAATAAACCAAAAACCAAAACAAACAAAATGAAAACTCAGCTTGGAAGCTGTAGTGTGGCCCAGTGAGTCACACTGATACCCTTTAGTCCATCCATCTTTACTTGTAAGTGTTCATTGCAGAGTCATTGGATGATTCCAGGCCTCTGGCTTCTGCTACCCTCTCTGTGCTGGGCCCTCCCTGGGGCTCCTCTTGGATATCCTGTTGTTGCCCTGGGTCATGGAGTTCCTGCAGCTCTGGATTTGTAGCTTTGTCCCCTTCACATACTCTAGAAGTTCATAGATGAGGTGGATGTTGGGGTGGGCTACCTCGTAGTCCTGGTTCTGGGCCTGGGTGGTAGCTGGGTTGGTCAGCCTGCCAGCTTTCTCTCATCCTCACCACCCAGGCGAGCTCTCCAGCACTGTCTAACTCACCCAGTGCAGCAGACAGCAGGAGAGGGGCCGGTTCTCCTGCTCTCACACCTTGGGTCCAGCCAAACACAGGGTTTTCGAGACAGGGTTTCTCTGTGTAACTTTGGCACCTGTCCTAGAACTCACTCTGTAGCCCAGGCTGTCCTCGAACTCACAGAGATCCTCCTGCCTCTGCCTCCCGAGTGCTGGGATTAAAGGCATGAGCTACCACTACTACCCGGCCAGATTTTTTTTAATTCCAATCTTAATTATTACGAATACTAGCTCAGATCATGTATTGCACACCATCTGTTGCACACTACACACACACACACACACACACACACACAAACACGAGAGAGAGAGAGAGAGAGAGAGAGAGAGAGAGAGAGAGAGAACGACTACAAATATGACTCATTCATTAAGGAGGCAGGAGTCAAGGCAGCCTGAGAAGCCAAAGTTGGGAAACAGAGGAGTACACAAGTCTCTCCATTGATAACAGACCTGACTGAGCTGGAGACGGTAGGAGCAGGGGTGCAGCATCAGGGAACCAAAGGCAGAGCTGGGTCCAGATCAATGAACAGGCATATCGATGGACACAGCCCAGATCAATGAACAGGCTATCGATGGGCACAGGCCTAGATCGATGGACAGGCATATCAATGGACGCAGCCTAGATCGATGAACAGGCATATCGATGGATGCAGCCTAGATCAATAAACAGCCATATTGATGGACGCAGCCCAGATCAATGAACAGGCATATCCATGGACACAGCCTAGATCAATGATCAGGCTATCGATGGACACAGCCTAGATCGATGAACAGACATATCGATGGACGCAGCCTAGATCGATGAACAGGCATATCGATGGACACAGTCTAGACAGGCAGACAGGAGGACGTGCAGATGGCAATTCAAGAATGAGTCAACAGCAAGAACCACCCTGAGCTGAAACCTCCTGGGACAGTTGAGTCTTCACTGCCTGTTGGTCCTTGACGCACACACTGGGTGCTCTGATAACAGGTTTTGGGGTGCCGCTGCCATTGTGGTACCAGGTGTGCACTTCTTTATAGGGTTTAGGTGAGGGGGTTACAAACCTCACTTGGGCTGGTGTGTCCAGTAAGTTGTCAGGTCCTGTTTTCCTGGCACAATTTTAATATGGCCACATGCCCTTACAGCCCCCAATTAATGCAATAAAATTTATAATATGTCATCCTGTCTGGTCCTAGAAATAAATAATTTATTAGTCTGTGCTGTGTGAGAGGACAGATGGTATTGTCCTCAAAATAGAATAAAAACCTGCCTGTAGAACGGAGTCTCTCAAGGCAAGACAGTCTGAAAAACCTCTGTTATATGGTATCAAATAATTTAGAGCAGGATACAGCATGGTCTCAACATCTGATCTACATAGAGAATTCAAGGCTAGCCAGAGACCCTACCTCGAAAGAAAGGAAGGAAGAAAGGGAGGGAGGGAAGAAGGAAGGAATGAAGGGAGGGAGAGAGGGAGGAAGGGAAGGAAGGAGGAAGGGAGGGAGAGAGGAAGGAAGGAAGGGAAGGAGGGAGGGAGGGAAGGAGGGAGGGAGGGAGGAGAAGAAAAGGAGAAAAAGAAGAGGAAGAGGAGATAAATTTGCAAACCAACCTACCAGCCCTCTCAGGTTGTAGATACACTGTTAAAGAAATGAGGGCGAGAAATAGGCTACTGAGGTTGAATACTCGAGTGTGCTCTGGGAATGTGTGACTTTCCAGGAATGTGGTGCCACCTCTCTCCTTTTCCGGTTCTTCTAGTCATTGCAGGGCACTTGCAAATGCTGGCAGCACTTACAGGTGTGTGCTGACATCAGGGTGTGCCCTGACCTAAGTCACTCCATGTTGTGCATTTGCTGTACATGTCTGGTGTGTCTGATGAGCTCACAGGGCTGGTTTTATGTTGTATAGATTTCAGGTGTGTCTGATAAGCTCACAGGGCTGGTTTTATGTTGTATAGACTTTTGATGTGTCTGATAAGTTCACAGGGCTGGTTTTATGTTGTATAGACTTTTGATGTGTCTGATAAGCTCACAGGGCTGGTTTTATGTTGTATAGACTTTTGATGTGTCTGATAAGCTCACAGGGCTGGTTTTATGTTGTATAGACTTTTGATGTGTCTGATAAGCTCACAGGGCTGGTTTTATGTTGTATAGATTTCAGGTGTGTCTGATAAGCTCCCAGGGCTGGTTTTATGTTGTATAGATTTCTGGTGTGTCTGATAAGTTCACAGGGCTGGTTTTATGTTGTATAGATTTCTGGTGTGTCTGATGAGCTCACAGGGCTGGTTTTATGTTGTATAGACTTTTGATGTGTCTGATAAGTTCACAGGGCTGGTTTCCCTGATGTGGTGTAAGGTGGGGGAGAGCTTATTGAGTACACTGTAGGATTCCAACATAGACAGAAATCGAGCTGAGACATTCAGCCTCAAGGACTGAACAGTACGAGACTCTTGGCCTCTATTGGGAGACAGCCACTGCAGGAAGAGCCAGAGCACAGCCCGAAAGCAGCTCTGAACGTGCGCCATTCTATCTGTTCTTTCCCAGAGAGAACCCTGACTGATACAGGGCTTTCTGACTGCTCCACCTCTGTCCTTGTTCCATTGTTCCTGTCCTTCCGGCTTCTCTTCAAGGTCAGTTACTCTGTCCTCTCCTTGGTCTATTCTGTCGGTGAGACTTTCCATGGAGTTTCTTTTTGACTTAGGTTTTGTGTTTCAACAGATTGTTTTTCATTTTCTCAGACTGGGTTCTCTTCAATGTTTCTATCTTTGTTTAATGTGCATTCATATCTTGCATCACCTTCCTTATTTTACTCAACTGTTTGCATTTTTGTTCCCAATCTTATTTTCTTCATTCTTTTTGAGTTCTCTGTCTGGGACTTCATCTATCTCATGATCACCAGGTGCTCATTATTATAGAATTAATGATTTTTGAGGAGTTATGTTGTCTTTTTTTTTTTCTTTTTTCTTATGTTATTATAGTGGGATTTACACAGCTGGCATCATTTCTTTGCTGTGTTTATTTTTCATCAGCTATATTATTTACGTATTTGCAATGTTCACATGACACCTAGATGTGGCAAAGTTGAATGTATAGTTCAGAAAATAGTTCCTCATGGGCCTGGAGAGATCGCTCAGCAGTGGAGAGTCTGCTCTTCCAGATGACTTGAGGTCAATCCCCAGCAACCATGCTAAGTGACTCACAACTTCCTGTGACTCTAACTCCATGGGATCTGAAATCTATGGTCTCTATGGGTTTCTGAATCCATATGCAAGCACAGAGAGAGAGAGAGAATAGTTCCTCAGTCCAGAAGCATCGGGTGCCTTTTATTCTTGAGTAAGGTTTTACCCATGAGAACAACCCCAGGTACTTGATATTATCACTATGCAAGTATCATATTAGCCAGCTAGCAAACGGGAGCCCTTTGGCTTCCATGACTGTTGGAGGGTAAACAACAATGGATAGGATAGAGTGTGCTCAGATTTTAGTTAATAAGATTAGGAGTGGGAGGGCGGTAGGTTGGATAAGGATTAAGTACCACATCAACTTTTAAAAAGAAGATTGAAGGGGTTAAAGTAACGAGGAGAAGTTGGGATACTGTTGGGGTCCACAGATGTCAGAGATTATTAAAGTTGTGGAATATTATAATTAAGAAGTAAAATGAGGAGAGGATAAGGATGCAAGAAAGAGGAAGAGATGAAGGAATAAGAAGGAAGAATAGCCGGGCGGTGGTGGCGCACGCCTTTAATCCCAGCACTCGGGAGGCAGAGCCAGGCGGATCTCTGTGAGTTCGAGGCCAGCCTGGACTACCGAGTGAGTTCCAGGAGAGGCGCAAAGCTACACAGAGAAACCCTGTCTCGAAAAACCAAAAAAAAAAAAAAAAAAAAAAAAAAAAAAAAAAGAAGGAAGAATATGAGATGACAACAGTCAAGAATGCCTTCTTGGCAGCATGTGTTGGAGTTCATTTAGGCTTTACCCAGCGGGTCTGCATAAAGAGGACGATTGGACCACGGCCGAGTACCAGGTGTCTGAGATGGTCTGCACTTGGCTGTGCTGGGGGCAGGTCTTTTGCTCCACCCCTTGGCATTCCTTTAAATACCCAGGGCAGAGACAGTGGAGGCCTGATGGATTAGGATCCAAGTCCTCTTGAGGTTATCCTGTGTTTTCTATCTGTTTCTCTCCCCTTTAACTTTCTAACTAATATTTCCTGCTGCTCCTACTCAAAATTACTCTGGGGAAATGTGGGGGTGAGGGATGGCCCCCTACAAGCATGCACAGGACCTAAATAGTTCTAAGCCAGATGGGAGCCCAGTACTGGGAGGGGAAGTGAACACTAGCCCCTGTTCCTAACCCAGAAGCTATTTCCAACTGATAACTGCTCACAAAGGAAAAATTGGTTTTCTCCAATAGTCTCACCAGGTGTAGAAACCACACTTAAAGCCCCAGGCCCAGCAGTAGATGGTCAACACAAAACAAACTCAACGGTATTCTTGAAGGTTCCTTGTCTCACAATGCTTTGGGCATTTTTCTTCTTTCCCTTACAGGTCTTTAACATATATGTGATGGTTTCCAGTGTTGTATTTTATGGCATTTCTGTGTGTGTGAACATGTGTGTCTTTGCTCCATGTGTTTCTTGTTATTTCTCTTTTGCTCTTTTTCTTCTGTTTGTTCTATTCTAGTTGGTTTGTTTTTATGTTTTTTAGATACCTGTTTGTATTCTAACAAGAGATAGAAAGAAAGGGTGTGGATTTGGGTGACTGAGGAGTTGGGGAGGGGAAACCATAACCAGAATATATTGTCTGAAAAAAAAAAACCTACTTTCAATTAAAAAAAAATGCCTTCTGGTAAAACACAGTCCTAAAATCTAATCAACCGATGTACCAACAAGAGCAAAACCATCACGAGACATACATGCCAGAGCGGAAATTAAGTCATAGAAAATGTAAGAGAAAAAGAACACTCATAATGAATTGCTCACAGCTGTGCAGAGTTGAATGGCATGTTCTCAGGTTCCTTTGACTCTGGCAGGCTCCGTGGGGTGCTGCCGGTGGGAACCCTTGGCTTCTGCAGCCTCCGTGTTCATGGAGGTTTTGGTATGTGGGAGGGCAGAGGTTGTGGGTCCTTTCCTGGACGCTCCCTCTGACCCCTGCACCGGGGCCTGCTCTGGTGCTGCAGGTCTGGTGCTGCAGGCATAGCAGTCTGCTTGCAGTTTTTGCAGCGCTCTCCTGGGCAGCTGTATTTGGGAGGCAGGAGGAGGGCCCACTTGGAGAGGGCTTCCCGCTGAGCTACGATGCTCAGCTTTCTTGCCTTTCTCTCTGCGGAGCTCTCCCTGGCTTAATCACTGTATTTACAGACCTCGTCTGTAAATGAGCATTGCATGCATCATGCTCAGTTTTCCCTCACTGACCTTCAGTGCTGAGCCACTCGGCAGCCTCCGGACAGCGTCCTGCAAGCTCTGATTCCCGCAATATGAAAACAGAGAGACTCACCCCTTCTGAGGTCCTAGGTTTCTGGCTCCTGGCTTGCTGGGCAAGGCTACTGAGAGAAGGTTCTGCTACTTACAAACTTTCTCAAAACAAGGAGACTGAGATGAATAGAAGAGAAAGGTTTTTGTTTTGCTTTGCTTTTTTGGTTTTTGTTTTGTTTTGTTTTCATTTTCGTTTAGGTCCATACTTGAAGAAAATGAGGCAGACAACTGTTTCAAAAAGACCTTCCATGCCAGCGAGGTGTTGCACACCTTTAATCCCAGTGCTTGGGAGACAGACGCAAGAGGAGGAGGTCTGTGAGTTCAAAGCCAGTCTGGTCTACATAGTGAGTTGCAGGTCAGTCAAGGATACACAGTGAGACCTGCCTTTAAAAAAAATTATAAAAGCCAGACAGTGATGGTACACACTTTAATACTAACACTGAGGAGGCAGAAGCAAGTGAATCTCTGAGTTTGAGGCCAGCCTGGTCTACAGTGCAAGTCCCAGGACAACAAGGGCTGTTACACAGAGAAACCCTGTCTTTTGACAGATTAAACACAAATGGCGGGGAAACACTTAGAGAAATATTCAACCCCTTTAGTCATCAGGGAAATGGAAATCAAAACTACCTTGAGATTTCATCATATACCAGTCAGAATGGCCAAGATCAATAAAACAAATGATAGCTCATGCTGGCAAGGATGTGGGAAAAGGAGAACATTTATTCATTGTGGTCCAAGTACAAACTTGTACAGCCACTATGGAATCAGTGTGGCAATTTCTCAGGAAGCTGAGAATAGATCTACCTCAAGATCCAGCTATACTACTCTAGGGCATATACCTAAAAAACTCTACATCCAATTCAGAGACACTTGCTCAAACATGTATATTGCTGCTCTATTCATAATAGCTAGAAACTGGAAACAGCCTTGTTGTGCCCAGATCGCAACCCCCAGAGAGACCACTAAAGACTAGCATACCAGAATGCAAAAGCAAGGCTTTATTGGGGAGCAATACAAGCCTAGGCAGGGACCCCATCAAGCCATCTAACACAGTGGAGGCTGGAGTGCCCGCCCCTCTGCAAGCTCAGTTTTTAAAGGCAAAAACCACAAGGTTACATCAGTTAGAGGTGCTAGTAGGGTACAATTCTGATTGGCTCGCTTCTAGGGACTTTACAGAAACCTTATCTTCATCTTACTGCTAGGTGTGTGGTTGTTAGTCAGCATTTCTCATTGGCTGCCCTCGGGTTGGGACATTCCATGGTTTAACAGTCACTACCAGATGGTTAACTTGATATCAGCAGTTCTGAGCATTTGAAACTGAAGCCTGTTTCAAACTGGGGTTAGGGGCTTGCTTAAAATGGAAGTACTTCGGTTCTTCATTTTTCCCCTTCCCATGTGCCTAATGGAACCCAATCATGGGTTTTGGGCAGTTAGCTTGTAAGTATCCCTCTCTAATAATGGCCATGTTATTCTTTACCTTTCCTGGTATGTCAATGAGCATTATAGTTGGCAATCTTGTCTCTATGCCAGGGAGGGTTTTTTGTTTTGTTTTGGTTTTTTGGTTTTGTTTTTTTTTTTTAACCCAGCATTTCAGCCTTTTCTGAACAGGAAACATGAGATGACACATTCTCTTCTGGAACTGCTTCAAGCTGGCATTGGGGCACTGTTGTCAGGGCCCCAAAAAGGCTGAAAGGCTAGTCAAAGGCTGAAAGGCTGGTCAGAGGCTGAAAGGCTGGTCAAAGGCTGAAAGGCTGGTCAAAGACTGAAAGGCTAGTCAAAGGCTGGGCAATGGGGCATTTCTCAGAAGCATGTGACTGTCTGACCCCATGGAGACAAAGAACAATCACGTTGGCTGGCCTGGTCCACATCAGCTTTTAGCAAGTCCAGAGCTCACAGTCGTCTGGAGCAGTGTAGTCAGCAACTGAAGCTTGGAGGTGACTGCCAGCCGAGTGGAAATCTGTTGAGACAAACTAAGAACAGAAATTAAGTCAGGCCATCTAACATGGAGGCTGGAGGAGGTGCCTGCCCCTCTGCAAGCTCAGTTTTTAAAGGCAAAAACCACAAGGTTACATCAGTCAGAGGTGCTAGTAGGGTACAATTCTGATTGGCTCGCTTCTAGGGACTTTACAGAAGCCTTGTCTTCATCTTACTGCTAGGTGGGTGGTTGTTAGTCAGCTGCCCTTGGGTTGGGACACTCCATGGTTTAACAGTCACTACCAGATGGTTAACTTGATATCAGCAGTTCTGAGCATTAGAAACTCAGGCCTGTTTCAAACTGGGGTTAGGGGCTTGCTTAAAATGGAGGTGCTTTGATTCTTCAGCCTTGTGGTGGTTTGAATGAAATGTAAAGTGATAAATCCACAGGAGTCTGTTTAAGGAAATTTATTAGGGTAAATTGAGGAAATACACTCATGAATACAGAACGGAGTAGACAGCTGAAGTTGTCCTCTGATCTGACTGAATTGAATCCACCTCACAGTCAGGAGCAGGGAGAAGGGGAATGGGACCCTTCTCCCTCTCTTTTGAAGAGGTCATGTACAACAGCAGGGAGCACCACCTCCTTCAGGTCCTATAGCTCAAAGTCATGGGTGGAGCAAATACCACTACAGAAATGGCCCCCATAGACTCACAAGGAATGGCATTATTGGAGGTGTGGCCTTGTTGGAGTAGATGTAACTTTGATGGAGGAAGTGTGTCACTGGGGGTGGGCTTGAGGTTTCAGAAGCTCAAGCCAGTCACAATTATCTCTCCAGCACCGTGTGTGTGTGTGTGTGTGTGTGTGTGTGTGTGTGTGTGTGTGTGTGTATTTTCTCTTTACTCTTTGGGGGGCCCATCACTCAGCTCCCAAATAATCACATGGAGACTTATTCTTTCTTCTGAATGCCCAGCCTTAGCTTGGCTTATTTTTTGTCAGTTTTTCTTAACTTAAATTATCCCATCTACCTTTTGCCTCTGGGCTTTTACCTTTTTCTATTTCTGTATATGTTTTCTCTCCTTTTTTTAAAATTTTTTTCTTTTATTTTATGTGCATTGGTGTTTTGCCTGCATATCTGTGAGGGTGTCGGATTCTCTTGAACTGGAGTTACAGACAGTTGTGAGCTGCCATGTGAGCACTGGGAATTGAACCTGGGCCCTCTGAAAGAGCAGTCAGTGTTCTTAACCACTGAGCCATCTCTCCAACCCCCTTTCTTTCCTTCTTATTCCATGTCTGACTGTGTGGCTGTGTGGCTGGCCCCTGGAATTCTCTTCTCCTTCTTTTCTTGCTCCTCCCTCTTCTCTCTCCTTCTGTTTATTCTCTCTGCCTGGCAGTTCCACCTAGCCCTCTCTTGAGCTAGCTATTGGCTATTCAGCTCTTTATTAGACCAATCAGGTATAGGCAGGCAAAGTAACAAAGCTTCACAGAGTTAAGCAAATGCAGCATAAAAGAGTGCAACACAGGATTGGGGATTTAGCAAACACAAGGCCCTAGGTTCGATCCTCAGCTCAAAAAAAAAAAAAAGAGTGAAGTCCGGGCTGAGTGACACACACCTTAGCGAGGCGGTGGTGGCACACACCTTTAATCCCAGCACTCAGGAGGCAGAGGCAGGCGGATCTCTCTGAGTTGGAGGCCAGCCTGGTCTCCAAAGCGAGTTCTAAGAAAGGCGCAAAGCTACACAGAGAAACCCTGTCTCGAAAAACAAAACAAACAAACAAACAAAAAAAGTGCAACACATGGGCTAGAGAGATGGCTCAGAGGTTAAGAGCACAGACTGTTCTTCCTGAGTTCAATTCCCAGCAACCACATGGTGGCTCCCAACAATCTGTAATGAGATCTGGTGCCCTTTTCTGGCCTGCAGCCATATATGCAGGCAAAACACTGTATACATAATAAATAAATAAATCTTTAAAAAAAAAAGAGTGCACCACATCTTTGCATCATTAAACAAATATTCCACAGCATAAAAGAATGTAACACATCTTTGACTAATATTCCACAGCAGTGGGGTCACTGTTGTAGGTCACAGGGATTGTGGCTAGGAAATATTGATGATTTCTCCTATGGTATTGTGCAAAGTATGTGCCCTCTAGTACCATCAATGCTAGTCATAGGAATACGGACTCTAGTTAGGTATCAGTTTGATTTATCTATGTTTAATGACATAAGTGGTGTCTTCAATAACAGGGCCTTACCAGCAAGTTGTGGAGAGTTACCAATAGCCTTGGCAATACCCTGTGATGTTGGGAGGTTTATGTGGGGCCCCCCTGCCTAGTGACTCAACAAGATGTAATCCATTCTTGACACTGGAGGTTTGACTTGGTACAACAGAATATCTAGCTGAAGCATTTTCCCCTATTATTTGGTGATTCCAGTTAGATTTCTTTCATATATGTATGTGTTTTAGGACACTTCTACAGTAGTAAGCTTCCATATGGTTTTTCAAGTGGCCTTTAGTGTTAGTTGTCCCTCCCATGCTCCCGCCTTATCCTTCTCTTTCATCTCCCTCCCTATTTAATTCCCCACACCTAGTTTTCCTTTGTCTATCCATAACATATTCTATTTCTCCTTCCTTGGGAGAGCCTCCCCCCTCTCAGTTCCTTATTTATGGTGATATTTTATTTGTGCTGAAATGTGATTTTATTTGTATGTTAATAAATAAAGTTGCCTGGGGGTCAGAGCTAATAGCAAGCCATTAAGCAGAAGTCTGGCAGTGGTAGCACACGCCCTTAATCCTGATCACATGACAGGCACATCTCTGTGTGTTCAAGGATACAGCCAGCATGGAGACACACGCCTTTAATCTCAGTACCAACCATAGAGACCTAGAGGTCTGTATAGACAGGCAGTGATGAGGAGGTCATGTGGTTGGGTTTACAACCAATGAGAAGGCAGAACAGAAAGTCAATAAAAAGACAGACACACAGGAAGTAGGTCTCTTTCTCAGGGGGGAAGGACAGCATTGATGGTGAGTGGTAAGAAGGTGGTCTCAGCTTTGGCTGCTGCTCTCTGATCTCTGGGCTTTTAACTCTGCATTCAGCTCTGTGTTTCTTATTTAATAAAACCGTTCAGAACTACATCTACACTTACTATGCCCCTAACCTCTGTGATCATTCGAATTGTAACACACAAATTGGAGATTTGAAAACTAATATCCACATAGAAGAAAAAACATTCAGCATCTGTCTTTTATGGTCTGGGTTACCTCACTTAGAATGATTTTTTTTTTTAGTTCCATCCTTTTACCTGCAAATTTCATTATTTCATTTTTTCTTAACAGTTGAATAGCCATTGTGTAAATGAGCCACATTTTTGTTACCCATTCATTCATTGACAGACATCTAGGCTGTCTCAGAGATTTATTACTGTGAAGAGAAACCATGACCATGGCAACTCTTATATATAAAAACATTTAATTGATTCTGGATTACAGTTCAGAGGTTCAGTTCATTATCATGGCAGGGAGGATGGTGGCACCCAGAAATAGATATACAGAAATAGAAAGAGGTGAAATCGGCAGGGCAGTGGTGGTGGTGGTGGTGGTGGTGGTGGTGGCGCACGCCTTTAATCCCAGCACTCGGGAGGCAGAGGCAGGTGGATCTCTGTGAGTTCAAGGCCAGCCTGGTCTCCAAAGCGAGTACCAGGAAAGGCGCAAAGCTACACAGAGAAACCCTGTCTTGAAAAAAAAAAAAAAAAAAAAAAAAAAAAGAGGTGAAATCCCAGAGGCTTTCTTTCAGTTAAATTTCTTTTAACTTTCTTCAAGTTAAGAAAAGCTGGCAAGAAATAAACCAAGCTAAGGCTAGGCATTCATTAGAAAGGATAAGTCTCCGTGTGATTATTTGGGAGCTGAGTGACAGGCCCCCCAAAGAGTAAAGAGGAAAACACACACACACACACACACACACACACACACACACACACACACACCTGCAAGATATACTATTATAATAGTGGCACAAATGTCATGGGAGTAACCACAGACTTTCTGGTTGTATTTAAGGCCTACTTCACGAGATGGAACCCATTCCTGACACTGCTAAAGTGGCCAAGAACCTGAGACTACATAGGTCATGAGGCTGTGGGGAAAACTAATGCTATTATGTGCTAAAGGAATATATCAATAAAATGACTCCTTATGACATACTACTGTATCCACAGACCAGTGTCTCACTTGGCCATCAGCAGAGAAGCTTACTCTTACAAAAGATGGAAACTAACACAGAAACCCACAACTGGACAATGTGCAGAGAGTGAGAAACTTGGGAGCACTCAGCCCTAAGTGGAATGTCTTCATAAAACAAGCCCCCTAAAGTCTCAGGGTTCTGTGTAGAAGAGGAGGTGGAAAGATGTAAGAGCCAGTGTGGATGCATGACACCCTGGAAGCAGTGTCTTCCGGACGCAACAGGACTGACGCACATAGGAACTCCCAGAGACTGTGGCAGCATGCTCAGGGCCTGCGCAGGTTGAAGCCAGATGGGGTGCCAGGCTCAAGGCAGATGGGGTGCCAGCACAGTGATGGAGAAGCAGATGTGAGCTCCCACCCCTAACTAAGAAACTGTTCACAATTGACAACTGCTGGCAAAGGAAGAACCAGTGTTCTCCAGTGGAGCATCACTGAGTATATTGTCCATACCTCAGGGCAGGCCACATGTGCAGGAGAAGCTGGGCAGCACACAAAAAGTTCATTGATATTTTTGTAGACTTTTTGTCTCATTTTGCTTTGTTTGGGCATTTTTTGTCTTAATGGTCTTTTGCTTACTTATTTTTATTTTCATTTTTGTGGAGTTTTTGTGGAGGAAGGAGTGTGTGTGTGTGTGTGTGTGTGTGTGTGTGTGTGTGTGTGTGTGTTTAATTTTGTTTGTTTGTTTTAGAGAGTAAAACAGTTTTAGAGATTAAAGGGATGGATGGTTAGGGAGGTAAGGAGGATCTGGTAGATTGGAGAAAAGAAAATGTGGTGATATTTTGTGTATGCTTTAGAAAATAAAGCTTGCCTGAAGATCAGAGTGTGGAGCTAAGCCACTAGTTAGCCATAGAGGCCAGGCAGTGGTGGCACATACCTTTAATCCCAGCACTCTGGAGGCAGAGGCAGATGGATCTCTGAGTTCAAGGCCAGCCTGGGCTACACAAAATTGATCCAGTCTAAAAGAGAAACAGAGCCAGGCAGTGGTGGCACACACCTTTGATCCCAGTCCTTGAGATCTCAAAACTTTAATCTCAGCATGAGGGAGGTGGAAACAGGAAGTGAGATGACTGGGTGGAGAAAGGAATATAAGGTGGGAGGAGACAGGAACTCAGGCTCTTTTCAGGCTGAGGAGTTGGCAAGTTAAGAGGTAGTAGCTGTGGCTTGCTCTGCTTCTCAGATCTTTCAGCATTTACCTCTGATATCTGACTCTGGGTTTTTATTTACAAGACCAATTAGAATTTGTGCTATAGGAAGACATGATGAAAAAATATCATATAATTTTTTTCAATTAAAAAAGAAAGAAATGAAAGGCAAAATGTACCAAAGAAGAAGGAGAAGAAGAGGAGGAGGAGATGGAGGAGGAGAAGGACACGAGGTCCACATGCTTACAGAATAGCACTAGAGAAACCACAGTTGTTAAACACACAGGCTTTTTTCTTCAATGGAAGAAATAGACACCTGTTTTCCATCCAGAAGTCTATAAATGGATGTTGTGGTAGTTTGAATGTAATTGGTTCCCATAAATTCACAAGGAGTGGCACTATTAGGAGGTGTGGCTTTGTTGGAGGGTGTGGCCTTCTTGAAGGAAGTGTGTCACTGTGGAGGCAGACTGTGAGGTTTCCTATGGTCAGGATACTGCCCAGTGTCATAGTCCACTTGCTGTTGCCTTCTGATCAAGATGTAGGCAGCACCTTGTCTACCTGCATGCCGCCATGCTCCCTGCCATGATGATAATGGACTGAACCTCTGAAACTGTAAGTGAGCACCCAATTAAATGATTTCCTTACAAGAATTGCCGTGGTCATGGTGTCTCTTCACAGCAATAGAAACCCTAACTAAGACAGAAGTGTTAATACCTTATAATCTTTGCTATTCTGTAAAATCAGACCTCATGAATTCCTGAGCATTGTTTCTTAGTCAATAGAACCCACCCTCATGAGGGATGTCCTGTGTACTTTGCAAAAGAGTTTGCTGTTACGTTTATTATAAACTCTTCCTACCTAGGCCCGGACTACTGGGCATTGTTTCTCGGGCAGTTGAACCCATTCTTATGCTTATTACAAACCCTTTCTCTCTAGGCCTTTGTTCTGAGGATGTTCCCAGTTAATCGAACCCATGGGTGTAAGCTAAAGAGATGCACTTTGCACAGGAGTTTCAAGGTAGTCATGCCTAAAGCTTTGCTGTGATAATTGTTCTGTAAAAACTTTTTTCTGCTGGGCGGTGGCGGCACCTGGCTTTAACTCTAGCACTCGAGAGACAGAGGCAGGTGGATCTCTGAGTTCGAGGCCATCCTGGTCTACAGAGTGAGTTCCAGGACAGTCAGGGCTACACAGAGAAACCCTGTCTTGAAAAACAAAAAAAAAAATTTTCTAAAGTTTTGCCATGATTAACTACATGAAAAATAAATCACTTGGTGTCAGACTCCAGAAGTTTTGGACCAGCACTGATTAACTAAGTCGAGCTGAACCCAAGTTTCATTCTTACTTCACATGGATTGTTTCTTTGCCAGCTGTGATGTTTGTAAAAATCAAGGACAAGGAGAGTAAATTGGTCTGAGAAAATCCTGTGGTATCTACAGGGTATCCAGGGCTAGCTCTGGTCTTTCTGTGTCTGCCTTCTCACTACCATTTAGTGACAGATAGAAAGAGATCTACATGGGGCTGGAGAGATGGCTCAGTGGTTAAGAGCACTGGCTGCTCTTCCAAAGGTCATGAGTTCAGTTCCCAGAAACCACATGGTGGCTCACAACCATCTGTAATGAGATCTGGTGCCCTCTCCTGGAGTGCATGCGGACAGAATGCTGTATGCATTAAAAACCTTAAAAAAAAAAAAAAAGGTAAGAAAGAGATCTAAATGATGAGTCCGTGTAATGTGTCACCACCTCTCCAAATTCCATCTCTACACTGACTGCTGATGCCTCCCTCCTTAGTTCTCTTTGCCTTGACCTTGTATCTATTCAAATGGCAGGCACAGACTGTAAAAATGTCCACAGGTGAGCTGGGCCCAAGCGACAGCAAGATTGGGCTATCAAGCAAGATTCCATCTCAACAAAAAAACAAATAAAAATACCCATGAGCCTCTGGGTGCTACGACAGCACAAAGGGCAGAAACCTTTTGTTCCCCATATGTTAACAAACCTTGTGGAAAGAGATGGGTATTTAAAGAAGGAGTCAGAGAGAGACACAGAGAAATGGCGATGGGGCAAAGATCCTATTCCAGCAACAAGAAGAGGGCTTGCCTGCATAGCCCTCACTTCGTGGTTGGACCCAGGATGCATACTCAGTTCTGTCACTTGATGTCCCTGACCCTGGAGACACCTCACACAATATCTGAGTCCCCCAATCTGAAAAGAGCAGCCAATGAGCATTAAGTTGGTGCCCATTCAGGAGCTCTGCTCTTTGTTTCCTAGGTTGACCTAACAATAAATGCAATTGTCTAGTTCTTGCATTGTGTAGTCAGAATTCTCTAGGATTTAAGACTAGAAATGCGTTAGGCAGACTTCTAAGGGGTTCTGATTGAAGTTTGAGGATAGTGCTGAGTGGTGATATTGTTAGGTGGACCCCAGGTGTCTTAGGGTTGTTGTTGCTGTGAAGAGACACCATGACCATGGCAACTCCTATAAATGAAAACATGTAATTGGGATGGCTAGCTTACAGTTTCATTGGTTCAGTCCATTATCATCATGACGGGGAGCATGCGGATGTGCAGGCAGACATGGTGCTGGAGGGGTAGTTGAGAGTACTACATCTTGCAGGCAACAGGAAGTCGACTGAGACACTGGGTGGTATCCTAAGCATAGGAAACCTCAAAGCCCGCCCCCACAGTGACACACTTCCTCCAACAAGGCCATACCCACTCTAACAAAGTCACACCTCTTAATAAGGCCACTCCCTATGAGATTATGGGGGCCGATTACATTCAAACTACCCTAGCAGGCTATGGCTGATACATTATAAGACTTTGTAGCTAAAGTTTTCCTGGTCCTGCTCGGCTCCTGTGGCCCTGCGGCTGGCCACTTGGACCCAAGTAAACACACAGAGACTTATGTTACTTATAAACTGTATGGCCATATCAGGCTTCTTGCTATCTAGTTCTTATATCTTAATTAACCCATTTCTATACATCTATACCTTGCCACATGGCCAGTGGCTTACCAGTATCTTTACATCTTACTTCTCATGGCAGCGGCGGCTGGCAGTGTCTCCTGACTCAGCCTTCCACTTCCCAGGATTCTCCTCTCTGCTTATCCCGCCTATACTATACTTCCTGCCTGGCTACTGGCCAATCAGTGTTTTATTTATCCATCAATCAGAGCAACACATTCACAGCATACAGAAAGACATCCCCAGCACATGACTTTCTGAAGTTCGTTTGGTGGCTATTGACCTAAGGCCAAGTTCGCACTGGAAGGAGACAATGGAGAGAATAAGGCACAGCGCACTGGGCTCACTGCCAACTGCACCAGCCTCTACCAGCCCTACTCATCCTCCCTGACTCCGCCAGGAAGGGCTTTAACTTTGGGGAGTTCTGGCCTAGATGATGGCTTGCCTGCTCCTGCTCGCATGCTTCATGTTCTCTTCTGTCCGCAGGCTCCAGCCCTGGAAACAGATGACTTTTCACAAGCATTTCTACTTGTTTCCTAATGGGGACTACGGGGGTCCTGCCCCTCGATAGTCCCCTCCCAGGGTCCGGAAGAATCTACTACCAGCTGATAATTAATCTTTGAAGGGGCTGGAGAGGTGGCTCAGAGGTTAAGAGCACTGGCTGCTCTTCCAGAGGACCTGGGTTCAGTTCTCAGCAACCACATGGTGGCTCACGGCCATCTATAATAAGATCTGGTGCCCTCTTCTGGTGTGCAGGCACATATGCAGGTAAAACACTGTGACATAATAAATAAATAAATCTTTTTAAAAAATCTTTGAAGATGGGCTGGAGAGATGGCTCAGAGGTTAAGAGCACCGACTGCTCTTTCAGAGGTCCTGAGTTCAATTCCCAACAACCACATGGTGGCTCATAACCCCTTGCAATGAGATCTGGTGCCCTCTTCTGGTGTGCAGGGACACATGCAGGCAGAATACTGTATACATAATAAATAAATAAATCTTTAAAAAAAATCTTTGAAGATATAAAATGAATCTATGTACACGAAACTCCTTAGTCCATATACTTTATTATTCTGGGTCAGTTCTCTCTCTACACAGCTTCTATTCTGCTCTCACGCCTAGCTCCTTTCTTGCCTGATTTCTCTCTACCTTTATCTGCTGTCCCCTCTAAGTTCTATCTTAATTCCTTCATCTTAGTTCTGTCCCATCTAGGTTCTCATTCATCTAGTTCCTTCCCATCTTAGCTCCTCTCCCATCTTCTTCTCTCTCATCTTGTTCTTCCCCATCTGGCTCTTCCTCATCTTCCATCTCGTTCCTCTAGTCCTCTCTTCTAACCCTTCAATCTAATTTTTCCCCATCTGGTTAGCTCCTCTCCAGTTCTTACCCATCTAGTTCTTCTGTTCTCTTTTTTTCCTCTCTCTCTCCTCCTCTCCGTCTCCTTATTCTCTCTGTTCTCTCCCTAAGTCTCTCAGGAATCCAGTTATAAACCCAAGCAATAGCAATCCTCTGGTAGAGCAAGGTCACCAGGCTTGAATTCTTACGGGGTTATAAAGGCAGGTAAGAATTTTCCTCAGACAGTGACCACCAGGCTTTCTTTTACAACCCCAAAGGGGAGTGGTAAAGGAGGAGGTCAATAGAGAGCTAATGATCAGTTAGTATATCAAGAAGGGAATTTATGTGCTCCATCTACATTCTGAGAAGTGGTTAGGTAAGAAATTGGGAGTCTCTTAGTAAGGCTGTAAGGATGGAGGGTCTCACCCTAAATAACACGAGAAATAAAGCTATCTGCCTGATCTAAGAGACAGGTGTTGATTTGTTTGACCTTGGATGCTTGATAGATATTTTAGATAAATATACTGTTAGGAGTTTTTGGAAGCACGCATAGCATTACAAGAAAATCACTGTAGGAACCAGCTAATATATATGCAAAAACTAAACTATCACCAAGACTTTTTTTTTTTTTGTTTTGTTTTGTTTTGTTTTTTCGAGACAGGGTTTCTCTGTGTAGCTTTGCACCTTTTCCTGGAACTCACTTGGAACTCACCCAGGCTGGCCTTGAACTCACAGAGATCCGCCTGGCTCTGCCTCCCGAGTGCTGGGATTAAAGGCGTGCGCCACCACCGCCCGGCTCACCACGACTTCTTAAGCCATGGCTTGACCTCTGGAGAAGTCCTTGACTTTTCCAAGTAGTAGCTTTTGTGATAGTAGCTGGGTTCCATTACATTTTCCTGTCCATAAATTTACTACCTTACTTTCACTGTATTTCAAAAGAAACGAGGAAATGGAAATGAATAAAGGAAAACTGGTTTATTTATAGCTTGGTGTAATTGGGAAAGAATATTCTAGTTGTCTCCACTTTTCTTGTAGCAGTGTAGAAAAGATTAAAGGAAAGCCTGGGGCCTGCATATGTCGACTTAGCTGGAAGCTATTAGAACTGTGTGAAATCTCTTCCTGGGAGTCAAGTGGCTCCAGGAATTCAGTTTATTCTCTACTCCCTCATGGAATGGGATTCCTGGAGCAATTTTAATTGCTAGAGTGTCTAGAATTTTTCAGCCGGCCTGCCTTTCTTTCTTTTCCTTTTCCTTTTCTTTTCCTTTCTCTTTCTTTCTTTCTTTCTTTCTTTCTTTCTTTCTTTCTTTCTTTCTTTCTTTCTTTCTTTTCTTTCTTTCTTCCTTAGAGACAAGGTTTTACTGTATAGCTCTGGCTTGCTTGGAAGTAGATATATAGACCAGGTTAGCCTCAAACTTCAGAGATCTACCTGTCTCTGCCTCCTGAGTACTGGAATTAAAATATGGACCACAGTCCTGACAGTAATCCATTTTTAGAGTCCCTGTTACACTCTGTCATGCTCTCAGACTTGAGCAGCACAGGGACAGGCCTAGAACCAGAAGACTTTTCATCTTGGCTTTGATGACAACATCCCCAGTGGACACCTCTTCTCCCTGACTGTTCCCTGGACGTGGTAGAAACAGCTGTCTCCGTTCTTCCCAAAGCTCCTAAAAGGGAACACAGATCATCTGTCCTATAAATACATCTCGTTGGTTCAGAGTGGCTTTTGTAGAAATCAGTTTTCCTGCAGGGAAGGAAGGCCCAGGGGAGGAGAGAAATTGCTGCCATGATTTCTTTTTCTTTTTCTTTTTTTGGTTCTTCAAGACAAGGTTTCTCTGTAGCTTTGAAGCCTGTCCTGGAACTCACTCTGTAGACCAGGCTGGCCTTGAACTCACAGAGATCCACCTGTCTCTGCCTCCTGAGTGCTGGAATCAAAGGCATGCACCACCACCGCCCAGCATGATTTCTTTTTCAGGAAACCTTTGCCTTCTGTTGTGCCCAAGGCGCAGGACCCCGGGAAGAGAACACCAGAGACACCAAAATGCAAAAGCAAAGTTTATTGGAGCAGTTCAAGCCACAGCAGGGACCTTGTCGAACACACCAATACAGCGGAGTCTAGAGGAGATGCCCCTCCCTGAGGATGCACAGGTTTTAATGGCAAAAACCACAAGGTTACCTTATCAGGGGGGTTTCAGCATGGGTACAATCCTGATTGGCCCATGCCTAGGGACTTTCCAGAATTCTGCTGTTATCTCATGTCCAGTTTAACCCTGGTCATTTGTTAAGCCCTTTTCCTGAGCTGTCTCTGGGATGGGACATTCTGTGGTTAATCAGTTGTCACCAGATGGCCAGATGGCCATTTCTAACATTCTGATTTTGTAGTTTCTTGTTCCTGGAATTTATGTCAGCAGTTCTGGGAATTCAAAGCTCAGGCCTGTTTCAAACTGGGGTTAGGAGCTTGCTTAAAATGGAGGTGCTTTGGTTCTTCACCTTCAAATCCTGTCTTTTCTATAATGCCCCAGAAAGATGTGGTCTACACAACAAGTAAATTTCCAAGGTACAAAAACTAATGAGAAAGACAATCCAGGATCTGGAACTGCCCATAAATCAGTAAATTCTGGTGGCCATGTAAGGGTATGCCAAATCTTTTTACACTAATAACCCTGGATGGGATTTTATTCTCCTCCTCCACCAGTACCGGGGATTGAGTCTGGGACCCTGAACATGTAAGGTAAGAGCTCTAACACTGAGCTCAGACCCTGAACTCCCTGGGAAGCTTAGCAAGGTAGAAATGACAGCCCTCCCCACTGGGCAGGGGGTTGTAAGCCAGCGTGGTGCTTTCCTGGCCCCACGTGGTGTAAGATCATCTTTCAGATTTGCCTGGGGTGGGTGTTCTTAAGTATGAGTAGCATTCTATCCTCATTCCTTCTCACTGTTCCTTCTCATTCCGACTCTGATCCTGATAATATCCAATCCTGATAATTACAGATGGAGTGTAAGGTAGGGTCTCTAGGGACGTAAGTGGGAGGGCCAGACCAGGAGGAAGCAGAGGGGGAGGCAGGTGCTCACTGTATGACCACTTTTCTCATTGCTGTAATTAAATGCCTAACAAAAGCAGCTTAAGGAAGTGGGGGGTTATTTTGTCTCCCACTCTAAGGGTACATCCTACCACAGTGGGGAAGATCATCACACACTCTCCAGTCAGAAACCAAAAAGCAATGGCTGCCGTTGCTCAGTGCCCTTTCTACTTTTTATTTATTTATTTGCCTATGGAATTGAGGCAAAATAAAAAGACAAAAAAAAAATTAGAGGCCATTGGTGGAGCCTCTACCCTGAAATCTGACTCATTTTCCTTTGACGGGGTCAAAGCCAGGAAAATTCTAGAACAATCAATGGACAACCTGTGTATCTGCCTACATCTGCTTGTTGAGGGTTAGAATGATATGGAACCTCCAGTTTTAACACTTCTCTCAGATTCCTAAAGTAATTATCTGTGCCTACCTAGGCCCAGGAAACCTTGCAACCTAGAGTTTTGACATTTCTCTATGCCCTAAGTTTCTACAGCATAGTAACCTGTCAATCTTGTGTAAAGCACACCCTTTGAGTAACATAAGAAATGGAGGGAAGGGAATTAAAAATAATATTTTTAATACTTCCTTGAGAATTTGATGCAATGTATTTTGACCCTATTTATACCCCCAACTTCCCTCACATCCACTCTTGCCTTCCAACTCTTTCAACTTCAAATTCTCTCTCTTTTTTTATCCATTGTGTTATTTAAATACCTCTGGGTGTGGGCAGCCCTGGAGAGTGGCTGACCTACCAGGGGTTAACCCCCTTAAAGAAAACTGACCCTCCGTAACCCAGCAGTTATCAAATGTAAATACCTCCTCAGCTAGGGTTGGGACTCAGGCTAATGTCCAGGAGAGAATTTTTACCATTCTTTATGATAAAATTTGAGAGGTGCCCAATCATACATGTGCCTATTATAAAATCATCTAAGAGTTGGGACTCAGTGTTTAAGAGCATGTGATGTTTTTAAAGAGGACCCGGGTTCAGGGTGCAAGCAACTCAGTCATTTGTAACTCCAGTTCCAGGGAATCTGATGCCCTCTTCCAGCCTATGGGGACACTACACTCATGTGGTTCACATACATATACTCAGGCAAAACACATATACACATAAAATTAAAAAAAAAAAAAACTTTCTTTAAAAACACCTAAGAGTGCTGGGCGGCGGTGGCGCACACCTTTAATCCCAGCACTTGGGAGGCAGAGCCAGGCAGATCTCTGTGAGTTCGAAGATACCCTGGTCTACAGAGTGAGCTCCAGGACAGGCTCCAAAACTATACAGAGAAACTCTGTCTCAAAAACAAAACAAAACAAAAGAAAAAACCCACCTAAGAGTGACTCACCTTTGTGAAATCAGTGCCCATTCTTGGGAATGTCTTGTCTGTCCTGACCACCTTGAGTTTGTTAATCTCTGTACTTAAAATGTGTGCTGTTAATAAACTGCAACTGTGTTTCACACCAGCTGAAATTCTTTTCTGTGGCAAGACCCAAGAACCCCTGCTGCCAGTGACAGCATATGCTATGCCTCCATTTCTGCCCTTCTGACAGCATGGTACCACCTACATCAAGGATGGATCTTCCCACCTCAACCCAATCCAGAAATGCCTAGAGGTTTGTCCCTAGTGTCTCGGTCACTGTTCCATTGCTATGAAGAGACATTCATGACCAAAGCAACTCTTTTTTTTTTCTTTTATTTCTTTTTTCTTTTTTTATATTTATTTTTTATTATCAGCTTGATAAAGTACAAATTCTTATCCTAATAGTGAAATGTTTTACTGAAGCTTGCCCAGTGATTGAGTAAAACCAAAACTTATGATAAGCCACAGTCATCCTAGGGTCCCCCCTGCTATGTAGCCTCCCTGGATCTGTACGTTGCAGTCTGATTGTTCTTTGCTTTATATCAAGTATCCACTTATGAGTGAGTACATACCATGTTTGTTCTTCTGGGTTTGGATTACCTTACTTAAGATGGTATTTTCTAGTTCCATCCATTTGCCTGCAAATTTCATGCTTTCATTGTTTTTTTCTGCTGCATAGTACTCCATTGTGTATGTGTACCACATTTTCTTAATCCATTCTTCAGTTGATGGGCATCTAGGTTGTTTCCAAGTTCTGGCTATTCCGAATAGTGCTGCTTTGAACATAGTTGAGCATATATCTTTGTGGTATGATTGAGCATTCCTTGGGTATATGCCCAAGAGTGGTATGGCTGGGTCTTGAGGTAGATCGATTCCCAATTTTCTGAGAAACCGCCATACTGATTTTCACAGTGGTTGTACAAGTTTGCACTCCCACCAACAGTGGAGGAGTGTTCCCTTTGCTCTGCATCCTTTCCAACATAGACTGTCTTTAGTGTTTTTGATCTTAGCCATTCTGACAGGTGTAAGGTGGTATCTCAGAGTTGTTTTGATTTGCATTTCTCTGATGACTAAGGATGTTGAGCATTTCTTTAAATGTCTTTCAGCCATTTGAGATTCTTCTTTTGAGAATTCTCTGTTTAGCTCTTTAGCCCATTTTTTAATTGGATTATTCAGTATTTTGATGTCTAGTTTTTTGAGTTCTTTATATACTGTGGAGATCAGTCCTCTGTCAGATGTGGGGTTGGTAAAGGTCTTTTCCCATTCTGTAGGCTGTCTTTTTGTCTTATTGACAATGTCTTTTGCCCTACAAAAGCTTCTCAGTTTCAAGAGGTCCCATTTATTAATTGTTGTTCTCAATGTCTGTGCTGCTGGTGTTATATTTAGGAAGTGATCTCCTGTGCCAATGCATTCAAGAGTACTTCCTACTTTCTCTTCTATTAAGTTTAGTGTAACTGGATTTATGTTGAGGTCTTTGATCTATTTGGACTTGAGTTTTGTGCATGGTGACAGATATGGATCTATTTGTAATCTTTTTCATGTTGACATCCAGTTATGCCAGCACCATTTGTTGAAGATACTTTATTTTTTCCATTGTATAGTTTTGGCTTCTTTGTCAAAAATCAGGTGTTCATATGTGTGTGGATTAATGTCAGGGTCTTCAATTTGATTCCATTGGTCTGTATGTCAGTTTTTATGCCAGTACCAAGCTGTTTTTATTACTGTAGCTCTATAGTAGAGCTTGAGGTCAGGGATAGTGATGCCTCCAGAGGTTGCGTTATTTTACAGGATTCTTTTAGCTCTCCTGGGTCTTTTGTTTTTCCACATGAAGTTGAGTATTGTTCTTTCCAAGTCTGTGAAGAATTGTGTTGAGATTTTGATGGGTTTACATTGAATCTGTAGATTAACCAGAGCAACTCTTATAAGAGAAAGCATTTAATTGGGGTGGCTTACAGTTTCAGAGATTTAGTCCATTATCATCATGGTGGGGTGTGTGGCGGCACACAGGCAGACATGGTGCTGGAGAAATAGCTGAGAGTTCTATGTCTGAATCCAAGGACAGCAGGAGAAGAGTAAGTGGAGTAAGTGACACTGGGGCTGGCTTGGGTTTTTCAAACCTCAGAGCCCACCCCCATGAAACAATTCCTCCAGCAAGGCCATGCCTCCTAATCTTTCTCAAGTAGTTCCACTCCCTATGACTAAACACCCAAATATATGCCTGTATGGGGGCCCCATTCTTATCCAAAACATCAGACCTAGGTGATACTAGATTCTGTCAAATTACTAATTGAAATTATTAGCCCTTTCAAGTCCATCCCTTGTCAATTTGACATCCAAACATACCACTTTTTTTTTTTTTTTTTTTTTTTTTTGGTTTTTCAAGACAGGGTTTCTCTGTGTAGCTTTGCCCCTTTCCTGGAACTCACATTGGAGACCAGGCTGGCCTCGAACTCACAGAGATCCACCTGGCTCTGCCTCCCGAGTGCTGGGATTAAAGGCGTGCGCCACCACCGCCCGGCTTTTGCATACCACTTTTTAAGTCGTAACCACACAACCCTGTCCCATGGCCATCTCACAATGAAAAATGTATTAAATCTAACTTCCAAAGCGCCCATAGTCTTTAACTATTCAAAAGTAAGCATTCACATTCCAAAAGGGAGGAACAGTGCACACAGAGTAGAGAGACCAAAGCAGGACTAACACCCAGTAGGGAGAGAACCAAATCATACAGCATCATGTTGGGCATCTGGAACTTCATGAGACTTCATGGCATCATCTAGACTTCGAGAGACTTGAGTAGTCCCACTCTTCCAGCTCTGTTGCCTGCAGCACACACTGAATTTCTTGGACTGGCTCTACTCTCTGCTTACAGCTTTCCTCGGTGGATGTCACATGACTCTGGAATTTTCACAAGTTGGACTCTTGGATGGGTAAAGTCTCATCTTGAAAAACACCTTTTCCATTGTCATAAAACCCAAGGTTTTACTTTAGTAAAATAATTAACAGTTATAACTGTTTTTTCTTGGCATGGTGGTGAATGACTTTAATCCTAGCACTTGGGAGGCTGAGGCAGGTGGATGTCTATGAGTTTGAGGCCACCCTGGTGCTGTGGGATGGTCTGTATGTCAAGTGTGTTGCTGATTGGTCAATAAATAAATCACTGATTGGCCATTGGCTAGGCAGGAAGTGTAGGCGGGACAAGGAGGAGAATAAAGCTGGGAAGTGGAAGGCTGAGAGAAAGACACTGCCAGCTGCCATGATGAGAAACAGCATGTGAAGATGCCGGTAAGCCACGAGCCACGTGGCAAGGTATAGATTAATAGAAATGGATTAATTTAAGATATAAGAACAGTTAGCAAGAAGCCTGCCACGGCCATACAGTTTGTTTACTTGGTCGGGTCTGAGCGGCTGTGGGACTGGCAGGTGAGAGAGATTTGTCCTGACTGTGGGCCAGGCAGGAAAACTCAAGCTACACCCTGGTCTACATGGCAAGCTCCAGGCCAACCAAGGCTACATAGTGAGACCCTGTCTTTCTCAGAAACTGCCCTGTCTACAACATTAAACTTGCTCATATTCTTTTCCCACCAACCTGCACATTGTTTGTATATTTATGTCTAATTGCTGCTCTTTTTCACTGCAGACATGGCTAAGAATGGCAGCTGCGATGGTTTGAATAAAAATGGCCTCATAGAGTCTTATATTTGAATGTCTAGTCACTCTATAACAGAATTAGAAGGATTGGGAAGTGTGGCCTTGTTGGAGGAAGTGCATCACTGGGAGTGGGCTTTGAGGTTTCAAAAGCCCATGCCAGGCCCAGTCTCTCTCTCTCTCTCTCTCTCTCTCTCTCTCTCTCTCTCTCTCTCTCCCTCTCCCTCTCCCTCTCCCTCTCCCTCTCCCTCTCCCTCTCCCTCTCCCTCTCCCTCCCTCCCTCCCTCCTTCCCTCCGTCCCTCCCCCCACCCTCTCTCTCTCTCTCTCTCTGCTCCCTTGGATCTGGATGCAAACCTCTCAGCTACTTCTGCAGCACTATGTCTGCTTCTGTGCCACCATTCTCCTCAATTAAATGCTTGCTTTGATAAAAGTTGCCTTGGTCACGGTGTCTCTTCCCAGCAACAGAACAGTAAGACAGCAATGGATGACCTTGCCACAGCCAGAATGTTATCCTACTTTGAAATTCCTTCACCAGAAAAATTAGCCCTTTACCTTCTAATCCAGTCTCACTCACATTCTCAGGGCAAGGGGAAGAAAGCAGGCAGATTCTTTGCCAGAGTAGAGCAGGAATTACCTCTCGCCCTGTTCCTAGGGTAGCCCTAATTCTCCTCTGAAACCTCACGACCCAGGCCTTGTTGTCCATGTTTCTCTCAGCATTCTGGTCTTCTGAACTCCCACCAAAATGACTCCCTAACCTCTGCTGACAACAGCCCAGACTTCACAGCCAAAGATTCCCTAAATCTGGCAAAGGTCCCAAAGGCCACAAAGCTCAGGACAGGTAAATTAAATATGTCATTGAGACCCACAAAAATCCAGCCAATCTCTTACCTTTTGCCCTCCAAAGGACTAGACACACCCCACACCAAGAAATTCATAAGGCAGAAATCACTAACCTCCTCAAGTCCTTACGGGCTCTGCAGCAGACCCTGGGGATTACTTTTCAGATGGCCTGAGAGGCTGCGTCCTTACCTGTGTCTGAGCCTGCCCACAGATTACATCCTGGTGGACTTGTGTGAATAAAGAGGATCCTGACCCTGAGGCTGGAGCCAATATGGAAAGACCCATCCATACCCTGTGGACCCACCACACCCAACTGAAGGAGGCTACAGAAAACACAGATGGGTTGTCACCAGGTCCTCCAGCCCCTTAAAGATAAGAAAGACACAAGCTCTATAATTATGGTGTCCTATTTTGTCTCCCCATGGGAAAGTCCCCAAACCCCCATGAGGCAGGACCTTGGGTATGGGAACTAAGAAAGACCAGAACTTGGGAGTTCATAGCCAATCTGTTCACTGAGATCCAACCCACCTTCCAGGTAGATTTCTGTAAAATATTGCATTCAGAGGCTACTAGGGGATGGTTCAATCTCTTCTGGAGAAGAGAACGCCCCTGGGGCTGTGGATCCACTGGTGATCTACCTGTGACCATGAGTCCCCTAAGGTGGAAAACCCCCAAACTCCAATTTCCCTGGGAATTCCTCTGGTAACCTCAAAAACAAAGGTCCAGGAGGCAGCAGAAGGTAGCCCCTCAGTATTCTTGATGCTAGAGTCTTAACTATTCTCAATGGGAAGCCTGTACCCCAAGCCCCTGTATTATGTTGCGATTGGAACTAATCAAACAATAAGCTCCACTTTCAACCCTAACAGCTGTAAATAGGACAAACTCAAGTTGACCCTGGGGACCTCCGAGGGAAGAGTGCTTGTTTAATATCACCAAAATTCCCCCTAAATAGGTCCCCCTATGCAGATTCCTGTGGCCACACATAGCAGGTTAATTCCAGAAATGGTGGACAAGTGTATTTCCAAGCCCCATAGACTACTATGGCTTAACCAAGTGTGCATCTTCTGAATTGTTTGCACTGGAGGAAACCCACTCCTTTGCATCCTCATGCATGTTATACCACAGGTGTCCGTCTGTAATGGAGAAGAGGGCGGGGTCCACCTAATCTAGATTCTGGGCTCCCCCATGCGTGGTAAACCATCCCATTCTCTTTCCCCTGCTGGTGGGGCGGGCATCGTGGGCTCCGCTGCAGTTGGGACTTCAGCCTTAGTTATGGGGGATAAAAACTAAGGAACTCAGTGCTCAAGTGGACATAGACCTGAGCCATCTGGAAAATTCTGCTTCCCATCTGGAAGCCCAGTTAGACTCTTTAGATGAGGTTGTTCTTCAGAGTCGAAGAGGACTGGACCTCCTCTTTAGAAGACAAGGAGGTTTCTGGAGGACACTGGGAGAAACTCATTGCTTCTCAGTCAGTCAGTCAGGGGTAATTAGAGAAGGCTTAGCCATGGTCAGAAACAACCTTCAGGACAGTGAAAGGAGATGTCAAGAATCCAACAACCGGTGCCGATCTCTGTTCTCCTGGTTCCCTGGTTGACTACTCCACTTACAGCCATGGCTGGACCTTTAATTCTCTGGTTCTTAGTCCTCACTATAGGACCCTGCTTGCTCAACTCCCTACTCTGTAAAACAGAGAATAATTTCCATTAAACTACTAGTGCTAAGGAGACAATATAACCTCTGCCCCCAGATAGGTGCACTATTTGACTCATGCCCAAAGAACTATTGGGAATGTAACAGGCTCCTAGACCTCAGCACCAGCAAAGCCATGATGGAACTTGGAATTCAGCACTTGGAACAGGCAGCAAAACCTGCCAAAATGAAAACAAAGACCTACTCCATCCAAGTCCACAGTTCTGGGAAAGTCCCTAGATGTACTAACCTTGCTTTTTGGCTTCTGTAGTTCTGCTTCTTACTGACTGTTCTTGCTAACTGTGGTGTGTCAGCTCAGGATATGGTTTCTGTGCTTTAAAGCTCACCTGAGAAAGGCCCAGAACTACAGCTGGGTCCCGAACACCCAGTGTAGTTGTCCGCTGGCTAACAAAGACTTTCTGTTAGCTTGAACCCTTGTCTGAGTGGTCTTCTCTGGTGGAGACCCCACGACAGGTCAAACAATGTACAGTAAGTCAGCTCAGCAATAACACCTCCTGCTTCCCCTTGACAACAGAACTAACTGCCTTCACCTTCACTTATGTGCTGTACATGGGTGAGGGTGACATAGCTTTTGTTATTTAAGGTTCTGAAGAAGAGTCAACAAGACGGTTCAGAAGATAAAGGCAACGACTGCCACACCTGATGACCTGAGTTCGATCCCTGATACCCACATTTCCCACAAGTTGAACTCTGATCTCCATATGCACACCTGCCCTCCTCCATGTACACACAAAATAGATACAATTTTTTTAAATGTTTTAGGAAGATACTTGGTGTAGATATTGTTAGAGAAGATTTTTAAATCTGAGTTCCTCAACTTTGCCTACTACAGTTTTTCAAAAATACCAATAACTGCACACCTCAGAGATTCTAATTTAATTGTTCCAAGTGGTGCTCAAGCATTGGGCTATTATTGTTCATATCTCTCCAGTGATGTGAATGGATAGCAAGGTTAAGAAGCACTCTTTGGAGCTCAGTGGTGGTGGCACACACCTTTAATCCCAGCACT
Organism: Peromyscus californicus insignis; assembly: GCF_007827085.1. Lineage (NCBI taxonomy): Eukaryota > Metazoa > Chordata > Mammalia > Rodentia > Cricetidae > Peromyscus > Peromyscus californicus. Next base: position 5,794,913 of record NW_026294458.1, on the reverse strand, counting down.
CGAAAAGCACAGGCAGGTGGATCTGTGAGTTCAAGGCCTGCCTGGTCTACATAGTGAGTTCTGGGACAGCCAGGGGTATAAAGAGAGACCCTGTCTCAAAAAAAAAACATAAAAAAGAAAAAAGATATTGCACATGGTCCTTGCATCAAAGGAAGACCCATTTGGCCCTGATCTGTTACACAACTATAGTTTTCAGCCCATATCTTTTAGTCTTTAGTCCTAGATTGGAATCAGCAATCTATGTCATATGGCAGATGTGGATAAATGAATCATCATAGCAGGTGTGCCTGTTATTATCAAAATGTTGAGTCATTCAAGTTTTGTTCCATTAAAGCAATATCCTACAACTGCAGGATTGAGTAGGAAAACAGGAATGACGCCAAACGCTCTTGATTCGTATTTAAGTCATAGTTAACGTTTCCACAATGACTCTGAGTCACTCTTTTGTCTTCAACACCAAAAATCAGTGTTACAGCCCACATGCGCATGAAGAGCTAGTCCTGTTGCCCACTCCTGAGCAAACCAAAGGAAGACAAAACCGCGTGGAAGACGCTCAGTAGAGGAGGAACCGGATTGTGTGGACAGGAAGTTGGAGGACACTTTCATTCAGAACTGACAGGCCTCTCCTACCGTGGGTAGCATGCAACTGGATATGGGCAAGGACAAGGTACGGGGGATCTCAGACCTGTCTCAAAATAGCATTCAGACCCAAGGAGAGTGGAGCTTCTGATTATCACTGTCACCCCATGGCAGCAACTTGAATGACCCCATCATGAACCATGTGAGCCCAGGCTGGCCTCCGATTCCAGGTGGTCTTGATTTAAGGCTCTTGAGGAAGAAAACAGAAGCCTGAGATGGGGAAACACCTGATCACTCTCAGCGTGCTCGGCTGGGTCAATATCCTGGGTTCCTCCACATTCACTCTGCTCCACAATAGGAAGGCTTTTGTGAGATCTGCTGCATGGAATGGAGCAGCCAACTACTTCATGGCTGTCTTAGTTCGGGTTTCTATTGCTGGGAAGAGACACCATGACCGTGGCCACTTATTGCTGCCTGTGGGGGAACCAGCCTCTAGGCAGCTCAGGGTTCAGAGGGAAGCTACGGCACTGGCAAAGCTAAGACCTTTCCTATTGAGAGGGTCAGGAAAAAGACGCTCACACATTCTCTTGATCATTTCCTTCTTTATCATTAGCCTCTTCTGACGGACTCTCTGGCCTGGATCCAGCTGTGCGTTCACAGCCGTACCAAAGCATATTTATCAATTGTTACATAAAGTATGTCCTCGTTCCCTGGTCCCCAACCTCAATCTATACATCTTACTGAAGGTAAGTCACATGCCTCCATGACTCTAGTCCTTCATTAAGCATGTGTGTAATACACAAATAATACAAGAGTCCCAGGTGTGCCTGAGGTGTCCTGTGACCAAGGTCATGGATGGCCACAAGGCCCCGCTCAGTAAAACAATCATTGTTCTCCATATGGATTCTTCATGGTCAAAGTACTTCTAAGGAACGTCTGTTTATTCTAATCTCTATCCCATACAGTGATTTTGCTAAATTCCTTCAGAGTACAGGTAACATGTTTTCTATCTCCCTCACATGATTAAAAACAAAGTCATCCCAATATCCCATATACATTTACATCTAAGTCACTATTGCAGATCAGCAGAGCATGAGCAGACAGAAAGCATCTTTTCACAGACAACTCCCTTGCTGGCACCAAGGCTACAAAGAAAGAATCAATCATTCTACTCTATCTAGAAAGTTAAACTTACAAGGAATCACAACCCTAAACTTTTGTACATAAAAGACCATCAGTTGGCTGTACTTTAGATTTTTAGGGTGTATACCCATCTATCACTAGTTTCTTTTATCAGGAGAATTGAGGGTAGGAATGGGTATAAGGACACCAAGACCCATGTCTATAGCTATTAAACATAATGAATTAGGGCCAGCCTGGCTCCTGGGGAATTTAATGGTTCTCCTTTAATCATTAAGCTGAGCTATTATCTAAAGCAGCTTCCAAGGTGGAGCTCACAGGTTTTGGCATAGGGGATCTCAAAGCCCACCCCCACAGTGACACACTTCCTCAGACAAGTCCACACTACTCCAACAAAGCCATACCTTCTAATAGGGCCACTCCCCATGAGCTAATGGGGGCTAACTACATTCAACACCACAATAGCTGTAAGAACATTATTTTCTTCTAAAGACATACAACCATTATCTATTGGCACCTTGAAAATAAATAAAAATAAGGTAACAAGTTGGAGGTACTGATGTGGACGGGCACGTTTAATACATACGGATTGACTACAGAGACTGTCCCCGACACATGGTCCAGGATTAGACAGTTTAATATCCAAGATGAACGCTCTAGCATCAACTTATGTGCTACATTCTCTGATCTCTTAGCAGATGTCCATCAGATGCAGGCCTAGCGTCTCTTCCATAAGCCTCCTGTGACTTACTATTTCTACCTCCCAGCTGAATACCTGAACTGTGCCCCATGAAGGATAATTCTCGGGCCGGCAAGATTGTTCAGTGGGTAAAAGTACCTGCTTCCAAGCCTGACAACCTGAGTTTGGACCTGAGAGAGCCAATTCCTGCAAGTTGTCCTCTGACCCACAAACATGCGCGCGCAGAATTTTGCTCTTAAATCTCTTAAACAATTACCCCCTACTGAACTACAACGTCTCCTTGTTCATGATAATGACTTACTCCATCAGTGACCCCCCCACCTCATCAGTATAGCCACTCCCACTTTCTGGAGAAGCAAAGGCAGCAGGGGGCCAGTGGTGGGATAGGGAGGTCACACCAGGAAAATCGGTCAACCACTGTTGCAGTAAAGTGAAGAAGTGAAGGGCTTCTTCCAAGGGAAACCCGAGTTTGGGGTCTCAGGGAAAGTTTGCACATGTGTCTGCCCCGGTTCACTCGTCACTTGCTCGGTCCACTGGTGTCTACTTTGCCTCGTATCTGTCCCTGGTGGTGGCCAGTCTGCTGAAGATTATCTTCATCACCCACACGATGTGCCAGGCCACCACCCAGCCCCAACTGCGACTCAGTGACTCCACTCCTTGCTGCTCATGTTCTGCCCCAGCCCAAGGAAATGCTGTCTCCCTACATGCCACTGGGGAAATATGGGGCCATGTCTCACCCCCACCCCCCTGCCAGATGACCAAGGTCAGCACTGCCCCCTTCCCTTCCCTGGGTGGCCTTCCCAGCTCAGTTCTGCATCTCTGTGTTCCTCACAGGCCTGAATCAACCAGGAGAGTTCATGCAGAATGGTCCAGCTAGATCCCAGAGAGGAAAGCCCAGTGAGTGCTCTGAGTCAGCATGGGCCCAGCCCGGGCTACAAGCCCAGAAGTGGTCCTCAGTGGAGCTGCAGGTGCGGTTCAGCCACCTGATGGACACTGCTCTTCCTGGCCTCCGCCTCTTTCCTCCCCATCATAGTCCTCTGGAGCACAGAGGCAGGGTCTGCCTGCTCCAACTGAGCCCACCCCATAGCGGCTTCTTGTTTTGCTGTCAGCAGAGCGGCAGCACCTGAATCTGCTGCTGTTTCAGCCACTGACTGTGGCTCCGCCGCTCAGGTCAGGGCCCAACAGGACTTCTGCATCCCGCTGGAACTGCCTCTGCGTCTGCAGCCAAATGGAGTTTTTAACTCTCTATCTTTCTATTTTACCAATGAAGACTCAGGAGTCAGACACTGGGGTGAAAACCTGCTAGCTCAGAGAGACCGGGAAGTAACCAGTTGACCTTCCTCCTTAGCTGGCAACCCAGAAGATCTCTCCTTCTGTCCCAAAACCAAAAGGACCACTGTCAGGATTCTGCCACTCCAGCTATATGACTGCGCATGCACAGTTCAGTAGCTAAGCAAGGGGTCTTACATCTTACGTCATCGGTGCATTGCGTGATTGCACAAATGCATACAGCGTGGTCATGCATTCAACACATGCGAGACGTAGTTCTGTAAAGCCCACCTGTACGTGTGCAGGGGAATCCTTAAAAAGCTGAACACAGACTCTTCCCTCCTCTTCTGCTCTCTCCTCTCCCCCTCCTCCACACATGTCTCTGCCCCAGGCCTGGCCGTGCTCTTTCTGTCCTCCCTGCCCCCCTCCTCCTAATAAAGCTCTGATACTGGGTTTTGTTGTGCCTCTGACCTTTCTCGCACGGTAACCAGCACCGCATATTTTTTGAAAACCAACAACCACAAAACCCGAAGTCTCTCCCTACCACTTCCTGTGCATTTCTCTACCCATTTCTGGACTCCCTCTAACTCTCTATGGCTACTTCCTGTCAGCTAGTTGCTGGCTCCACCTTCTGACCCAAGATTTTATTTAATTAATGTAAACTCAGGGTTTACAATGTGATCAAATATCCTGCAACAGCTTCTGGCCTCCACCAGCTAGCCAGATCTTTGCCCTTTTGTTGGAGCCCACGGTGACTCCAGCTTGTGACTTGCTTCCATCTTGACTCAAGGTCAGAGAGTTCAAACTTGTCTTTGCTCCTTAAGGTTGAATAACAGGATGTTAAGGGTGCTTACCAGATGTCTTAAGAAATAAGGACGTGTGTAGTGGGTAGCAATTCCAACCTTGATCTGGAAGTTCCAACCCCCGTTGAGGCTTCGGTAACTGTCATGCCTACAAGGTGGGGCCAAGAGAGGACCCTGAAGACCTGAGATCTGGATGCACCATCTCTCTTAGTTCCTGGACCCTGGACGCTGGAGGTAGACTGAGCAGAGTTCTCCAGAGAACACCACCACCGGACTGTGCCACGTCTTTCCTAGACCCTGCAGCCTACCTATCCCTTCATTTGTATGTTATGGCACTAAATAAACCTCCCTTTTAACTACGTGGAGTGGCCTTAATAAATTCACCAATAGAGGTGTTTACACTTGTTTGTTCTTTGAACCATGGTGTTCTTGAGAGGGGGAGGTCTTTTTTGCCTCCTTGCTTCTGTATAAAAAGGAGATGAGAATAAAGCAACCTCTGGAGGCATCACCATCCCTGACCTCAAGCTCTACTATAGAGTTATAGTAATAAAAACAGCTTGGTACTGGCATAAAAACTGACATACAGACCAATGGAATCAAATTGAAGACCCTGACATTAATCCACACACATATGAACACCTGATTTTTGACAAAGAAGCCAAAACTATACAATGGAAAAAATAAAGTATCTTCAACAAATGGTGCCAATAACTGGATGTCAATATGTAAAATATTGCAAATAGATCCATATCTGTCACCATGCACAAAACTCAAGTCCAAGTGGATCAAAGACTTCAACATAAATCCAGTTACACTAAACTTGATAGAAGAGAAAGTAGGAAGTACTCTTGAACACATTAGCACAGGAGACCACTTCCTAAATATAACACTAGCAGCACAGACACTGAGAGCAACAATTAATAAATGGGACCTCTTGAAACGGAGAAGTTTTTGTAGGGCAAAAGACATGGTCAATAAGACAAAAAGTCAGTCTACAGAATGGGAAAAGACCTTCACCAACTCCACATCTGACAGAGGACTGATCTCCAAGTATATAAAGAACTCAAGAAACTAGACATCAAAATACTGAACAATCCAATTAAAAAATGGGCTAAAGAGCTAAACAGAGAATTCTCAAAAGAAGAATCACAAATGGCTGAAAGACATTTAAAGAAATGCTCAACATCCTTAATCATCAGAGAAATGCAAATCAAAACAACTCTGAGATACCACCTTACACCTGTCAGAATGGCTAAGATCAAAAACACTAATGACAGTCTATGTTGGAGAGGATGCAGAGCAAAGGGAACACTCCTCCACTGTTGGTGGGAGTGCAAACTTGTACAACCACTGTGGAAATCAGTATGGTGGTTTCTCAAAAAATTGGGAATCGATCTACCTCAAGACCCAACCTTACCACTCTTGGGCATATACCCAAGGAATGCTCAATCATACCACAAAGATATATGCTCAACTATGTTCATAGCAGCACTATTCGGAATAGCCAGAACTTGGAAACAACCTAGATGCCCATCAACTGAAGAATGGATTAAGAAAATATGGTACATATACACAATGGAGTACTACTCAGCAGAGAAAAACAATGACAGCATGAAATTTGCAGGCAAATGGATGGAACTAGAAAATATCATCCTGAGTGAGGTAACCCAAACCCAGAAGGATAAACATGGTATGTACTCACTCATAAGTGGATACTAGATATAAAGCAAAGAACAATCAGACTGCAACCCACAGATCCAGGGAGGCTACATAGCAGGGGGGACATAAGGATGACTGTGGCTTATAATAAGTTTTGGTTTTACTCAATTACTGGGCAAGCCTCAATGAAACATTTCACTATTAAGATAAGAATTTATACCGTATCAAGCTGATAATAGAAAAATAAATAAATAAATAAAAATAAAAAAAATGAAAAGAAAAAAAGAAGATAAGAAATAAACTTGGGCCGGGCGGTGGTGGCGCACGCCTTTAATCCCAGCACTCGGGAGGCAGAGCCAGGCGGATCTTTGTGAGTTCGAGGCCAGCCTGGGCTACCAAGTGAGTTCCAGGGAAGGCGCAAAGCTACACAGAGAAACCCTGTCTCGAAAAACCAAAAAAAAAAAAAGAAATAAACTTGGGGCTACAGCAGTATTGACTGAGAGCCCTCCCGAACCTATCCTGTGTCTCTGTATTTCCTTTATGTCTCTGTTTTTCCTATCTGTTTTTTCCCAATCCTCACTCCCCTATTCAGGACTGTTCAACAGGTCAGGTGGGACCTCATACCCTTTCTGGAGCATTAATTGTCACATCCTCAAATACTATGAAATGGCTGTGGCATTCCCATATCCTAACCCAGCCCAGTTGCTCAGTCTCATTCCATCTCAGACCCTTCTTCCTTGTTCCTACATTATGAAGTTTTCCTCAGTCCTGTCACGTGGTTCTAGGTCCTGTTACGTCTTCAGTGTAACCGGTTCTGCCTCCTTCCTGCTAACTTGCTGTAATAATTTTGCAGCCATCTCTGGCTTGGTCATGTAGGGCAGACACTTCACGCAGTAGAACTAGTATTCTAGGAGTAACACTGTGTTCTTCTTCCTGTCTTAAAGCTTTGATGTCTTTAAGGAATGACCCCATCATTTTTAGTTTAATGTTGCAACTGTTGTGTGGGAGTCTTCATCCCCTGAGAGATTCTCAAACGAATATTTCCTTGTGGTGATGTTTGAAACATAACTTTCACATCAGAGGAACCAAATTTGAGTAACCAGGGCCCGGGAACAAACTCTGTTGCTACAAACACTGTCCTCCAATGAGGTAACAATTTCACAAAGTTTTTATGTTAACAGAACGAAGAAAGACATAAATTAAAAATACTTCTCAATATGTTGGTGTTTACTTTGAGTAGGAGGGTTATGGCAAAGTGAGAAAAAAGACCTCAAAGCCCATCCCAACAGTGACGCACTTTCTCCAACAAAGCCACACCTCCTAATAGCACCACTCCCTTTAGGGGCCATTTTATTTCAAAATACCACAGGGGGTGATAGCATCTTTAGGGGACCCTGAGAAAATCATCAACTCTGGGAGATCTAGCTGTTGTCCAGTCTCAATGTGATGGGAAAGTGCATGGCTTATCTGAAGTCTGGCTGGAGTAGTTATGAGGCTGGACCATCTTAGCTACCTGCTTTGAAATTGTTCTGAGCAGTTTGGAGTCCAAATCTGATCTTTGGGTGGTGTTTGTCAGCTCAGTGGCGTTACCACAATCCAGGTAGATTCATCATTGCTGGGCCCCATCATCTTGGAGACCTCAAAGGTCACTGCCAGGAATGGTCATGGTTCACTGTAGAAAACTTAAACATTTTAAATGTCATATGCAGCAGATCTGAGAGGTTAAAGGACCACAATCTGTTAAATACATCTTGGGTACATAAACTTAGTTCCTAGTTACCTGCTTCAGACTTAAGCCTGAAATCATGTACAGGAAGCTAAATGAAGCTTATTTCTAGAATTAGTTAGTACTCTATATGATCGTTAATATAACCACAGAAATATATATATATATATATATGTATTTGTATAGATAGATAGAATAATCTTATAAGTTTTGAGAATATTTATACCTTAAGAAAAGTTTTAAAGAGTCAAAATAAAACCAAAGGATTATGAGATTAGTGGCAATAGAATAGTCCCTTAACTTTGGTTTTCATTTGTCCCATACATGGTGGCTCTTCTGACATGACAGAGAGATTTTGGATTATCCTTTAACAAGCATGCTTGGGTTTAAGAGGAAGAGAACCAAGGACAGGTCCCGGCTCCACTGCCTGGGGGCCTCCCAAACAATTCAAGCTAATCAACTGTCTCATTTATCCAGAGGGTGGGGGGTGGATTTGGGTGGAGGGCTGGGGGTGGGAGGAGGGGGGACAGGGGAATTCGTGGCTGATATGTGAAATTAAGTTAATTATAAAATAAAAACATTTAAAAACAAAGAAGAAGAAGAAGAAGAAGAAGAAGAAGAAGAAGAAGAAGAAGAAGAAGAAGAAGAAGAAGAAGAGTCATGCTCCAACTCCAAAGCCAGCTTTAATTTTTAAGTGAATTGGAACTACAAAAAGATCATTTGCCTTTGCCTTATATGTCTGTAGAGAACAGCAGAAACAACATTTGGGAAGATTTATGAAATTCTATCCTGTTGGAATTGTGCTATACCATTAGGCCAATTTACTCTTTTTCTTGGGTCATTTTCTCTTGATGATTCATCCTTCTTTTTCCAATGTCTCATTTGTCCAGTGGTCTTCAGATACCTTAATTGGATGCTCTTATTCTCCTGGAAAGACAAAAACAAAACCCTGCCCCACCCTAACTTTGGGGAGTTCCCCTTTTTTATTGGCAAATTATATTTGATAAAATGAAAGGCATTTGTTAGTCTTATAAGTTAGTTTAGTTTGAATGGTCATGCTGTTTGATGAACTGTTGCCTTTTTGAATCAAGAGGTTTCTCCTGTTAGAATCTAATCTGTATCAATCTTGATGGTATCCATATCTGTTCTTCTCCTGTTGAAACAAAAGCAAAACCTTTTCCCCAACATAACACATATCCTGGTTTCCATTCTGAGGTCAGCACATCTTTAAAGTATACAGGCTGATTTAATTCAGCAGTTTTTTTCTACTGTCCAATGTCTCTCCGCAGCTGTTGTTCCTTTCTCATTAGCACTTTAAAAATTAAAAATAAAGCATTGTGCAGTCTATCTCTGTGGGTCTTTATTAACCCTTTCTGTTTATTAAGTATATCTTTTAGAGTTTGATTAGATCTTTCTATAACTGCTTGTCCATAGGATTGTGTGCTATACCTGTAATATGCTTTATGTTGTAATATGCAAAAAAAAGCCTTTCATTTTACTAGAGACATATGCTGGAGCATTGTCAGTCTTAATTTTTTACAGAGATCCCCAAATAGCCATAACTTCTAATAAATCTATAATTACAGAATCAGTCTTTTCAGAACTTAAAGCAGTGGCCCATTGAAATCCTGAATATGTATCTATGGTATGGTGCATATACTTTAATTTTCCAAACTCCACAAAATGAAACATGTCTATCTGCCAGATTTCATTCCTTGGAGTACCTTTGGGTTACGTCCTGCAGGTAGTGGGGTTTGGTTATACAAAGAGCAAGTAGGACATTTCCTTATAATATCCTTTGCTTGTTCCCAAGTGAAATAAAAATATTTCTTCAAAGCTTTGCTATTAACATGTTGTCTCTTATGAAATTCTGAGGCTTATAATATATTTCCTACCAATAGCTGATTAAGTTTATCATTACCTTGTACCAGAGGGCCTGGTAGACCCATATGGGATCTGGTATGTGTTGTATACAAGGGATGATTTCTATTTCTGATTACTTGCTGAAGTTGAATAAACAACAAAATTAATTCTGAATCATCTGGAATAAGTGCAGCAGTTTCAATATGTAAAACAACTTTTTCTGCATATTGAGAGTCAGTAACAATATTAAGAGGTTCTGGAAAATCTAATAGTATCATGAAAATAGCATATAATTTTGACTTTTAAACAGAATCATAAAAACTTTGAGCCACTTTACTTATTTTTCCTGACTTATAACTTGCCTTTCCTGGTTAATTTGCATCAGTACAGAATGTAGGGGCTCCAGAAACTGGTGTTCCTCATACCATGGGAGGGAGGATCCAATTAGTTCCTTTTATAAACTGAAGTCTCTTGCTTTTAGGGTATCTGTTGCTCATCTCTCCCTAAAAATTACTGTAAACTCCTTGCCAATGCTCATTTTCCTGTCCATAATGAAGAATTTCAGCATTAATAAAAGGTCTCACAATTTCTGCTGGGTTGATGAATTCTCAATTTTACTTTCAGAATAAATTCAGAAACTTTTCTGCATAGGTCTTTACATTTTTACTCTGTTTGTGTGGTAAAAATATCCATTCTAAAATAGTATCTTCTCTATGCTTAAGAATTCCTGTGGGAGAATGCATGGAAGGTAAAATAACCAAAATGCAATCAAGCCCTGGATCCAAGTGATCCATGTTTGTATCCTGTAATTTCTTTTCTAACAAAGCCAATTCTGTCTCAGCATCAGCTAATTATTTCATTGGACTATTTAAGTTCCTATCACCTTGTAAGGTTTGAAATAAATTACTTAGTTCTTGAATTATTAATCCAATTGTAGGTCATAGTCAGTTAATATCTCCCAGCAATTTCTGAAAATCATAGAAAGGTCATAATTGATCTCTCCTGGTTTGTACTTTATGTGGTTGAATTTTATGTAAACCTATCTTATATACTAGATAATTAATAGAATCTCCTCTTTGTATTTTTTCAGGAGCAATTTGTAATTCCCAACAAGGCAAAATTTTCTTTTTTTCTAAGGTATCTGCATCTGAATCAGCTAGTAAGATATCATCCATATAATAGTAAATTATAAATTGAGGAAAGTGATTATGAATTATTTCCAATGGCTGTTGTACAAAATATTGATGCAAGGTGGGGTTGTTTAACATTCCTTGTAGAAGAATTTTCACCTAATACCTTTTAACAGGCTGGAAATTATTGTAAGTAGGCACTGTGAAGGCACATTTTTCTCTATCCTGTTCTTGTAAATGTATAGTAAAAAAAAAAGTCTTTTAAATCAGTCATTATAATAGACCATCCTTTAGATAACAGAGTAGGCAAGGGAATTTCAGGCTGTAAAGAACACATTGGTGAATCACCTTATTTACAGCTCTCAGATCTGTTACCATTCTCCAGTTTCCAGATTTTTAAATGACAAATACAGGAGAAATCCAAGGACTGGTCAATTCTTCAATGTGTTGAGCACTTAGCTGCCCCTGTACCAGCTGCTCTAAGGCCTGTAATTTTTCTGATGTCAAAGGCCATTGTTCCACCCACACAGGTTTGTCAGTTAACCATTTTAAAGGTAGAGCTGTTGGTACCTTTGAAAGCTCAATAGCTGTTGTACCCTGCTTATGTAAAATCTGAATGGTCTGTTACTGTTTTTGATAACACTTTTTAATGCTTCTCTCAGAAGCATTTTTTATTTTATGGTTTGTTTCTGAGTTGGAGGAATGTTAATCTGTGTTTTCAATTGCTGTAACAAATAATGCCCCCATAAATTCATTGCTATGTTAGCCACATATGGCTTTAATTTCCCTCTCTGTCCTTCTGGCCCCGTACACTTGACCCACTTTATACTTTTTTTACTTTAACCTTTATACTTTTATACTTTAACCTGAGATAAAGTTCCAGTCCCGAGAAATTGAATATTTACCTCCTGAAGAAGCCAATCTGTATGCCAAGATTTTGGTGCAATTATTACTATGTCTGCTTCTGTGTCTACCAAACTGTCAATTACAATGCCATTTATTTGTATCTTTTGCTTTGGTCTTTGATCATTTATAGAAGCTTGCCAAAATACTTGTTTTATGGTCTTTCCTAAATTTTATCTGCTGAAGTTATTTGGTCCTTGGTCATATCCAGAGCAGTATAGTTTCTGGTCCCTCCCCCGCCCCCCGGCCCCCCAGAGCTGAGGACCAAACCCAGGGCCTTGTGCTTACTAGGCAAGTGCTCTACCACTGAGCTAAATCCCCAACCCCAGCGGTATGGTTTTTAACAACAGGCATTAAGTATTTTACTGCTCTGTGAATGAGTTTCTCCTATGCTGACAGGGAATGATTGAACCAAATTTGATATTGGGGTCTGTGAGATGCCAATGACAAAGGATTACCTCACCTGTCCCTTGTTGATCTGCATTCATTAGTCCAATGTTGGCCTTTGCCGCACCTTCTGCATGTTTGAGAAGGATGGGGCCTTCTATTTGGATTATCACTAGAAAAAAAAAAAAACATTGTTTCTAGGAATGCCTTGCCTACAATCCCTTTTCAGATGACCTTGCTTACCACAATTAAAACATCTGATATTTGATTCTTCTTAAAATTTTTAGAAATCACTTCTATCAAAGCAGCATCGTAAGTGTGAGATCCAATATCAGCCATATTTCTAATCCATTCATCTATTGGTGTTGGTCTTGCCTTTAAAGGCCTAATTACCCTTTTGTATTCTGAATTAGCATTTTCAAAAGCCAAAGATTCAATTAATATTGAATTTGTCTAACTTTTGGATCTTTCCTATTTATAGCTGAAGTCAGTCTTTGCAAAAAATCAGTGAAGGCTTCTTTTGGATCTTGTTTAATTTTAGTAAATAACTCAGTCCTCTTTCCTTATTCTTCAACCTTGTCTCAAGCATCCAAAGCTGCTAAATGACATGGGGCCAACATGCAATCATCAAACCAAACTGTCTTTGCAAATCAGCACAATGGCCTTCATTGAGAAACTGGTCTTGGGAAATATCAATAACTCTGGTCCTATTTCATCGTTCTATGGCCCTAGCTTCTTCTTTCTACCGTTCTCTCCATTGTAGCTGAGGCCCAGCTTCCAATATTGCTGGACCTAAATCTTTCCAGTCTTGGGGGATGATTCTGTTCTGAGTTGTCCATGAATTTATGTGGGAGCTCACAGAGGTTTCCTAGCGAGATCTGAGCTTGCTTTACCAGCAAGGCTCCATAAGAGGATGATTGGACCACAGACCTGGGTACCAGGTGTTTGGAAGAGCCTACACTTGGCTGTATCTAGCAAGGGGGAGGTCTTTTGCCTCACTCCATGGCATTGTTATAAAAAGCCCTTCTGAATAAAGTTCTGGGCCAGTGGGTATTGACTCAAGTCCTCCCGTTTTCTGTGTTTCTGTCTTTCCTCTCATCAGCTAGGTCTCTGTTTCTAGGAACCCTGTAAAAGGTGGGAGCAGGATTCCCACAAATTTAACATCTGCTTCACATAGGGTGAACGCATACCATATGAAATGACTGCTTCCTTAAATCTCCTCAAACCTAGTATTTCTACAGGATCCCAGTTAGCTTCTGCATGGCCGTGGGGGTGCCTATCATCTGGCGGTCATCTTTATGTGGTAACTGGGTGAACTAAGGTTGTTTTTCTAATAACTTTGAGCCACTCTTCTTCTGTTCTTCATGCAATGGTGTGGTAGGCTCTGCTCTAAACTCCTCTGTCTGTGTGAATATTTTTATTAGTTTCATTAGTAGGTCTTTCTACAGATTGTATCTTACCAATCAATTTTTCATATTTGGCACAGTTATCAAGCCACTTTTTTAAAGATAAAATATGAATTACCAAACTAATAATAATTATAATTGACATTATGCCAATCCCAGCTAAATCAGTTATCCCTTCACTTACTTTTTCCATTTTCAAGCCATCTATTGTAGAATTATACATGGTTCTAACTTACTGCAGTGTAATAATAGTCCTCATTTTTTGTTTGTTTGGTTTTGGTTTTGGTTTTTTGTTCGTTTGTTTCTCTGTGTAGCCCTAGCTGTCCTGGAACTCGCTCTGTAGACCAGGCTGACCTCGAACTCACAGAGATTCACCTGCCTCTGCCTCCCGAGTGCTGGGATTAAAGGTGTGCGCCACCACCACCCTGCCAACATTCCCCATTCTTTTATTTTTTTTAATAATCCCTTTATTATTATTTTATTTGCGTTGGTGCTTTGCCTGCATGTGTGTCTACGTGAGGGTATCAGATCTTGGAGTTACAGTTGTTAGCTGCCGTGTGGGTGCTGGGAATTGAACCCAGGTCCCCTGGAAGAGCAATCAGTGCTCTTAACCACTGAGCCAACTTTCCATATTCCCCATTCTTAATGTGGGAAAGATTTTTTTTAAATAAAGCTTAATTCTCCCCTTAAGAATTCCCAGGTGTCTCACTGGATCTACTGACTTTTCAGTTTGTCCACAGTGGCGGGAGTGGTGACGGTGGAGCCGCGCAGGGGCAGCCAGGTACAGTCACAGCATAGGGCTCGGGGGGGGGGGGGGGGTGGGTTTGCGGGGGTAGGAGACTGGAGGAGGGGAGGAGAGGAGGGGAGCTGCCCAGGCAGTCAGGCTAGTGTGGTGCAATGGGTTGCCTCTGTGTTGCACAGGCTAGGTGGAGGGCACCAGCCGCTGTTCGTGCACAGGGGAGATTTTGAGAGCGCAGGTGTATGGTACCGGCTGAGCAAGCGCGAGTGGGAGTGGAGGTGGCTGAGCTGGTGTGGTGGCAGCCTGAGGGAGTGGACCCAGGAAACTCATGTGTCCTGGGCTGGTTTTACAATGTATCTGAATATGACCTTAAACTTCTGAGACACCGTGACTGCTAGGTTTACAGGTGTGTGTGCACCATTTTGTACAATGTTGGAGACAGAATCCATGGCATTGAACATCCTAGGTAAGCATTCCACCAACTGAGCTCAACCTCAGCTTTTTGTTGACTTTTGTTTGTTTGTTTGTTTGTTTGGATGACCTATCCAGAAATGACAGCCAGGTATTGAAATCACCCACCATTATTGTATCAGGAGTTTGACCTCTTCTGTTCAATAGTGTTTTGTTTTGTTTTGTTTTTTATAAAATTGGAAGCCCCAATATGTAGTGCAAAATATTTACAACTGTTACATCTTTTTGATACACTGTTCCCTTTATTACTATGTAGCAGATTTTCTTTATCTCTAATTTTGGTTTGAAAACTACTTTATCAGATATAGGAAGAGCTACACCATCTTATTTTCAGTTTCTGCTCACTTAACAGATTGTTTTCCATCTTTTGACACTGTCTCTTTACTAGTAAAGTGTCTTGGTGACTGCAGAAAGTTGTGTCTAATTTTTTTAATCCATTTAGCTAGTCTATGTCTCTTTATTGGTGAGTTGAGGACATTTACATTTAAGGTTATTATTGAGATGTGTTTACTAATTTTTCAGTGACAAAACACCATGACTAAGGAAACTTATAGAAGAAAGAGTTTATTGGGACTTAACAGTTTCAGAGGGTGAGTCCATGACCAATACCATGGTGGGTAGCAGGCAGGCATGATGCTGGAACCGTCGCTCAGAGCTGATATCTTAGTCCACTGGCACAAGGCAGAGAAAGCTAATGGAAATCACACAACTTCTTGAAACTTCAAAGCTTGCCCCCAGTGACACAACTCCTCCAACAAACCCACACCTCCTATTCCTTCCCAAACAGTTCTCCCAACTGGGAACCAAGATTCAAACATATGAGCCCATGGGGGCCATTCTCATTCAGACCCCCACAGCTAATTCCTACCATTTTATTGGTTTTCTGGTTCATTTGATTATTCTTTGTTCTTTGCTTTCTCTTCAGTATAAGGAATTTGACGGTTCACTGTGTTGGAAACAATGGATTCCTTCCTAGTTCTTTCTTCAGCCATTCCTCTTATAAAATCTGGTCTTTGCTGTGCTCTAATCATTAAGCCTGCCTTTCTTAGTCCTATGAACATAGTACTCCTTTAAATATCTTCTACAAAGCCGACTTGATGGGCATGAACTGCTTTAGTCTGTACTTGTCTTGAAATGTCCTTATTTCTCTGTAAAAATAGAAAGGTAGCTTTGGTGGATATACCACTCTTGGTTTGCAGTTAGCTGCTTTGGGGGCTGGAAATACTGCATTCTGTGCTTTCCTGGCTTTGAGGGTTCATGACAAGCAATTCTGTTACTCTGATGCTTCTGCTCTTCTGAGTTGGCATTTTTCCCTTACAGCTTTGAGTATTATTTCTTAGCTTTCTGTTCTTGACATCTTGAATATGGTGTGTTATGTTCTCATTGGGGTTCTAATGTCTCTTGTGTTTGAATGTCTATTTCTCTACACTTGGGAACTTTTCTGCTATGGTTTCATGGAATAGGTTTTTGACACTATAGTGTTTATCACAGCTCCAACTTGTGTAACTCCATCTGGCCTGGAACTCATTATGCAGACCAGAATGGCCTCAAACTTACAAAGATCTGCCTGCCTCTACCTCTCAAATGCTGTGTACTGTTATTCCTGGATCCACTGTTGTGTGACAGCAACATCAACAAAAACCAACAAAAACTGGAAGCCTGGAGCTCATGGCACAACTCTTAGAGAACTCAACAGATTGGAGAATGCCTCTTCTAGGCAGCTCAGCTTACCTGAGTCTTCTAGGCAGCTTGGTTTGTCTGAGAGTGTTTCTCAGCTGTCCCCACTGCTTATCTAAGCTTAGGGAGTAAAAGACCTAGAGAATCTGGTAAGCTTTAGGGACTTCCTGAAGCTATTGAGTTGTTTATGTCCTGATTTTGTCATTATTTTTAATCATGTGTGTGTGTGTGTGTGTGTGTGTGTGTGTGTGTGTGTAGTTATGTGCATGTGAGGTGAAGTACCCACAGAGGCTAGAGGAAGAGTCAGAGCTCCTCCATCTGGAATCACAGAAAATTGTGAGCCAGTTCCTAAGTTTTAACATTTTTCCCTCCAATTGGAAGGTTTTTTATCTTGGAATAAACTGCTATATAACATCATTTATTTGTCCATTTATTCATCTATTGAATGTATGTGTGCACACATGAATGTCAGAGGACAACTTACAGTTCTTTCCTTCCACCACGTCAGTCCAGGGATTAATCTCAGGGCATCAGGTTGGGAATAAAGCACCTTTATCCAATGAGCCATCTCACAGGTCCCAATATCTCAATTTTTAATAATTTGTCTCTAAAGATGGCATCTATAGATTTCCATGTGGAAAAATGGGATTCCTCTTCAACAATGACCTATCTACATGATGACTAGCTGTTCCATCAAAACCTGCAACTGAATGTGAGGTTCCTGGGGACAGTGGGCTTATCCTGCGCACAGGACTTCCGGGTGGGGCTTCTGCTTGAGTTACCCTCCAGAAGCGGCTTCTGAGTTTGTCCATGTCATGTCAGGTCTGCTTCTCTACATTGTACACCCTTGCTTCTGCTCCTTTTTTTTAAACCTCTTTTCATTTCCTTAATGGATTTTGGATTTTGGAAGCTTTTCCTCTATATTTCTCTATAGCCCTGGCTGTCCTGTAACTCACTCTGTAGACCAGGCTGGCCTTGAACTCAGAGATCTGCCTGCCTCTGCCTCCCAGTGCTGGGATTAAAGACATGTGCCACCACACCACCACCCAGGGAAAGCCTATTTCTTTATTCTGACTCTTCCTTCCCCAGCTCTCACAGAGACAGCCTCTAGTCTACCATCTTACTGAGGCAGAATAGAAGACACAGAAAATTGTGGAGCCGTGAGAAGGGAAAGGAGCCCCTCACTCTGGAGTCTGGTTCAAGCCATTTTCACCATCTAAGGAAAAAAGAATTCCATCACAATTAACATTTGCTGATAAGGCTGCCACAACAGAGTTAATATTCTTTCATATACAGATATTTTATGTTAAATTAGGAACGACCCACACAGGAGGCTTGTACATATATGACACATAAGATGTTGATAGGGACTCATCCTTTCCCCACACATTTTTGGGAATCTCAAACAAACTTTACTTTAAAGCTGGGCATGGAGGCACATGCCTTTAACCCCAGAACTCAGGAGGCAGAGGCAGGCAGATCTCTTGAGTTCTAGGCAAACCTGGTCTACAGAAAGAGTAGACCAGAACAGCCAGAGCTACACAGAAACCCTGTCTCAAAAAAAAAAAAATGTATCAAGTCTGTCTTTGGACCACCAGCTCACGAATAATGACACGGAAACATTTTATTGATTATGAAAGCTTGACCTTAACTTAGGCTTGCTCCCAACTAGCTCTTAAAACTTAAATTAGCTGGGCGGTGGTGGTGCACACCTTTAATCCCAGCACTCAGGAGGCACCAAAACTACACAGAGAAACCCTGTCTCAAAAAAACCAAAAACAAACAAACAAGCAAAAAACCCAAAAACTTAAATTAACCCATTTATTTTTTTTTATTTTATTTTTTTTTTTTTTTTGGTTTTTCGAGACAGGGTTTCTCTGTGTAGCTTTGCGCCTTTCCTGGATCTCGCGCTGTAGACCAGGCTGGCCTCGAACTCACAGAGATCCGCCTGCCTCTGCCTCCCGAGTGCTGGGATTAAAGGCGTGCGCCACCACCGCCCGGCTAAATTAACCCATTTATATTAATCTGTGTTCTGCCTTGTGGCTCGTTACCTCTCCTCAGTGATGTTTGTCCGACTTCCTGGGAAATCTTCATCCCCTCCTGAGGATTTTTTCCCCCACAACATCGTCTACAATTAATCTCTTAATGTTTTTACTTTTGTGTGTGTGTGTGGGGGGGGTGTTAGACAGAGTTTCTCAGTGTAGCCCTGGCAGTTCTGGAACTCACTTTGTAGACCAGGCTGGACTCACTGAGATCCGGCCTGTCTCTGCCTCCCACCTCTCATGTTCTAGTATTAAAGGCGTGTGCCACCACAGCCTGGCTCTTGAGTTTTTTGTTTTGTTTTGTTTTGTTTTTTGAGACAGGGTTTCTCTGTGTAGTTTTGGTGCCTGTCCTGGATCTCGCTCTGTAGACCAGGCTGACCTCGAACTCACAGAGATCTGCCTCCCAAGTGCTGGGATTAAAGGCATGCACCACCACCACCACCCCCCTGCTCTTGAGGTTCTTAAGTGTTGTTAACTAGGACTTTAAGAATGGACTTGGCGGCGCACACCTTTAATCCTAGCACTCAGGAGGTAGAGGCAGGCGGATCTCTGTGAGTTCGAGGCCAGCCTGGGCTACCAAGTGAGTTCCAGGAAAGGCACAAAGCTACACAGAGAAACCCTGTCTCAGAAAAAAAAAAAAAAAAAAAAAAAAAAGAATGGATGGACTCAAAGCCAGGTAGTGTTGTGCCCAGATCGTGACCCCCAGAGAGACCACCAAAGACGAGCATGCCGGAATGCAAAAGCAAGGTTTAATTCTGGATATCCAAAAGCAATACAAGCCTAGGCAGGGACTTTGTCCAATACATCCAATGCAGTGGAGGCTGGAGGAAGTGCCCACCTATCTGCAAACTCAGCTTTTAAAGGGAAAAATCACAAGGTTACATCATTTAGGGGTGCTAGTATGGGTACAATTCTGATTGGCTCGATTCTAGGGGCTTTCTAGAAATCATGGCTTAATCTTACTTCTAAGGGAGTGGTTGCCCACCACCATTTCTCATTGGCTGCCCTCAGGTGGTAGCATTCCAGGGGTCAGTTACCCTGGAAACCAGGAAGAGGACATTCCATAGTCCAGCAGGCATTACCTCGTGACTACCTTGTGACCCTGTACTTCTATTTATTTATTTATTTATTATGTATACAGTGTTCTGCCTACATGCATGCTTGCAGGCCAGAAGAAGGCACCAGATCTTATTACAGATGGTTGTGAACCTCCATGTGGTTGCTGGGAATTGAACTCAGGACCTCTGGAAGAACAGCCAGTGCTCTTAACCACTGAGCCATCTCTCCAGCCCCCGTGACTCTGTACTTTTACACTTCCTGGTTTCTGGAATCTGAACTGATTTGTTTCAGTAACTATTGGTCTATTCCTAGAAGGAGAAATCTTAGGCCTTAGTTTTTGGGTGAAAGCATTTTGATCTTATTTCTAAAATGGCTCATTTTGGTCTCACAGTAGTGGTGCACATCTTTAATCCCAACATTTGGGAGGCAAAGACAAACACATCTCTGAGTTCGAGGCCAGTCTGGTCTACAGAGTGAGTTCCAGGACAGTCGAGGATACACAGAGAAGCCCTGTCTAGAAAAAAACAAAACAACAACAAAAATAATAATGGACTCAAGCAGAAGCTCTGGTACAATTTTATTAGAGTTTAAAAATAAAAACCCTGGGGAAGGCAAACTGTAAACCTCAGCAGCTGCCTCCAGGAGGAGAATGGAGGTGAGGAGAAAAGCCATGTGGAAAGTTAGAGCCATGGTGGACAAGGAGCCATGTGGATGAGAAGAAAGTTCAGAGGGAGGGGGGAGGGAGAGAGAGAGAGAGAGAAAGAGAGAGAGAGAGAGAGAGAGAGAGAGAGAGAGAGAGAGAGAGAGAGAGAAAGAGAGAGAGAGAGAGAGAGAGAAGAAAGAGAAGGAGGAGGAGGAGATTTGGCCAGTACCTGAAAGAGACAGAAAAAATAAAAAGTACCTTTCTGAGTCCTAACTCAGACCCAACAAGTATAATGACTGTTTGGCTTATAGGGACTGAGTGGGAACCAAAGATCAGGGGAGAAAAAAGTATCTTATTAAGAGGGAAATTATTTTACCTGTCTCTTTAGCATGACTTAAGATAAGCCCAAATTTCCTAGGGGTGGTCCTTTGACCAGGTTATTGAACTGGCCCAAAAGGAATGTTAGGTCTCCACCCAGGAGAGGGATTCTGTCCTCTTGCCCTTAAGGAGCTTTCCCTCATTTGGCCTTTATTGTCACTGTGATCATACCATTACCTTCTGGCTTCTGCCTTTGCTGTCCTGCGGACATCTAAGTTCTGTTCCCTTTGGTAACATTCTTTCTCTCTGGCTACCTTAAGACCTTTTTCTTCTGTCACTGAAATTTCCCAGTAAGCATCACAGCGTTGCTTTCCTGTGACCCACATCTTGTGTAGGCATTGGGAAGTGCCGGCCATTTCTACTAATTAAGTCTGTAGGAGGGAGCTCCCATAACAAATTACGCCTAGTGGCCATCTGTGTGGTGACCAAACACTCCAGTGTACCAGGAACTCCGGATTTCCTCACTTCAGGACGCAGGATGTTCAAAGATAAAGCCGGGACAGTACTGAACAAGCAAGGGCAGTTTACTTCCTTCCTTCACCTTAACCACCTTCCTCTCCTCCTGGAGCACACAAGGAACTAGCAAGCTAGGCACAGCTTCTCACCATGCCTGTAACTCCTGCCCAGAGGGGCAGGAGACCCTGATGCTCAGACTGGCTTACTGGGTCATCATTTCTTTCTCTGGGCAACGTTGTCTCTGGAACCTTGTCTCTATGCACACTAATCTCTCCAAGAAGCTCAACTTCTCTTTGAGTCTCCATGCCAGAATAGGGGGAAAAAAATCCTTTACCACAGGGCCTCTGGCCTCCATATACATCACGAATGTGGCTGGTTCCTACTCCATAGTCCTGGAACCTCCACATTAAAAAAATGACTTCTTAGGCGGAGCATGGTGGTGCATGTCTTTAATCACAGCACTCCGGAGGCAGAGTCAAGTGGGTCTCTGTGAGTTCGAAGCCGGCCTGGTCTGTATAGTGAGTACCAGAGCAGCTAGGGCTATGTAGAGAGACCCTGTCTCAAAAAGAAAAAAAGAAAAGAAAAGAAAAAAGAAAAAAGAAGGAGGAAGAGGAGGAGGAGGAGGAGGAGGAGGAGGAGGAGGAGGAGGAGGAGGAGGAGGAGAAGACTTTGTCATAGACGCTACCGGAATTGGTGAAGAAGGCGCATTGCATCACACTGACCTCTAGAGGGCAATGTTACCGGATTTCACAAGCCACTTTCTAGCCAGCGTTTCTCGAAGCTGTGTGTGGGCGAGGGTGTGTGTGCATAAGAAGAGGGATTCCCACAGGCGCACATTTTTCTTTCTCTTTTGCATGTAGATCTGTAGCGCAACCAAACAGTCCTCCAGAACGTACATTCATATGTTATCTTATTTTGGTCGTGTTTGCCAACTTGTTTGTTAGGTTGTTGTGAAGCTTCACTCCAGAGCCCACGCGGGCTTCCCACTTGGGATCCTCCCGCCTCAGTCGGTGTTAGGAGAATAAGCCCTTATGCGCCCTGTAATACAGTGATTTAATTGAAATTTTTTACTGAGCTGCCCCGCTTTTCCCTCTCTATGCTAGCTAACGTTTTCAAAAGCAAATGCTGTTTTCATAGGACCCTCATTAATGGGGCAAATAAAGAAATGACAGACTTCTGAGCTCCACGAAGATTCTAAGTGGACACGGGTAACAACTCTCTGGGGGAGAACATCTGCGGGAGGTGGGAGGAAGCGACAGTGGAAACTGTGGGATTAGCAGAGGTTCTGGTGCTGAATGGGCGCAGTTACTATAAATCTTGGCTTGACAGAATTACACCCAGGCTGCGAGCCATTGCTTCCTCCGCCTTAACCTTGATTTACAAACTGCGGCCACAGCTTCTTTCCCCCAAAACCTGCAGCTCCGCTTCAGCGTCCAGCCTGGCAAGCTTGCTACTACGCTCCAGTCCTACTCAACTTACTGGGGTTCTTGGATCCAGCCTCATCTATGATAGGCTGGACTGGACCTCGTGAAGCATTCGTTGTTATCCCCATGAAAATGGCAGAATGCTTGTGATACTGTGGAGTCAGATGAACTCCAGCACCAGTTTCCCGCTAAGAAATGTCTGTTGCTCTTTGCTCTAGGTTTCCAGCCCTTGGGATGGGGAGCGACTGAGCCATAAGCATGCTCGATAAAAATTCACCGCTTGCCGCCACGGTCAGTGTTTGTGCAGATCGTGGATTCCCACCCAAAGGCGCCGGGTCCCCTCAGATTACTAGAATCAAATGGAGAGCTACACTTTATTTTTAGGTTTATGAGTGTTTTGCCCGTTTGTATGTATACCACATGCATTCAGCGCCCTCGGAGGCCGGAGGAGTGTCAGATAACCTGGAGCCGCAGTTGTGGGTGGATGTTAGGATCCTCTGTAACAGCAACATGTGCTCAAAACCGATCAGCGATCTCTCCAGCCCGCACCCCCGAGCACTACAATTTTAATATGCTCCGGACAGGGAAGCTGCAGGCTCCTTCTCGGCCTCCACAAATCCCCTCAGCGTGAATCCACCTTAGCTTGTCCACCCCGACAGACGCACTGTCTGACCCAGACAGACTTCCACGGAACCCCACCAACCCCACCCCTCCGCTGCGCACGCACCACCCAGTGCGCACCGACCTAGTACAGCTAGCCACGCCCCGGCTCGAGCCGTGCGCGGGGGCGGGGCCGCCTCCTGGGTAGACGCATGCGCAGTCCTTCCCCTCCCTTCAGTCGCACCTTCGCGTTTCGACTACGAGTCCTTTTTGTCCCCTACAGCGTGCGGTGTCAGCTTCCCCGCGGAAGTCCCGGCTGCGAGGGAAGAAGATGGCAACCACTGCGGCGCTCCCTGGGGCTGCGGCCGGCCGAGGGAACAAACGTGGCGGCGGCGCGGGCGGCGGAGGAACCCAAGGTGCGGAGGAGGAGCCGCCGCCGCCCCTGCAGGCCGTTCTAGTGGCGGATAGCTTCAACCGCCGCTTCTTCCCCATCTCCAAGGACCAGCCTCGGGTGAGCGCCCGGCACGCGAGCAGCCCGCGGGCCTGGAGGGTGGCGGGGCTGCAGGAGGGTGCCACTGTGGCTAGTTAGTGCAGCGTGCTCTGGAAGTCACCCTACAGTTGGATTTGTCTGGTTGGAGGGAGGTGGAGGGATTGACTGTCCAAACAGGTGAGTGGCCTGCAAACATGCGTTCTCGCAGGGCTGGTCCACCCAGCCGTGGGAGAAACGGAGAGAGCTGTATGTTGGAGCAGTGCCTGACAGACGCCTTCCCCAAGGGGACTTGGTAGCGCAAGAGGGCCCTCCGCTGCTTTTAACCTTGCAAGAGAGAGATGGGTAGTTAAAGAAATAGCTTCGGGAAAGGTGATGGTAATACACCTGAAAGAGAAAGAGAAAGACTGGATCTCGGGCTGGTGCGGGCTTTTTTCCTCCCATCTGCTGAAAGGAGGACCGGATAGGTTACCGTCATCCTCAGAATTACCTAGACATAGGAAATTGGTCTTGGGGTTACAGACTGCTGGGTCACTCAGCAACCCATAGTTCACTCAAACACAAATATGCCTAAGAAAAATTTCTGAAGCTTAATGGCTGTTCATTTTTGACAAGTGTTTGAGTGGTTACCTATGACTCCTAGTGGTAATAGAAGGAAATTTTATATGGAGAAGGCCTTCGTGCTTAGAGTTCTGGAGCTATGATTTAGGGCCAACATTTATCCTTTGCCAGCTCTGGTCTACTATAAGATGTCTGTGTCTGATAACCATGCCTACTAAGCCCAAATCCCAGGACCTTAGACTGAACCTCAGAGCAGTCCATGAATAGCACAAGCAGGAACCTGTTTACTTTAGAATTAAGAGATAAAGCAAACTGTAGTGTCTAGAAACGCTCATAGAAGCATCGTTGCAGTGGGGTACCCAAAGTGTAATCGTCCATTGAAGACCTCAGACTTTTTCATATCCTGCCCCGTAGGTCCTCTTGCCTCTGGCCAATGTGGCGCTAATTGACTACACTCTGGAATTCCTGACTGCCACGGGTGTGCAGGAAACATTTGTCTTTTGCTGCTGGAAAGCTGCGCAGATCAAAGAACACTTGCTGTAAGGCTCCACATCTTCTCCTTTCCATGTTTCACATCTTTTCCCAGTTTATTTTCAGGATGGTTATGACAAAGTTAAGGCATGTGAGGAGGGAAAAAATTTCCATCTGTTCAGCTCTCACATTAGGTTTAGTGTCTGCCTCGCTTCTCCTGAGGCAGGCTGCTGAGCATCCTCTGCCCTGAGGTTCTGGTGACAGAAAGTCAAGGCTGACATGGTTTTCTGAGTCTCACACAGTTTGGTCCCGGGAGTTTTGCTTTTTATTTGATGGCTTCATTGTTACTAGAAGAGCATCTTTATCTTTCCACTGAGTTTCCAAATATTGTATGTTCTGACCCCAAGGACAAGAACAAGCTCTTAACCCTTCTCTCCCTGCTGTCCACAGGAATTTCTTTTTAAACTTAAAATCTTGAGAGAGTGAGTCTCAGAATTTATGAGTTTGAGAAATAAAGGCTAATATATTAGCAGGTTTTCCATGATATAATGTTTAAATTTGATATGGATTTCAGAACAAGAAAGATGACATGAAAAAATATATTCCTGGAATACTTTCATACCCTAGATTTCAGCCAGATTTTGAATTCAAACTCATATTTGAAGACAGAAGTCGAGGAACAGAAAGGAAATAGCCTAATTTCTCTTAACACATGAAACTAATGACGCTGGATGCTGAAACCACTCATTATAGTTTATAAGTCTCTTTGAAGCCAAGGACGCTGGCAGGAACCCAGAGAAGCCATAGAGAAGTGTGGATGCTAAAGGGAGGTTGAAAGTCAGGTCTGTGATCAGTTGCTTAATTTACCATTCCTCTCACTACCTTTCCTGTAGGAAATCCAAATGGTGCCATCCTACATCCCTCAACGTTGTTCGAATAATTACATCAGAGCTATACCGATCACTAGGAGATGTCCTCCGTGACGTGGATGCCAAGGCCTTGGTGCGCTCTGACTTTCTTCTGATATATGGAGATGTCGTCTCAAATATCAATATTACCAGAGCCCTAGAGGAACACAGGTCAGGGTGGGAAAAATGGCAGGGATAAGACTTAGGGACCAGCAGAGCTCTAAGACTACTCTGCCTCATGTTCTTTATAGGTTAAGACGGAAGCTAGAAAAAAATGTGTCTGTGATGACAATGATCTTCAAAGAGTCATCCCCCAGCCACCCAACACGCTGCCACGAGGACAACGTGGTGGTAGCTGTGGATAGTACCACGAACCGGATTCTGCATTTCCAGAAGACCCAAGGCCTCCGGCGATTTTCATTTCCCTTGGTAAGTGGGTATCTGGGGAACTCCAGGTGGGAGGAGCTGAGCTTCTAGAAGGGTAGGTTAAAGCCTCTGTGACCTCTCCCACAGAACCTGTTCCAGAGCAGCAGAGATGGAGTGGAGATTCGGTATGACTTACTGGACTGTCACATCAGCATCTGCTCTCCTCAGGTGAACTCTCCAGAACAGGGCTACATACCCAAAGAGTAGAGCTCCCAGGGGTCTGTTATCGCTCCAGGGATTATGTCTTCTCCCTCTTTCTCTTATCTGTTGTATAGTAAAGAGCTACTATTACCTCATTCCTGGTATATTGGAAACCAAGTCTATGTTTTGTTCCATAGTCAATTATTATGGGGTTGAAGGCTCTCTGGGACTTAATCTTTGTTTCCTGAGGAAGTGCTTAACTTTAGCACATGCTGTTTCCCCCCACAGGTAGCTCAACTCTTCACAGACAATTTTGACTACCAAACTCGAGATGATTTTGTGCGAGGTCTATTAGTGAATGAGGAGGTGAGAAATAGCTTCCAGAACCTCTAGGAGAAAAGATTTATCTTACTCTGGTAACCGTTGGTTCCCTTCGGTGTTTCATTAAGCCTTCAGAGGGAGGAACAGTCCACAAAGAAAACACGGGCCATCGTTGAGTGGCAAGGAGGTTTAGAACGGGGTTCTGCTTTGGGACTGTTTTCCTGTCTTCTGGACTGGGCGATCTCCCTTTCTCTTCCTTTAGATCCTAGGAAACCAGATCCACTTGCATGTGACAACTAGGGAGTATGGTGCCCGGGTCTCCAACCTACACATGTACTCAGCTATCTGTGCTGACGTCATCCGCCGATGGGTCTACCCTCTCACTCCAGAAGTAAACTTCACCGACAGCACCACACAGAGCTACACTCATTCCCGACACAACATCTACCGAGGGCCTCAAGTCAGCCTGGGCCACGGCAGCGTTCTGGAGGAAAACGTGCTCCTGGGAGCTGGCACTGTCATTGGCAGCAATTGCTCCATCACCAACAGTGTCCTTGGCCCTGACTGCCGCATTGGTGAGCGCAGGTGGGGAACCCAGCAGCATTCCC
Organism: Peromyscus californicus insignis; assembly: GCF_007827085.1. Classification (NCBI taxonomy): domain Eukaryota; kingdom Metazoa; phylum Chordata; class Mammalia; order Rodentia; family Cricetidae; genus Peromyscus; species Peromyscus californicus. Next base: position 5,767,936 of record NW_026294458.1, on the reverse strand, counting down.
ACAGACACAGGGGTGTGTCTCCAGAGGCTAGGGGGGTGCCAAGGGTTAGCCCTTACCAGTAGGAACTAGAGTGGCTCTCTATGAAAGGAGGAGAGAGAGTGGGGAGATGGCCCCAGGGTTGAGAGCACTTACTGCTCTTGCAGAGGACTCGGGTTTGGTTCCCAGTACTCATATGGTAGTTCACAACCATCCTTAACTCCAATTCAGAGGAATCCAGTGAACTCTTCTGACCTCCTCAGGCACCAAACATACATGTGGTGCACATACATACATGCACGCAAAACATTAAAAATTCAGTTAATAAATCTTGAGGGTGGGAGGAGAAAGAAAGAAGGAGAGTCCTTTGCTTGTTGGCACACTTTTGGTTTTTGAGACAGCTGGCCTTGAATTTACAGAGACCCACCTGCTTCCACCTCCCAAGTGCTGGGATTAAAGTCATGAGCCACCACCCCCAGTGTTGGGCCCACATTTACAATCCCAGCACCTGGGAGATGGAGACAGGAGGATTACAAGTGTGAGGCCAGCCTGGAGCTGTGTATTGAAACCTGTATTAAACAGCACAGGCAGGAGGGCAAGAAGAAGGAAGTTAGCTGGCCACAGTTGTGTATAATCCCATCTACTCAGGAGCATAACTTGAGTCAGGGCTTTGAGGCCAGCTTTGGCAACAACACAGTGAGACCCATCTCAAAAGCAGTTAACAAAAACAACAACACACAAAAAAAAAAAAACAGAAAAGGGCACACAGGAGAGAATAAGAATTTGACAGCTGATACGTGGTCTATGACTTTTTTGGGGGGTGGATATCAAGACAGGTTTTCTCTGTGTAGCCCTGGCTGTCCTGGAGCTCTGTCAACCAGGCCTACCTCTGCTTCCTGAGTGCTGGGATTAAAGGTGTGCCCCACTACCGCCCAGCCTAGTGTGACTCTTAAGATGACTGTTCACATTCTGGAATGTCCTCTGCTGTGTTCATATTTGGATCCAAGTGGAGAGTGAGCATGTACCTATGCTTAACCATTACAGTTTACAAAGGGCATGTGTGTTCTTTAGCCCTCAAAGAGATGGTCTTGCCCTGGTAACAACTAATGTGAGGGAGTGCTGGGTGTTCTGAGTGTGGACTTGAGGTGTTCTTTTTGCTCTCCTTTAATGGTGGTTTTCCTCTTGACAACTCACTTTGGTTGAAGAATATAAGACTAGTAGTTAGCCCTTTGAATCCAATAGTACAATTCAAATTCTGTAATTCACACATGACTGTTATAAGGTTTATTTATAGTTGATTCTGAGAAATCCTGAAGGTTCTCAGGGAAGCATATATAGAGTGTAAAATTATTGTAAGTGTAGTAGAGGATGGGCAGTCTGCTCTCAGGGCTGACCTGGGAAGGGTCTGGATGTTTGGAATGTTGGCAGGTGAATGCCAGAGTTAGGTGGGAGCTGGGGCTGGTGTCAATCAGCCTTGTCCTCCATGAAGGACTGTTTGGGAGGTGTACCCTGAGTGACCAGAAGTCCTCCTCATTCTGAGCCAGGTGATAATGTGGTCCTGGACCAGGCCTACCTGTGGCAGGGAGTCCGCGTGGCTGATGGATCACAGATACACCAGTCTCTGCTCTGTGACAAAGCTGAGGTCAAGGAGCGGGTCACACTGAAGCCACACTGTGTCCTCACTTCCCAGGTAAGGCCCATTCCAGGCTGGGCACAGTCCTGAATTGAGTAGTGATTGTGCCAAGTCGAGGGACCATATTCCCGTAAACATTTCTCTGACCTTCTGCTTAGCTTAGTATAAAGCCAGAACGAAACAGGAAGCATCATTCTGATGGTCAAATATAGTTCTCCTCAGTGCATTAAGTCTGTGCCACACTCCATCCTTTTTTCTCTCTCAGGTGGTTGTGGGCCCAGATATCAACCTGCCTGAGGGCTCGGTGATCTCTCTGCACCCTCCAGATGCAGAGGAAGATGAAGATGATGGCCAGTTCAGTGATGATTCTGGGGCTGACCAAGAAAAGGAGAAAGTGAGGCTGAAAGGTGTGAGGCTCAGCAGGTGTGGGGCATCTGTGCATCTCTCTGCCCCGTAGAAGAGCCTGTCTTGCCAGAGAAGTCGGTGCTGCTGCTAGGCCTTCTCAAAAGATCAATCAATGCCTTTTCCAGGTTACAATCCAGCAGAAGTAGGCTTTGAAGGGCAGGGATACCTCTGGAGAGCTGCAGATGTGAACACGAAGGAAGAGGAGGAACTACGGCAGAGTCTGTGGGGTAAGCTACACCTTAGACCTGCCTGCCTGCTACTTAATCTGAGTAGTTTTGAGAACTTTGAATGCCTCAGAATGTGATTATTATTGCGTCCTCAATTCATACTGACAGGACACATATTTTGGTCTGTCAGTGTTTAGGTCTGGTCTTTTTTTTTTTAACTTAGTGATGTATGTATGTGTGCGCGCATGCGTGAGAGTGTGTGTGTGTGTGTGTGTGTGTGTGTGAGAGAGAGAGAGAGAGAGAGAGAGAGAGAGAGAGAGAGAGAGAGAGAGAGTGAGAGAGAGTTTATGCATGCATGTGCCGTGTCAGGAGAGGTGAGAGGACCACTTCCTAGGCTAGCACGCTTGCTGTGTAGTGAGCGTGACCTTGAGCTTCCTGCTCCTCCATTTCCTCGGTACTGGTCTTACAGGCGTGCACAGTGCACCTGGTTTTGTGTGTTGCCAGGCTTCTGTACGTGGGAGCCAAGTACTCCACCACCTGAGCTTTTCTTGTTCTTAGGACTCACAATCAATGTGGAAGATGAAAGTGAAACTGAAAGTGAGCGAAGTGTGGATTCTGAGGACCTGGACAGCCGAGCAGGGTCCCCTCAATTGGATGACATCAAAGGTGTGAACAAAGTGGGAAGTTTACTCTTTGCTTGAATCACCTAGCCAGAGGCTCAAGTTTCTCCCATCCCGGCTTTGCTGTGAAAGCCCGAACTAGATGACTTAAAGCAGAGCAAGAATGAATTTCTTTCCTTTCAGTATTCCAGAATGAGGTCCTGGGAACACTGCAGCGAGGCAAAGAGGAGAATATTTCCTGTGACAATCTAGTCCTGGAGATCAACTCTCTCAAGTAAGAGCAACCCCTTCCTGTTTCTTCTCTGTGCTGCCCCAAGAACAGAGATGTTCTCTCCAAGCGTTTCTTCCCAGAGTAGGAGACTGGATAGGAGAAGGCCAGGAGTGTTTGAAGCAAGAACTTTGGCATCTAGCCTCAGAGTAGATTTCCTCTCCTCCAGCATGCTGTCAGAACCCTCCTGCACTTAGAGCTGAAAGACGGTGAACCCTGGAGTTACTTCTGCTGCAGCAAAAGGCCTGGAGAGAGCAACTTGGGGAAAGAGGGCTTTGTTTTGGCTCACAGTTTGAGGATACAGTTCGTGGTGGCGGGAGCTGGGAGCAGCTGGTCACATGGCATCTGCAGCGAAGCAGCGGAAGTGAACGCTGGTGCTCAGCCCAGAGAATAGGTCTTCCCACATGTCCAGAGATTTGTCTACTGGGATGATTCCAGGTCCTGTCAAGTGGACCGTCACTATTAACCATAACACATGTGAATCTCCCCACAGGTATGCCTACAACATTAGCCTAAAGGAGGTGATGCAGGTCCTCAGTCATGTGGTCCTGGAGTTCCCCCTGCAACAAATGGATTCCCTGCTTGACCCAAACCGCTACTGTGCCGTGCTGCTTCCTGTAAGCAAAGACTGAGGCCAGGTGCACGGGAGTGAGTGGAGGCAGCTAAGTGTCTTTGCAGTGCTTGTCTTAGAGGAGGTTGGGAGGCAGTGGGCTTGCTGTGGAGCATATGTTGCTTCTGGGTCCATTCTCCTTGCCTGTGGAAGGTGGTTGGTTTCTGGAGTGGCAGTAGCGGGTCCAGGTCTGGTAATATTTAATACTGAATGGTCTTTGAGATCCCAAGATTGAGAGCATTCCAGGTCCCCAAAAGGACATTCAGAAATAGTACTGGAAATCAGCTATTATGGAACATATCTGTAGTTTAACTCTTCCAGGAAGTTAAGGCAAAAGGATCACTGGAGCCTAGCCAGGATAACACAGCAAAATTCCATCTCAAGACCAAAGTCTAAAACAACATGAAGAATAGACCTGGTGTTACAGAGCCCACAATGATTTGACCCAGAACAAGATTAACCCCTGGCTGGGGATAGGTATTTTGAGACAGCATCTATCTGACCCACTTTTCCCTTCCCTGAGAAAGGTAATTCTTTCCAACCTCTCATTGGAACAGTTCTAAATGCCTCTTACATGATTCTGTAATGCCTACATCATCTCCCTCTTGTCCTTCCATGTCATCAATATTGATTGTCTTTGCTGTTCAGCTTCGGGAGCATGCTAAGGAATATACCACAGTTCATTTCCCCCTTCCCCTCCTTTTCCCATAGCTGCTCAAAGCCTGGAGCCCTGTTTTTAAGAACTACATAAAACGTGCAGCTGACCATTTGGAAGCACTGGCAGCCATTGAGGACTTCTTCTTGGAACACGAAACTCTTGTTACTTCCATGGCCAAGGTGAACACCATCTCACACTTCCGTACCCTCCATGTGCTTTGAAGCAGGCCTTCATGACCCCTGCAGAAACACAAAACTGAGGTTAACTTTTGCCTATCCTAAGTTTGTTCACCATACCATCTGTCCCTGGGATCTTGCTTACTGCTAGGGTAATGCAGCGCAGAGCCAGACTGGTGCTGGTGAGGCAGCCATTGGGGTTGGCCTGAGATTGCACTAGCCAACCATTCATCAGGAGGTCCACGGGTCGTGCCTGTCTCAGTACAGTTCACTCTTGTCTCTCCGCTTGGTGTCTGTTTGGTTTCCTCAAACTGGCCTTAAACTTGTGATGCAGTTGACTTTGGATTCCTGATCCTCCTGCCTCTACCTCCAACCCCCAAATGTTGGCATTACAAGTGGCACATACCACTCTGCCCGCTCTCTTGTCTATTTTGAAGAGGCTACTTGGTGCGTGGGAGGAAGCTGAGAGCCTGGAGGTGCTAAGATCTCCTCTCCGATGTTAGTCATTATTAGAATATCCTTGCTGGATCCAAGAACCCTGAGCTTCCCCTTTGCTGACTTCCTGTAGGTTCTGATGGCCTTTTACCAGCTGGAGATCTTGGCTGAGGAAACAATCTTGAGCTGGTTCAATCAAAGAGACATAACTGACAAAGGCCAGCAGTTGCGCAAGAATGGACAGGTAGGTTAGGCTGCCCTCCGCTCCCCGATGCCCTAGTCTTCCACCTCCACTCTCGGGACTTTGTGGTCGGAGCTGTTTATCCAACAACAAGAACAAGGGAATACATGTTTCTCCCCTCTGCTTCCTCACAGCTGCAGAGGTTTATCCAGTGGCTAAAAGAGGCAGAAGAGGAATCATCTGAGGATGACTGACACTGACTGCCGGTTCCCATGGTGTGGTATTGGTTGCCCTCCTAACAGATGAGGCAGGACAAGAAAGCTAGCTACAGAAGCATGAATGGCTGCTACAGACTGAGACTTAACACAAGTTGCAACTACAGTATTCTTCCTACTGCTGGCGACCGTGTGCTTCTCATCCCGACTGACGTTGGGATGCGGGAGGTTAGGAAAATTTAGACAGCCCCTGCAGTTGGAGGTAGGCCAGAGGAAGCCCTTTGTTCTCCAGCTTCCCTCGGGGACAGTAAAGAGCAGCTGGCCCTCTCTCTTGTTCGTATTTGTTAATATTAAAAAGAGGGGTGTATTGGGCTTCTCGCCAACTCTGTCTGATCAGCCAGGAGAGAAAGTGAGGCGATCTGACTCAGCTGCTTTTAGCCAACACCTGGAGGGAAGGAGAAGGCTTGTGGTAGCCACAAGGTGGTGCTATGCTACCTGATTAATTCCGTTCCCCTGGCGCATGGGAAGTGAATGGCTGAACTGCCTTCCCAAGCTCCATAGACCAGTCTGTGGTCGTGGAGTGGTGCGCCAGAGCCTATTTCCGTAGCCTTTCCTGGTCTGAACACCCTCTCCCCGAGCGTGATGGTGTCAGGCATATATGAAGCCATCTGCCACTCTAGCCTTTTCCAGTTGACCCAGTACTGGTTCTGTCAGAGATACTGGGCCACATCATCTTAACAGATAAGGAAATCAATCCCCTGGATGTGAGCACATGCCTTTAATCCCAGCACCCTGGAGGCAGAGGCAGGTGGAGCTCTGTGAGTTCAAAGCCAGCCTGGTGTACAGAGTGAGTTCAGGGCCAGCTGGGGCTACACAGAGAAACCCTGAGGGCAGTGGGGGAGTAAAGAAACCCACCTAAGATGTTATGAATCTTTCAGGGCATAACTAAGGACTTTGACCTTATAGTTCAGAGCTCTGTCTGCTTTAGTGAAGTAGAAACTGTCGCAGAAGCAAATGAACCCAAAAGCCAGGGATGGACATGCTAAAAACATAGACATTCCTGTGAAGGATGCTTTCTCTTAGGCTGAGTTTAACATGTGGCAGGAATTCTGCTAGTCATGTGTTATTTCATTTGACCTTTGCCGTCAGCCTTGTGAAGTAGTTCTTGTCATTTTCTGATGAGATGCCTGCAGCTCAGAGAGGCCATGTGACTGGTCACTCACAGAGGCAGAGTTGGCCTCTAACCTTAGAACTGGAGTTTGTTACTGCTATGCAGCTCCCATGACCTCAACACTCTCCTTCTGTGAGGTCTTTGCTGCCTTCATATAGAGTGGGTCATTAAGTTTCTCGTGACACTAACCTGTAGTAAATGTCACCCTACACACACCTGACATCATATACGAAAGAGGTGCCTTTGTTTCATTTGAGTGGGAAGAACAAGCTAAAGAAGGGGCTGCTACACTCTGCTTGGTGCAGAGGCTTTTTTAAAAAGGAAAAACAAAAAAAATCTTGGCATGGTAGCAACACTTGTCAGCACTTGGAAAGTGGAAGCAAGCAGTTCAGGAGTTCCAGGCTAGCCTGGGCTATGGGAGACCCTGGCCAGGTCCAAGATCTAATACCTGGAGATCACATACAGAGATGATGGCCTGACCTATGGGACAATTAAGCTGTAAGACATCTTGATCTGTTCCAGATAGTGCGCAGATCAGAAATGACAGAACTTTAAGAAGGGATCCTTCTAGTTATGGTAATAGAGAAGGTTTCACCAAACTGTGATGCTAAGTCAGCTTAGGAAGGGAAGAAGGAGGTTAGAGCACATCCACAGCAGAGATCGCCAAGTCCGTGAAGGGATGGTAGGAAGGTGTGTGACTCTGTAAGAACAGGAGGGGTGGTGAATGATGTGGCACCACTGTGAAACATTGAAAATGGAACAGTAAGGGCTAGAGAGTGGATCAACAGCTAAGAGCAGTTGTTCTAACAGAGGACCCAGGTTCGATTCCCAGCACCCACTGAGCATAACTCCAGCTCTAGGATACACATGCTACACAGACACACATGTAGCAAAACACTCATTCACATGAAATCAGTGTTGCTGGGCAGTGGTGGCTCACATGTTTAATCCCAGCACTTGGGAGGCAAAGGCAGGTGGATCTCTGTGAGTTCGAGGCCAACCTGGTCGACAAAATGAGTTCCAGGACAGCCAGGACTGTTACACAGAGAAACCCTGTCTCAAAAAACCAAAAAAAAAAAAAAAAAAAAAGAAAAAAGAAAGAAAAAATGTAATGGAATAGTAAAAGGTGACTTAGAATAGATGGTTCTTCTTACTGGGGTAGTGTTATTAACAAGCCAGTATAAGGTCTGTCACAGCGGTCCTCAACCTTTTGCCTCGACCCTTTAATACAGTTGCTCACGTGGTGACCCTCAGCCATAAAATCGTGTTTGTTGCTACTTCATAGCTGTCATTTTGCGAATTACGAATTGTAATGTAAATATCTGTGTTTTGTGGTGGTCTTAGGTGACCCCTGTGAAAGGGATGTTTGATCCTCCCCTGCCCCCCCCCCCCCCCCGTGGGTCTCAACCCACAGGTTGAGAACCACTGGTCTAGAGCCTTAGAGGAAAGTAAAGATGTGGAAAGAGGAGCTCACACAGAGATCCACTTATAAAGATGTCCCTGCACACACACCATTGCCACTTATAGATCTAGCCAGGTGACTAGCCTCTTCTCTACAAGAAATGTACAGTTAAGTCTGTAAACGATGGTAGGGAAGAGATCACCAGAGAAATATGTTCAAGAAAGCCATAAGAAACCAGGCATGGAGCATGACTGTAATCCCAAGATCTGTGTATAGAGTTTACTGATAAGTTTCACTGTGGTAATGGAGTACTTGGGGGGTGAGGGCAGGGAGATCAGGAGCTCATGGTTATCCTCAGTCATACAGCCAGTTTGAGGTCAGTCCAGGCTATGTGACACCTTGTCTCAGAAATTGTCACAAGTTTCCAGACTTACAGAGCCTATGGGTTCCCAGCATGATGAAAGTCCCATGAGATTTCAAGATGTCAGAGCCCTCGACTCAGTCAGAAATATGGTTGGGATGGGGTATTAAGTTGACTGAAGAATTCAGGAAAACTGTGTGAGTGCTGGAACACTGCATCCACACATTTACTAGAACCCCCAAGTCTAAAACAAGTACAGGAAGGAAAACGTGGCCTTTGAATGTTGACACTTTTCCTTTCCTTGACCCCCCCAAAGAACAACTTCCCCCCACTTTACCACCCTGCATTGAAACTTAGTTAGTAGCTATAGCCCTTGTGCATGGAGCTCCCAACCTGCATTTTAGTGCCTCACATGCATTAAAAGCCAAGGCCCAAGCATTGAAGAATCCTCCAGCATGAGAAGTAGAAACAAAACATGAAGGGAAACAAGGGAGCTCTGGAAAAGTAGGATACTATGTGAAGTTTGAGGGCAGAAAGCTATAATTAGGATTATGAAAACTCAAAAGAGGGAACTACTGTGTCCATAAAGAAAAATGTCACAAAAGGGGAGAATTGGAGAAAAAAGAGTTCTTAGAACTTCCGAGGGCTGGCAAGATGACCGAGCAGGTAAAAGCACTTGCCACCCCAGCCTGCTGACCTGAGTTCAGGGAAAAGTTCAGTCCCCAGTACTCATAATGAAGGCGAGAACTGACTCCTGAAAGTTGTCTGGTCTCTACATACCTGTACAACTGCAGTAATAATAATGACAGTCTTAAGTGACTGGAAGACTGGATAGGATGGGGATGCTTCATTGCATGCTCAGCCTTACATGTGCTTGGCTTTACTCAGGAGCGGTCAGTTTGATTTCATTCTCCCCAAGCCTGACTACTCTTGTTTGTATCCTCTCTGGACCTATGTAAATACCAGTATATCGGAGTATTGAAATCTGATATATTGGATAAATAAGTGACTAGAAGGGTTCTAATAATAGGAAATCTTATAATAAGATGAAATTGTCAAAAATAGTAGAGGCAAAAAGGATAGGAAGAGTCAATCCAGAAGGTCCAACATCTAATGAGAACGGCAGAGAGCAAGAAAGAGGGTAGGACAATATCCATTCAAGACATTGTTGCATTTCTAGATACTCCAAATGCCTGGCACCATGAATGAGGAAAGAGCCCCACTAAGCAAAGCCATTACATACCTCTAGTCCAGCTTATCAGATGCTGAGACAGGAGGATGATTTGAGCACAGGAATTAAAAACCAGACTGGGCAACACAGAGATTTTAGTCCCAGGAATTAAAAAAAAAAAAAAAATGCCCAAAGGCTTCTAGAAAGAAGCCAAGCCTTGAAACCATATCAAGCCAACCCCTTATTGATGGAACTAGAAAACAAATACCTTCAGAATTCTGAAGGGAAATTTTTTTTCAACTCATTTTTTAGAATGATTTTGCTTGTGTGGAGATGTTGGGGAGCACACACATGCCAGTGTACCTGTGGAAGTCAGGCTTGCAAGAATTAGTTCTTCCTCCACATGGACCCTGGGAATCCAACTCAGGTTGTCCGGTGTGGCCTTTACACTGAACCACTGCACCAACTCTCAATCATAGATTAGCTATGCAGCTCAAACAACCTGGGCTTTAGTGGTAGAAATCTTGCTACATTCACAAGACCGTAAAAGGTGGAACATCAGTAGGCAGTGTCTAGAATGTGTAAATCAAGAAATAGACTAGGTGATGGTGGTGCACACCTTTAATCCCGGCACTCAGAAGGCAGAGGCAGGTGGATCTAAGTGAGTTCAAGGACAGCCTGGTCTACAAAGTGGGTTCCAGGACAGCCAGGACTTACACAGAGAAACCCTGTCTTGAACTGCCCCCCACCCCCCAAAAAAAGAAAGAAATAGATAGGCTGGGGAGATGGCTCGGGTTAAGAGCACTGGCAGCTCCTCCGAGGTCCTGAATTCAATTCCCAGCAACCACATGGTGACTCACAACCATCTGTAATGAGATCTGGTGTGCAGGTGTACGTGCACACAGAACACTGTATACACAATAAGTAAATTAAAAAGAAGAAGAAATAGGCATCATGTTAAATGCCTGTAACCCCAGCCACTTGAGAAGCAGAGACAGGAGAGTAGAAAGTTCAAGGTCATCCTGGACTTTTCATTTTTAATATTGGGGCTGGAGAAATGGCTCAACTGTTAAGAGGGCTTACTTCTCTTATAGAGGACCTGAGTTCAATTCCCAGCATCCACATCATCGGTGGGTGGCTCACAGTTTTCTGTAACTCTAACACCCTCTTCTGACCACTTGAGATACCTATAATGTGTGCACATACACACATATATAAATAAATCTTGCCAGGCATTGGTGGTGCACACCTTTAATCCCAGCACTAAGGAGGCAGAGGCAGGCAGATCTCTGTGAGTTCAAAGCCAGCCTGGTCTACAGAGTGAATTCCAGGACAGCCAGGGCCACACAGAGAAACACTGTCTTGAAAATTTAAATAAATATATTGTAGGCTTTTTTGGACTGCCAGCGCCCAAATCATGACACAGAGACTTATTTTTAGTTATGAACGATCAGCCCTATCTTATACTTGTCCCATTAGCTCTTATAACTTAATTTAACCTGTTTCTCTTGATCTATATTTTGCCTCAGGGCTTTTTACCTTTCATTCTGTATACCCTCCGTGTCTGGCTGCCTGGCTGCCCCTGGGCATCTCCCTTTCTTTCTCCCTGGTTCTCTCCTCTCTTTCCTTTTTATTCTCTCTCCCGGCCACCCCAGCCTATCCCTCCACTGCCTGGCTATTGGCCATTCAGCCTGTATTAGATGAATTAGGTGCCTTAAGCAGGCAAAGCAACACCTTTTTACATTGTAAATAAGTTCAGCATAAACAAACGTAACACATCTTTACATCCTTAAATGCAACAGAAACAAATGTAACATGCCTTTAGTAACACATCTTTACATGTTAAACAAATGCAACAGAAAGGAATGTAACACATCTTTGCCTAAAGTAATATTCCACAACAATAAATCTTGAAAACAAGTTTTAATACTGTTTAGTTATACATACACATTACTTGGAGAAAAAGATTAAATGAAGGATATGAAGTTAAAACATAGATTATGTAACTGCTACTGATTATGTTCTTTTGCCTGTAATAAAAAATTGGTTATGATGTAATGAGAAAGACTGTAGAAGAAGATTGATGTTAGATTATGAAGAACCTTGTGTAACATGTTGAGGGTAAAAGGCATGTTGGGTAATATGAAGGTTTTTGAGCAGAGGAGGTCGTGACATTTCAGGTGACTAAAATAGGTCCTGAAATGCAGCCATAATAGCACATGATAATCCCAGAAAGGAGGGTTGCAGGGAGTTTTGAAGCCACCTCTGGTATACATGGTTACAACCGAGAAGCTGAACCACAGACTGGCTATACCCAGTTCTGGTTTTGACACCTACTGTCCCAGTCATACACATTCTGTGTGTGTGTCCTGTCTCTCTCTCTCTCTCTCTCTCTCTCTCTCTCTCTCTCTCTCTCTCTCTCTCTCTCTCATTTTATTTTTGCATATGGGGGTGGGGGTTCAAGACAGTTTCTCTGTTTAGCCCTGGCTGTCCTGGAACTCAAGAGATCCACCTGCCTCTGCCTCCTGAGTGCAAGGACTAAAGGCGTGTGCCACCAAGCCTGGCTGCTTGCACTCTTTTCATTTTTCTTTTTTTTTGGGGGGGGGGGGTAGCCTTGGCTGTCCTGTAGACCAGGCTGGCCTCGAACTCAGAGATCCGCCTGCATCTCTCTCCTGAGTGTTGAGATTCAAGGCGTGCACCAATCCATTTCTCAAACTAACTTGCGCATAAGCGCTGAGGTTATAAGGATGAGAACTTGAACTTGCTCAGCCCTCAAGGAGCTTAGTTTAGTATCGTCCTATGACAGCAACTGTGTTGTCAGCAGAACCCAAAGCCCCACGCCGAAACCACCCTGCTCCGGGGATCCAGTTGGGTCTTCAAATCCATCCTCTTCCGCAGAAGGTGGCACCTGTGTTCCACCCCTCTCCGGCTGCACAGGAGCCAGCAAACCGTTCCCTTGGCCCACCGGGTGGAGACTTCCACCTCCAGCGGCCTGAACCGGGATCGCCAAGAACCGAGCGCCGCCCGGCGGGTGGGCGGGCAGTCGGCAGAGAGCAGCCAGCGCGGCTCGGCGTCGGGGCGGGGCGGGGCCGCGCTGGGCTCAGCCCAGAGCCGGGAGGGCCGAGGCCACCGGAAGAGTCGCGGTCGCCAGCCGAGCGCCGGGGAGTGGGGAGCGGAAGCGGCGGCGGGCGGCGCTGGGACCCGGGAGCGGCCGGAGAACAAGGGAGCTGGCGCCCCGGCCGGCGGCTGAGCGGGGCTGAGCAGCGGGCCGCGCCGAGCGCCGCGGGAGAGGCCCGGCCCCGCTGCCCGAGCAGGCCGCGCGCCGCGCCGCGGGGCCGAGGCCGGAGCCATGGGCGAGACCAAGATCATCTACCACCTGGACGGGCAGGAGACGCCGTACCTGGTGAAGCTGCCCCTGCCCGCCGAGCGCGTCACCTTGGCGGACTTTAAGGGCGTTCTGCAGCGGCCCAGCTATAAGTTCTTCTTCAAGTCTATGGATGACGATTTTGGGTGAGGATGGCCCCCGCCCCGCCCCCGGGGAGCCCCTGCTGCTCGGCTGCTAGGGGCCTACGCGGCCAGTTCGGACTTCCCTCGCTGCACTGGTTTCTAGCCCCGCTTGCAGCTAGGGAGCGGCTCGGTCACTTGGGATCCTCTTGACTTTGAGGGACTCCCGATCACCTCCTGGAGGCCTTGTCCCCCTAGTTCCTACCATTCAGGCCCCCTCACTCCCCACGGATCAGCGGCCCCCATAGACGTACATCTCTTCCACTCCAATCCAAAGTCAGGAGTCCTCAGCCTTCCTTCCAGGTGCCACCTTTTAAGCACAGAGTTGGGGTTTATTGACACCCAGCCTGCCTTCTCCATCCTCTGAGCTCTGCGAGTCAGAGCCTTATTTGGAGTGTGCTGTATCTAAGGCCGCAGCCGGTGGGACTTTGAACTGGAGAAGGAGTTGGGGGGTGTTCTGCCAGGCTAGATGCTGGACCTGATGTTTATTGAGCGGTCTCCCCTCTCCCCTGGGCAGATGGGGTGTTGCCTGACCCGGAGGAGGAGTCCTCACTAACCAGGTGCTGGGGCCTTTTCTCGCCAGATGGTGATCCCAGAGGAGATGTTGCATAAGGCTTCAGAGCTTGGATGGGAAGGCCAGGGAGGGCCTATTGGTGTTCCCTTGTCTTCCCCTCCCTACCCAGCTGCAATTTGGAAGCAGGGACTGCCCCTTTAAGGGAGGTTGGAATGTTGGAGCCTGAGGGTTCTGTAGCAGCTGGCCTGAGAGGGGACACACACACACACACACACACACACACACACACACACACACACACACCCCTCTCCCAGGGCCCGAAGTTTGCCCACGTTAACTGGACAGTGGGCCTAGAGGCCATGGAGAAGACACACACACACACACACACACACACACACACACACACACACCCTCTTCTGGACCCTCCAGGCCTGAAGGTTCCTCTGATGCACTTGCCTGAGGCCTGCGCTGTACTTGCAGCTGAGGCCCCAGAGCTGGGTGAGGGGAGACATTCTTCTCCCCAGTGTTCATTAATCTGGCTTCTCTCCCAAGGCCCGCCCTCCAAGCCCCAGGAGGCAAGCACCTTCTGTCTCCTGCCTGGCTTACTTGTCATCTTCTGCCCTGGATCTCCACATTTGATGAGCTCTTGAAATACTGTGCATGGCAGTGTTTTGTACAGTGGAGAATAGATCTGACTATTCTCTTGATTCCGTTCTTGCCCCGGGATGGGTACTCCAGTGTGGTGATGATTGCCTGTCTTTAGAGTTAGGCATGCCTGGTTGGAAGATCTTTTCAGGATCTGTCTGGAAGAGCTGGGGAGAGGGGGTGAGTGTCTCAACCTGACTTGAGCGAAATAAGGAAGCAGGGCCTGAAGGAACTGGGATAATATTTCAGGGTATGCTGGGCCAGATGCCTTGAGAGATTAGAATAGTCTTGTATCTCCACCCCCACTTGCCTCTGCCTCCCAAGCAGACCACCGTGGGCTGCTTCCTGCCTTCCCAAGGCTGTTGTGCAAGCAGGCCTCAGTACAATTATAAAAGGCCTCCCCTTGCATCTGCTCACTGCTCACAGAATGTTTTTCTTGAAATCAACTGCCTGTCCACTCTTTTTTTCTTAACTGACTAAACTAATAATACTGCATCAACTACAGACAGGCCTGATTATCTGTTTCTATTTATTTCTACACTGTGTCACAAATAAATATTAAACTATTGGACGGAGCAGCGTTTATCATGTACCACCTGAAGCCATCCTGTACCCATCTGTGGTCCTGGAACCCCCTTTGCAAAATATCAGTTGGCTGTTCTAGCAGGGTTGAGAACATGCTAAGAATGAAGTGGATGTGATTAATTGTTGACTTATCACACACACATACACACACACACACACACACACACACACACACACACACACACACACGCACACACACACACACCAAGGATAAATGAGCAAAAGACCCAGTAGGGCTCTCCTATTACAGAGGGCTAATAGCAGAGGATCCTGTTCATAGTCTATTTCATTTTTTTTTAAATTTTACAAGCCCGTCACATGGTACTTACAATCTGCCTGACAGTGATATAATTCTTTACACATCTTTCGTCTCTGAGCCCTCATGCCAGCCTACGAAATGGGCACTAATGTCCCCACTTTGCAACAAAGGAAATGAGAATGCAAAAAGCCTGAAGAGCTTGGCCTGTGTCACACAGCTAGTAAGTGACAGAGATTGGTTGATAGGGGGGTCTCACTCCAAAATCTGAAGTCTTGATCACACCGCTGTAGGGGTGTGTGTGTGTGTGTGTGTGTGTGTGTGTGTGTGTGTCCGAGAGGGAGGAGGCAGACATAATACTGAGGAATACTATGCAAATGACCATGTTATAGATTTTCCTCTTCAAAAAGATAGTAAGCCCTGGCAAACTGGGACAGTAACAGGGCGCTCCAGCCAGCCTAGGCCAGTGACCCCTGTTGAGAAGAGAGAAAGCAGGCAGGGAGGAGGAAGCCTGCCTCACCTCAGCCTCAGAGGTTAGAATGTGAGGCCTTAGGAATCCCAACTCCCATCTGCTCTCCAAAAATATTTGTCAAGCTCTGGGTAGACTTAGCTCTCTTAAATTACTTGGGAGAGCCAATAAAGGCCCTTGCCTTGGTGAAGCCTAATGACCTGGGCTCTAGTCCTAGGACCCACATGGTAGAAGGAAAGATCCAACTTCCACAGATTGTCTCTGACCTCCATACACCTGTACGTACACACACACACACACACACACATGCACACACAGACACACACACACACACACACACACACACTAAAAAGTAATAAAAATCTGGGGAAACAAAAGGGGGCACTTACATTTAATGAAAGAGTGTAGATCTTCCTCAAACTAGAGAGAGCCAGTAACTAGTTTTTATTCTATTCTAAGAGTCTCATTTACCAGGATGAGACAAAGGCGTGGGTAAGTTAAAAAGACATCTCTAAGCTGGGAGAACTAAGTGGCAGGATAGGGATTTGAGCCCAGTTTTGTTTATCTGATGCTAATCTGAGTAAAAGGGAGGGAGGGAGACTGCTGTGGAGCCCTGACTACCCAGCCCTCCCACCAAGGGTGCAGTCTAAGGTTCCTCCAAAGCTGCTGAAGTCCTGCTGAGCATCTGGAGTCAACAGAGGCTTGTAGGCCTGTTGGTGACCGCCAGAAAGAGAAGAAACATCTGGAGGATGGAGTGGTGGGGGGACTCAGCCGCACTTTACTGCCGCAAGGACATAGTGTCCGTGCTGTGTGTCACGGGAACCCTCTTTTCCTCTTGAGCCAGGTTATCATGCAGGGCTGCAAGGTTGGGGAACCCAGTGGCAGACTGGTTGATAGGTCTGGGCTTCTTTCTTAGGGTTGCTGTGGGATTAGAGATGGTAGGGAGCTAGGTAGCCTTGGCTTGGGAGCTTCATCGTAAGTTCAAGAATGTGAGTATCACAAGGAAACCACGGTAAAAGTGAGCGGGGACTGAGCTTCACAGCTTCTTCCCTTGCTGCATCCCCAGAACTCTAGGCACGTGTCATCCTCTAACCTGTGGTCTGGTTGTTTACTCCTGGGGTGAGTGAGAGTGTGATGGTCCACAGCAGTTTCCATTCCCCTCTGGCCCCAAACCATGGTTGGTATCTAACTTCTGGCCCTGCCACATTCCCAAGGCCAGACTGCATGCCAGGACCAGTGTCTATGGTCCTTCATGCCCCACATTATGTCCCCTCATCCCTCATAGACCCATTACATCTATCATCAAATGGGGGGAAAAATGCGACATAGAGTGAAAAGAGAATTGAAGTCAGAACAGCCTGGGGTCCAATTCCAACTGTAACATCTCTTAGTATTGTAACCATGAATAAGTTACCAAATGTCAGTTTTTTTATTCATGAAATGAGAATTATGTTGTCTACCTAAAGGAGGCTGGAGTACAAATTATATATATATTATATATATTGTTTTGTTATGTTTTTGTTTTTCGAGACAGGGTTTCTCTGTATAGCTTTGCACCTTTCCTGGAACTCATTTAGTAGCCCAGGCTGGCCTCAAACTCACAGAGATCCGCCTGGCTCTGCCTCCCGAGTGCTGGGATTAAAGGCGTGCGCCACTACCGCCCGGCTTATATATTTTATATATGTATGTATATGCATATATATTTTTTGAGACAGAGTCTTTCTGTGTATCCCTGGCTGTCTTTGAATTCTCTGTAGACCAGGCTGGACTTGAACTCAGAGATCCATCTGCCTCTGCCTCCTGAGTGCTGGAATTAAAGGTGTGTGCCATCACTGCCCAGCTTTTTTTTTTTTTCTTTTTTGTAAAATTATGTGTTCTGACTATAGTAATAGAAGATGTAATAGATAAAAATGGAGAGTCACACAGACTAGGATTCAGACACCAGCTTTCCACTTATTAGTGGTGTGTTTAGGTGGATTATTGACCCTACGCTTAGTTTCCCACTTTTCTCCCCTTATAGCATCATCGTGGGAATGACATGATGCTCCAAGTGCTTAGCATGATGCTGGGCCCATGACGCATGCTCAGTAAACAAAGCCATTGTCATTGATCATTCCCTTCATTTTTTCAGGGGCTGGGTGGGTGGAGTTCCTCGTGTATCCCAGGCTGGCCTCAAACTCAGTCTGAAGCTAAAGATGACCTTAAGCTGCTCCTCTGGCCTCCACCTCTCTAGTGTTGGATTACAGGCATGCGCAACCATCCCCAGTATGTGGTGTTGGGTCAAACGGTGTTGTGAATGCCAGGCAAGCACTCTGCCATCTGGGCTCCACCTCCAGCCTCCTTTCTTCCTTACTGTTTGTTCCTGATAGAATCTCATTATATTGCCCAGGCTCACCTCATAATCCTCCTGCCTCAGCTTCCCAAGTGCTGACTGGATTACAGATATGTACCACATGGATGCTCATGAATGCCTTCTCTCCTCTTTCCTAGTTCCTTAAACTTGTTGCCCACAGACAGCTCTCAGAACAAAGTCAGGATTCCTAGTTGAGAAGTGAAGAATAGTAAGAATTGTGCTGCCTTTTCCCAATTTGAAGGTCAGAGGGAAAAGGAAAGTCATGCTAGGAATAGGGCATGCCCCCAGGGGTTCTGAGGTTATAATTTGCAGTCACCCAGTAGCTGAGCTGATGCTCTAGCGAGGCAGTTGGCCCAGATATGGCCCTGCCAGAGGTGTGGCCCAGAGCATAGTGTGTGTTCCTGACTTCTGACTCCCCCCACAGCTCCTTCCTCTCTGCCCTACTTCATGGAGGTGCTAAGGATTAAGTCCCTAGTCCCTCCTCACAGCTGAACAGTCTTGTGTTGATGGCTTGATCTCACACTTAGGGTAAAGGACAACTCGGATTATGAGGACCCTCCACTCCTACATCAGAAAGTTCTCTCTGATGTCCCCCTTTCCCTGCAGGGTGGTGAAGGAAGAGATCTCGGACGACAATGCCAAGCTACCCTGCTTCAATGGCCGAGTGGTGTCCTGGGTAAGGAGCCGTCAGCCTCTAGCTCTATCCCTGTGTTGGGCAGAGGGAGGAAAGGCTTAACTAAGATTTCAGCTGGTGATTTGATGCCCCTGTTTCTGAGTCTGCCTTTCGTTTTCTAATGATTTTTTTAATCTAGAGTCTTCAGCCTTTAATGAAATGTGAGGGAATAGTGGAAGGGGGGAGGGAGAAAGAGGAACACACGGTGTTGATTCAGAGGTCTCCTGTGTCCATCCAGACACCTGCTGCCAGCTGACATCCTCTGTCACTTGTGCTGTGCCCCAACTCTGCTACAGTAACCCGTGCCCGCCAGCCCCTCTCCCTCATGCGCCTGGCCAACTGCCCTTGCGTGGGCCTGTCGTCTCTGTCTCACTCTCCTGTCCTTCGTGGTCTGCTGGAAGCCACAGCTTGCTTTTCCCTGGCCCCCCTGTGACCACTTATTTTCTCCTTGGCAGCTGGTATCTGCCGAGGGCTCGCACCCAGAGCCAGCTCCCTTCGGCGCCGACAATCCACCAGAGCTGCCGCCTTCAATGGAACGCACGGGGGGCATTGGGGACTCTCGACCCCCGTCCTTTCAGTAAGTGGGACTTGAAGGTGGGAATGGCCCATGGAAAAGGGGCACCTCAGCTCCACTCAGGGCTGGATAAGGGAGCCCCCAGCTGCTCTCTTCTCCACCAAGTCCTCTCTACCTTTTAGCCCTCACGCTAGTGGAGGCAGCCAGGAGAACCTGGACAATGACACGGAGACCGACTCCTTGGTGTCTGCCCAACGAGAGCGGCCCCGACGGCGGGATGGCCCAGAGCACGGTGTGTATTCCCCACTTCTAGCCCTCCCCGAAGCAGCTTTCAGCCAGCTTTCTCCTTTTTCACCCTGTTCCCAGAGTTACGGATATGCCTGGCTCAGCCCCTGGCCTGCCTGCCTCCTATCCCTTCTTCCCTACATTGGGCCTAGCATGGACCCAGCTGCCTACCTCCCTTGCAGCAGCCCGGCTCAATGGAACTGCAAAGGGGGAGCGGCGGCGGGAGCCCGGTGGCTATGACAGTTCCTCCACCCTTATGAGCAGCGAGCTGGAGACTACCAGCTTCTTTGACTCAGATGAGGATGACTCCACCAGCAGGTGGGGCTTGACTTTCATAGGTACTGGGATGGGAGTGGGGGCGCTGGTGTGGGGGGGGGGACGGCAAGTGACTCACGAGGAGGCCTGAATCCTCTGATGCTTCACCTCTGGGAGGGGTGTGGGCATTGTGTTGGAGCCAGGGCTGTGGAGTGCCTCTTACCGGGCCAGGATGGGCCAGCCTGGTGGGGAACGACTTTGGGCCCACAGGTTCAGCAGCTCCACAGAACAGAGCAGTGCCTCGCGCCTAATGAGGAGACACAAGCGGCGGCGGCGGAAGCAGAAGGTCTCGCGGATTGAGCGGGTATGGGCTCTTTGGTGTTCGGGATGAGCAGGGCAGATTATGAGTCCTTCCCACGCAGGACCACAGCTCTTTCTTCCTCGGAGCTCTTGTGTTTGGCGTTTGGAATCTTAGTGGGCAGGGGTGGGAACACCCACGCCTGCCTGCTGCTCACAGCCACTGTGTCTTCCAGTCTTCCTCCTTCAGCAGCATCACGGACTCCACCATGTCGCTCAATATCATCACAGTTACTCTCAACATGGGTGAGTCTGGGGAACAGGTTCAAGCTGGGAAGGCATCAGGGGGTTCTGGGAAATACAACATACATTTTCTGGGACTTGGGGTGGGATCTCAGTGACCGAGTACAAGGCCCGAGGTCCCATATCCAATACAGGAAGAAAAATATATGTTCCCTATTCTCAAGTTGTTCTTTTATGAATAACACTGATAAGTAATACAATCATTTCAGTATTTCACTGTCAGGTCTATAACAGATAAACTCAGAGCTGTGGGAGCAGAACGTGGCACCCCGGGAGGTTTCCTGTGGGAGGTGACTTCTGAGAGCCCTGTCCCTGCTCATCTTGTCCCTGCATCCTTGCCTCTGACTCTGACTCTTTAGAAGGCAGCTGATGCCTGTGCCTCGTCAGGTGGGCCCGCCCCTGAGCTAGTGACCGGACTGCAGTCGGTCCAGAACCCACATGGGAGAAGGAGAAAACAGACTCCCTCAGTTGTCCTCTCACCTGCACACACAAACACAAAAGAGTGCCCTCCACAACAAAATAAGTGGATAAAAATATAACACATTTTAAAGGCAGTTAAATATAACAGAAAGAGTTTAACTTGAGTCTGAGTTTAACTCCTGACACCTACTGGCTTAGGAAGGGCACTTACGTCTTGCCGATTTGTAAAAGTAAGTCTGGAATCCCTGCCTCATAACCAGTAGAAAAATCAAAAACATGTTTAAGTGCATACTGTACAGTAATATTTACATGGTTATTATGTCAGTCACGGCCTCTCTCTGCCCTGTACTAATGGGTAGGAACCCCATGGCCCCTCTCTACCCTGTACTAATGGATGGGGGCCCTGCCCTTCTCTTCCCTGTACTAATGGGTAGAGCCCTGCCCTTCTCAAAGTGTTAAATTATTCCCTGCAGAAAAGTATAACTTCTTGGGCATCTCCATTGTGGGCCAAAGCAATGAGCGAGGTGATGGAGGCATCTACATTGGCTCCATCATGAAGGGTGGGGCTGTGGCAGCCGATGGACGCATCGAACCAGGAGATATGCTGCTACAGGTATCATTGCCTACCCTGGGTGGTGGAGAGTGAGAGGTCCCTGCTGTCTGGAGGAAGGCCCTCAACCCAGCTCCCCATCCATCTCCTGAGCCCTACCTCTTTATCTCACGCTTAGCCCTCTTTCTCAGGTAAACGAGATCAACTTTGAGAACATGAGTAATGACGATGCAGTCCGAGTACTTCGGGAGATTGTCCACAAACCAGGGTATGAATGGAGTGGGGTTCTGGGGAAGATGGGAAAGGCATTTCTGGAAGCAGGCTTGGTCTGGCCTTCATACATCCTGCCTTTACTAGGACAACCTTGTTTTCAGGCCCATCACTCTGACTGTAGCCAAGTGCTGGGACCCAAGTCCACGTGGGTGCTTCACATTACCCCGGAGTAAGTAGACAAGGGATTCAGCCCTAAAGTTGGTGTTGGCGTATGTCAGCTCGGTCCCTCATGTCTTCAGCTTACATGCTCAGCACCAGCGTGGGCGGGGCGGGCAGCCTGTGACTCCTCGTCCTCCGCAGGTGAGCCTATCCGGCCCATCGACCCTGCAGCCTGGGTCTCGCACACTGCAGCCATGACAGGCACCTTCCCTGCCTATGGCATGAGCCCCTCCTTGAGCACCATCACCTCCACCAGTTCCTCCATCACCAGCTCCATTCCCGACACAGAACGTGAGTATTCAAGCCTGTCCCCTGGGCCAGCACACAAGGCCAGGTGGGAGGCCCGATGACCCGCTTGTGCACCGTGGAGGGCCTTTGGGGGGCTCTACTCATCTCAGGTGCCTCACACTGCAGCCCTTCCCCAACAGGCGCTTAGAGCCGCACTGCACATACTTGCTTCCTCACATATGGTGAGTGCCCACAGAGCCTCAGTTTCCCCACTGGACTCCCAGCATATACTTCACCAGGTTCTCATGGTATTTAGTAAGAGGCTCTAAGTAGAACGTTTTTACTGTGTGGTATGAAGGAAACACTCATTTTTATTGTCATAACATCTACACTGTGCTAAGTACCTTCATGAAATCACTGAATTACTCTTTCACGTATTCTTGGGTGTACATTAAAGTACTCATTTTCACAGAAGGGGAAACTGTCCCAGTGGGAGAGCTGGGATGCTGCTCTTCCTAACTCCACGGCTCCGCTTTGTCTCACTACCCTGCCTCTCCCCCCAGGCCTAGATGACTTCCACCTCTCCATCCACAGTGACATGGCAGCCATCGTAAAAGCCATGGCCTCCCCTGAATCAGGGTTGGAGGTTCGAGACCGCATGTGGCTCAAGATTACCATTCCCAACGCTTTCATTGGTGAGAGAACCTTACAGCTGTAAGAAGGACGAGATGGGGTGGGGGATCATGGAGCAGGCCAGGGGTGGGGGGTCATGGAGCAGGGCAGGGGTGGGGGTCATGGAGCAGGGCAGGGCAGGGGTGGGGGGACCCAGCAGCCCCCATGGGCAACTCCTTTGAGCTGTTAATGCCTCAGGCTCACAGCTTCTGTGAAGCCAGAGGAACCCAAACCAACGGGCAGCCTTATCCCCAGGCTCAGATGTGGTAGACTGGCTGTACCACAATGTGGAAGGATTCACAGACCGGCGGGAGGCCCGCAAGTACGCCAGCAACCTGCTGAAAGCCGGTTTCATCCGCCACACTGTCAACAAGATCACGTTCTCTGAGCAGTGCTACTACATCTTTGGTGACCTCTGTGGCAGTACGTGCCTCCCCACCACCTTTTTTTTTCTTCTCTTTTTTAGAGATAGGGCCTTGCTATGTAGATTCTATTGGCCTAATACCTGCTGTGTAGCCAGCTTGACTTTGAAATTGCAGAAACCCTCCTGCCTCAGCCTCCTGAGGATTGGATTATAAGTGCATGCCACGACCATACCCAGGATCTCCACCTCCCCTTTCTTGTCCCCTGAATGGGAGTAAGGATGTGATATGATAGCTGACTCCAGGAAACCTAGGTAGGCTCAGCAGAGCTGGGGTCTGGTTCAGAGCTTGAGCCCTATGATCTAAGCAGCCCAGGCTGGCCTCTCCATTGGTCTTCCATCGCTGTGTTGAGCCTGGCATTCTCCAAGTGCCTGTTCTGTGATTGGCATGGTGCCAGTGGTTTCTGAAGTGTCAACCTACATCCCACTCAGTCTTCACCTCTCGGTGGGGGTGGGGTGGGTCCTGTCCATGTTATCAAATGAGGAAATAGATTTATTGGTGTAAAATAGTCTACCCCAGATTCCACAATTAGAAACAAAGGAGTTAGACTTGGATCCAGATCTTTTGGTTCTAGTCCCCACTGTTCTGGGCTGCTCAAGATACATGATGCTCCCAAAACATTGTCTCAGCAAGACTAAACAGAGTGCCTGCCCTTGTCCATGAACCAACAGGTACTACTAAGTCAGGATATGGATTGGCCAGGGAATCCTGTCTTTCTAAGAGCCGGGGGTGAACCATACCATGGAGTAAAGCTGGAGAAATTGTCAGTCAGGTTGAAGAGGACTTTACAAACTGCACTAAGGGTTTTAAGTTTGATCCTGAGAGGGTGCAAAGCCATTGAGCATAATTAAGCCAAATTCCCTGTGGAGACCCTTCCTTCTCAGTTGCCTCCAGATGATGACCTCAAACAGACATTGCTGTTCACACCAGCAGCTAAGTCCCAGCCCCAGTGCCCGCAGCCACCTCTGCCCCAAACAGCTTTCCTTCACACCTGTGGTGCTGGCTGGCACCCAATGGCTAACTCGGAATGCTTCTGGGACTAGAGTGGCCGATACCACAGAACACCATCCCTTGGTAGAAGGTGGGGTTCCTGTCCCTCAGCAGCCCTTACAGAGTTGTGATGGACTTTGGACTGGCAGTCCTGGGTTCAAATGTTAGCTCTGCCCTTACTGTGAACATCAGTAGGTGCTTCAACTCCTAAGCCAGAGATGGAAGGAAGAGTAGAACCTAGGCCATAGGGCTGTCTCGAACATCATATAATGTATGTAAACCACTTAGAACAGTGTGCAACCTACAAGATGTGCTCCGTAAAAGTTGCCTACTGTTCATATAGTTCATTGATTATAAGGTGCACTTTTTATTTTCACATTCCATTATCTTAAATTGAGTATATCTTCCATTGATAGTTTAGTAGACTCATAGAAACTGGTTATTATTGATATTGTTAGCAGACATCAACCCAGGGTCCCAGACCTCTTGCGACATACAGAGCTTCCAAGACAGCCATGGCAGTTTTGCTCAAAAGATGTTTCCTTCCTGGCCCCAACTTGGTCCTCCACCTAGGCCACCCAAGGCTCAGCTCAGGATGTGCTGACAGAAAAGCCTTTTTCTTCGCAGAGGCCACAAGTCTGCTGAGCTGGGAATGTGGCAGGCTCAAAGAGGAACTATGTGCTCACCCTGGAGTATACTGTTGGTCCCCAGGGCAGCACCCTACCGCTCTTTGTGTTTGAGCCAGTACAGGCCACTGCTTCCCTTCATTGCCTGCATGCTGCCACTCCTCTGACAAGGTAGTGGCTTGGCTGGCAGGCTCCATAAGCAATTTCAGAGTCCCATACCCTGGCTTCTTCCTGCAGAGCTGGCTGGATCACCTTGGTTCTTGGAAGAAGATCTAACGGTATAGAAGGCTTCTATAGAGCAATTATAGCGTTCTTAGAATTCATGTGCACATGAGCAAAGGATGTCCTAGGCAAGTGATCGGTCCTAGTGTCCCTTTATACTCCCTTCAAGGAAGTTCTAGCTCTTGTGAGAACAGCTTACCTTTAGGAAGTGCACAATTTCAAGGATGTAAGAAAGGAAGTAGTGTTGTTGGTGAACTAGTACCAGTTCTGGCTGCAAGCAGGGTGGGGAGTTTTTTCTGGCCCTTCCTACGTCATCCCCACTCTCCACGACAGCACCAGGAAAATGTGATCAGGGCAAGAGCCTTCTACAAAGGAGGCCCCCAAACCATGTGTTCATTTAGGACTCTGCCCTCCTCTTGCTCTTCTAATTTACCCTGCATGCGTGTTAGCTGACCTCTCGGTCCTGCAGGAGTGACACAGATGTACACCCCATCAGCCCGTCCTGGACGCCCCTCATCCTCTGCTCCTTTGAGACAGGATCTTACTGCACAGCTCTGGCTGTCCTGGAACTTACTATGTAGACCAAGCTAGTTGGTTTGGTTTTTTGTGGGGTTTGTTTTGTTTTGTTTTGTTTTTAGAGACAGGGTTTCTCTGTGTAACAGTCTTGGCTGTCCTGGAACTCGATTTGTAGACCAGGCTGGCCTCAGTCTCACAGAGATCCGCCTGCTCCTGCCTCCCAGGTGCTAGGATTAAAGGCATATCCACTACCGCCCAGCCCAAGCTAGTTTTGAAGTCTCAGGGATCGGCCTACCTCTGCCTCCTGAGTGCTAGGATTAAAGGAGTGGGCTATCACACCCACCTCATTCTGAACTTTTATTTTTAAGAATTATTTTTACTTTGTGTTATGAGTCCTTTGCCTGCATGTATGTCTGTGTACCATATGCATGCAGTGCCCAGGAAGGCCAGAAGAAGTTGCTGGGTCCCTGGAACTGTTGTCACAGATGGTTGTGAGCCACCATACGTGTGCTGGGAATCAAACCCAGATCTGTCAGAGCAGCAAGTGCTTTTAACTGCTGAGCCATCTTTCCAGCCTCATTCTGGACTTTTAATAAATCATCATCATCCATATCTTATTCTTATTCTTATTTGTCTTGGGGGAAAACATTCACTTTAGTTGTCCCAAACATGCCCCTCCTAATTAATCGGAGAAGGTAAATGTATAAGCCCACTCTCTGCTCTGCTATGTCTGCAGCTAGTTTAACTCAGGCTCCTCATTTGACCTCTCTGGACTTCTGTTTCCTTGCCTAGAGAATTGACGATTAACCCTTTGTGAGTTGCTGGGTAGTGTGTATTGTTTTAGTTTTTTGTTTTTAATGTGCATTGGTGTTTTGCCTATATGAGGGTACCGGGTACCCGTTATGAGAGGCCATGTGGTTGCTGGGAATTGAACCTGGGTCCTCTGGAAGCGCAGCGAGTGTTCTTAGCCACTGAGCCATCTCTCTCTCCAGCCCGATATGTAGTGTGCTTAATGAATCATAGTACAATATGTAGAGGCTTCTAGTACTTCAGCTTTCCACTCCCTGACTTTATTTCCCTCTCAACAGAAAAGAAAATGGCTGAAGAGGTGAGAGTGGGTGGGCAGGCCAGGTTATTTTTGTTTATTTTTACTTTGTTTTAGTTTTATTTGGGAGATTTTGTTTTTCAGTTCTTTGAGACTGTCTAATAATGGAGCCCAGGCTGGCTTCCAACTTGCCATGTAGCCCAGGTGGGCTTGAACTCATTATCAGGTCTCTTGCCTCAGCCTTGAACGGTACTTAGGGAAACCTTGAAGGCACTGGGTATTCGATGTGGTGGATTGGCTGCAGAGCTGTGAGGAGTGGCCAAGGAGATCTGCAGGCCTCCCATGTGGCCATAAACTTAGCATTGTTGCCTGCCGTCCATCTTTGGCTGCAGACCTCCTGACTGTGGGCGTGGGACACAAAACAGACCAGTTTACGGGGTCCTCTTCCCACAGATATGGCCAACCTGTCACTTCACGACCATGACGGCTCCAGTGGCGCCTCTGACCAGGACACACTGGCTCCTTTGCCGCACCCAGGGGCTGCCCCTTGGCCTATGGCTTTCCCTTACCAGTACCCACCACCTCCGCATCCCTACAATCCACACCCCGGCTTCCCAGAACTAGGCTACAGCTACGGCGGCGGGGGCAGCGCCAGCAGTCAGCACAGTGAAGGTAAGTCAGAAGACCAGCCGGAAGGCATCTGCGGCGAACCCATGCTACCTCTGTGCCTCCATCCTGGCCCTGTTTGTTCCCTACAGGCAGTCGAAGCAGTGGCTCCAACCGAAGTGGCAGCGACCGGCGCAAGGAGAAGGACCCAAAAGCTGGGGACTCCAAATCAGGTGGTAGCGGCAGCGAATCAGACCACACTACCCGCAGCAGCCTGCGGGGGCCGCGGGAGCGGGCGCCCAGCGAGCGCTCAGGCCCGGCGGCCAGCGAGCACAGCCACCGCAGCCACCACTCCCTGACCAGCAGCCTGCGCAGCCACCACACGCACCCGAGCTACGGCCCGCCCGGAGTGCCCCCTCTTTATGGGCCCCCGATGCTTATGATGACCCCGCCGCCTGCAGCCATGGGGCCCCCAGGAGCCCCTCCAGGCCGTGACCTGGCCTCGGTGCCCCCGGAACTGACGGCCAGCAGACAGTCCTTCCGCATGGCAATGGGAAACCCCAGTGAGTTCTTTGTGGATGTGATGTGATCAGGACCCCTTTCCTACCCCCACCCCCCACCCCCCACCCCCCGAGCCGGCTGCATCCCTTTCTCCATCAGTCGGTCTTTTTTTTTTTTTTTAAACTTTGGTACCTAAAAGGGAAATAAATGGAACTAACTGCTCCTGCTTGCTGGTAGCAGCAAGGATGAGGGTCTCTGCTCATCCATGCTACAGCCCCTAACCTGCCTCTGGCCCAGCTGGTGCCTCTGCCCACTAACCAGCATCCGTTCCATCCGGTTCTGGCTTCCCAGAATTTTTCATGTCCCTGGCTCTGCACTGCTAGTCCTACTTTCCGATGCTCCGTTCTCACACCCCAGTGGCATCACACCCTAGTACCTACCTCCCCCCAATCCTTTTCCCCACCGCCCCAAGCATGTGTGCAGAGATCTTGATTTTACCCCGCCACACTGACACCAAAAAATGGCCTTCCCCTTCCTAACTGTCCTGCCCACTACTTCAGGCCTTCACCCACAGCTGTAACCACCTCTAGTAGGCACCCATGCTGTCTGTCCCTGCTTGGAGCCGGCCAGTCAGAAGCCCAGAGAGCCTCCCTCAGGTGTCAGGCCCACCAGTGGCTTCCGGGGAATATCTCTGCTGGGCCTGGACCCTCATCTATGCCTGTCCTGTGTGCTGGTTCTCTCAGATCTAACCCTACTAACCAACAGGCTCATCTAATTTCTGGGCCTGAAAGTTTTTTCTTCTTTTTCTTCCTTCAAATTTCCCTGGGCCTGGAGCAGCCAAGAATTTCGGGCTCTTTGACTTTCTGTGAGCCCCCAGGAAAGGGAGGCCCAGCCTCCAAGGAGACCAGGAACTCTGCTTCAGCAGCCCCTCGGGCTTCCCAAGGATGTCCAGCCCCCACACCCACACAAGTGCAAGGTTACTGGGCTTCTGGGAAGGACTCAGCTTCACCCAAGCATGACAGACTGTTCTTTCCAGAGAGAAGTAGAGAAGTTTTCTCCCTACCCCCCTCACACAGACAGACAGACAGACAGACACACACACACACACACACACACACACACACACACACAAAGTGTGCCTATGCAAGTTTACATAAGCCTCAGGGCTGGTCCCTGCCCACAGGGCTGGACCCTTTCTCCAAGTCATCTCCTAGACAGTGGGGCTGGTCCCTAACTGCCCTCTCCCCTTCCTACTTGTCCGAAAGCCTCCCACACATGTCCCCAATACTTGGTACTTGGATAAAGGCCAAAAGCTGGGGCTCAACAGAGGGCTCTCCAGGTAACTGACAGGTCGTTCTCTGCTTCCCTCCTGCCCCCATGTCCTTACACCCTGCCCTGTCTTCATCTTCACCTTGACACCTGAGAACAGAGTCAGGAAATACAGGCCAACTGAAGTTATACAAGAGGACCACTGGGGCTTCCAGAAAGTTCCGGTTATTTTTAAAGTTGTTTTCCACCTTAAACCACAATTTTCTCTCTAAAACTCTGCTATAAACTCTACTGACTTCCCAGACTCACATTTTCAGGGCAAAGGTATCAGAGCTGGGGATGTGGCTCTGGGTAGAGTGCTTGCCTAGCGTGCCCTGGGGTTCAGTCCCCAGAAAATGCCTCCTGCCATCAAGATGTCCTTAGCCCATGTTTGGGGGCAAACTGAGGTGGGGATATTTTGACATTCATTCATTTAACAAATATTTCCTAGGATTTTAATGAACAAAGGGCTATGTTAGAAGCATGACTCAGTCTTACCTGTCTTCAGTACTCTGTGACTCTGCCATGTCCTGTTCTTTTGAGACCCCCCTCCCCAGTGCTCATGCACTGGATGCCAGTGTTTCCATTGCCCATCTTTTGCTCACTTCTCTTCCTTTCCCAAAATAGTGTCATCCATTCTCCTTTCAATTGCTGTTGCTATGCTGGCCACTTCCTCCACTCTTCAGATCTCTTTACTCACTGGACATCTCCATGGGTGTGTCCATATGTCCCTAGCCCAGTATAATTCCTCTTGAATTCCTGTCTTGGTGACCTTCGTCACAATCTACATAGGCCCCCAGCCAGAAACATTTATGCGCTTAAAATCCTTCTTCCTACATGGTGTTAGTCAGCATATCACACCCTTCCACTCTGACACTCTTTCTGAAGTTCAGCTGTTCCGCTCCCCTTCTTAATTTACAGAGCATGGGATTTGGAGTCAGGTTGGTTTGGGTTTGAATTCCAGCTCTCCATTTTTGGTTGTGTAATAGAGTTATTTAACCTCTCTGGAGCCTCAGTCCTCCTGTATGTAAAATGATGATAATAATACCTACCTCACAGGGTTGTTGTGAGGATTTAAATTAGATATTGTACGAAAAGTGCCGAGCACAGTGCCTGGCACACAATAGAGTAGGTGCTCAATAAATGGTAGCTATTATTATTATTATCATTACTGATTTACTCTAAACTGGCGAACATTTAGGGTATGTTGGGAAGGGAAAGCTTTGGCAAAGATAGACATGAAGCCTTGAATGGTGGTTCAAGGGTTAAAAGTATCTGATTTTGATCACTGAATAATGTCCCAAAGTGACGATCTTTTGAGAAATGTCAGGTCTTCATCCTGCTATGTCCTGGCTTCTGGAAGGAGGTTGCTAGGAATAGTAAGGTTAGCAACCAGATTTCCCCACCCCGCTTCCTTTCTGCCATAGCAGTCTTGGGCCTGCTCAGGCAACAGGATGCCTCTGCCTACTGAGAGAGAAGAACCAAATTTTCTTGATTTGGCGAGAACCAGACAGGCTGTTTGTGTCCAGGGTTGGCTTCACCTCATTCTCTCAGTCTGGATATCATGAGAGATGGAATTTCTTAATTCCATGCCCAGCTAAATTGGGGTGGAGGGCAGACAGGGTCTCTTATGTAGCACTGGCTGTCCCGGAACTCTCTATGTAGACCAGGCTGGCCTCGAACTAACTGCCTCTGCCTCCTGAGCGCTGGAATTAAAGGAGTGCATCACCAGCACACACAGTCACAGGTTTAGCTGAGAAAAGCTTTAACTAGTTTTGCCAAGAATTAGTCTCCCTCCCCACCCTTTGTCTTTGGATAATTATCCCTGGGAAAAGGCTCAGTCGTGACTGCAATAGATACATATACCTTGGGAGAATCAATCGTGGTGTTAAAAAGCAGTAAATTCAGCTTATGCCAGGTTGTGTTTGTAAAGTGTAGTTAGCCAGTCTTCGGAATCTGGAGACAATAAAAGACTTAAGTACTTCAAAATTTACAACTGGTTTCAACAAACAGCTTTGATCTCTCGAAGCCTGCCGAAACAATCTAACTAGGAACAGGGAAACTTGCAGAGACTACACTTCCCGTGATACTCAGTGAAGCAAATGAATGGTGGAGCGTACCACGACGCGTGTTAGCGCAAGCAAGACGCACTAAGGCCGGCGTCGGCTCGCTCTCTCTCGAAGGCGGTCGGTAGTTGTAGTTTTGCTAAACCTAGGGCGGTCTGATTTAGCAGCTTGAAAGCTGCGGGGGCTGACGGGACTTGTAGTCGCCGCTGGAGGCAAGCGCGCAGGCGCAGCTGAGATCGGGGCGGGGCGGGGCGGGAGCACTGCAGTGAAAGCCGAGGCAGCGGACAGGCGAGCAGGGGGCGGGCGGACATCTTGGGATCCGAGAGTGGCCAGGCCGGCCTTTTGGGGGCTGCTGACTCCAGGTGAGCTGGGAAGCTGGACTTACGGGTCCTTACCAGGCCAGCGAGGGCGCCGGGGTCGCCTGCCGTGCCCTGCACTGCGCTGGGTGGAAAACTGCCCGCACTCGGGAGTGGCCTCAGCCTTCAGACCCGGGAGGGAGCGGACGACCGGGCGGGGGTGCCTCGGGCGCGATTGCAGCAAGGGCGGGCAGCGACGCCCTCCGGTGACCCGCCGGGCGTCTCTGGGGAGAGACACGGGCCGAATCCTTGAGCCGGGACGCCGCGCGGCGCCCCCGTCCCTAGAATCCTGACAACCGCTCAACCCTGAGGCTTCCCATCTCCCCCATCCCCCCGGGACAGTGACATCTCCTTGTGCCACTCCCTTGGACAGTGACAGGTCTCGAACCTTGCGATATTCCTTCCTCCTGTTTACCCCCACGGCTCTCTCCCCCGAGACCTGTGACAGCCCCCGCATGCCGCCGTGCCATCTCCCCGGCCTGGATATCTCCTCCCTCGGCTGAGAAAACCCCACCAGCTTCTCATGCCTCACGAACCTCAGAGTAGGCCCTGTCTCAGCTTTCCCTTTTTCTGATGTCAATCTTCTCTGCCGTTTTTTGCTCCTCAAAAGCTCCTATGACCTTTGCCATAGGAGAACTTCTTGAGGGGCTTCCACGGCCGTGTTTGCTGCTGTGGGGTCACCCTAGTATATTGCTAGCAAGTACAGCTAACCGTTCCCTTAACTAAATATCCCGTTTCTGTCCAGCACACACACACACACACACACACACACACACTCACATACACACCCAACCTGCGGTTCTAGTGCCCTGAACCATCTACTGCTTGATACCTGTGGACTTGGTCCTTTGCTCAGGACTCAACCTCCATTTTGCAATTTTTTTTTTTCTCTCAGCTTTGGAACTGTGAGATTCGCATGAGTCCACCACCTTAAGAGACTTGTCATTGGTCTTGGGTTTATTTTCCAGTTTCAGAAAGAAGGTCGGTTAAACTAACCCCTGTGAAATTAATACCTGGGCTAATCCAGAAAATCTAGAACCAGATTATTAACCCCTTTTCTCAAATAGTCTAAAGTAGTTTTGACCCAAATAATTTGGACAGTCGAGGCACTCTGTTATCCCTGACCATTGCTGATAAACGTCAGGCATGCCATGAATTACTGGTAGATCTGGAGTCACAATTTAGATGGCAAGATTAATGCTACACACAGACCTTATTTTAATTGCACTTTGAAATTTTGAAAGGACAGTGACCAGAAATAACTTAAGAGTACTCACTGCTCTTCCCGAAGACCTGAGTTCAGATCCCAGCACCCCTGTCAGGTAGTTCACCACGGCTTCCACATCTAGCTTCCACACACACAGTGTACACACCGGCATGTACATTCGTGAAGGTAAAAATTCATCTTTTTTTAAAAGAACGGTAGTAGGCAGCTTGGATCATTAGGTGTGGTTTGTCTGCGCTGGGGTCTCTGCTCCTTTGCCTGCTTATCTCACTGCCTGGGAAAGATGTGCCTGCTTCAGCCACATTCCTGGGTCCAGGTTAGAGCCTAAGGGCCGGCTTTCGCTCTCCTACCCTCCACCCTCTTCACCCTGCACACCCTTTCCTGGAATGTGTAGACTTCTAGAGGTCCGTGCCCTGCTGCCTTCTTGGAAAGGTAGTGCTTGCTCTAAAGGTTATGCCTGGTGGCGGTCCCAGGCCCAAGCCAGCTAGAGTAATTCCTACCGCCATTCCTGCATCCGCAGGCGGGCCTTCTCAGTGACTCACGGGAAGGAGCCTGAATGAGATTCTGCACAGCAGGAGGTTGAGAAGAATCCTTGCTGAGCGCAGCTCTGTGAAGAAGGAGTGGGGGTTACCCTCCGGTTCAGCCGTCAGAAAAGGCTGGATGAAAATGGCCTTAATCCTGGGCCCCACACTCTGAAATTGCTTTCTCCTATCCAGTGTGGAATAAACAGGAACTGGAGCCTAGCTGAGGGGGAGGGGCTTCCCTGCGAGAGCTGCAGGGTCACTTGCTAGAGGACTGAGTCAGGAAAAAAATCCAAGCCTGTATAGCCCCGACTTGGGCAGGGGTTCTGAAGATTTCCTTTACCCTGCCCCCACCTTTCCTTCCTAGGTCTGTTCTCAGAGCAATGGGTCACAGAGACTGAGCTGCCACCATGATTGGAGGTTTATTCATCTATAATCACAAGGGGGAGGTGCTCATCTCCCGGGTGTACAGAGATGACATCGGGTAAGTTCCTTGGCTGAGCGTGCTGTGCCCCAACCTCCCTCCTGCCTCAGCCTGAGCATGCAGTATAGCCTGGTCCCCGTTAGGCACTGGCCTAGCAACAAGGCTCAGGCCCTCGGAATGACACCCCCAACCCCCAGGCTTAGGAATTCCTGCCCTTCCTATTCCTGTATCTTTTAGGTATAGATCTGGTTGCTAAAGATGAGTGCTTTTTCCCAGTCAGACTGATTCTTCCTTTCAGGAGGGAGCACTATCTCCAGTGGGTGTAGTTGGTACCAGGGGTACTAATCCATCTAAATCTTGCTTTCAAAATGCTTCTCATATTGAGAGCCTTCCCTCAATCCCTGTCAAATCCTCTTTGGTGTGTTAACTCAGCTGTTTCCGGTTGTCCTGGGCCCTTCCTGGTTGTGCGCAGGTTTGAAGCGCTCTATGGGCGCTCAGTGTCCTGAGTCCCTCAGACCTTACAAAGAGCTCACTACCGCCTTGTTTCTCACTCTCCCTCACACTGTGGCTCTTTGCTGACTGAGAGATCCTCCACTGCTCTAACCTGAGGCTAGGCTCCTCCAGTACTTCCTACCTTGTGATTCTTTCTCAGAGAGCTTGAGATAAATAGTCAGAATAGATCTGTCCGAGCTCTCCTGTTTTCTTGTCTCCCTGGCTGATGGGCTAGCCTGGTGTGGCCTTGTGGCTGTATCCATTGTTTGATGGCAGTGCCTAGCCTAAGTGAGCCTGGCTGGTACCACCCTTCCTGTTCCTCCCACCTCTGATGGTCCCGGTTGGCGCTACAGCTCGGCCACGTGACGGACGCCCTGCATGCCTTGGTGTGCTCTCTACCTGTTGCCTGTCGGGGTGTGTGCTGCCCCGTCATACCGTCGGGGTGTGTGGTGTGTCGTCTAACCCTCTCTCTCTCCCGCTGTCACTCTCCTCCTCTTGCTGGCGTCATTTCTCTCATCCCATCTCATTGGCTGATGTAGCAATAGGTAAGCAGCCTGTCACGCTGCCACTCAGGTACAGGCGGGTAGGGGGTCCTGCTCCACGTAATTGTTTTCCTTCATCTTTTTCCATCCCCTGAATTTCTGGAGTTGGATCTCAGAAAAGAATTGGGTCTTACAGTCCATAGCCCCTTCTCACCCGATAGAATAGAGTCTTCCCCAAGGTCATTCTAGCCTTGTCCAGCTTCCAGAGGAGTTGGCTTTCCCCACTCGTGGGCCCAATAGAGAGCTCTCTCTCTCTTCAGGGTCTGGAACTTTCTGGGAAGCTAGAAAGGTGACAGCTGGGGTATATCTGGGAAGTTGAAGTCAGGCCTGGGAGTCACTTCCATCATTATCCTTTGACTCCCCTACTTCTCATGGCCTTCAGATAGCAGCCCAACGCAGGCCTTCTTCCCATGACCCTACTGGGTGCTATAAGAAGGATACCCTAGTGGTTCAAGCCTTGACTCTAAATATGTGGAGGGTGGAGCTGCCAGCATCTGTAGGTGACCTCATGGGCTGAGGTCTGCCTCGATGCTGAGCAGACTCTTGGCATCCTTTTCCCTCAGGAGGAATGCAGTGGACGCCTTTCGGGTCAACGTGATTCACGCACGGCAGCAGGTGCGCAGCCCTGTCACGAACATCGCTCGCACCAGCTTCTTCCATGTTAAGCGGTCCAACATCTGGCTGGCAGCCGTCACCAAGCAGAATGTCAATGCTGCCATGGTCTTCGAATTCCTCTATAAGATGTGTGACGTAATGGCTGCTTACTTTGGCAAGATCAGTGAGGAGAACATCAAGAATAATTTTGTGCTCATATACGAGCTGCTGGATGGTGAGGCTTTTGGGGACTGATGGCCTTGGTGGGGATTAAGCTAATTGGGAGGGGTCTGAAGACTCCAGCATACTCGGAACTTTGTTTACTGAGCCTCTGATCTCTTAGGTGATGACCTCTGCCCTTGATACATCCAGTCCAAGTCCAGACCTAAAGGCTGTTTTGAAGTAGAACACACAAATAGGCCAGCCGTGGGGTGGGGAAGTTCTGGGCTTCGCTGGGGCTGGGAACTTGACTGTGGGCTTCAGCGGCTGAGCCACTGTTCCAGCCTTTCCTCTGCAGTGTGAGCCGCAGTCCACAGACTGTTCCCGGCTCTCACCTCAACACTGTGCAAGACCTGGAGAAGAGGAAGTCTTGGCGCTCCCTCTGGCTGTGCGCTTCCGAGTCTGACTGCTTCCCCTTTAACAACATCTGTTTTCTGGAGAAAATGCGGACTCATGATTTTTTAGCCTCTTACCCACTGACCATGTGACTCTTCTGTGATTTTTTTTTTTTACATTAAAAAAAGTTCTAGCTGGGCGGTGGTGGCACACACCTTTAATCCCAGCACTCTAGAGGCAGAGGCAGGCAGATCTCTGTGAGTTCGAGGCCAGCTTGGTCTACACAGTGAGATCCAGGAAAGACACAAAGCTACACAGAGAAACCCTGTCTTCAAAAACCAAAAAAAAAAAAAGTTCTGTTTCCTTACGAAGAGCAAATCATTAGCTGAGTGCTCTAACCTGGGAGGCCTTACTGCAGATGGTCACACATAGGCATGAGGACCTGTGCTAGCCAGGAGTACCCAGGCCAGGGGAAGGACTGGATTGATGGAAGGAGCCTTTGGTTTTCTCTGGAGGCTAGTAAGTCCCTTCTTTTTATTCTGTTTTTTGTTTGCAAGACAGGTTTTATTTTCTTTGTGTAGCCTTGACTGTCCTGGAACTGATTCTGTAGACCAGGCTAGCCTTGAACTCTGAGATCCGCCTGTCTCTGCCTCCGAATTGCTGGGATTAAAGGCATCTGCCACCACTACCCAGCTATAATTCCCTTCTTTTTGCAGAGATTCTGGACTTCGGCTACCCACAGAACTCAGAGACCGGTGCACTAAAGACCTTCATCACCCAGCAGGGCATCAAGAGTCAGGTACTTGGACTGTGCAGAACCCAGGAGGGCACACACACTCCTTTCCAGCTGGTCTCCAGCTCTTCCTGGCTGACTCATGAGCCTGCCCAAGGCAGGAAGTGCTGGCCTCAGCCTCCTGCCATGCCTGCAGGCCTGTTTTGCCCTGGGTCGATCTCCTACCCCAGAAGCTGCCAACTCAGCTTCTCTGTTACCAGGAATACAGCTCAGTTGGTTTCTTCTGCACCGAGGGCAGGGGGTGTGGCTGCTCCGAAGAGCTCGTGGGCTCTCCTCTCTGGCTCAAGCCTCATAGCTTTCCCCCTTTTTTTTGCTTACTGTGCTGCTTCCTGTTGTGACCTTGCTGGCTCTGCGGCCTCTAGCATCAGGTAAGCTGTTCCTTCACGTCGGCCGTTGTGATTTCGCTCTGTGCTACAGACCCCGCCCTGTAAAGGTTGTGAGGGAGGGTGGGTGACAGAGTAATGAACAGAAAGGAGAGTGGGGAGAGGGTAATGGAGGGGAGAGGAGTGAGGTCACTGGCCACCTTTACCCCTTGTAGACAAAAGAAGAACAATCCCAGATCACCAGCCAGGTGACTGGGCAGATCGGCTGGCGGCGGGAAGGGATCAAGTATCGGCGAAACGAACTCTTCCTAGATGTTCTGGAGAGTGTGAATCTGCTCATGTCCCCCCAGGGTAAGTGCCTTCTCATGATGAAACCCGAGGGGCAGGGCAGACCCTGGCCTTTCTGCCGGCTTAGCTGCCCCGTTTCTCTCTTCTGTCACAGGGCAGGTGCTGAGTGCCCATGTGTCAGGCCGGGTGGTGATGAAGAGTTACCTGAGTGGCATGCCTGAGTGCAAGTTTGGAATGAATGACAAGATTGTCATTGAAAAGCAGGGCAAAGGCACAGCGGATGAAACAGGCAAGAGGTACTGAGTCGGACGGGGCTCAAGGGAACAGAGATGGGTAGGCCTTTGAGAGTCGAGCAAGACCTAGGAAGCCACAGGTTCCTCTTGGACTTCATTTCCTCTGGAGTTGCTAACTGTCTTTCCAAGATCATCCAATGACAAGACAGATGAGGGGACTGCCATTGTCCTCAGAGAGCAGCCGCTTTGTTTGGTCCC
Organism: Peromyscus californicus insignis; assembly: GCF_007827085.1. NCBI lineage: Eukaryota > Metazoa > Chordata > Mammalia > Rodentia > Cricetidae > Peromyscus > Peromyscus californicus. The sequence continues at coordinate 5,730,626 of NW_026294458.1, read as the reverse complement.
CAGCAGCAGGGTTCTCAGGTGCTAAGGAACCTGAACTGCAGGACAGGGAGTCCCGAGTCAGGAAGCTGCCCCGTAATCAGAGTGGCCAGCCTGCTGTGGCCTGGTCTCCTAGTCCGGCGCGTGCTGTGCTGTGAGCGCTCTGCTTCTGTTTGCAGCGGCAAGCAATCGATTGCCATTGATGACTGCACCTTCCACCAGTGTGTGCGGCTCAGCAAGTTTGACTCTGAACGAAGCATCAGCTTCATCCCACCTGATGGAGAGTTTGAACTCATGAGGTGCCTGCCGCTGGGGTGTGAGGAGGCAGGGCACTCCTGGAGGAGAGGGAGGAAGAGTGGGGCCAGCCCTGTGGTGTCCATCTGTTCTCTCCTCCCAAGATACCGCACTACCAAGGACATCATCCTCCCTTTCCGGGTGATCCCGCTAGTGAGGGAGGTGGGGCGCACCAAACTGGAGGTCAAGGTGGTCATCAAGTCCAACTTCAAGCCCTCGCTTCTGGCCCAGAAGATTGAGGTGAGGGCAGGAGACTTGGAGAGGGAGGACTTGACTCGGGGAGCAGGGACAGGTGCTTTGAGGCCTTCCCAGAGCTCACTGACGGGTGTGTCACTCCTAGGTGAGGATCCCAACCCCACTGAACACGAGCGGGGTGCAGGTGATCTGCATGAAGGGGAAGGCCAAGTACAAGGCCAGCGAGAACGCCATTGTATGGAAGTGAGTCTTGAGGAGGCCACGGCCAGGTTCCAGATGCCCTAGTGTCCCTTCTCGTTAAGTTTCACCTTCTGTCCTCTTATGTGGAGTATGGGGTGAGAGAAGTGTGCTAGGAACCTGTGCTTGTATTGTCAGCCTTGAGAGAGAGGGAGAGTGTGTGTGTGTGTGTGTGTGTGTGTGTGTGTGTGTGTGTGTGTGTGCGCGCGTGTGCGCGCGCCTGCACTTGAGCTTGTATGTGTGTCTATTTTTAAAGAGTATTTCCCACTGGCCCTTGTCTTGTGTCTGAAGCATACAGTCTGGGTAATGGAGAGCTCACTCATCCATCTAAGAAGAAATTGAAGCCCCAGGTACTTAAAGGTGTAACAAGTAATTCTCAGGGTCCTGATCTCTCATCCTTATCCTGGCACTCTCATAAGCTCATATGCCCTTATTCCCTCTCCCCCCTCTCTCTCCATGCTTGAAATAAGCAATCCCTACTTTAAAAATTGGCAGCACCAGTTGGACTTGACGGATTAAAAACAAAAGGACATAATGTTGGGTGGGTTGGTAAGGGTAGGATGGACCTGGGAGGAGTTGAATATAATCCAAACACAATGTATGAAACTATCAAAGAACTAATAAAAAACAAACAAAACAAAAACAATAAAACAAGCAAAACAATAAAAAAAAAAAATTCACCAAACTGCCACAGACTCCTACTGCCCATTACCCTGTATTCCTAGGATCAAGCGCATGGCAGGCATGAAGGAATCACAGATCAGCGCAGAGATTGAGCTTCTGCCCACCAACGATAAGAAGAAATGGGCTCGACCCCCCATCTCCATGAACTTTGAGGTATGGCAGAGGAGGGGCCCAGTGCCATGGCTGGGTATGATGGGAAAGTCAGTGATCGTTCAGATCAGTCTCCGCCCTTCAGGGATGAGGAAGCTGGGCTTCCATTGAGAATCGTCTTGAGTTGATAGACCCATTCTCTTTAAGCCTCTTAATAGAAGTTGAAATTTAATCTGACAGAAAGCTTTGACTTCTCTTGACTTGTCACAGAACAGTTCTTGAGAAACATTTAGATTGTTTGAAAGACAAGAATTTTGTTAGAGACAAGACAACAAGCTGACTTTGCTTTGTGTGAATTAGACTTAGCAGCTTTTTTTCCACTTCATTTTTGCAGTCCATAGTGTTGACAAGGATAACTATGTTCAAAGGTAGTTTTCTGGTTACCTCCTGACAGTTAGAGAAATGGTTAGCATCTCAGCTGGGGCCTTCTTCAGGCATGAGGTGATTCCTAGTGACTCTGCACTCGGTAACCTCCGAGTGGGCTCCCACCCGAGTGCTCTTCTGTTGCTTCTGGACCCAGCCATTCAAAACCACCTGTGGTAGATGAGGGATGACCCATGGAGCTTGCCAGAGTAGAGCTGCTGTGATAGGAAGGCCGTGTTCCTAACTGGAGCTGTCCTCTGCCCAGGTGCCATTCGCGCCCTCTGGCCTCAAGGTGCGCTACTTGAAGGTATTCGAGCCGAAGCTGAACTACAGTGACCATGATGTCATCAAATGGGTGCGATACATTGGCCGCAGCGGCATTTATGAAACCCGCTGCTAGCTGCCTGTGGCAGCCGGCCACCTCCCCACCCACCCTTTTCCAGAAGTCCAAGGACCCCCAGTGACCACTCGCCAGTGTCTTCCCTCCCTCCTGCTCTGCTGCCTTCCCTTACACCGGCCCCTGAATCTAGGTCTCAGCCAGCCCCAGTGGGACTGGTGAGGCAGTCCCCGGCTTCTGGACAGGGTGGTTTTTGAGGCTTCTCTTCCATCTGTCTGTCCTGGCTTAGTGCCAGGCCCTGAGTTTTGTGACCAAAGCCAGGTGGCCCCCTCTCCTTTCTACCCTTATGGCCACACCTCTGCAGTGGGAAGGTTGACTACCCCTCGCCTCAGAGCTCCCCCAAAGGCCAGTAACAGATTCCCAGCCCTTAGCCCCTACTCTGCTTTGGGATAGTATGCTTCGTTTTGTACACGTGTGACTTCGTCCAGTTAAACCCAATAAACTGTAGAGTGGAATTGTTGACTAGGTGTTAATGGGGCTGTCGGGGAGGGTCTGGTGGGACCCTGGCTGTCCTAGAACTCTGTGTGTAGACCATGCTGCCACTACCTCCTAGTGCCGAGATTAAATGCTTTGTTTTGTTTGGGTCTTGTCACATGTAGCCCTGGCTGACCTAGAACTTACTGTATAGACCAGATTGGCCTCCCAAGTGCTGGTATTACAGATACGTGCTTCCACTCCAGGCTTTGTTTGCTTTGAGGTGGGTTTTCATTGTGCAAGCCCAGCTGGCTGCATTCAGGATCCTCCTGCCTCACCTCCTAAGTGCAGTGTTGCAGATGTGCTAATTAGCACATATCAAGGAAGATTTGTATTGGCTCTCGCAACTGTCCTGAAAAGCTGATGTTTCAACTCCATCCGTCTCTCTATTAAGCTAGGTTCCAGTCTTGCTGTATAAACCACCAGAGGAAAGATGTTTCTTTTCCCCACGCAGCTTGTCAAACTCCTCTGGTGAAAACCTTCATCGCTCCAGAGTCTCCAAGGGGGTTGTGTGTTAGGACAGAGAGAGAGAAGGGTTGCCCTCGCCAGTTACAGCTTGCCAGGTTTCAGCTTTTTTAAATGAAAAAAAAAAAATCTACTAAAAGTAAATTTCAAGCATAAGCAGAATAATATAACAAACCCCACATCCTGTCACCCAGCTTCAACAATAATAAACTAACTCATGGCCAACTCTAGTGTGTAACTTAACCTAAGGTAGCCTATAAAATTTCTACAATTGCATCAGGATCCAGGTATGTTATCAGATCCCCTGCAGCTGGAGTTACAGGCAGGTTATGAGTTGCCTGACATGGGAGCTAAGAACTGAACTTGGGTCCTTTATAAGAGCAGTATGTGCTCTTAACCACCGAGCTGTTCTAGCCGATTGTTTGCGGTTATTCATGTCCTTGAGTGTTATGCCTGCACCACATGCATGCAGTACTCCCCGATGCCAGAAGGGGGCATTGGATACTCTGAAACGGTGCAGAGTTGTGAGCAGTCATGTGGGTTCTAGGAAACAAACCCCAATCCTTTGAAAAGGCAGCAAGTGCTCTTGACTTCCGAGCCATCCCTCCCGCCTCTAGGTTTTAGTGTGTGTGTGTGTGTGTGTGTGTGTGTGTGTGTGTGTGTGTGTAGGTGCATGTAGAGGACAGTGTTGGTTCCTCAGTTGCCTGCCACCTTATTTTTCAACTCACTGAACTTGGAACTCTGATTTGGCTCCACTGACAAGCTAGTGAGCCCCAGGGATCTTGTCTCTGCTTGCCCAGCATGGGGATTACAGGTGTGTGAGAAACAGTGTTCCTAGAGACTTGAAGCAAAGCAGTTTATTTTTTGACTCTGCAGAATCTGTCATCAGTCTGGAGAAGAGGCAGTCCCGGCGGCCTGACCCTCTGATTTGGCACCAAACAGTGGTTTTTAGAGTTCCTGATCAAAAATAAGTAAATAAATAAATAGAAACCCTGCCCTTCCCCCGCCCCCAGGCTGATATTCCAGAGTCACAGTCTCTCCCATTATCTTTTCTAGCACTGTCCCCACCCCAAACCCCCCTCCTCCTGGGTTGGAGGTCCTTCCTCAATTTCTCGGTATATAGCTGACTGACTTCTCAGCCCTAAGGTAAACTGAAAGTGCCTAAGTAGCAGTTAATCTCTGCAAGCTAGGGAAAGCAGGGCGTCTTGCCTCCTGCTTACTGTGACTCTTCGATGAGCACTAAGTACACCTTACACTGATACAGACCATAGGGACTTATTTCTTACAGGTGACTTTTATTTGGATCAAACTCCGGTCATCATGCTTATATAGATAGCACTTTGCTAAGTCATTTCTCCAGCCCTGATCTGTATTTACTGTAAATTGGTTATTAAATTGCTGGTTTTGTAGCTGTGGGTGACCTTTTTTTTTTCTTTCTTCTGAGACAAGGTTTCTCTGTGTAGTCCTGGCTATCTTGGAGCTCACTCTGTAGACCAGGCTGGCCTCGAACTCACAGAGAGCCACCTTTCTCTGCCTCGGGAGGGCTGGGGTTAAAGGTATGAGCTACCACTGCCCAGCAACCTTGAATTCTTGGTCCTATCACGGCCTCCTGATGTTAGGGTTACAACATGCCACCGTGCCCAGTTTTATGAGATACTGGGGGTCAAACACAAAGCTTCGGGTACAGTAGACAAGCACTGTATCAACCAAGCTATGTCCTCAGGCATACCGATAGCTTTTTTATTTTATTTTATTTTATTTTATTTTATTTTATTTTTTTTTTTTTTTTTTTTTTTGGTTTTTCGAGACAGGGTTTCTCTGTGTAGCTTTGCACCTTTCCTGGAACTCACTTGGTAGCCCAGGCTGGTCTTGAACTCACAGAGATCCGCCTGGCTCTGCCTCCCGAGTGCTGGGATTAAAGGCGTGCGCCACCACCGCCCGGCAGCTTTTTTAAACTTTGAGCACCAAGACTGCTGCTGCCCATTGCAGTAATGCTTAAGATGGGTGAGTGGGCAGTCCAGCGTAGTGGCACATGCTTTTAATTCCAGCACTTAGGTGACAGGCAGGAGGATCAGGAGCTCTAGGTTAGCTTGGACTGTATAGGGAGATTGTCTTAAATAATACGGGTGTAATTTGAGCGTATTAGGAACAATTTTCATGTTACTATGAAGCAGTAGTGTTATTTACGAACAAAGTCTACTTGGCAAATCGAGGGGGTGGTCCTTTTACAGACCCTGAGGTTCAGTTTTAGGGTGTAAGAAAATCTGCTTTGTCTGTAGATCCTGAATAAACAATTTATAGAGGGCTTCTTGCTGATGGTTTTCTGGCAGTGGGTGAGGTGGTGCCTTAGGGGGGTGGAAGCACGGAATAGTCTAATTCTCGATGACTTGGTTGAACACCGATGGAGGGTGAAGGAACTGCGCACAGGGGCGGGTAGAAGGCTGGGCATCACCAAGTTGATTCAACTAAGTGGACGACACGAAACCGACAGACTCCGGACTGAGCCGAGCTGGGCGCTGGCGTGAGTCAGCAAAACGCCGCGGCCTCAAGGCCTGGGGGACGCACGGCGCCACGTGCCTGCGGGGAAGGCTCCGAGCTAGCAAAGCAGCCCACTTCCACGACAGCGGGGCTCCCCTCGCAGCACCTCCTGTGCTCCTCGCCCTGACAAACCTCGGGCGACTCCGCCACACCCTCGATCTCTTCTCCACTTTCCAGAAGGCGGTGAAAACCGCACAGGTGACTAAGAGCCGTGAAACAGACACTGCGCAGGCGCACAGGCCGCCGTCCCTGCTGGACACGACGGCGCGTGTGTGCAGTTCCTGTAGCCCCGCCCCCTGAGCTCACGCAGACCTCGGCTTTCTTACGTCATTGCTGCGCGTGCGCCTTGGGAAGAAGGGGGCGCGGTTTCAGGGGGGAAGGGCAGAGAGGCGGTCCTAGGCCCAGGTCTCATCACGACTGCGCAGACGGGATTCCGGCTGAACATGGCGACTTGTGCCGATATCCTGCGGAGCGAGTTCCCAGAAATTGACGGGCAGGTCTTCGACTACGTGACCGGTGAGCGAAACGGAATTAACTGCCCGGGGAGGCCGAAATGGAGATCGTGGGGGAAGACTGAGGGTGGACAGTGCAGCAGACTGCCACCTGGTCTCTCCTCTGCGTGACCTCGTATCTTGAGGGCCGCTGGGGTCTGGAGCCCCGAGTGGGCTGAACAGACCCTGAAACTGCTTGTCTATCTGCCCTACCCGGTGTCGTTCTTGTTCTGCGGTACCCGGCCCAGGCGTCTTGCACAGCGGCAGCGCGGACTTCGAGTCTGTGGATGACCTAGTGGAAGCTGTGGGGGAACTATTGCAAGAAGTGTCCGGGGACAGCAAGGATGACGCGGGCATCAGGGCTGTCTGTCAGCGCATGTACAACACTCTACGCCTGTAGGTGCTAAGGGAAAGGAGTTGAAGGGCAAAGGGAAGCGAATGGAGTGCAGTCGTGGGGCAAGGTCTGAAGCCTGTAAATCTTTCCTCTCAACTGACTGCTTTCTGTCCCTACCACGCAGGGCTGAGCCACAGAACCAGGGAAACAGCCAGGTGCTGCTGGACGCCCCCATCCAGTTGTCAAAGATAATGGAAGACTACGGTGAGAGTGAGGGGAGATTGAACTAGCCGCCTTCTGCCTCCACCCCAGCCACCGCTCCTTGCAGCTCAGAACTCCCTCCATCTCTTCTACAACAGGGCTTGTAGGAGCTTGTGATATTTTGTGAACATAAAAGCTTGTGATGAGCAGGGCAGTGGTGGCACGTGCCTTTAGTCCCAGCATTTGGGAGTCAGAGGCAGGCATGAGTTCAAGGCCAGCCTGGTCTACAGAGAGAGTTCCAAGACAGCTAGGGCAACACAGAGAAACCCTGTCTGGAAAAAAAACAAAACCTTGTGATGAAGAGTATGACAGGAAGGTTCTCCAGGCTGTCGGCTGTAGTAGGAGGCACAGAGCCTTGGAGCTAAACATACTTGGTTTTGCCGGGTTTGTGCTTTAACCAACAGCATAGTCTTGTCTTTACGTGTGAGATCTTTTTCTTCCTTATTTCACGTTCAAGGCTGATAACCATCTATCCCAGTGTCATAATACTGTCTTAAAACACTGTCCTTGTTTTTTTGGTTTTTTTTTTTTTTTTTTTTTTTTTTTTTTTTTGGTTTTTCGAGACAGGGTTTCTCTGTGTAGCTTTGCGCCTTTCCTGGAACTCGCTTTGTAGACCAGGCTGGCCTCGAACTCACAGAGATCCGCCTGCCTCTGCCTCCCGAGTGCTGGGGTTAAAGGCGTGCACCACCACCGCCTGGCTGTCCTTGGTTCTTGTTAGTCACTCAGAGTCTTCTCTTCCCTTCCCTCATGGAGAAGGTGACTGCTTTTCTTATCACTTACAGACTGTGACACCAAACTTCCAGGACTGCTAAAGAGGGAACAGTCCTCGGTGAGGAGCAGAAGGGGGAAGGGGCTGTGTGTGTCTGTGGTGGGTGTGAGAGTTGACTGTCTAAAGAGCGGGTATATCTTTGGGGGAGGTTTCTGATGTTCTTCCTGTGAATCTCTGACTCTGTGTCATCGTGGGTAAGTGGTAAGGGTTTGAAGTGGTCCCTGCAGTGCCTTTTTGAACCTGTACCCTCTTCTAAACTGCCGGGTTTGGAATTCGCTCAGACAGTGAATGCGAAGAAACTAGAGAAGGCTGAAGCTCGGCTGAAGGCCAAGCAGGAGAAGCGCTCAGAGAAGGAAACACTGAAGACCAGCGGCCCTCTGTGAGTTTAGCAAGACGGGCTCAGAAGCGGGGAGGACAGGTTCTGGCGTTGAAAGGCTGTCGGGAGCCCTAAAAACTGTCCCTTTCTCCTTTTAAAGGGTCTTGGAGGAGGCGTCAGCTAGCCAGGCAGGCAGCAGAAAAGAGAGTCGGCTGGAATCATCTGGCAAGAACAAGTCCTATGATGTGCGAATTGAGAACTTCGACGTGTCTTTTGGTGACAGGTGAGGGGATGGCCAGTGGCAGGATCTTTCCGATTAGAGGAGAATCTGGAGTTATGAAATGGTACCAAAACAGTGTTAGAGTTCCTTTGCACCTCTTTCTAGATCATTCTTCATCTCTCTCCTACCACCCCTTCAGGGTACTGCTGGCTGGGGCGGATGTGAACTTGGCATGGGGCCGACGGTATGGGCTGGTGGGACGCAATGGTCTGGGGAAGACAACGTTGCTGAAGATGCTGGCCACCCGGAGCCTGCGGGTTCCAGCCCATATTTCCCTGCTGCACGTGGAGCAAGAGGTTGCCGGAGATGACACCTCCGCCCTGCAGAGTGTGCTGGAAAGTGACACCATACGGGAGGACCTGCTGCGGCAGGAACGGGAGCTCAGTGTCAAGATTGCTGCTGGCAGGTGAAGGCTCCAGGCTAGAGGTTTCGAGCAATAGCTCTCTGACCTGGTTGGTTGGTGTTGACCCAAGCTAGAGGTGTTTGGGAAGAGGCATGTCAAGTGAGAGAATGCCTGCAACAGGCTGGCCTGTGGGCAAGCCTGTAAGGCTTTTTCTTAATTGATGGTTGATGTGGGAGGACCCCGCTCAGTTATGAGTGGTGCCACCCCTGGGCTGGTAGTTCTGGGTTGAATAAGAAAGCAGTCTGAGCAAGCCATGAGAAGCAAGCGAGTGAGCAGTGGTTCATGGCTCTGCTTCAGCTCCTGCCTCCAGGTTCCTGCCTTGAGTTCCTGCCCTGACTTTCATCAGTGATGGAGTGTGACCTGAGTTTTATCATAGCAATAGAAACCTGGACATTAAGACACTGTCTTTTATAGAGTGTCTCTGTAATTCATGTGGCCTCCCTAGTAAGCAGCGGAGCTTGGGATTTGACCTGCTTTCCAACTTAGTGCGAGACTCCCTCTTAGACTGTCTTTCCACAAGCTGGTTGGGTCTTTTTCCTCCCCAGGGCAGAGGGCTCAGAAGCTGCACAGTTGGCAGAAGTCTATACCAAACTGGAGGAGATTGAGGCTGATAAGGCACCCGCCAGGTAAAATTCCCATGTCCTCTCCTCTTTAGTTGCTCTCTCATTTGAACTGTTCCAACTGGATTCTTCTCATTTTCATTCCCAGAGCATCAGTCATTCTTGCAGGGCTTGGTTTTACTCCTAAAATGCAGCAACAGCCTACCAAGTGAGTAAACTCGGCCATTCTTGGCTTTGAACACTACTGGCCCTGGCCCTGGCCCTGCCTGTCCTGATGAACACCCACCCCTAATGTGAGTCTTTTGTCATTAGGGAGTTCTCAGGTGGCTGGAGGATGAGGTTGGCCTTAGCTCGGGCTCTGTTTGCCAGGTGAG